>NW_025533482.1:695836-1391673 GCF_020615455.1 Coregonus clupeaformis | reverse complement strand
GTCCGTCTTCTGGACGACCAAATCCCAGAGTTGAATGAGAGTTGAACCACGATAATATACGTGTTTATATTTAGATATAGGCTATTCGCGAGAATAGGCTACACGCGAGCTAGGCTTTTAACTGCCATTAACTTTGCGTGAACCGCAAAAAAAAAAATGATGAAAAAGTCTGATGACAAAATCCTTGAAGACGAAATAAAACCCAAACTTAAGAAATGTACCCACATAAGAAATCAATTTAATGGGTTTCGTTCTAAGTTAGTCTGAAATATTGTTTCGCCGGATTCCTGCAAGTATTTGCTGTTGCGCTACAAACGAAAAGTGAAAAGGAAACGTCAGCGTCACTACCCCCCATCTTTCTACTTTTAATTTAAACAATTACGTAACCAACATTCACCTGCTGGTGATGCAATTTTGACGAGCAACGACAACACGATTTGTTTGAATTTTCTCTTTGTCGTTTTCTTTACAAAGGAAAAGTTGAAAGTAATATTTGACTATACACTGAGTGTACAAATCATTAGGAACACCTTCATAATATTGAGTTGCACCCCATTTTGCCCTCAGAACAGCATCAATTCGTCTGGGCATGGACTCACAAGGTGTCGAAAGCGTTCCACAGGAATGCTGGCCTATGTTGACTCCAATGGGTCCCACAGTTGTGTCAAGTTGGCTGGATGTCCTTTGGGTGGAGGACCATTGTTGATACACATGGGCAACTGTTGAGCGTGAAAAACCCAGCAACGTTGCAGTTCTTGACACACTCAAACCGGTGCGCCTGGCAACTACTACCATACCCCGTTCAAAGGCACTTAAATATTTTGTCTTGCACATTTACCCTCTGAATGGCACACATACACAATCCATGTTTCAATTGTCTCGAGGCTTAAAAATCATTCTTTAACCTGTTTCCTCTGCTTCATAATGTATTTAAAATGTATATCTGCCTTAATTTTGCTGGACCCCAGGAAGAATAGCTGCTGCCTTGGCAGCAGCTAATGGGGATCCATAATAAATACAAATACAAATCTATGCAGATTACATTTGATTTAACAGGTGACATCAATAATGGATCATAGCTTTCACCTGGATTAACCTAGTCAGTCTATGAAAGCCTCTAATGTTGTGTACACTCAGTGTAGTTCCTTGGTATATGATATCAGGGATATTTTCCCTGTTCCCAAGAAAGTGAAGGTAACTGAACTAAATGACCAGTGGCGATTTTAGCATGTGGGACAAACGACATTTTAAATTTATTTTTGCATGCCAGCAACACTAAACAATACATTAATTGCACTATAATGGTGACAAATGTTTCCCCAAAACTGTTAGGGCCTGTATAAAGCTGTCCCAACAGCAGAGCTTTCTTTTCAGCACAATGGAGTGAATCCTTACCACTGCTACACCTGGCTATCAGCAGAGTCTTGTCTGGCAGCCAAACAGCCTCATTTACTGCCTTTTTAAAAACAGCTGACATGGCTGACTTGCTTAAACTAATGTGGTTTCTACAGACAATTGAGATATACAAACTATGGGATAAGGGAAGGACGAGCGGATAAGATGCAATCATCATTTTGAGTAAGACATTAATGAGCGAGCTTGGACGGACGTAGTCAATATAACTATTTGTTAAGCACTTTTGAAACGTACAGCGACAGAATTCAGAACATGGGCCGTTCTTACAGTGTTCTCCCTGTACACAAAGTCAGAACCGTAGGATAAATAAAGGGGGCATATAAGCAGACAAAGAAAGCTCTTACAATATTGGATGATTACATTGCTCTAAAACAGGCTATAGGATACATGTGCACCATCAAGTCAGAACAGTAGGCTAAGTTATGAGGGAGGAAAGGGACCAAATTAGAGTGAGGCAGATGGGCTACTAACAGCTTACTACACAACATACACTTAGTATTATTTTCTTGGCTACAGCATACATATCTCCCTGGCACATTACATCATTTATGCACCAGCATACAATACATTTTTGGACTCACTTTGTTGTGCTGTGCTCACTTGAACAGGCTCGGTGGCGCGACAATCCTTCTTGTGGGCTCTAAAAAGAGGCCCGAAATCCCGACTTGTAATTCAGAGTTAGATGACATTTCAAAATTATTTTCCGTATTTTCCCAGTCGGAGCTAGTTTTATCAGAGTTCCCAGTTGTCTTGAACTCGCAGAAGTCTGAGATTTACCAGTTCTGAATTTCCAGTTGTTTTGAACGCGGCAGAAGTCAGCACGGCCAATGTATTCAAACTTTTCTGGCCCATGGCGTTACCCCCTTTTTCGTGATATCCAATTGGTAGTGAAGATCTTGTCTCATCGCTGTAACTCCCCTACTGACTCGGCGAAGGTCGAGAGCCAAGCCGCATTGCTTCTTGAAACACTGCTGGCTTAACCCGGAGGTGGAATGTGTCGGCGGAAACACGTTTGAACTGACGACCGAAGTCAGCTTGCAGGCGTCCGGCCCACCACAAGGAGTCGCTAGAGCACGATGCGACAAGGACATCCCGGCCGGCCAAACCCTCCCCTAACCCGGACGATGCTGGGCCCATTGTGTGCCGTCCCATGCGTCTCCCGGTCACGGCCGGCTGTGACACAGCCTGGGATCGAACCCGAGGCTGCAGTGGTGCTTTAGCACTCATTGTTGAATTTGCGATTTCCAAATTGTTGTGTAATGTTTATGTCCAATGGCCGATGAGCACCGATGCATTTTATCTATAATATCTCTTCATATGACAAGGATTGAAAAGGATATGCCAGAAAATTGCCGACTTGAAGCATGATGATGACTGCTTGTCTAGCTTGCTAGCTAAGATTTTGAAAGTATGGATGTTGACATGATCTGTCCAATCAAAGCTATGGTAGATATAACGTGATTTGACGTTGTTTTATCTGCGGCCAATGACTTTGAGCCTTCTTGGATGGGCACTTCTAATGTAAGTCTATGGCAGCACCCAAGGGGCTTGAATTTTCGAGCTCTACCCGTAGATTTTGCAGTGACGTAGTGTCCCCATGAGTGACTGAACACTGAGCCAATCATGGCGCAACTAGAGAACATTACCAACCCCTACGCTCCGTATTATTTTCCGTTGGCTGCCCCACCACCACAGAAAGCACTGAGCTAGGCTGAAACACCTACATTTTGGAGCTGCCTTACTCAGGAAAGCAAAAAAGAGACCATGTTTGTATGTGGCTTTATTAACTCAATGAATTTTTTTTGACATTGTTTGCAAACTGATATGTGACACGTATTAATGCAAAAATAAAAAGAACATCTAAACAGGCAGGGCTCTTCCCCACATGCCCTGAATGACACGTCGCCACTGTAAATGACTATCACCTCGTAGCACTCACTTCTGTCATCATGAAGTGCTTTGAGAGGCTAGTTAAGGATCATATCACCTACATCTTACCTGACACACTGGACCCACTGCATTTTGCATACCACCCCAATGGATCCATGGATGACGCAATCGCAATGCACACTGCCCTATCCCATCTGGACAAGATGAATACCTATGTAAGAATGCTATTGATTGACTACAGCTCAGCCTTCAACACCATAGTGCCCTCCAAGCTCATCACTAAGCTCGGGGCCCTGGGTCTGACAAGTTTGAAGACGAAAAAACTGTGGTAGGCCTGATTACCAACAACAAAAATACAGCATAAAGCAGGGATCATCAACTAGATTCAGCTGTGGGGGCCGAAACATAATTAAGCAATAAGGCCCAAGGGGGTGTGGTGTATGGCCAATATACCACAGCTAAGGGCTGTTCTTATGTACGACGCAACGTGTGGTGAATGGAAACAGCCCTTAGCCATGGTATATTGGCCATATACCACAAACCCTGAGGTGCCTTATTGCTATTATAAACTGGTTACCAACTTAATTAGAACAGTAAAAATAAATGTTTTGTCATATCCGTGGTATACGGTCTGATATGCCAGACAATCAACATTCAGGGCTCGAACCACCCAGTTTATAATTACAAATATTTGTAGACTGCAGATTGACTGTAAGAAGCCCAAATATATATAATATTTGACTAAAACATAAGCATTTCAAACCGTGCTTCCTGTCACGGTTTCGGCCGAGGCTGCTCCTCCTCCTGGTTCGGGCAGGCTTCGGCGGTCGTCGTCCCCGGAGTACTAGCTGCCACCGATCTATGTTTCATGTTCGTTTGGTTTTGTCTGGATGTTGTACACCTGTGTCTTGTTAGTCCTCGTTAGTGTCCTACTTAGTTCTCGTTGTGTGTGCTTGTCGTTGTGTGTGATTGCGCTTCTGATTCGTGTTGGAGCTACTATTTCCCTCCAGTGTTTTGGAGAGGTTATTTTGCACATGTTTGTGCGCCGTTTGTTTTGTCGCCTGTGTGCGCCGTGTATTCGCCTTCGGGCTTATTGTGCTTTTGTCTTTTATGAATATTGCACTAAAGCCTTTGGACTGAGCCTCTGCGTCCTGCGCCTGATTCATACACCACACCCACCTTCAGCACCCTTTGACAGAATCACACACCATAATGGAATCAGCAGGATCGGCAGTGACGCCTGTGTCGCTCGAGGAGCATATCCGTGGGCAAGAGGGCCAGATAAGACAACTGGAGACCGCTCTACAGGAGGTAATCTACACCTTGCACCGATGGGAGGCCAGCAGGGTGCCCACACCTCCACCTACCCTGCCCACCCCATCGGTCGGTCCACCAGTCCCAGGTTCGGAACCCAGGGGGATTCGGCTCTCGCTCCCGAGGGCGTATGACGGAAAAGCTGCCGGGTGTCAGGGGTTCCTCCTGCAGGTGGAGCTCTACCTGGCCACTGTACACCCGGTGCCCTCGGGACACGAGAGCGTTTCCGCACTCATCTCCTGTCTCACGGGCAAGGCGTTGGAGTGGGCTAACGCCGAGTGGAGGAAGATGGACGCCAACACCATCACCTACGCCGAGTTCTCCCGCCGCTTCAAGGCCGTGTTCGACCATCCACCTGAGGGCAAAGCGGCGGGGGAACGTCTAGTCCATTTGAGACAGGGGAGGAGGAGCGCTCAGGTGTTCGCTCTAGAGTACCGGACTCTAGCGGCGGATGCAGGGTGGAATGAACGGGCTCTCATTGACCATTTTCGATGTAGCCTACGAGAGGACGTTCAACGGGAGTTGGCCTGCAGGGATACCCATCTTACCTTCAACCAGTTGGTCGATATGTCCATCCGTCTGGACACCCTGCTGGCCACCCGTGGGACGTCCCCGAGGGGGAGTCCGTCCATTCCGCCCTCCGGCACCTCCGAGCCGAGCCCTATGGAGCTCGGGGGTGCCGGGCGCTAGAGAACGGAGGAGGAGGAGCCCGAGGGGGCCTGTCTCCTGCACCAAGTGCGGTCGTGGAGGGCACACTGCGGCCAGGTGCTGGGGAGGGTTCTCCAGGGGAGAAGACAACAGGCCACGCACTGGGGGGCCTCCCAGGTGAGTAGACGTCCCACTTACCCAGAGCTTTCTGTTGCGCACTTTTGTATACCTGTTTGTTTTCCACAGGTTGCACCTCATTCCCAGCATAAGGCGCTAGTAGATTCAGGCGCAGCTGGGAATTTTGTTGATCGGAAGTTTTGTTTTGAGTTAGGGATCCCTCTCCTACCTGTTGACAAACCTTTTCCCGTTCATGCCTTAGATAGCCGCCCGTTGGGGTTGATCAGGGAGATCACAGCGCCACTTCGGATGTGTGCGCAGGGGGGTCATGAGGAGACTATACAGCTGTATCTGATCGACTCTCCTGCGTACCCGGTGGTGCTGGGGATTCCCTGGTTAAGCACCCATAACCCTGCTATTTTGTGGCAACAGAGGGCTCTCGATGGGTGGTCTGCTCAGTGCGAGGGGCGATGTCTGTGTGTTTCCGTGGGGGCGACTTCGGTGGAAAGTCCAAACCAAGTGCCTGAATATGGGGATTTAGCTCTCGTGTTTAGCAAAACTAGGGCGACGCAGTTGCCTCCTCATAGACAGGGGGATTGTGCGATTGATCTCCAGGCAGGAGCAGCGCTTCCACGGAGCCATGTGTATCCTTTGTCTCAAGAGGAGAGAAAAGCTATGGAGACTTACATAGCCGAATCTTTGAGACAGGGATACATTCGGCCCTCCACTTCTCCCGCCTCCTCGAGCTTCTTTTTTGTGAAAAAGAAAGATGGAGGGTTGCGCCCGTGCATTGATTACCGTGGTCTCAATCAGATTACTGTGAAATACAGTTATCCACTCCCTCTGATTGCGACCATGACGGAGTCATTGCATGGAGCGCGGTTTTTCACAAAACTGGATCTCAGGAGCGCGTATAACTTGGTGCGCATTAGGGAGGGTGACGAATGGAAGACAGCGTTTAGTACCACGTCAGGTCATTTCGAATATCTCGTCATGCCATATGGGTTGATGAATGCTCCATCAGTCTTCCAATCCTTCGTAGATGACATTTTCCGGGATATGCAGGGACAAGGGGTGGTCGTGGTACATTGATGACATTCTGGTGTACTTCCGTCTACCCGAGCCGAGCATATAACCCTGGTGCGTCGTGTATTGAGGGAGGCTGTTGGAGCACGACCTATATGTCAAGGCAGAGAAATGTCTGTTTTTCCAGGAGTCGGTCTCCTTTTTGGGTTATCGGTTGTCCACGTCAGGGGTGAGAATGGAGGTGGATCGTGTGTCCGCTGTGCGTAATTGGCAAACCCCAACTACTGTAAAAGAGGTGCAGCAGTTTTTGGGCTTTGCGAATTACTACCGGAGGTTTATCCGGGGTTTTGGACAGGTGGCAGCTCCCATCACGTCCCTTCTGAAGGGGGGTCCGGTGCGCCTGCAGTGGTCAGCCGATGCGGACAGGGCCTTTAGGAGACTGAAGGACCTGTTTACGTCGGCTCCGGTGCTGGCGCATCCGGATCCCGCATTACCCTTTCAGGTTTAGGTAGACGCGTCTGAGGCTGGTATAGGGGCCGTTCTCTCTCAACGGTCCGGCACGCCACCTAAACTCCGCCCCTGTGCTTTTTACTCAAAGAAGCTCAGCCCGGCGGAGCGTAACTATGACATTGGGGACAGGGAGCTGTTAGCTGTAGTTCAAGCCCTTAAGGTGTGGAGGCATTGGCTTGAGGGGGCTCAACACCCTTTCCTCATTTTGACTGACCATCGGAACCTGGAGTACATCCGGGCAGCGAGGAGACTGAACCCTCACCAGGCTCGATGGAGTATGTTTCTCACCAGGTTCGTATTTAAAATCATGTTCATCCCTGGGTCCCAGAATGGTAAGGCGGATGCGCTGTCCCGGCGGTATGACACGGAGGAGAGGTCCGTTGAGCCCACTCCCATACTACCGGAGTCTTGCCTTGTGGCACCGGTGGTGTGGGAGGTCGATGCCGAAATCGAGCGAGCGTTGCGTACCGATCCCAGCCCTCCACAGTGTCCTGAGGGTCGGAAGTACGCTCCGCTCGAGATTCGGGATCGACTCATTTACTGGGCTCACACGTCACCCTCCTCTGGACATCCGGGTATCGGCCGGACAGTGCATTGCCTTAGCACTAAATACTGGTGGCCTACTTTGGCTAGGGATGTGAGGGTTTATGTCTACTCCTGCTCGGTGTGCGCCCAGTGTAAGGCGCCCCGACATCTGCCCAGGGGTAAGTTACAACCCCTGCCCGTTCCACAACGACCATGGTCCCACCTCTCGGTGGATTTTGTGACAGACCTTCCCCTCTCTCAGGGGAATACCACCATCCTGGTCGTTGTGGACCGGTTCTCTAAGGCCTGTCGTCTTCTCCCTATGTCGGGTCTTCCTACTGCCCTACAGACCGCTGAGGCCCTATTTACCCACGTCTTCCGGCATTACGGGGTACCCGAGGATATAGTGTCTGATCGAGGCCCCCAGTTTACCTCCCGTGTTTGGAGAGCGTTCATGGAGCGTTTGGGGGTCTCGGTTAGCCTTACCTCAGGGTACCACCCGGAGAGTAATGGGCAGGTAGAACGTGTCAACCAGGATGTGGGTAGGTTTCTGAGGTCGTATTGCCAGGACCGGCCGGAGGAGTGGGCACGGTACATTCCCTGGGCCGAGATGGCCCAGAACTCTCTCCGCCACTCCTCTACCAACCTAACCCCCTTCCAATGTGTGTTAGGTTACCAGCCAGTTCTGGCACCTTGGCAGCAGAGCCAGATCGAGGCCCCTGCGGTGGATGATTGGATGAGGCGCTCAGAAGAGACGTGGAACGCTGCCCACGTCCACCTGCAGCGGGCCGTCCTTCGTCACAAGGCGAGCGCCGATCTCCACCGCAGTGAGGGGCCGGTGTACGCACCCGGAGATCGAGTCTGGCTCTCTACCAGAAACCTACCCCTCCGCCTGTCCTGCCGGAAGCTGGGTCGGCGGTTTGTGGGGCCCTTTAAAGTCCTGAGAAGATTGAACGATGTGTGTTATAGGTTACATCTACCTGTTGAGTATAAGAATATTAACCCCTCGTTCCATGTGTCTCTTCTCAGGCCGGGTGGTAGCTGGTCCACTCCAGGACAATGAGATAGGGGAGACTCCTCCGCCCCCACTGGACATCGAGGGGGCTCCGGCGCACACCGTTCGGTCCATCTTGGACTCTAGACGCCGGATGGGGGTCTCCAGTATCTCGTGGAGTGGGAGGGGTACGGCCCGGAGGAGCGGTGTTGGGTGCCGCGGAGAGACATCCTAGACCCATCTCTCCTGTCGGAGTTCCACCGGGACCATCCCGCGCGCCCTGCTCCGCGTCCTCCTGGTCGTCCCCGAGGCCGGGGTCGGCGCACGGCTGGAGCCGCGCGTCAAGGGGGGGTACTGTCACGGTTTCGGCCGAGGCTGCTCCTCCTCCTGGTTCGGGCAGGCTTCGGCGGTCGTCGTCCCCGGAGTACTAGCTGCCACCGATCTATGTTTCATGTTCGTTTGGTTTTGTCTGGATGTTGTACACCTGTGTCTTGTTAGTCCTCGTTAGTGTCCTACTTAGTTCTCGTTGTGTGTGCTTGTCGTTGTGTGTGATTGCGCTTCTGATTCGTGTTGGAGCTACTATTTCCCTCCAGTGTTTTGGAGAGGTTATTTTGCACATGTTTGTGCGCCGTTTGTTTTGTCGCCTGTGTGCGCCGTGTATTCGCCTTCGGGCTTATTGTGCTTTTGTCTTTTATGAATATTGCACTAAAGCCTTTGGACTGAGCCTCTGCGTCCTGCACCTGATTCATACACCACACCCACCTTCAGCACCCTTTGACACTTCCATTTGTAAAAGATCACATGTCTCTCTATTATCTGTGGGAATAATTGGGAAAACATTTTTATATTAAAATCACTTGGAGCTCATTTCCTGGTGTTTTTACAATCTTTTATGTCCAACAATGAAAAAAGTAAAAAATAATATACATAAACTCAGCAAAAAAAGAAACGCCCTCTCACTGTCAACTATATTTATTTTCAGCAAACTTAACATGTGTAAATATTTTTATGAACATAACAAGATTCAACAAGAGACATAAACTGAACAAGTTCCACAGACATGTGACTAACAGAAATTGAATAATGTGTCAAAATCAAAAGTAACAGTCAGTATCTGGTGTGGCCACCAGCTGCATTAAGTACTGCAGTGCATCTCCTCCTCATGGACTGCACCAGATTTGCCCGTTCTTGCTGTGAGGGTCTGAATACTTTCCGAATGCACTGAACAATTCAATACACTTTTTTCTGTGAACTCAACCACAGCAGGTGCTGCGCCAACCCATCCAACTACACCAAAAAGGCGCTTGGAAGTTCCAAGTTGCATATGTGAGAGGTGGCAGCGAGATGCATCCAATTTGTGTTAATCTATAACTTTTCTAATGACTAATTTTGCCTATTTTCGAAGGAATTTGATATTGGACCCACCTGTTTCAAGACGGTATTCAGCGTGTCGAAATATGTTTTCAGAGACTCATTGCCTGCAGTAACTGACCCTCAATCTCCAGAGGATGCCCCAACACCACCTCCGACCTGGAGACTATATAAAATGGTGAGTGACACCTGCTGTGTTCTTGTAAACATCCTCTGGAAACATGCGTTAGTTTTCTTCAAGACACATAACTGGAAAGTGTATAGGGGATAGTAACCTTAAATAACATATTGTGGTACAGAGAATGAAAGCATTGGTTACATAACATGTGCTATGATACAAAATAGAAAATGTAGGCCTAATAATGTGACATATTGTGCATCAAATTGTGCACACCAAATAAAAGACTGGTGCAATTTATACTGAACAAAAATATAAACTAAATATTCAACAATTTCAAAGCTTTTACTGAGTTACAGTTCATGTAAAGAAATCAGTGAATTGATATAAATTCATCAGGCCCTAATCTATGGATTTCACATGACTGGGCAGGGGTGCAGCCATGGGTGGGCCTTGGAGGGCATAGGCCCACCCACTTGGCAGCCAGGCCCACCCACTGGGGAGATAGGCCCAGCCAATCAGAATGAGTTTCTTCCCACAAAAAAAAGGGCTTTATTACAGATAGAAATACTCCTCAGACATTGCACACTACATTTTTCAGATTTTGTATAGGGTTAACCAGAAACATTGTTTTAATGGGCGTTTCACAGAGACCACATTTTGCTCACACATTTAGTCTGTTGTCGAATCTCTTTTAATCAGGCAGTGCAATCTGAAACATGACTGAGTGTTAACATTGTACAAAACACATTTTATTAATAGTGACTGATAGTGTTTTTATTTTATTTTATTTCACCTTTATTTAACCAGGTAAGCCAGTTGAGAACAAGTTCTCATTTACAACTGCGACCTGGCCAAGATAAAGCAAAGCAGTGCAATAAAAACAACAACACAGAGTTACATATGGGGTAAAACAAAACAAAGTCAAAAATACAACAGAAATAAATATATATACAGTGTATGCAAATGTAGCAAGTTATGGAGGTAAGGCAATAAATAGGCTATAGTGCAAAATAATTACAATTAGTATTAACACTGGAATGATAGATGTGCAAGAGATGATGTGCAAATAGAGATACTGGGGTACAAATGAGCAAAATAAATAACAATATAGGGATGAGGTAGTTGGGCGGGCTAATTTCAGATGGGCTGTGTACATGTGCAGTGATCGGTAAGGTGCTCTGACAACTGATGCTTAAAGTTAGTGAGGGAGATAAGTGTCTCCAGCTTCAGAGATTTTTGCAATTTGTTCCAGTCATTGGCAGCAGAGAACTGGAAGGAAAGGCGGCCAAAGGAGGTGTTGGCTTTGGGGATGACCAGTGAGATATACCTGCTGGAGCGCATACTACGGGTGGGTGTTGCTATGGTGACCAATGAGCTAAGATAAGGCGGGGATTTGCCTAGCAGTGATTTATAGATGGCCTGGAGCCAGTGGGTTTGGCGACGAATATGTAGTGAGGACCAGCCAACAAGAGCGTACAGGTCACAGTGGTGGGTAGTATATGGGGCTTTGGAGACAAAACGGATGGCACTGTGATAGACTACATCCAATTTGCTGAGTAGAGTGTTGGAGGATATTTTGTAAATGACATCGCCGAAGTCAAGGATCGGTAGGATAGTCAGTTTTACGAGGGCATGTTTGGCAGCATGAGTGAAGGAGGCTTTGTTGCGAAATAGGAAACCGATTCTAGATTTAACTTTGGATTGGAGATTCTTAATGTGAGTCTGGAAGGAGAGTTTACAGTCTAACCAGACACCTAGATATTTGTAGTTGTCCACATACTCTAGGTCAGACCCGTCGAGAGTAGTGATTCTAGTCGGGTGGGCGGGTGCAAGCAGCGTTCGGTTGAAGAGCATGCATTTAGTTTTACTAGTATTTAAGAGCAGTTGGAGGCTACTGAAGGAGTGTTGTATGGCATTGAAGCTCGTTTGGAGGTTTGTTAACACAGTGTCCAATGAAGGGCCAGATGTATACAAAATGGTGTCGTCTGCGTAGAGGTGGATCTGAGAGTCACCAGCAGCAAGAGCGACGTCATTGATATACACAGAGAAAAGAGTCGGCCCAAGAATTGAACCCTGTGGCACCCCCATAGAGACTGCCATAGGTCCAGACAACAGGCCCTCCGATTTGACACATTGAACTCTATTAGAGAAGTAGTTGGTGAACCAGGCGAGGCAGTCATTTGAGAAACCAAGGCTATTTAGTCTGCCAATAAGAATGCGGTGGTTGACAGAGTCGAAAGCCTTGGCCAGGTCAATGAAACAGCTGCACAGTACTGTCTATTATCGATCGCGGTTATAATATCGTTTAGGACCTTGAGCGTGGCTGAAGTGCACCCATGACCAGCTCGGAAACCGGATTGCATAGCGGAGAAGGTACGGTGGGATTCAAAATGGTCGGTGATCTGTTTGTTAACTTGGCTTTCAAAAACTTTTGAAAGGCAGGGCAGGATGGATATGGGTCTGTAACAGTTTGGATCTAGAGTGTCACCCCCTTTGAAGAGGGGGATGACCGCGGCAGCTTTCCAATCTCTGGGGATCTCAGACGTTACGAAGGAGAGGTTGAACAGGCTAGTAATAGGGGTTGCGACAATTTTGGCGGCTAGTTTTAGAAAGAAAGGGTCCAGATTGTCTAGCCCAGATGATTTGTAGGGGTCCAGATTTTGCAGCTCTTTCAGAACATCAGCTGTCAGGATTTGTGTGAAGGAGAAGCGGGGGGGGCATGGGCAAGTTGCAGCGGAGGGTGCAGAGCTGGTGGCTGGGGTAGTGGTAGCCAGGTGGAAAGCATGGCCAGCCGTAGCAAAATGCTTGTTGAAATTCTCGATTATTGTAGATTTATCGGTGGTGATAGTGTTTCCTAGCCTCAGTGCAGTGGGCAGCTGGGAGGAAGTGCTCTTATTTTCCATGGACTTTAGAGTGTCCCAAAACCTTTTGGAGTTAGTGCTACAGGATGCAAATTTCTGTTTGAAAAAGTTAGCCTTTGCTTTCCTAACTGCTTGTGTATATTGGTTCCTAACTTCCCTGAAAAGTTGCATATCGCGGGGGCTATTTGATGCTAATGCAGTACGCCACAGGATGTTTTTGTGCTGGTCAAGGGCAGTCAAGTCTGAGGAGAACCAGGGGCTATATCTGTTCTTAGTTCTGTATTTTTTGAATGGGGCATGTTTATTTAAGATTGAGAGGAAATTACTTTTAAAGAACAACCAGGCATCCTCTACTGACGGAATGAGATCTATATCCATCCAGGATACCTGGGCCAGGTCAATTAGGAAGGCCTGCTCGCTGAAGTGTTTTTGGGAGCGTTTGACAGTGATGAGGGGTGGTCGTTTGACCGCGGACCCGGTCAAAGCCAACTGTCATGACGTGCCTTTCATTACTGTGATGACTATTATTTATTGAATAATTACCTACTATGTTTAATTGTTACTAGATTAAATTAATCATGTAACAATTAACTCATTAAGAATTTGGGGCACCACGGGAAAAGTTGTTTAACAAGGTACCGTTTCCCGAATTAACTCTAACGATATCTAGATATCTCTTATCATTTAAGTCATTTATTAATCATTTACCTCATATCAGTCTCATTCTGAAAGTCGTACACTCTTTAAGTCTGCACGAACCCGGGTCTTACTGATCATTCCGTAACCACACAAATTGATTTAATTATTTATTTACAACTAATAAAAAATGATAACACAAGATACAAACACATACACGGTATAGGTAGGGATTAGAAACTTAATACAATGAAAACGGGTCCCTAGCGGACTAACACAATATGACACTTGTTACAAAAGATGGCGAGTTAAAGAGAGCGAGAGAGAGAGAAACACTTGGATACACATGGACCTAAGCTCATAGTAATCATAATACTTTGCCAGAACTGCCGCCCGTTTGGTAAGAAGTAATGCATGTATTTACATGTTTGTCTTCGTCGTCTCTGTTGGACCCAAGCCTTCGTGGGAAGGGTCGATTGGGCCTTCTCTTTTCGGATGGCCTTTTAGATGTAAGGTTCAGATGTAAGGCTCAGATTGTCCATAAGAGGTCACAATGTCCTTCTTCTTAGTCGTCTGTTTACTTTCACTCGTTCTGGAAGTGGTCTTCTGAGGACGGCTAATCAGCGGTGTCGATGATCCCCTGTGGGGTGATGAGAGCAGTGTAGTAGACGATGGTTTGAAGGGAGTAACAGGATGGTCTCACTAAAATTCAGCTTCTTAGATACAGTACTTAGAACAGCTACTCAGCCGTAACATTGATTGTTAGTGGAGGCAACTTTGTCATCTTCACCTCATGTTGATTTTCAGTGTCGGAACCAACGAGGCAAAAGTATTATTATCACTATGATTTTGTTAGAAAGCTAAAATCACATTCCTGTCTTCATGAAAACATTGTCTTCCTCCTTGATATTTTCTACACAATGTAAAGGATGTACACCTGATATGCACAGTGTAAAAGCTATTCAAGTTACAATGTTTTTGTTAATACACCTTTGTACAATTTTTAATGTGACATACATTTTCCATATTCCATTTCTCATCATTCCCAACGTTTGGATGTTGAAATATATTGTCCCAATGTTCCTTGTTGGATGTTGAAGTTTTGGGCGGAAAAAGTATTTGAAACAAAGGACATTCCTTTCACCATACTACAGGGCCAGAGATAGATTCTCCTATCTCTAATTTATGGCAGTATTAAGGTGTCAAGACCGGCACAGCCCCCCCCCCATCATATGAATGATGATGATTATTATACATTTTTTAAATAAAGTAAAACCTTTATTTAACCAGTAAAGTCCCAATGAGATGTAGAATAGAGTGATGATGATGACGACTGACGTTAATTGGAGCTGTAGGTTTCTGATTATGCTGTTTTTACATTAAGCCTTTATATTAGGTCACTTTGTAACAATTAACTTGATCATGGCATTGATTGATCGACAACATTGTAGGCCTATCAACAAATGTATGATTTTTTTTGTTTATTATTTGTCCAGTAAATTAATTACAAATGGGTTAAATGGTTCAACATGTTTATATTGGTAGCATACAGCCGTGCTATTAAATAAACATATTATATCTGCTCATTTGTGGGGCATAGACTCGAGTAGAATCTTTAGGTCCTTCAATATCCACACGATTTCAATTCGAACAATCTCCCAAGTACAGTAACTGTTTTCCTGAAACGACAAAACCCCACAGTAAATTGAAATATGTAAACGGAAGAACGGAAAAGTGATTAGAAAAATCATTCAATATAGGCTTCTGTGTTTTTTTAATCTTTTGCTTTAGAAGTTGCTTCATTTTGCTGGAGTAGAGTTTTTTGTTTCCGTAGTTTTTCCATGAAAACGTGTCCAATGGTAGAATTCTCATCTGCACTCAACTGTGTGAAACGATTCAATGTAGTAAGTGGTATTGTCATATAAGGGAAGACATTTCAATTTGCAGGCAAGAAAACATACTCACACATTCACCAAAATTTGTTGTCTGTTGGAAAAATGTATTTGTAAAGTAATCCAGGTGACTTTTGTTCCATTACAGATGCTGAAGAGGTTTAGTTTTACTACTGTAAAAGTTACAGACTTAACCTACCTGTTGATAATGGGTGTCTTCAAATAACAAATTCATGTTGAATTCGATGTTCACGTTCTCTTGCAAGCACTGCACTGGAAATCGACCACCCTAGGTATTTAAAACATGATATGGTCAGCCAAGATGTCAATTGTGCCCAGAATTAGAAATTAGGCTTGGTTCAATGTTCGGACACAATCATCAATGGTTTATGTCAGCCAACTCACCAAATATTGAAGAAGTTTGATGTTGTGCTTATTTAGGATTTTGAGACGAGAAATGTGCAAACTATTTTTTTACAAATACACCAAACACCTTAATACATTCAAATACAGCGCATATGAGTATTACAACATACAATATAAACACACATACACACCATTCTAGATGTTACCTCAAATAACCTCATACCATTATACAAATCGATACATATCTACAAGAACTATTCTATCCAGGAATTCCAAGTCTTATGAAAGGACTGTGTGCTACCATGTTGGGCTATATAATACATACTTTTTTTCTAAAGTCATACAGGAATTGACCTCATTTATCCATTGACAGATATTAGGAGGATCTTCATGATGCCACTTAAAAGTTATATATATGTTTTTATATATGACTAAGCTAAATTACATTTTTATTTTTATTTTTTACCCAATCATAGTAAGACATACAGTAGGTGTTTAATACAATGGACAGTCTTTATAAATAAACATCCCACAATGGCAAGTGGGACTTAAAAGTTCCAGGTACCCCAGATAATCCTCTACTCTTCACCCAGATCTCCCAACCCCCTTCAGCCCACTGCCCCAGTATGATTGACACACAAAAACAAATAAGAAAAATAAAAAGAACAGTAACTCTCACAAGTACAAAAACATATTAAAAAGAAATTACACGAATAAACAAAACAATAAGAATACATAAACTTAAATCAGAATTATTGATTGACGATCAGCAACAAGTTTAATCTGCATCACCTCTGATGGAAAATAAGATCACTCAATATTATAAATCCACTCTCATCGGTTTTAGACAAGAACGAAATTTGGACAATTTATACAAAATACATTTTTATTCACATTTTCAATATTATTATTTTTTACAGGATTTCCAAGTAGACCGGCAATACAGTTCAGTTCAACACAGGTAAAAAAGGAAATACAAAATATACTGAAAAAATATAAAATCAACATTCAACAATTTCAAAGATTTTGCTGAGTTACAGTTCATATAAGGAAGTCAGTCAATTGAAATACATGAATTAGGCCCTAATCTATGGCTTTCACATGACTTGGAATACAGATATACATCTGTTGGTCACAGATAAAAGATGGTAGGGGCGTGGATCAGAAAACAAGTCAGTATCCGGTGTGACCACCATTTGCCTCATGCAACGCGACACATCTCCTTCGCATAGAGTTAATCAGGCTGTTGATTGTGACCTGTGGAATGTTGTCCCGCTCCTTTTCAATTGCTGTGTGAAGCTGCTTGATATTGGTGGGAACTGGAACACGCTGTCGTACATGTTGATCCAGAGCGTCCCAAACATTCTCAATGGGTGACATGTCTGGTGGATATGCAGGCAATGGAAGAACTGGGACATTTTCAGCTTCCAGGAATTGTGTACAGATCCTTGTGACATGGGGCTGTGCATTATCATGCTGAAACATGAGGCGTGGCGGCAGATTAATGGCACGACAATGGGCCTCAGGATCTCGTCAAGGTATCTCTGAGCATTCAAACTGCCATCGATAAAATGCCTCCCAGCAGCGTTTCCTGCCTATACCATAACCCCACCACCACCATGGGGCACTCTGTTCACAACGTTGACATCAGCAAACTGCTCGCCCACACGATGCCATACACGTGGTCTGCGGCTGTGAGGCCGGTTAGAAGTACTGCCAAATTCTCTAAAACGATGTCGGAGGCGGCTTATGGTAGAGAAATGAACATTCAATTCTCTGGCAGCAGCTCTGGTGGACATTCCTGCAGTAGGCATGCCAATTGCATGCTCCCTCAAAACTTTAGTAATCTGTGGCATTGTGTCCCCAGCATAAGGTGCACCTGTGTAATGATCATGCCCTAAAAATCTAAATATTAGCGGTGTGAACTTTCTCTCGGTTCATCCTTCATGCACTCAGTTTTCCCCCAACTACTCCAAGGTTATGATATGTCCTAACGCCGTGCTCATTCTTAAAGTCATTCCCATGAGTTCTAGTAGTCAAGCCACTGACCTCTTCCCCTTCCACCATCTGCCGTTCTCTTCTCCAGAGCAGCGGCGCCTTAACACGTTGTGTCTACATGGACAGGACTAGGCCATTCCGGAGTTTTGATCAACTGTTTGTTTGCTTTTCCAACCCTGCTCAAGGTCGGGCTTTGTCCAAACAATGCCTCTCCCACTGGGTAATGGATGCTAACGTCAAGGCGTACAGTTGTCGGGGATTGCAGTCACCCCTGGGTGTCCGGGCACATTCCACTAGTGGAATTGTCATGTAATGGTCACTGTTCAGAGGCATCTCTGTCTCTGAGAATTGTGCTGCGGCTAGTTGGGCTTCCCCTCACACCTTTTGTTAGGTTCTATCGCCTGGTGGTCCTTGGCGGTAGAGCTCAGTAGGATGGATCCGGTACATTACCATTTACCACAACAGGCCTTTCAGGATACGGACCATTGGCAATAGGGGCATTTTGCAAGTGTCCCATAGTGAGATGTTGAATCGAGTCAACTGAAAGAGAACTTTGTGTTATGGTACGTAACCCTGGTTCTCTTAACCTTTTGACACGTACGATCACATATTTTTGATCATTGTTGAGTGGTCCCTGCAGCGTACCATCACAAATATGTGATTGGAACAGTGGCAACAGAACCTATGATGCAACAAATGCGTCTAACAGCATTGTTGTCTGAAAAGCATCTAAACAATTGTCGTATCGGATGAATGGTGGCAATTATTGCTGATGAACAAAAGGAGTCTGCTCATACTGCACGTTGATCATAAGGTTTATTCAGATCACAAGCTTCAGCATGGGTGACAGACTCGCGAGGTCTGGAGAGCAGTGTCCTCCAATTCTAATTGCTGCTCTGACGTCTTCCTCCCCTAACCCCCTTATTTATAAACAATGAAACTCCCTCCTCTGGCCAATCACCAGTCTCCCCTTTATATAGCCTTCCAAGAGTTGAATGGCTCCCTCTACTGTTCAATCCCCGTATCTTACAACCCACTTCCTGTCTGTCATATGTGACGTCACGCTAAAACCTTCCCTCTCGATAGCAATAATCAACCTTCCATTTCTTCATGAAAAACATTTAACAAAGACATAATTTTAATACACTACATATTCCCCCCTTTCGAGACAACCTAAACGTCTCGAAACCAAACAGAATAGGATTATGACTATTAACCATTTATCTTATTGAGTATCTTTAACATTAAACCAAACACATTCTCCTCTAGAGTGTACATACCTTTCTATGAAATACCTGTTTATGAAGTGTGAATACATTACTATGAAATATGAACAACTGTTTATGAAGTATGAATACATTACTATGACATATGAAGAAATCTCTATGGAGTGTAAGAGCGAAAAACTGTCTGGCAGCCATCCATCCATATCAATCAAGACAGTAAAATTATCTCACGGTCCCTCTGCCCCAGGCAACCACCGTCGGTACTCCAGATAACCTCATAACTCATGTAAATGCATTTGAATGTATGATGCAACTAAATACACCTGTAAGCCCCTGCAAACAAAATCCTATCCATAAACATTCATTGTACGGCTGGTCAACCCATTGGACCGGACAATGAAACTCTCCCTTCCTAGCCTCTCTGTCCCTAAACATTCACCGAAATAAACAAAAACATCTAAGATCCTTACATGTAGTCAATAACATCAAACATCATTCTACCAAAATTAATACCTAAAAATATGACACAATTATGTATTACACATGTCTATATTTCATTGCAAACACTGGAATGTAGTCCACTACACTTCATCTCCCTGTAGTGTCCTCTTCCAATGGACTTGTTGATGATGGAATCAGCCACACCCTCCTTGTTTCATCTCCTCCCGTCATATTGTCCCTTCATATTGTCTTTGTTTGAGTATTCCAATCTCCCCATGTTCTCCCAAATGCTTCTGGAATGACAAGAAAATAAACGACCAAACAGTATCTTTTGCAAAACAACATTTTCAAATTAAACCTCAACATCAATTTAAGAATATAAAAATGACATATAAATGATGTATGAATCACATTAACCTATCCCCCCCTTGATTCATAAATCATACCAACATCACCCTACTATTGAGAAGAAAAAAAAAATATATATATATTTTTTTAAATCATCAAAACGATATTTATCCATCAGTAGTCCATCCATCTTCCTCCAGATCAGGAACAGTCAACACCGGCATCTGAGTGTTGTCTCCAGGAATCACTCTCCAACCTATCTCAATATCAAAGCTTTCTCAAAGGTCAGTAACAAATTACAAACATCACACAGTGTTATCAAAGCTGAAACTAAAATCTGACCCATCACTGCCCCTACTGGCCTAATTGATCTTGCAACCAAATCTTCTCAGATCTCCCAAACACATCCCTTATAATGCATCTATAACCCCAGTGATCTTATCTGAACTATCTGAACTCAAAGTCTAACTAATATTTATCAATATGATCTTCCCAAATGTTACACCATACCATGAATAAAGTCCCCCCTTCTCCCTGACCTTATCCTTCAATGATAGGCTTGAAAACTATGACATGTCGCCATGTCACCCTTTTAACCCTAGATTTAGCTGTGTCCAATGCTATCCCTCTTATAATGGTAAAACCTCATATGGAAGCTTCAACGTTGACATGTAACCAAATCCTGTTCATCCATAATGTAAGAATATATATTTTATCATCACAAACCCACCAAATATGTCTAAAATTCTCCATAGTCACATTGTCAGTCAAAAGCTAATCGTTTAACCATCCAAGTCCTGCTCTTCTTACTACCTAGTATATTAAAAATTACATTATATTTGTCATCTCTAACCTTATGTTCATGCTTATCCAAAGTTATCCTATAACATTCCAATCTGATATTCCCATAAACATACCCTTTCCCTCATATGTTTTATTAGAACAAAAACAACTTTTAGCCCTCAATGTTTCACCTGAATACTTCAGGATTCCGTTGTTACCTGATTTTCCTTTCCCATTTAACAATTCCCATAGAGTAATTAATTTAACCAAGAACACTTAAACCTAGGCTTAAACAACTGTTCTGACAACGACATTATTCTATCTGTCAATGACTGTTGCTGATACCACAGTCATGACAAATCATAAGACTGAACCACACCTGATAGAGGCCGCGCGACCGTCTAACATGTCTGGTGCTGGAATCCTCAACAGACATGGACCTTCAAGATTCCTCACTGATCTTACAGAATGAGTTAATATATCTCTAATTTCCACAACAGAAGAACGAGCGGTACTGATCAGATACCTCTCCCTGTCTGTCATTAAAATCAAAGATCTCATCCTGTCCTTTCATGATGAATCTATATTCTCTCTACTACTCTCTGTTCTCCTATTTTAACCCTATTCGTACTATCATTGACAGCACTCTCCATCCGTAACATAACCCATGAGTCTAAAATCCCCCATTTAATTTCAGAAAAGTTGTTGTCGATGCCATACTCCCTACATCGTATCATTAATCCCTTCCAAAGTTATCATTAAAGTAGTTGATTTATTAACCTTAATTACTTCTAGTGCAAAAGTTCCCATTATCCTCTGTGTATTATCTACTGTTGGAGTGACTACTATAATCTACACTTCCTGAACTCCCTTGGTGACTGCGGAAGCTTCAACAGATTTCAAATCTTCCATTATAGGCATCACTTTATGAATTACATAGCCCTTTAACCAATAATTCCTAACCGGAACAACTTCTAATGCTTGCACTAGATAAGTACACATATATTCTCCCTGACCTTTCTCTGTAACATTACGCAACATAAATGAACAGTCACTCCTAACCCTCTTCTAAACTATACCTCCTTTTACTCCTGGTCCTGATAACAATACTTATTCTCCATAATTATCTCTCCATATGGGAGAAACGTCCCCATCCTAAACCCTAATAAGTATTTTTCCCCCTAAAATTGGTGCTGTATTGGTTCCCTTATAATCAAATGCAATATATTTATGACTTCAATACCTATCAATGTTGAAAGAGTTAACTTGCTTCTTACTGTTGTTATAATAGACTGAAGTGTTAATGTCCTTAGTTACTCCTAGTTTTCCCCAGTTTTCCCCTAAGACTTTGAACTCTTTACTTGTACCAAATACACCTATAATTACCTTGATCTTCCTACTCTACAGTGTCATTCACCATTGTTCTCTCTCTCTCTTACTACTAACTTTGAAACTTAGCTTACTGTCTCAGAGTTCCTTCAACCCTAATCTACTCCTAACTTATTTTAATCTAATCTTTTCTCTCATAACATTTAACTTTTTCCCCTAATTTTCACAAAATCCCTTACCACCAAATTTGTAGAATATGTGATTGGGAAAGTTCCCCACCTGCTTCTGACTCATTACACACAGACTTGGCAAAACGACTAACCACCTTTTAGCCTAGCCTGAAATCCCTTAGTGTAAGAATGTAACCCAGAATAATAATCACCCCTTTTAACTTTATTTTCCCAGACAGTGTCTAATAGACAGAACAATAGATTATCATCCTTCCTATGATATTATCTTTTTTTTTTTTTTAAACAAATGATTCCCAAAAACCCAGTCGTCTAGTGTACATCTTATTGTAAAATTCAATTTAAACAATACATCTCTTCCCAACACTGCCATAACAGTATCTTCTAATATTAGTACCTTAAGAGTAAGTAACTGTTTTACTACCTCAAATCCCTATCCTAATTAGTTATCAATTAATGAGATGTTTAACCTCTTTAGGCTGAACACAGATAAGTTTTCCCCTATTCACTATCACTTCTAATGGTCGGTTGTTTCAACTGTTAGCTATTTTGTCTTCTTCTCTAATCGATGCTCTCAGCAATGCACCCCCCTTCCGGATCTCCTAGACACTAACAGGTGATCTGCACTTGCTCTTTTGTCTTCCTCTGTTGTTTTCTCCTGCTTCTTTGTTCTTCTCCAATTCTTGGGATTAAAAATGTTCTCCCCAGGTTTTCTCCTTGTCTCTTCGGTATCTTCAGCGTCTCGAGCTGTTCCTTCTCGTCATTGACATATCAGTATTCTTCAACCTTAGTTCTAAGTTCTGTCCTCGAAATATCATCTTCCATCATCTTCTTACTTTTCTTCTCGTCAATTCTGTGTCTGTCCTTGTAGGACAAACTCCTCTTGAAAATAAAGCACCTTTAATCTCCAAATCTTCATCGCTTTCTTCATCAGAACTCGAATCTCTTGTCCCCTTCTTCGTTCAACTTTCATCAGAGATCAAATCTCGTGTATCCTTCTTCGTTTCTCTCTTGCCAACTTCCTTCTGATCACAGAGTCATATCCACCCATGACCTCTCTCAATCACTCTCATCTTCATCATCCTCTTCTCCTTCACGTTCCAGACCTCTCATTTTCTTCCGTCGTCTGGATTCATCTTCATCGTTGTTTCTGCTGGTACCCTATCTATTATTTGTTCATCTTAATTTCTGATGCAATAATCACTCCTGGATGATCATTGTAAGCTGAGAATAAACATCCCTAAGCTCTACTTTTTAGCCTATCTTATCGCTGGAATATTTTATCAATTTCTGTTTGAGAATGAAGGGCAACTTTTGTTTCACTTGCCGGATACCCTAGCAACACTTTAATTAAAGGATTACCACTATTTCAACCCGTGTAATGACTTTCATAGTCCTGATATCTTTTTCCCCATTGTAACAAGCCTTTCTATTCCTTTATTGTGAACTATCCTATTTTAGACTATATAACTTATGTAGGCTTCCCCCCTGTAATTCTTAATATAACCTAAACAACTCAACAAAAAAAAAAAAAAAATTTTTTTTTTTTTTTTCTTTTAAATAAATAAACGGACGAAAATATGACTATCAAAAATTCAATTCAATGTTTTAGTCAAAACCCACTTCCAATAAAAATTAAAAATCAATTAAAAATCGAATTAAAAAAAATAGAATAATTAAAATCAATTTTTATTTCCCTATCTTATCAATTTAGCTATTAATGGCTCTCTCACCATAACCCATCAAATGCAAGTATTAAACTTCAGACTATAATCCTAATACAAAGCCTGTACCCCTACAACACTACAATCCCCATAACCCCTTGTTTCTTCCTATGATATAATCCCCAAGTATCATCATTGCAAAATAATGTCAGTACCTGATTTCCAATCGAACTGTAATCCAGCCCAGTGATGCACATAGCCTCCAAAATGTAAATTTTATTCAAATAGTATTTTGCCAAGCCTATGCAAAATTGTCATTTTATCACATTTCTTTAAATTGGAAAATGTTGTAGCCTAGCCTGATATCTGATTCTCTGCCGCGTCATGTGACGTCACGCCACGCACCCGTCAGCCCCTCCTCTCTCTCTCTGTCTCGCCTCACCTCGCTCCCTGTGTCTCTCATATTTCAAAAAAACATAGAAACACAGAATCACATTTTAGTAGTTAATGCAATTAACCAAGTTATCCACATTCAATATTCGTCCGTTCTACATTCGTTCTAAGACTTTAACTCAGGACTAATTATAGATCGCTCAAAAACATTTAGATTTTAATCCGTCATCTAATTATTTAATTCAATCTATTATAATCCGTTATCATATATTTAATTTATAAATTCAATAGGTCCCAAAACAAGTTTCATCTTAACCCACCGCCGTTTAAACTTATAAGATTCGTGTTAAAAATCTCTTTATGCGTATTTGTTCCGTCGTCTGTGTTCCTCTGTCTCCCCCTGCAGTTTAACCAATGTGTTGTTTTGCAGAATCCCACGCATGCGCAAATATCATTTTAACCTCATGCTTGAGTTTTAGCATCCCCTCGTGGTGTCGTTTAGTGCCATAAAACAAAACGTTCCCTAATCTCGTGCCATAAACTCCCCCTTTCTGTAGTGTAGTGTCGCAAAATCATGCACATGCGCACATCCATTCAAAAACACGTTTTCACCGTGGAAGATTTTAGATCTCTCCCCAAACAGACAGAATAACCGTCCAACTGTAACTCTCGTTTTCCCCTCCTAGTCAAACAACATTTAACAGCGCTCACAAAACATACAACCTGACTTACAGACAGTGACAAGTTTAAGAGACTTTAATCCATCGCAATGGAATCTCTAAGGATATCCGTTAGCATGCAGCACGCAACACAATTAGCATGTAGCATTAGCATTTAGCTTAGCCTAAGGTACACCGTGACACAAAACACAATTAGCATGTAGCATTAGCATTTAGCCACGATGTACCGCGTGACCTGAAACAATCAAGCATTAGCTTCAGCCTCCAGCCAACTGCGGCCTACTATACAAATGAACACCCCGCACCGTGGCCAAATCATCATCATCGCAATTATCTCCGTCTAACTTTGTGTTGCCGTAAGTTCTGGATAATCATAGAGAGGTTACCCCAAGCATTATAGTTCGTCAACCATACGATGAGTATATAACATGCATATAATTCGTCCAGCTTAATAATTCCCAGAATTAACCTTACACCACCTAACGCGTTGCAAGGATTTTATGGCCCATTCCTAAAGAATCGCCTCGGTCCGAGGGCTTTTCCGTATTCACGGTGCCCTAACTATGCAGACGTCTTCCAACATTTATTCTCTACCAATCCATTGTCCTAAACATGCTATTATTCCCCGTTTACCCATCAACCAAATTTAGAAATTTTTCAGACTCCTAGTCAACAGCCATAACACCACCTGAGGCACGGTCATAAGGGTACATTCCTCCAGTGTACACAAGCAGTAACAAAACTAACAACTTAGCTGTATTTAGTCGGGTCATGACTCCAGACCGAAGTTAGCTTGAGTTAGCTTGGCGACTCCAAATGCAGCAAAGAAGGATTGCATAATTCCTCCTGGCAAGCTCGCCATTTGTCGTATCGGATGAATGGTGGCAATTATTGCTGATGAACAAAAGGAGTCTGCTCATACTGCACGTTGATCATAAGGTTTATTCAGATCACAAGCTTCAGCATGGGTGACAGACTCGCGAGGTCTGGAGAGCAGTGTCCTCCAATTCTAATTGCTGCTCTGACGTCTTCCTCCCCTAACCCCCTTATTTATAAACAATGAAACTCCCTCCTCTGGCCAATCACCAGTCTCCCCTTTATATAGCCTTCCAAGAGTTGAATGGCTCCCTCTACTGTTCAATCCCCATATCTTACAACCCACTTCCTGTCTGTCATATGTGACGTCACGCTAAAACCTTCCCTCTCGATAGCAATAATCAACCTTCCATTTCTTCATGAAAAACATTTAACAAAGACATAATTTTAATACACTACACAATGTTTTGTACTGATGGGAAATAAAGGTCTTCACAACTTCATTCCTCAATTTCACCTTTTATTGTAAAAGGTAAATGCAAACTTCATCATCCAATGGAAAACATCCACAGCAAAACTCATTCCATAAACCAGTCTAAATAATAGGTTGCCCTGACAAAAAACAAAACGTAAGTTAGCGTCCTAACTGCTAGACTTGTCTACAATGTACCACATCTCTGGTGAACACAAGGGAGAAATCTAATATTGTTTAGAAAAGAGATGCGTGTCGGCTAAGCTAACAGCAGCTAGCAGCCATGTTTGTTTATGTTTGACAAGCGAAAACTCCCTAATCACAGAATGCCATTCACTATAAGACGCAAATAAACAAAGTCAAGGTCAAAGATGACTGCGCCTTAAAAATATGAACTTAGTTTGGCCACTTTTCAGCATGTTTCAAATCTTTGATGTAGTTACAGTGTATATAAGAACCGGAGCACATGACTTGACAAGTCGTTTACAGTTTTTGACAAATCACAAAGCAAATAAAATGTTATCACCTCACAGATCATCACCCCAAATGCAAGCCTACTGCCTAGCCTAACCGTAGAGCGAAAGCTAAATAGGGTTGCCAGATATGAATGAAACCATTTTAGGGGGGTTTGTGGGGTGGGGTTATTTCATTTCTGGGGGGTTTTCAAGTCCATGGGGGATAGAAATGGAGGTAGGTATCATGGGGAGATATGATGCAGTAAATATTACTATGATGGGTGCAAACACAGGAGATGTTTATAAGATAAATAAAAATGAAACCCCTGGAAAGGGTGGTCTGAGCTAGCAACCCTGAGGTAACATAGTTACAATCTGATGCCGCGTTCAAAACTACTGGAAACTCGGAACTGGGATCTCTGAAATCTCTGACTTCTGACTTCAGTGCATTCAAGACAACTGGGATCTCTGAAATCTCTGACTTCTGACTTCAGTGCATTCAAGACAACTGGGAACTCTGAAAAATTGTTGTGACCTGTCATCCAACTTGGAATTCCAACTCGGGAACTCTGGCCTCTTTCTGGAGCTCCGACTATCCGACCGAAAGATCACTGATGTCATAATGTTACCTCTTATTTTTCCAAGTTCCCAGTTGTCTTGACAGCACCATAAGTCAGTCGAGTGAACCATCCCTTCACCTCGTTTTGTTATAACATCTTTGGTCTGAGAGATGCTTACTTGACAACCAGAATGCATTGTATGATGTCAACAAACATGGCGCCACACATAGCTGGCAAATAGCTTAGCATTAGCTCATCATAATCAGTACAACCTTCAAAAAAGTATTTTACACACATCATATGTGTCCATTACAATCTATGCAAGAATCGCAATGCATGATTTGTCACCAGTATTTAAAAATGTGAATAAAACAGTAAATACATTATGCTCCATGCATACATACTACAATAGAAACGACAACACGATATACAGAAAATAAGGCACTTACTTTGATAGGAACGCACACATGTCCAAAGTTATTATTTGTCAGGAAAGCAACAAAGAAGGCAATGCGTGCGCCAGCCAGAAAATGTGCCAGGGGGAAAATGTTTGTGCAAGGCCTGTTCTGACTAGAGATGCGCAAATGTCTGCATACTTGATCTGGGGAAACACTGCGGAAGTGCTTGGGCTCTCATTGAAGAAAGAAGTTTGTCCGGCTCAGTAAAGCCTAAAATATAATTATTGTCTGGAACAGTGGAATGGGCTACTTCCTATGTAAATGAGGAGGAGGAACACACCTCAATTCAAACTGTTGTTAGAAAATAAAACTTGTTGAAGCATAGCCTATTGCTAATTGATGATGATGTGAGTGGAGACACTTTTCTTCTTAAAAGTTCAATATCTTGACATCTTCACTGCTGAGATGCAAAACATTTTGAGACTGTGATAAAACACTAGGGGTTTAAGGCGTCCAAGCCTGAATAATAGGTCAAACAAGTACGTGTGTGTAAATGTATATCAAAGTGATTTTATATCAACATTTGAGCTTCAAGAAGCTAAAAACAAAAAGGCATTATTTAGGCATTCTGTTATATGTGTGGGCATTAAACCCCCTATTGCAAACACTTGCAGGCACATTAGCTTATGCACAATTAAACTGCTGGGAAAGCATAGGCCTTATATGTCTATTTTGTATATTGATAGACAATATAAACTGTTGCTGTTATGGATCCGCAAATACGGCTACGCTTCACTGCTGGCCTCAGATCCCTTCAACATGGATGATAATGATGATGATCAGATGTTTTGTTTCTTCATCATCACTTAGCCTTTCTCCGATGCTTGTCTGTCTGTCTAACCCAATGCACTTTCAGCTGGGAAACGTAACATGTGCCTGGTACAACATCGTAGTAGACGCCACAATTCACAGTTCTTTCCCCAATGCACGATTACACCAAACAGATAAATGATTTATGAGAAGTCTTGGTGATTCAATAGTTAATCATTACATGACTTTTAAGTTAACACACTATTTGTTTTGCTCAGAGTCTGTCAGTAACTATATTAGAGGCAGATGATCTACTCTTTTGGCTGCTCCTGATGACATTTGCATATAATGACAATAAAATCTCGAAACTATGCTGGTATTCTTTTGTATTATATGTATTATTGTATTCTTAGCTATAAATATAATTTTTAGTAGTAACAATAATTCATAGAAATGGCACCATACAGGCTTCCATTTGGAATCAATTTTGGTTCATTGAGGAAGAAAACCTTGGGTTTTATATTTGGTTCAGTGAAAGAGTTTAGGCATATTAATGGAATCATTCTGTCAATATTTTTTTTAAATAAAAAGTGGCAATGCAAACAAATTGCTTTGGTAAACACGATAGACAAATGCTTGTTGTTGTTGTTGTTGTTTTTACTTTTCCATTTCATTGATAATACTTTTTACTCTAGTACATTCAAAGTGAAAAACATAACCAACCATACACATTCATTGTTGACACATGCATTTGATAAATGTTATTCACAATTACAGTATAAAGACAGAAAGAGGCAAGAGAGAACAATGTGATCATTTAAATAAACAGTACAGAGCAATATGGAAAGGTCTACATTCTACAAGATTTCTCATAGCAGAAAAAAAAGCATGTTTCTGTTTGAGGTTAAACAGAAATTCTCCCCACATTGGCTTCAGCAGTTGAGGGACGTTGGAGGAGGGTATGGGACGCATCTTCAGGTTGTACAGCTTTATTGATGCCCTTATTTTGTAATTACGTTTCAAGTTTTGCTTTGACAACCTTATCGCCATTGCTTGACCCTCTGAAATGAAACCTAAACAAGACAGTTAATTAGTATTACAGTTTAGATAATGTTATCCTAACGTGCATATAGAACTCCAACAATAGTACAAAGATTGTATTTATTCTCACCTGCATATTTCCTCACTAAGCCGCAAATGTAGAAATTACTTTTCTGTCCTTGAAACCAGGTCCACCACTTGAGTTCCTCCTCCTGAAGTTTCAAGTTGTGTTCAAAGTAATAATGTATGCACTCACTTAACTGTAAGTCGCTCTGGATAAGAGCATCTGCTAAATGACTAAAATGTAATGTAAAATGTGTTCTACAGGTAAAGAACAAACAAATATTGATCCTACAGTGACAGCTTAGTGAGTTGATTTCATCAAAGTGTTAGTGTTGGTTTGTTATGGGTTTTTTTCTGGTGAGATTATTGAAAGCATGATGTGAAATAACAGTATACAATGTAAAAAACTGATCTTTCCTACCAACAGCTAAAGTTCCCGAAGCTTCTGCGCATGTGCAGGACCCCCCACTCCATGCACAGTCTCTACTCCATTCATAGAGAACAGGCTAGCCTACTCTGGCAAATGTTGCTCATTTAATAAAGTTAGATCAAAGCTGAATCTATTTCTGCAAGATCACATAATGATAGTATTCTACATAACAGAACCAAATATAGCATAGTATAACGTTACTGTAAGACAAAAAACACTACCTAATTTCTTATGAGATTTTAGGATGATTGTGCTATTAGGCAAGATGTGTACTTTGATTGAAACAGGTAGGCTATGCTACAGTTTGTTAACACCATCTGCTCTAAAATTCAGTCATTGTACATAATTAAAAACAACACTATAGGCTACTTTGAAACTGTAGCCTACAACTCAAGAATATCTGAACGCATATCCTCATGAAACTGATTGAGATCAAATGGTTGGTATGCAGATGCTGCATGGATGTTTCGCTGGTCAAATGTGAATTATTATTATTCACAATTGACTGTGAGAAATGTGAATGGAGGTTCTCTATGAGTAAAGCAGGGACTGTGCGCACAGTAGAGAATCCTGCACATGAAGTAGGAAGCGGGGTCCACAAAAATATGTATCTGCAGCCTGGGCCGATAAAAAAGAAAAATAATGTTCCTACTGTCCCAGCTGAAACTGGTTCAGGTTTTCTACATAGGTTTCCTCCCACGTAAGGCCATTGACGGCTGTCTTCAGAGATTCTGCCAGATCCTTGCTCCAACTTCTTACATCAGCTAGAGAGGTTTCTTGTAAACATATAAAAATATACATTTAAGAAAGTTATAACAGTCAAAACCCAGTGCACCTCAACACACTAAGCAATACATGGTCCTCTGTAGCTCAACTGGTAGAGCCCGGCGCTTGTAATGCCAAGGTAGTGGGTTCGATCCCCGGGACCACCCATACACAAAAATGTATGCACGCATGACTGTAAGTCGCTTTGGATAAAAGCGTCTGCTAAATGGCATATTATTATTATTATTATTATTTGTACGTTTTAGGTTATTCCTGTCAATTCCTTAATGAGTAATTTATTCATTTAAAAGCAAAAAGCAAGTGGGGGTTATTAGGTCAGCTGTGAAATGGGTGGTAGCGTTTGAAATGTTTACTAAACATGGGTGTAGTTGATGGCATTGCATCCTGCAAATAAAGACTCTCAGACAATGAGAAACAAGATTCTCTGGTTTGATGAAACCAATATTGAACTCTTTGGCCTGAATGCCAAGCGTCACGTCTGGAGGAAACCTGGCACCATCCTATGGTGAAGCATGGTGGTGGCAGCATCATGCTGTGGGCATGTTTTTCAGCGGCAAGGACTGGGAGACTAGTCAGGATTGAGGGAAAGAGGAACAGAGCAAAGTACAGAGGGATACTTGATGAAAACCTGCTCCAGAGCGCTCAGGACCTCAGACTGGGGCGAAGGTTCACCTTACAACAGGACAACGACCCTAAGCACACAGCCAAGACAACGCAGGAGTGGCTTCGGGACAAGTCTCTGAATGTCCTTGAGTGGCCCAGCCAGAGTCCAGGTTTGAATCCGATCAAACATCTCTGGAGAGACCTGAAAATAGCTGTGCAGAAACGCTCCCCATCCAACCTGAAGGAGCTTGTCTGGGGAGAACATTAGTGAATTCACGGATCTGAACACGACAACCCACTGAATTTCAGTAAGTCAATTTACAACCCACTGAATTTCAGTAAGTCAATTTACATCCCACTGAATTTCAGTAAGTCAATTTACAACCCACTGCATTTCAGTAAGTTAATTTAAATGAATTTGAAGTGAAAATAGAAGTAGTGACAAGGATCCTAAAACCCAGAGAGGAGATTTGGCGGGGCTAGTGAGAGCCCTGTTGGCAGTACTGTTTGTAGGCATAGGATAAATGTCTATGTAGCCTGAGAGCTATGAGTAGTGGAAATAGAGAAGTGAGAGTTGAATACTGTACAATGGTGTGTTGAACATGCATGTATGAGAGAAAAAGTGTGAATGAATAACCTTTTTGACAGGAGGAATAGCCTCCCGTGTGAATGAGGAGTGTGTGGATTGTTAATTCTTAGACTGTAAAGGATAAGATTAATAACCATTAAAATTAGTGTGAAGCAAATAGTGAATATCCAACAGAGATTGGTTATAGTATATACAGTAAATGTTGGAGTGGATTAAAACACAAACGATTAAAGACTGGAGGGAGGACAGTGGCCTCCTTGTTAACAAAAGTTATCATGTGTGGGGTCTTTTTATTTTGGTTTTAGTGTTTTTTTCTCGGGTTAGAAATAATACACATTAGAGGGCACACAAATGAAATTTTCGGAAGTTTCTATTGTCAGAGTTTTAGTTGCACACATTTAAATTATCCTGATAAGAAATGTACTGAAAACCCCAATTTAAACCTGGTACACAAAATGTTTGAAATGTCTTTAAATAATGTCTGAGGTACAGGGGAAGAAAAGGGAAAGAGGCACTCACTTTTTTTTTGTCATTTAGCAGATGCTCTTATCCAGAGGGACTTTCAGTTAGTGCATACATTTTTCATACTGGCCCCCCGTGGGAAACGAACCCACAACCCTGGTGTTGCAAGCGCCATGCTCTACCAACTGAGCTACTGAATGACCTCTGACCTATGTTCTGACTTTCTGGTGAGGCCTGATCATCCTCACTAGAGAGCCTAGAGACATTGGGTGAGATTTAAATGTAATATGTAAACACTAATGATTAGGAAGAAGTTTATAATTTAGCAATAGTCCTATGTGTGATTCGGACCATGAGAAGGACAGAGAGCGCTGCCCCTGAATGAGGGACACCTGTCTCTAGTCAATTTTACTATTCCTCAAATTACCTTATGGGATACAATTAAGTTAAGATGGAGTTATCAAGGGTTGTAATTCTAATTGTATTTGTTATTTTCATTTAACAGGCAGTGTTGTAGTTGTTATTCTTTGTACACAAACTTTTTTCACACAAGTGAAAATCTGCGCTAGTCAGGGATGGAACCAGGGACTGGAAGAATCTGTGCCACCTCCTCAGCTCGCATGAGAAGTTGCATGACCACCTAGATAGTTTCCAAAGGTGGAAGGAGCTGGAGATCAGGCTGGTGTCCAAGCAAACTATTGATGCCCAAGTCCAACAGGCTATTGACGGAGAGACTCTCCACTGGCAGCAGGTGCTGCAGAGGCTCATAGCCCTGAGAAGCGTAATGGCCACCCAGAACATTGCGTTACGTGGGACCACCGATAGGCTGAACGAGCCAAATAATAGGAACTTTCTGAAGTTTGTGGAAATGCTGGGTATCTTTGATGGAATCATGAAGGAGCATGTAAGGAGAGTACAGTCCAAAGAAACACATGTGCACTACCTCGGTAAAAGAATCCAGAACAAAATCATTTGCATGCTGGCACAAGAGATCCAGCAGACAGTGTGCAGTGATCTAAAAGCAGCCAAATATTTTTCTATAATTTTGAACTGCACACCAGACAAGAGCAAAACAGAGCAGATGACCATGGTGGTGCGTTTTGTTTCAACCGAGGATGATGGCTCAGTGCACACGAGCGAGCACTTCCTGGAGTTTAGTGAACCTGCTTGACGCAATGTGGGCGGGCATGACCGAGTTGCTCATCTCAAAACTACAGACACATGGCATTGCCATCATGGACATGAGAGGGCAGGGGTATGACAACGGGGGGCGAATATGCGGGGGAGGCACAGCGGAGTTCAAAAGAGAGTGCAGGATATCAATCCGAGGGCCTTTTTTGTACCATGCGGCGCGCACTCGCTGAACCTGGTTCTCTCTGATGCAGCATCGTGTTGCTTGGAGGTGGCTTGGAGTTTTTTAACACCATCCAAGAGATTTATACATTTATACAAGGTTGGAGGCAAACAGCATTGCCGCCAAGATGAACAACTTTGGCTTCATGTGCGCAGTGGTCGTTTGGCATGACATCTTGTTCGAAGTGAACATCACCAGTAAGAGTTTGCAGGCGGTGAGGTTTAACATTTCACTAGCAATGGCTCAACTGAACTCAACCAGGGTATTCCTCCAAGACTACCACTCTGATGCAGCTTTCGCTGGCGCTTTAGCAAGCGCAAAAGAGTTGGTAGAGGAGATGGGTATTGAGCCCTGTTTCCCAGCACAGCCCACGGTCCGTCCCAGGAAGAAGAGGAGTCTGTTTGGCTACGAGGGAGAGGATGAGCCTGTGACTGACCCTCAGTAGAAATTCGAAGTACATTTATTTAATCCGATTCTTGATTCTGCTATCCAGTCCGTCAACGAGCGCTTTACGCAGCTCGAAGAGCACAGCAGTATTTTCAGCATCCTGTACAACATCCCCACCATCAAGGACATGGACACTGCAGCACTTACCAGGGACTGCGCAACACTGGAGAGGGCCCTTACGTACAGGGATTCCAGGGACATCGACGCAAAATATCTGTGTAATGAGCTCAAAGTCTTGAGCAGGAGACTGGACAGTGAGGCAAAACCACTTGACGCACTGGATACATATCCTACACCAAATGGCCTCCTTGTATCCCAATGCCTTTGTTGCCCTGAGAGTTCTTCTCACACTCCCGGTTTCAGTGGCAGGTGGAGAGCGCACATTCTCCAAGCTCAAACTCATCAAAAACTACCTGCGCTCTACTATGAGTCAAGAGAGACTCAATGGACTCGCCACCATGTCAATTGAGCACAAGTTTTCTTACAAAATCAACCTCCAACAAGCAGTGCATGTTTTTGCTGCCAGGAAGGCCAGGCGAGTCAACTTGTCTTTGAATAAAAGGTAAGCATTGATCATACACTCACATTAATTTGTAAAATTACTCAATTATCTATCACCTGTTTACTTTGTATTTTTTAGATTTAAATAGACTACATCCTAATCTCGCTCTCCACCTCTCTCTCTCCCCTCTCTCTGTCTCTCGGATGATTTGATTTCAGGACCATGGACAGCTACCGAGAGAAAACATAGCTGACTGAGGAAAGAGGCCACTCTAGGCGGATACTAAATAAATAAATGCTGAAACTAATGTTGGTCAAATCAAATTCGCTATGTAAATAAACGAAATTCGTTAAGTCTGGGTCATTGACATAAAGCTTATTTTATACTGCTCCAGCGAAACGAGACCTGCCATGCATTTACTACATTTTCGTCATTTAGCAGATGATCTTATCCAGAGCGACTTACAAATTGGTGCATTCACCTTATGATAGCCAGTGGGACATCAACTTTCAAAATATTTTTGTATATATATATATATATTTTATTTATTTATTTATTTATTTATTTATTTATTTATTTTTATTATTATTTTTATTATTATTATTATTATTATTATTATTATTATTATTATTATTATTTATTTGTTTTAATATATTTTGTGGGGGTGGGGTAGGTAGAAGGATTACTTTTATACTATCCAGGTATTCCTTAAAGAGGTAGGGTTTCAAGTGTCTCTGGAAGGTGGTCAGTGACTCCGCTGTCCTGGCGTCGTGAGGGAGCTTGTTCCACCATTGGGGTGCCAGAGCAGCGAACAATTTTGACTGGGCTGAGCGGGAACTGTGCTTCCGCAGAGGTAGGGGGACCAGCAGGCCAGAGGTGGATGAACACAATGTCCTCGTTTGGGTGTAGGGACTGATCAGAGCCTGAAGGTAAGGAGGTGCCGTTCCCCTCACAGCTCCGTAGGCAAGCACCATGGTCTTGTAGCAGATGCGAGCTTCAACTGGAAGCCAGTGGAGTGTGCGGAGGAGCGGGGTGACGTGAGAGAACTTGGGAAGGTTGAACACCAGATGGGCTGCAGCGTTCTGGATGAGTTGTAGGGGTTTAATGGCACAGGCAGGGAGCCCAGCCAACAGCGAGTTGCAGTAATCCAGACGGGAGATGACAATTGCCTGGATTAGGACCTGTGCCGCTTCCTGTGTAAGGTAGGGTCGTACTCTGCGAATGTTGTAGAGCATGAACCTACAGGATCGGGTCACCGCTTTGATGTTAGCGGAGAATGACAGGGTGTTGTCCAGGGTCACGCCAAGGTTCTTTGCACTCTGGGAGGAGGACACAACGGAGTTGTCAACCGTGATGGCGAGATCATGGAGCGGGCAGTCCTTCCCCGGGAGGAAGAGCAGCTCTGTCTTGCCGAGGTTCAGCTTGAGGTGGTGATCCGACATCCACACTGATATGTCTGCCAGACATGCAGAGATGCGATTCGCCACCTGGTTATCAGAAGGGGGAAAGGAGAAGATTAATTGTGTGTCGTCTGCGTAGCAATGATAGGAGAGACCATGTGAGGATATGACAGAGCCAATTGACTTGGTGTATAGAGAGAATAGGAGAGGGCCTAGAACTGAGCCCTGGGGGACACCAGTGGTGAGAGAACGTGGTGCGGAGACAGATTCTCGCCACCCCACCTTGTAGAAGCGACCTGTCAGGTAGGACGCAATCCAAGAGTGAGCCGCGCCAGAGATGCCCTGCTCGGAGAGGGTGGAGAGGAGGATCTGATGGTTCACAGTATCAAAGGCAGCAGATAGGTCTAGAATTTATTTATGAAAGCACTTGTTTCTAAAGCTCAAATGATCTCCCTCTTTTTTACAGTTCTACAGGAATATTAAAATATATGTTAAATATGTTATATAATAGTGCTATTTTTATTGCAATTGTAACAATTATGGGATCGTGCCATGTGGGATAACAGGTGGAGTATTATTAATAAGAAACTTGGTTTCCTACTATAGGTAGTTGGCTGCAAAGTGATAGCAACATTGTAACTTTCCGATGCAGGGGTTAAAGTAAAATTGGAGCCTATTTTTTCCTATTCCAAAAAATAAGTGGTAAGCCTACATGTTTGACAGACACAATTATGCTATCCATAGATGTCGGTATAGCCAAAAACTCCAATTCTGTCGCATGCACTGATTAAATACCTCTGTGCTGGGAAGGGCTTGGTGTGTTTGGTTAAAGCCAGGGCTTCGAATTGAGTGAGTGTATCACATACCCTTTGTTAAAGAAAAGGGCAAAAATGATATCTATTGTTTGCTTTATATTTTGAAATAAATGCATAAAACGTATTCAAATTATATCAAGCCTTCTAAAGGATGCTTAACTCGGTGATGCCTTATGGCAGAACAAGCTCTAAAATGCCCGTGAAAGACGTGACTCCGATGCATATGGGGATATATTGATTCCTCTCTATAACATTCTGAAGCTGAGCTGCAGCCTATAATATTCGAGGAGATACAGTGGGGAAAAAAAGTATTTAGTCAGCCACCAATTGTGCAAGTTCTCCCACTTAAAAAGATGAGAGAGGCCTGCAATTTTCATCATAGGTACACGTCAACTATGACAGACAAAATTAGATTTTTTTTCTCCAGAAAAACACATTGTAGTATTTTTAATGAATTTATTTGCAAATTATGGTGGAAAATAAGTATTTGGTCAATAACAAAAGTTTTTCAATACTTTGTTATATACCCTTTGTTGGCAATGACACAGGTCAAACGTTTTCTGTAAGTCTTCACAAGGTATTCACACACTGTTGCTGGTATTTTGTCCCATTCCTCCATGCAGATCTCCTCTAGAGCAGTGATGTTTTGGGGCTGTCACTGGGCAACACAGACTTTCAACTCCCTCCAAAGATTTTCTATGGGGTTGAGATCTGGAGACTGGCTAGGCCACTCCAGGACCTTGAAATGCTTCTTACGAAGCCACTCCTTCCTTGCCCGGGCGGTGTGTTTGGGATCATTGTCATGCTGAAAGACCCAGCCACGTTTCATCTTCAATGCCCTTGCTGATGGAAGGAGGTTTTCACTCAAAATCTCACAATACATGGCCCCATTCATTCTTTCCTTTACACGGATCAGTCGTCCTGGTCCCTTTGCAGAAAAACAGCCCAAAAGCATGATGTTTCCACCCCCATGCTTCACAGTAGGTATGGTGTTCTTTGGATGCAACTCAGCATTCTTTGTCATCCAAACACGACGAGTTGAGTTTTTACCAAAAAGTTCTATTTTGGTTTCATCTGACCATATGACATTCTCCCAATCCTCTTCTGGATCATCCAAATGCACTCTAGCAAACTTCAGACGGGCCTGGACATGTACTGGCTTAAGCAGGGGGACACGTCTGGCACTGCAGGATTTGAGTCCCTGGCGGTGTAGTGTGTTACTGATGGTAGGCTTTGTTACTTTGGTCCCAGCTCTCTGCAGGTCATTCACTAGGTCCCCCCGTGTGGTTCTGGGATTTTTGCTCACCGTTCTTGTGATCATTTTGACCCCACGGGGTGAGATCTTGCGTGGAGCCCCAGATCGAGGGAGATTATCAGTGGTCTTGTATGTCTTCCATTTCCTAATAATTGCTCCCACAGTTGATTTCTTCAAACCAAGCTGCTTACCTATTGCAGATTCAGTCTTCCCAGCCTGGTGCAGGTCTACAATTTTGTTTCTGGTGTCCTTTGACAGCTCTTTGGTCTTGGCCATAGTGGAGTTTGGAGTGTGACTGTTTGAGGTTGTGGACAGGTGTCTTTTATACTGATAACAAGTTCAAACAGGTGCCATTAATACAGGTAACGAGTGGAGGGCAGAGGAGCCTCTTAAAGAAGAAGTTACAGGTCTGTGAGAGCCTGAAATCTTGCTTGTTTGTAGGTGACCAAATGCTTATTTTCCACCATAATTTGCAAATAAATTCATTAAAAATCCTACAATGTGATTTTCTGGATTTCTTTTTCTCAATTTGTCTGTCATAGTTGACGTGTACCTATGACGAAAATTACAGGCCTCTCTCATCTTTTTAAATGGGAGAACTTGCACAATTGGTGGCTGACTAAATACTTTTTTCCCCCACTGTACATTTTTTTTTGACTTTGCTATTCTATCCCTATTAATTTAGCTTTTCTCTTTCTGAAAAGAGAAGATGTTTGTTTAAACACAGGCAGCTTTTAGGGAAGCACTTCTGTTGTTGGGTTATACAACGGACGAGTAGCCAGCAGTTGAAGCTTACATTTTTTTGCATATGTGGGAACTCCTTCAAGACTGCTGGAAAGCCAAGAGTGAGCAAAGCTGTCATCAAGGCAAAGGGTACCTATTTGAAGAATAGCAAGAACACTTTTTTGGTTATTACATTGTCGTATCTGATGAGTGGTGGTTATTATTGCTGTCAACAAAGAGTCCGTTATGCTGCATCGTATTAGAGGCTTTTATTAAAATCACGAGGTTACAGCATAAATGACAGGTGACATGACACCCGGGGAGCGACGCCTCCGAATGGCTGCTCGCTCTGACGTCCTCTTCGTTTAACCCCCCTATTTATAAACAATGAAACTCCCTCTTCTGGCCAATCACCAGTCTCCCCTGTCTACAACACACTTCCGGTCTGTTGTATTTGGCGTCACACCCAAAACATTCCCTCTTGATACTAATACAAACACCATTCCATTTCTTCATGAAAACCATTTAACAAAGACATAATCTTCAGATACTATAACATGATTCCATATGTTATTTCATAGTTTTGATGTCTTCACTATTATTCTACAATGTAGAAAATAGTAAAAATAAAGAAAATCCCTTGAATGAGTAGTTGTGTCAAAACTTTGGACTTGTAGTGTGTATATATATATATATATATACAGTGGGGAAAAAAAGTATTTAGTCAGCCACCAATTGTGCAAGTTCTCCCACTTAAAAAGATGAGAGAGGCCTGTAATTTTCATCATAGGTACACGTCAACTATGACAGACAAAATGAGAAAAAAAATTCCAGAAAATCACATTGTAGGATTTTTTATGAATTTATTTGCAGATTATGGTGGAAAATAAGTATTTGGTCACCTACAAACAAGCAAGATTTCTGGCTCTCACAGACCTGTAACTTCTTCTTTAAGAGGCTCCTCTGTCCTCCACTCGTTACCTGTATTAATGGCACCTGTTTGAACTTGTTATCAGTATAAAAGACACCTGTCCACAACCTCAAACAGTCACACTCCAAACTCCACTATGGCCAAGACCAAAGAGCTGTCAAAGGACTCCAAAAACAAAATTGTAGACCTGCACCAGGCTGGGAAGACTGAATCTGCAATAGGTAAGCAGCTTGGTTTGAAGAAATCAACTGTGGGAGCAATTATTAGGAAATGGAAGACATACAAGACCACTGATAATCTCCCCTCGATCTGGGGCTCCACGCAAGATCTCACCCTGTGGGGTCAAAATGATCACAAGAACGGTGAGCAAAAATCCCAGAACCACACGGGGGACCTAGTGAATGACCTGCAGAGAGCTGGGACCAAAGTAACAAAGCCTACCATCAGTAACACACTACGCTGCCAGGGACTCAAATACTGCAGTACCAGACGTGTCCCCCTGCTTAAGCCAGTACATGTCCAGGCCCGTCTGAAGTTTGCTAGAGTGCATTTGGATGCTCCAGAAGAGGATTGGGAGAATGTCAGATGAAACCAAAATATAACTTTTTTGGTAAAAACTCAACTCAGTCGTGTTTGGAGGACAAAGAATGCTGAGTTGCATCCAAAGAACACCATACCTACTGTGAAGCATGGGGGTGGAAACATCATGCTTTGGGGCTGTTTTTCTGCAAAGGGAGCAGGACGACTGATCCGTGTAAAGGAAAGAATGAATGGGGCCATGTATCGTGAGATTTTGAGTGAAAACCTCCTTCCATCAGCAAGGGCATTGAAGATGAAACGTGGCTGGGTCTTTCAACATGACAATGATTCCAAACTCACCGCCCGGGCAACGAAGGAGTGGCTTCGTAAGAAGCATTTCAAGGTCCTGGAGTGGCCTAGCCAGTCTCCAGATCTCAACCCCATAGAAAATCTTTGGAGGGAGTTGAAAGTCCGTGTTGCCCAGCGACAGCCCCAAAACATCACTGCTCTAGAGGAGATCTGCATGGAGGAATGGGCCAAAATACCAGCAACAGTGTGTGAAAACCTTGTGAAGACTTACAGAAAACGTTTGACCTGTGTCATTGCCAACAAAGGGTATATAACAAAGTATTGAGAAACTTTTGTTATTGACCAAATACTTATTTTCCACCATAATTTGCAAATAAATTCATTAAAAATCCTACAATGTGATTTTCTGGATTTTTTTCCCTCATTTTGTCTGTCATAGTTGACGTGTACCTATGATGAAAATTACAGGCCTCTCTCATCTTTTTAAGTGGGAGAACTTGCACAATTGGTGGCTGACTAAATACTTTTTTTCCCCACTGTATATATAAACTAAGCAAAAAAAGAAACGTCCCTTTTTCAGGACCCTGTCTTTCAAAGATAATTCGTAAAAATCCAAATAACTTCACAGATCTTCATTGTAAAGGGTTTAAACACTGTTTCCCATGCTTGTTCAATGAACCATAAACAATTAATGAACATGCACCTGTGGAACAGTCGTTAAGACACTAACAGCTTACAGACGGTAGGCAATTAAGGTCACAGTTATGAAAATTAGGACACTAAAGAGGCCTTTCTACTAACTCTGAAAAACACCAAAAGAAAGATGCCCAGGGTCCCTGATCATCTGCGTGAACATGCCTTAGGCATGCTGCAAGGAAGCATGAGGACTGCAGATGCCAGGGCAATAAATTGCAATGTCCGTAATGTGAGACGCCTAAGACAGCGCTACAGGGAGACAGGACAGACAGCTGATCGTCCTCGCAGTGGCTGATCACTTGTAAGAACACCTGCACAGGATTGGTACACCCGAACATCACACCTGCGGGACAGGTACAGGATGGCAACAACAAATGCCCGAGTTACACCATTAATGCACAATCCCTCCATCAGGGCTCAGACTGTCCGCAATAGGCTGAGAGAAGCTGGACTGAGAGCTTGTAGGCCTGTTGTAAGGCAGGTCCTCACCAGACATCAGGCAACAACTTTGCCTATGGGCACAAACCCACCGTCGCTGGACCAGACAGGACTGGCAAAAAGTGCTCTTCACTGACGAGCCACGGTTTTGTATCACCAGTGGTGATGGCAGGAGTTGCGTTTATCGTTGAAGGAATGAGCGTTGCACTGAGGCCTGTACTCTGGAGCGGGATCGATTTGGAGGTAGAGGGTCTGTCATGGTCTGGGGCGTCACATCATCATCGGACTGAGCTTGTTGTCATTGCAGGCAATCTCAATGCTGTGCGTTACAGGGAAGACATCCTCCTCCCTCATGTGGTACCCTTCCTGCAGGCTCATCCTGACATGACACTCCACATGACAATGACACCAGCCATACTGCTCGTTCTGTGCGTGATTTCCTGCAAGACAGGAATGTCAGTGTTCTGCCATGGCCAGCGAAGAGCCTGGATCTCAATCCCATTGAGCACGTTTGGGACCTGTTGGATCAGAGGGTGAGGTCTAGGGCCATTCCCCCCAGAAATGTCCGGGAACTTGCAGGTGCCTTGGTGGAAGAGTGGGGTAACATCTCACAGCAAGAACTGGCAAATCTGGTGCAGTCCATGAGGAGGAGATGCACTGCAGTACTTAAGGCAGCTGGTGGCCACACCAGATACTGACTGTTACTTTTGATTTTGATCCCCCCTTTGTTCAGGGACACATTATTCAATTTCTGTTAGTCACATGTCTGTGAAACTTGTTCAGTTTATGTCTCAGTTGTTAAATCTTGTTATATTCATAGAAATATTTACACATGTTAAGTTTGCTGAAAATAAATGCAGTTGACAGTGAGAGGACGTTTCTTTTTTTGCTGAGTTATATATATATATATACTGCTCAAAAAAATAAAGGGAACACTAAAATAACACATCCTAGATCTGAATGAATGAAATAATCTTATTAAAAACTTTTTTCTTTACATAGTTGAATGTGCTGACAACAAAATCACACAAAAATGATCAATGGAAATCAAATGTATCAACCCATGGAGGTCTGGATTTGGAGTCACCCTCAAAATTAAAGCGGAAAACCACACTACAGGCTGATCTAACTTTGATGTAATGTCCTAAAAACAAGTCAAAATCAGGCTCAGTAGTGTGTGTGGCCTCCACGGGCCTGTATGACCTCCCTACAACGTGCCTGGGCATGCTCCTGATGAGGTGGCGGATGGTCTCCTGAGGGATCTCCTCCCAGACCTGGACTAACGCATCCGCCAACTCCTGGACAGTCTGTGGTGCAACGTGGCGTTGGTGGATGGAGCGAGACATGATGTCCCAGATGTGCTCAATTGGATTCAGGTCTGGGGAACGGGCGGGCCAGTCCATAGCATCAATGCCTTCCTCTTGCAGGAACTGCTGACACACTCCAGCCACATGAGGTCTAGCATTGTCTTGCATTAGGAGGAACCCAGGGCCAACCGCACCAGCATATGGTCTCACAAGGGGTCTGAGGATCTCGTCTCGGTACCTAATGGCAGTCAGGCTACCTCTGGCGAGCACATGGAGGGCTGTGCGACCCCCAAAGAAATGCCACCCCACACCATGACTGACCCACCGCCAAAAGGGTCATGCTGGAGGATGTTGCAGGCAGCAGAACGTTCTCCAAGGCGTCTCCAGACTCTGTCACGTCTGTCACGTGCTCAGTGTGAACCTGCTTTCATCTGTGAAGAGCACAGGGCACCAGTGGTGAATTTGCAAATCTTGGTGTTCTCTGGCAAATGCCAAACGTCCTGCACGGTGTTGGGCTGTAAGCACAACCCCCACCTGTGGACATCGGGCCCTCATACCACCCTCATGGAGTCTGTTTCTGACCGTTTGAGCAGACACATGCACATTTGTGGCCTGCTGGAGGTCATTTTGCAGGGCTCTGGCAGTGCTCCTCCTGCTCCTCCTTGCACAAAGGTGGAGGTAGCAGTCCTGCTGCTGGGTTGTTGCCCTCCTACGGCCTCCTCCACGTCTCCTGATGTACTGGCCTGTCTCCTGGTAGCACCTTCATGCTCTGGACACTACGCTGACAGACACAGCAAACCTTCTTGCCACAGCTCGCATTGATGTGCCATCCTGGATGAGCTGCACTACCTGAGCCACTTGTGTGGGTTGTAGACTACGTCTCATGCTACCACTAGAGTGAAAGCACCGGCAGCATTCAAAAGTGACCAAAACATCAGCCATGAAGCATAGGAACTGAGAAGTGGTCTGTGGTCACCAACTGCAAAACCACTTCTTTATTGGGGGTGTCTTGCTAATTGCCTATAATTTCCACCTGTTGTCTATTCCATTTGCACAACAGCATGTGAAATTTATTGTCAATCAGTGTTGCTTCCTAAGTGGACAGTTTGATTTCACAGAAGTGTGATTGACTTGGAGTTACATTCTGTTGTTTAAGTGTTCCCTTAATTTTTTTGAGCAGTGTATATATATATATATATATATATATATATATATATATATATATATATATATATATATATATATATATATATATATATATATATATTGTGATGTCACGAGAGGCTGTGTCCTGGAGGGACGTTACATCCCCTGAGGTGGCTGCAAACCCAGACAGCTATGGCTCCATCTGCTGGTATGGTCGGGAACTCCACCCCTCTATGGCCAATCTTCCCACGCAGCTGAAACAAATGAGGAGCTGATGAGCTGAAGGTTTGGGAAGGGAAGAGACACACTGAGGGAGTGTGTGGGGGGTGAAGAGACACAGTCTCCAACCTGGGCTCTCTGGAGGACAAGAGTGCTGCACGTCCACTTCCATAAGGAATATAAGGATTTGGAGATACTTACCTTTGGGAAATACTCACCTTTGGATATATGCACCTGTGGAAATACGTGTGGGACATTTGGAAGGACGTTTTGCTGGGTTCCACTAGCTGCAACGTGGAATACAGTAAGACTGGGGAAAAGTTATTTGAGCGAGGGAGAGTTATGATTTTGGATGTGGAAGAGACATCCCTGAACTGTTAACCCTTAAAGAGCCACCAGAGAACAGAATTGTGTTATACTTTCGTTAGTTTCCCAAGACCTTTAATAAAATCCTTGTTTTGGTTGAACCTGGTCTCCTTGCACTACTTGAGCAATCCCGCTGAAAGCTGTGTAGCCTCTCGTGACATCACAGATGGTGGAGAATACGGGCACGCTCAAGCGTTAATAGTGCATGTCAGAGGAGGATACCGAAGGTTTGATCACCCAGTTTCCAAGTTGGCCGTAGGCTCCCCGCCGACTGAAATGGAGGACATATTGAAAGCCCTTGTTGCTGGCCAGCAAGCCCAGATGCAAGCAAACGTGGCTCTCTTGGAGGAGCAAAAGAAAGCCAACCTTCTGAAGGCAGAGGAATTGCAGTTGCAGAGACAGAGGGTTGTCCAAAATACCCGCCCAATAAAGGCAAGTGACTTTATATCTAAGATGGGAGCTACCGATGACATTGAGGCATACCTGCATGCATTTGAGGCCACGGCCACTAGGGAAGCCTGGCCCAAGCAACAGTGGGTTGGTCTGTTAGCCCCCTTTCTAACCGGGGAATCGCTGAATGCTGTCCGGGACCTGGGCCCTGACCAGGTTACTGACTATGATGCCCTGAAGTCTGAGATCCTCAGCAGATATGGACTCACAAAGTTTGGTATGGCCCAGCGCTTTCACAGCTGGACCTTCCAACCAGACCAACCTCCTCGGGCGCAGATGCATGAACTTGTCCGAATCGCAAGGAAATGGCTGGATCCGCAGAGGAATACAGCAGCGGCGGTGGTGGAGGCCGTTGTGGTGGATCGTTACCCACGCGCCCCTGCCTTATGAGGCAAAACGGTTCATCAGTCAACAGGCCTTGACCACGGCTGATCTGACCGTGGAAGCTGTGGAAAAGTACCAGGCCACAGCGGAGATGCTGAATGCTTCCCGAAAAAGACCCCAGGAGGGCGGCCCCCACCACAAATGGGAAGAACCTGTCCAAAGGACCCCAAGGTCTCGAACCCAGCCACGTCAGGACTTATCCCGGCTCCAGGGGGAGCCAGAAACCAGGCGGGTCCAAGAAGAGTACACCAGGAGGGGAAACTCGACAGTGTTACCGGTGTGGGGAGATGGGACATATCTCCTGGCAGTGTGGGAAACCAGCCGATGAACCTATGCCCACTGCGGAGTCCTCCAGCTCAGCACCCACACACCGTGTTGCCTCGCTCTTGGGAGTCGAGATGGCGGCCCAGATCGACCCCCCACCTGCCCGGTAACTGTGAATCACCATGATGTGGAGGCCTTACTGGATTCTGGTAGCCGGGCCACCCTGGTGCGTAAGGATTTGGTGGGCCCAACGTGTCTGACCCCGGGGAAAGTCCTCCCAGTTTCCTGTGTCCATGGGGGACACCAGAGAATACCCCATTACTGAACTTACAATGACCAGCACACGGGGAACCATACACACGACGGCGGGGGTGGTTGATTCCCTCCCCGTCCCTGTCCTAATTGGACGAGACTGCCCAGCCTTTACCCACTCTGGAGAGAGTCTCAGGAGAGGATAACCCGAGTACCTCGGAAACGGAGAGGCAAGACTCATCCTGGGAAGGCTCCGGTGCAATCCTCCCGAGTTACTCACTCCCGCCCCGGGCTCTGATAGGGATGGCAGGTGCCCAGACCGACACAGAGACGGAGCTACAGAATCTGGACAAAGAACTGTCTGGTCTGAAGGGGACCGCTGAGAGGTATCGTTTGTTAAAGCAACAGTTAGACATGAAGACAGAAGAGTTAGATATCCTCCAGGCTAAACTCCAACAGAGCTCCTTCCATAAGCAACAGGAGGAGCTGGAGAGGCTGCGCAGGACCATCGAGGAGTGTGAGGGAGACCCTGCGCAGTAGTAAGGAGGTCCAGAAGAAGGCAGAGGAGAAGTACAAGGTGTTGGAGAACAAGATGAAGAATGCGGAGGCAGAGAGAGAGAAGGAACTGAAAGCTGCTCAACAGAAGCTAAACTCTGCTAAAACCAAGGCTGATGCGTTCAGTAAGAAACTCAAGGAGAGACAACAGGAGGCTGAGTCCCTGGTCCTAGAGGTGGAGGAGTTGAAGAGAGAGCAGGCTGGCAAGCACCACGGCAATGCGGACGCCCTCTCCCGGCGTGATGCCTTCTTCGCTGCCTTTACCCCGACGAGGACGTCGGTCCCGAGGAGGGGGATGTGTGATGTCACGAGAGCTGTGTCCTGAGGGACGTTAGCATCCCTGAGGTGGCTGCAAACCCAGACAGCTATGGCTCCATCTGCTGGTTGGTCGGGAACTCCACCCCTCTATGGCCAATCTTCCCACGCAGCTGAAACAAATGAGGAGCTGATGAGCTGAAGGTTTGGGAAGGGGAAGAGACACACTGAGGGGAGTGTGTGGGGTGAAGAGACACAGTCTCCAACCTGGGCTCTCTGGAGGACAAGAGTGCTGCACGTCCACTTCCATAAGGAATATAAGGATTTGGAGATACTTACCTTTGGGAAATACTCACCTTTGGATATATGCACCTGTGGAAATACGTGTGGGACATTTGGAAGGACGTTTTGCTGGGTTGGCCACTAGCTGCAACGTGGAATACAGTAAGACTGGGGAAAAGTTATTTGAGCGAGGGAGAGTTATGATTTTGGATGTGGAAGAGACATCCCTGAACTGTTAACCCTTAAAGAGCCACCAGAGAACAGAATTGTGTTATACTTTCGTTAGTTTCCCAAGACCTTTAATAAAATCCTTGTTTTGGTTGAACCTGGTCTCCTTGCACTACTTGAGCAATCCCGCTGAAAGCTGTGTAGCCTCTCGTGACATCACAATATATATATATATATATATATATATATATATATATATATATATAGATTGCTTGTCATCGGGACACTATGTGAGGCGGTCAAGGCTCTCTTACTCTCACAGTATGAGAGGGTCGACAACGTTAGGAGAATGGCCTATATCCTCTCCCAATGTCTTTATAGCTTTCGTACACCGAATGTAGGGAGAGGAAGGAAAGGGCTCAAGTGTAATCAATCGGCTTGTGAAACCGCCCAGAGTGAAGGTACTATCAGGCCATGTTGTGCAGTGTGCTTTGAATTTGAAGTGAATATCTTATTGCATATTGTGAGATGCTGATCTGTTTGCACTGTGCAGTTGATAACCAATGCAATAAACGCTACAGTGTCCACCTTCTTAACATGCAATATGTCAGAATGCCTCTGTTGACAGAAAATATTATCTGGTGTCTCTCCTCCTACTACCATTATTTCTTCAACTTCACTCCTTTCTTCCACTCTTCTCACCGCCTCCGTATAGGAGACATGCTGGACAGCCCTTATTCTTACCACCTCTGTCTCCTTCACCCTAACAGGACACATCAGAAATTCGGATGCATTTTCACCACCACAATTGCAGCATTTAGGCTCAGCTAGCATACAATACCCCTCCTGTCTACATGTACTTGACACATGCATGGGTCACACACGCATTTATCACACTGCATGGGTTTGGGCACAAAGGCTATAACAGGGTATCTCATAAAACCCAAATCCACGTGAGAAGGGACTACAGAATGGATTGATTGGGCTTCCTCACTCCATCCACCATGAGGGTCAGTCGGTGTGCACCAACCACTTGATCCAATTCTTTACATATATCCTTTGTTTTTACTTCTAGCGCCACCCCAGCGATAACACCCTTGATAGGCACCCTGCGTTGAAGATCCACACACAACACATTCTAATCCAATATCTTCTTGAGGCGCAGAGCACGCTCCTTCTGTTCCATAGATCGACGGGGCTGTAGTGTCCACATCACCAACAAACTATCATAGTCCAAACACACCAAGACAGTCGTGAAGAGGGCATGGCAACACTTTTTCACCCTCAGGAGACTGAAAAGATTTGGCATGGGTCCCCAGATTCTCAAAAAGTTATACAGCTGCACCATCGAGGGTATCCTGACTGGTTGCATCACTGCCTGGTACGGCAACTGCTCAGCATCGGACCATAAAGTGCTACAAAGGGTGGTGCGTACGGCCCAGTACATCACTGGGGCGAAACTTCCTGCAATCCAGGACGTATATACTAGGCGGTGTCAGAGGAAGGGGCCAAAAATTGTCAAAGACTCTAGTCACCCAAGTCATAGACTGTTTTCTCTGCTACCGCACGGCAAGCGGTACCGGAGCGCCAAGTCTAGGTCCAAAAGGCTTCTACCCCCCAAGCTACAAGACTGCTGAACAATTAATCAAATGGCCATCCAGACTATTTAAAGTTGAAGTCGGAAGTTTACATACACCTTAGCCAAATACAGTGGGGAAAAAGTATTTAGTCAGCCACCAATTGTGCAAGTTCTCCCATTTAAAAAGATGAGAGAGGCCTGTAATTTTCATCATAGGTACACGTCAACTATGACAGACAAATTGAGAAAAATTAATCCAGAAAATCACATTATAGGATTTTTAATGAATTTATTTGCAAATTATGGTGGAAAATAAGTATTTGGTCACCTACAAACAAGCAAGATTTCTGGCTCTCACAGACCTGTAACTTCTTCTTTAAGAGGCTCCTCTGTCCTCCACTCGTTACCTGTATTAATGACACCTGTTTGAACTTGTTATCAGTTTAAAAGACACCTGTCCACAACCTCAAACAGTCACACTCCAAACTCCACTATGGCCAAGACCAAAGAGCTGTCAAAGGACACCAGAAACAAAATTGTAGACCTGCACCAGGCTGGGAAGACTGAATCTGCAATAGGTAAGCAGCTTGGTTTGAAGAAATCAACTGTGGAAGCAATTATTAGGAAATGGAAGACATACAAGACCACTGATAATCTCCCTCCGATCTGGGGCTCCACGCAAGATCTCACCCCGTGGGGTCAAAATGATCACAAGAACGGTGAGCAAAAATCCCAGAACCACACGGGGGACCTAGTGAATGACCTGCAGAGAGCTGGGACCAAAGTAACAAAGCCTACCATCAGTAACACACTACGCCGCCAGGGACTCAAATCCTGCAGTGCTAGACGTGTCCCCTGCTTAAGCCAGTACATGTCCAGGCCCGTCTGAAGTTTGCTAGAGTGCATTTGGATGATCCAGAAGAGGATTGGGGAGAATGTCATATGGTCAGATGAAACCAAAATATAACTTTTTTGGTAAAAACTCAACTTGTCGTGTTTGGAGGACAAAGAATGCTGAGTTGCATCCAAAGAACACCATACCTACTGTGAAGCATGGGGGTGGAAACATCATGGTTTGGGGCTGTTTTTTCTGCAAACGGACCAGGAACGACTGATCCGTGTAAAGGAAAGAATGAATGGGGCCATGTATCGTGAGATTTTGAGTGAAACACCTCCTTCCATCAGCAAGGGCATTGAAGATGAAACGTGGCTGGGTCTTTCAGCATGACAATGATCCCAAACACACCGCCCGGGCAAGGAAGGAGTGGCTTCGTAAGAAGCATTTCAAGGTCCTGGAGTGGCTCTAGCCAGTCTCCAGATCTCAACCCCATAGAAAATCTTTGGAGGAGTTGAAAGTCTGTGTTGCCCAGCGACAGCCCCAAAACATCACTGCTCTAGAGGAGATCTGCATGGAGGAATGGGCCAAAATACCAGCAACAGTGTGTGAAAACCTTGTGAAGATTTACAGAAAACGTTTGACCTGTGTCATTGCCAACAAAGGGTATATAACAAAGTATTGAGAAACTTTTGTTATTGACCAAATACTTATTTTCTACCATCATTTGCAAATAAATTCATTAAAAATCCTACAATGTGATTTTCTGGATTTTTTTTCCTCATTTTGTCTGTCATAGTTGATGTGTACCTATGACGAAAATTACAGGCCTCTCTCATCTTTTTAAGTGGGAGAACTTGCACAATTGGTGGCTGACTAAATTCTTTTTTTCCCCACTGTAGCTTATATCCCGCCAGCTGTATGTTATCCATGTCGTCGTTCAGCCACGACTCGGTGAAACACAAGATATGACCGTTTTTAATGTCCCGTTGGTAGGACATCCTTGATCTTAGGTCATCCATTTTGTTTTCCAATGATTGTACATTGGCTAATAGGACTGATGGAAGAGGCAGATTACTCGCTCGCCGTCGGATCCTTACAAGGTACCCCGACCTACGTCCACGATATCTCTGTCTCTTTCTCATGCGAATGACAGGGCTTTGGGCCTTGTCGGGTATCTGTAGAATATCCTTCGCATCCGACTCGTTGAAGGAAATATCTTTGTCCAATACGAGGTGAGTAATCACTGTCCTGATATCCAGAAGCTCGTTTTGGTCATAAGAGAAGGTGGCAGAAACATTATGTACATAATAAATTACAAATAATGCAAAAAAAACACACATAATAGCACAATTGGTTAGGGGGCCATGAAACGGCAGCCATCTCCTCCAGCGTCATTCTATTTAAAGAAAAAGTGAGTTGCGTAAAAAAGGGGTTCAATGCAAATAGTCCGGGTAGCCATTTGATGAACTGTTTAGCAGTCTTATGATATAGGACCCACCTTCTTTTTTCCCCTTTTACCCCCCTTTTTCAATATTTTCTTATCAACACGCTCAGGAGAGGTGACGGTGGAGTCATGCATCCTCCGAAACCTGACCCGCCAAACCGCGCTACTTAACACCGTGTTGCAACTAACACGCGCTAGCTTAACCCGGAAGCCAGGTGTGTCGGAGGAAACACCTTTCAACTGGTGAACACCGTTCACCCGGCCCGTTCAACGGCACCAGGCCCGCCACAAGGAGTCGCTAGAACGCGATGAGCCAAGTAAAGCCCCGCCGGCCAAACCTTCCCCTAACCCAAAAGATGCTGGGCCAATTGTGCGCTGTCCTATGGGACTCCCGGCCACAGCCGGTTGTGGCACAGCCCGGGAATGAACCCGGGTTTGTAGTAACGCCAGTGCCTTAGACTGCTGCGCCACTTGGGAGGCCCTGGATCCACCTTCTGTTTCAAGACGGTATTCAGCTTGTCGAAATATTCTTTCAGAGACGCGTTGCCTGAAGTAACCAACCCTCCATCTCCAGAGGATGCCCCAACTCCACATCTGACCCGGAGACAATATAGAATGGTGGTGAGTGTATTAGTTCTGTCTTAGGAAAGTTTATGAAAATATTAGGGGGAAAATGTGGTCTGTTTAAATAACTGTAGAGTGTCTAAATTCAATATCAGTGCCCACGATTGTCTGCCCCCCAAATATAACCTATAGCCCTCAAACTCAACTCTGGACCTTGAAGCCAGTTCCACTTCCCTTTTCCATCGTTCCCCTCTAATCAGGGACTGATTTAGGCCTGTGACACCAGGTGTGCAATTAATTATCAGGTAAAACAGAAAACCAACAGGCTCAGGACCTCATAAAATAAATTGCAGTGTAAATTGTCTACTTTCTAATCCTAACGGTTGCAAATACATTTTCATGCTGTAATGAACACTTGGATATGTGCGCTTGCCCTTACCTGTGGCGCTGGAGGTTGATAAAGCGGTGGATGGGAATGCCATTTTCCGGCAGGCCTTCCAGAGGAAAATTACCTCCCTGAAAGAATTAGAAAACACAACATTCAGGTTGAGCTATTCAGTTAATAAAAATAGTTAGATAACTCATCTCAAGTCAAACGTTATTTCAAAAATGTACCAGGTCTCTCAGTAGGTTGTGTGTTGTTCGCACCAGATGTCCTTGTAGCTTGCAACGTATTGGCTTGGAGCAAACTTGCGCGAGGCACAGGAAGGAGCTCATCCAAGTGATAGCCTTAAATGCCATTCATAGGGTAGTTAGATGACCTACAACAAAGGCATATTGTTAGAATATAATCCTGAAAATGATTAATTCGTTGAAGCCTGAAGCAATGATCAAATGATAGCATATTGACTCACTTATTGCAAGTATATTGGACAATTCCTCCAGAGTCAGAATGTGGTTTGTGTTCTGATCCCATATCTGCGACTTAACTTAAATTGTGAGGATTTAAATGATAAACAAAAAGTGAAGGGGTGTCTCTGTTTGAGTTATGATTGAATTTGGGAAAGTTTCGCTTAGTGAATCGCAAGACCGGATTTCTATTTTCGTGTCCTGCACTTCCCTCTCGTCATGTTCCGATTGTTCCTTGAAGGGAGGCACGTGGTCCTAAGTTTTAAAAATGTAACTCATAGCTTGCCTTGCGAAGTCTCAAACTTAGCTAAAACAGACAGGAAGAGGGAGAGAGAGAATGTCGACCCTTTAACTTTAAAATGAGTAGACCTCTTTATGTCTTTATCAATACCAACATTATTAAACGAATGGCTGTTGTATGGGCTAAGGGTACTACTATGTTTTTTTGTATCACAAAACTGCTATTTCCTGCTATTTTCTCTTTCTCTCTGTGAGTGTCTGTGAGAGCGAGGAAGTGATATGATTATTTAATATGATCTCTTTCTCTTTGCTTCTTTTGTCTTTAACCCCATTAATGTCTATACATTTGAATTCAATTGTTGATTATAAGTGATGATTAAAATAAATAGGAATTAACCAGCATTTTATGACGTCTGTATCTGAATACATTTAATATTTCATCATTATGCGAGACTAGTAGGCCAAAATGAATAAACCAATGTGCCAATGTGTTGTTTAAACATTATCGTAGGTTTATTAGAAAATGACCTAAATAAAAATCCTTAATACTACATCGTCCTGGACATGCGACGCTTAAGGGGTAATTTCTGCGATTGCTACAACCATTTTGTGACTTTAAATTGTTGATACACAGAATACAGCCATTGATTCTTGAAGAATATATAACTTTTAAAGGCCTCATGAGCTTAGTTAAAGGGTCGTATCTCATCAGAACCTCAAATATAAGCTCTTTTAAGCCATTGGTTAAAACAATGTAAATATATATTTTTTAAACACTGTAGAGCTTCAAGATGTAGATAAGACTATAATGTTGATCTCATGGATGATCCTTCCTTGCATCCATAGCTCTGTATAATGGTTATATTTCTTCAACCCCATCCCTCAGCTATTTACCAAAATGGTGGTTGAGCTTTCGTATTTGAACTGCAGACTGCCCCTTTAACAAAGTCAGTCTATAAATAATAATAATAATAATATGCCATTTAGCAGACGCTTTTATCCAAAGCGACTTACAGTCATGCGTGCATACATTTTTGTGTATGGGTATAAACAACTGAATAAATGAAATAATTAATGGATGAATCCATGAATGAATGAATGCATATATAAATGAATAAATGAAAACGATATGAGAATAGATGCATGTAGTTTTCATTTAATTTTAATATAAATAAACGAATAAATAAATACATAGTGTAAACATAAATATCAGTCAACCAATCTTTCTAAATAATACACTGAGTGTACAAACATTAGGAACACCTTCTTAATATTGAGTTGCACCCCCTTTTGCCCTCAGAACAGCCTCAATTCGTTGGGGCATGCGTTCAACCGGAATGCTGGCCCATGTTGACTCCAATGCTTCCCACATTTGTGTCAAGCTGGCTGGATGTCCTTTGGGTGGTGGACCATTCTTGATACACAGGGGAAACTGTTGAGCGTGAAAAACCCAGCAGTGTTGCAGTTCTTTACACATTCAAACCGGTGCGCCTGGTACCTACTACCACACTCCCTTCAAAGGCACTTAAATATTTTGTCTTGTCCATTCACCCTTTGAATTGCAAACGTACATAATCGATCTCTCAATTATCTCAAGGCTTAAACATCCTTCTTTAATCTGTCTCTGCCCCTTCATCTACACTGATTGAAGTGGATTTATAAGGTGACATCAATAATGGATCATAGCTTTCACCTGGATTCACCTTGTCAGTCTGTCATGGAAAGAGACAGTGTTCCTAATGTTTTGTACACTCAGTGTATAACCTATAGGCTACAGAAGAGGGATCATACTTACGCATAACTTTTACTTTTCAACTTGACGATATATGATGTTTTGGAACTGGTTAAGTGCTGTTTTGTTCCAGGTGACAGAAGTCAGGCTTTTGTTAAATAATTGGGCCACATATCCCATAGCCTCTAATGCAACCACAGAGACGTCCTCGACCTGGATAAAATAAAATAGGGTTTTAGGCACATACCATTTTGAAATTTCAAGAAGTCATACTGTAGTTTAGGCTATCAAAATCTTGCTACGATACTGAAGCGTATCCTACCTGTGTGTTCATGTAAACATCCTCTGGAAACATTTGTTTGTATTTTTCTTCTGCACACATACGTGGAAAGTATCCACCCTGAAATAGAACTCATATCAATATCAAGAAGTTAACTGTATTGGGATAGTGACCTTAAATTAAATATTGTGGTACAGAGAGGGAAAGCATTGGTTAGACATAACATGTGCTATAATGCAAAATAAAAATGTGAATATCATTGCGAACCTTGCGCATCAATTTGTGCACACCAAACAGCAGACTTGCAATTAAAATTTCTCACCATCTCTGAGAGCAGAACTATGCTATTATCGTTCATGCTCCTCAACCTAGACTGCGTCCACCTGCAAGGTTTGGATGCTGCTGTGCCTTGGCAGAACATGGTCAGGCAAATGCTCAACCATTTCAATACAGTCATGTTTCTTTTATTAGAACTTGAGTGCAACGGTGCATACAATGGTGCAGTGCTCTCTCCTAGCAAATTAAGGCCATGTTCAATATAAATATGCTCAAATTGTGGACATTCTACACCACAGATTCTGTGTAGAGTTAACCAGAAAGTGTGTTCAGTAGGCGTAGCACAACGGTCACATTTTGCTCACACATTTAATCTGTTGTGACTCTCTTTTGATCAGGTAGTGTAATCTGAAGCATGACTGTTCAGTGTTAATATTGCACATCTTTTAAATAAAAACACATTTTATTAATAGAGTGACTGGTAGTGTTGAATGAAAGCTAAAGCCGTACCGCCTCTATAATCGAGAGTAGAGCGCAGTGGTATTGTCTTTGCTGCCAGTATGCAGGGGAATTACTTTTCCTTTTCTCCCATGCGGTTCATTCTTATTAAAATTATTCGGTAAATTCCAAGGGATCTTTTTACAGGTGGTTAATTTCTGTTTAATAAAATATTATGTGCCCTAAATTAGCCTTTACTGTGCGCTTACCATTACGACGACGATGATGATGATGATGTGTGAATTTGACCTAATGTGAATGATGATTATAGCTATATTTTTCCGAAACCTTTATTTAACCATGGAAGTCCCATTGAGATATATAATTATAGAATGATGATGACGACGACGTTAATTGGAGGTGTAGGTCTCTGATTTTGCAGTTTTTATGTTAAGCCTTTATATTACGTTACCTTGTAACAATGACCTAACTGATCATGGCATTGATTTATCAACATTGTAGGCCTATCAACAAATTAATGATTATTTTCAAACGTGAGATGAATTTCACTGTATTTGTGCAGTCAATTAATTACAAATGGGTTAAATTGGTCAACAGGTTTATTTTGGTAGCCTAGAGTCGTGTCATTAAATAAATATATTACATCTGCTCATTTGTGGTGCACAGACTCGAGTAGAATCTGTAAATTCTTCAATATCCACACGATTTCATTTCGAACAACCTCCCAAGTACAATAACTGTTGTCCTGAAACGATGAAACCCCACAGTAAATTTAAATTAGTAAATGGAAGAACGAAAAAGTGATTAAAATAAAATCATTCAACATAGGCGTCTGTGTTATTTTAACCTTTTGCTATAGAAGTTGCTTCATTTTCGTGAAGTAGTGTTTTATAAAACGACGTAGTGTCTCCATGTAAACGTGTCCAAATGGTATAATTCAATCTCCATTCAACTGTGTGAAACGATTCAATGTAGTAAGTGGTATTGTCATATCAGGGAAGACATTTCCACTTGCATGTAAAAAATCATACTCATGCATTCAGATAAATTCGTTGTCTGTCGGAAAATTATATTTCTAAAGTAATCCATCACAGAGGCTGACGAGGTTTAGCAAATACAGTATCTTTCTCACTTGACCTACAATGATATATGCAGTCCAAAGCATCTCTCTGTGTTGGGAAAAATAAATGGATGTAAATCACTGTGCTATAAAATCATTCCATTAGAGCAGACTCTTTGGATTCTGTAAAAGTTACAGACTTAACCTAACTGTTGATAATGGGTGTATTCAAATAACAAATTATTGTTGAATGTTGATGTTCACATTCTCTTGCAAGCACTGCACAGGAAAACGACCACCCTAGGTATTTAAAACATGATATGGTCAGCAAAGGATCAGCCAAAATTGAGAAATTAGGCTACATTTAATGTTCGGACACAATCATCAATGGTTTATGTCAGCCAACTCACCAAATATTGAAGAAGTTTGATTTTGTGCTTATTTAGGATTTTGAGAGGAGCATCCTTCCATGTGTATCCCATTGTTGGATACACCATACATAAGCAAAATGAAACACTCCATCATGTCAAATTGGTTATGATGATGGTCGGCTACACAACAAAATCTATTAGAAAGATAGGTCTGGAAATCTGAGACAAGCATCAATATGTAGCCTGTATAACACCTCCCAAAATTCCTGACAGCCAACCGAGATGGAACAACCGAGTAGCTGTGTGATTCACCATAAGCCTGATGATGAAACTGTAAAAAAAAATTTTTTATAGAAGTTAACCCAGTGGACTGAAACCTTCACTTGTAGCCTATAAATGCCAGTGGTGATAACCTCATTTGGATTATCTTCAGTTGAAAAAATATACTTTACTCCAGTGGCGATTTTAGCATGTAAATCTTGGTGGGGCAAACTCCCATTATTATACTTTTTTTATGCATGCCAGCAAAGCCAACACAACACAACACTAAACAATACATTAATTGCACTATAACGGTGACAAACGGTGCCCACAAACTGTTAGGGCCTGCACTAAGCTGTCCCAACAGCAGAGCTTTCTTTTCAGCACCATCGAGTGAATCCTTACCACTGTTACACCTGGCTATCAGCGGAGCCTTGTCTGGCAGGGAAACAGTTCATTCAGCCTTATTTACTGCCTTTAAAAAATACATAGCTGATATGGCTGACTTGCTTAAACAAATGTGCTTTCTACTGATAATTGAGATGTACAAACTATGACATAAGGGGACGACGAGCGGATAAGAGGCAATCCATAATTTCGATTAAGACATGAATGAGCGAGCTAGTAGGGACGTAGTCAATATAGTTATTTGTTCAGCACTTTTGAAATGTACAGTTACAGAATTCAGAACATGGGCCGTTCATCCAGTATTCTCCCTGTACACCAAGTCAGAACCGTAGGATAAATAAAGGGGGAATATGAAACAAATCAAATCAAATGTATTGGTCACATACACATGGTTAGCAGATGTCATTTCGAGTTTAGCGAAATGCTTGTGCTTCTAGTTCCGACAGTACAGTAATAAGCAGACAATGATAGCTCTTACAATATTCAATGTTTACGTTTCTCTAAAACAGGCTATAGCTTTCATTGTCTGCTTACGTGCACAACCAAGTCAGAACAGTAGGCTAAGTTATTAGGGGGAAAGGGACCAACTTATTAGGGTGAGGCACATGGGCTACTAACAGCTTACTACACAACATACACTTAGTATTACTTTCAGTATACAGTATACATATCTCCCTGGCATATTACGTAATTTATGCAGCAGCATACAAAACATTTTTGGACTCACCTTGTTGTGCTGTGCTCACTTGAAAATGAAGAAGGCGCAGCGGTCTTTCTTGTGGACACATTTTGTCATCAAACTTTGTCATCAAAGTCTGGTATTGTCTGGATTTCTGATGCTTTCAAGACAACTGGGAACTCAGAAAAAAACAGGTCAAATCATGACGTCAGAACTCTAGAAAGAGACCCGAGTGTCCAACTTGGAATTCCGAGTTGGATGACCATTCAAAATGTATTTTCCCAGTTGGAGTTCGTTTTTTTCAGAATTCCCAGTTGTTTTGAACTCACTGAAGTCAGAGATTTCCCAGGTCGGAGTTTCCAATTGTTTTGAACGCGGCAGAAGCAATGCTGGATTGACAGCATGGCCAATGTATTCAACCTTTTTTGGCCCATGGTGTTGAAAGTTTATCCTTTTAATCTTGGAAAAGAGACCCTTAAACCCAGACTTGGACCACACACCCACTCTACTGAATAACAGGCTAGTGATTGCTTTGAAACGCTTGCAGTTAGCGACTGATTCCTTCCAAACCACTCATTGTTGATTTTGCGAATTCCAGCTTGTTGTGTAATGTTTATGTCCAATGGCCGATGAGCACCAATACGTTTTATCTATAATATCTCTTCCTATGACAATGATGAAAAGGATTTGCCAGTAAATTGTCGACGTGATTCATGATGAAGACTGCTTGTCTAGCTTGCTAGCTAAGATTTTGAAAGTATGATGTTGACATGATCAGTCCAATCAAAGCTACGGTAAATATAACTTGATTTGACGTCATTTTATCTGTGGACAATGACCTTGAGCATTCTTGGATGGGCATTTCTAATGTAACTCTATGGCAGCTCCCAAGGGGCTTGAATTTTCTAGCTCTCCACGTAGATTTTGCGGTGACGTAGTGTCCCCATGAGTGACAGAACTCTGAGCCAATCGCGGCGCAACTAGCAATTCCACGGCTCAGACACGAGACGTATGTGGCAGGGTTTACAGACATCACGGAATACAATAGGAAAACCAGCCACGTCGCGGACACCGACATCTTGCTGCCAGACAAGCTAAACACGTTCTTTAACTGCTTTGAGGATAATACAGTGCCACTGACGCGGCCAGCTACCAAGGACTGTGGGCTCTCCTCCTCCGTGGCCGACGTGAGTAAGACATTTAAACGTGTTAACCTTCGCAGGCTGCTGGCCCAGATGGCATTCCTAGCCGCGTCCTCAGAGCATGCGCAGACCAGCTGGCTGGTGTGTTTACGGACATATTCAATCTCTCCCTAGCCCAGTCTGCCGTCCCCACATGCTTCAAGATGGCCAACATTGTTCCTGTACCCAAGAATGCAAAGGTAACTGAACTAAATGACTAGCGCCCCGTAGCACTCACTTCTGTCATCATGAAGTGCTTTGAGAGACTAGTCAAGGATCATATCACCTCCACCTTACCTGTCACCCTAGACCAGGGTTCTTTATGGTAATATTTTATGTATCATTAAGGAAAATGTTGGGAAATGTCAAAGATAAAATATAGTAAACATGATTGACATTTTATAAGTCCAGATGCATGTCTAAATAAGGAATATAGTCAATACAATGTGTAAACATGCTTTGATGAATGTATGTATTTAATTTTTTTAAAGTGTCTGAGCCATGCCACCAATATAATGAGATAAGGGAAAGAGGCAAAAGCGCCCATGGCCTTTTGGAGTAAACAACATGTGTTATTGGACTTTCAAAGATAATAGTGGCGTGGCAGTTAAAGATGTTAATCAGTGATCTTAACAGGAGTAGCTTTGTAAGCTATGTATACATGACTGCATTTGTGTGTGTATATAAGAGATCTCTAAGCCAAAGAGAGAGAGCCGTTCCATGGAGTGGCTCGGCTTTGTTAGGCAATAATAAAGTCTAATTTCTGGATTCACAAGCTCCAGTCTCTTGAGAGATATTTTTGAGTTGACTATGTTTTAGTCAAATATTTCTACGACATATTTGGCGAGCTAGCCAGGAGTTGAAAAAAAGGGTCCAGGGACGGTGTACATCTGCAGTTATGAAACGGCTTGGACGGACCATACAAACAAAAGCGGCCGCTTTTAAAAGGTAAGCCAAGTTCTTACTTATATAGTATAAATGTTTGTGTGGTTTGATCTGGGGCACGGCATCAGCTGCAGAAATACCAATTAGGTCTCTCCAAATTTAAGAACCAGAAAATTAGAGACTGGGAGCTTTTGAATTTAAGAATACATGTCGATATCACTCTGTGGTTCGTCTGAACCGTCTGTCCAATTGATTTGATTCATTTGATTCATTTGATTCATTTGATTCATTTGATTCATTTGATTCATTTGATTCATCCAGCTGATCCCTTTGTCTGGGTCATTTCGGCACCGGCGGTTGTCCATCTGGTTGAGCGATCAGACAATAACATGTTAAGTCCTACGAATACCGCTATAAACGTGTCGAGGAAGTGTATCGTTTATAGGCTGCTTAGGTAGGCAGAAATCCTGTGCAATACTGCTTATTTTCTGTGTCGAGGAAGTGAATCAGAGAAGAAGGGAATAATTTACAGGTCGCTTAGGAAAGCGTAGTAAAAGTCCAGGTGTGTAGAGGAAGTGGATCACCTAGGGGGCTAAATAAATAGAAATCCTGTGGATACCGCTTTGGAGAGCTAAAATTAGCGCTCCAGAGGGCTGAATGGGCAGGTTGCTAGCTAAATTTGGGTCCTACGGTTACCGCTCTAATGAGGGATTCATTGTTAGAGGTCTGCTCGGGTAGGTGGGGCATTATCCTGTGTTGTGGTGATGCCAAAGTTAGGCAGGGTTGATCAGGTAAAAAGGTTAGGTCATCCTTAGTAGGTGAACGGGTTAAACAGTCACTAAGGCTTCAAGATATAGAGGTGTGTATGATAATTATATATATACGTTGGAATAATAAGCTTTTCATGTAAATGATATCTTGGAGTTTCGTACAACAATGCCTGTCATAAAATTTTGTAAGATCAGTGAATAGTGACCAGCCTATACGATTCTGGGAGGATTCTATGACTGAGGGGAAGGATTTGGGTACTTTGTTGTTCGTTCCGCTGAGACTAGATTGTGATTAACTGATTTGTGGCAATAAAGAATCATTAGAAACATGAATGGTTTGGTAGATATGAATATATTGGAATAGAATGAATTTTATGTGAGTGTAATTTAATACGAGGGATTGGATAAAATTATAGGTGTTGACTTGTCCAAACACGTAGACGTACGTGGAAATGGGAGAGAGTACATAGGGCATGTGGTAGAATTAAGCATTATAATAAACTATCTATTATTTCAGAAGCAGAGGTGATATAGTCAAGGAATTTTAGTATATTAGGGGAAAATATAATTCATTTGGTTAGGTCGTTAGATTTGGTTCCGAATCAATGAATGTGGGGTTTGACTCGTTGACTGTTAAGTTGTTTATGTTGAGCGTGTGAGATCTGTGTCCTTCAAAGCTATTTTCTGATAAAGTGTGGTATGTGCCAGATACTAAAACTACTGACCATTATCATTGGAATAAAGGAGGATTAACTTGTCATTTCAATAAAGCATAGATTCTGCATCGCTGATTAGAGTCTAGGTTTTCTAAGTATAGTTCAGCTATGGTTGTGGGTTGTTTAGATTGAAGGAACATTCAGGATAAGACTGGACGATTTAGCAGCCTGCGTCTTTTCAGACTGAAGGACTCACTTATTCAACGGGAAAGAAGGAGGAGTGACTATAGTCAGAAAGGACAGTTAAATACATTTGAATAGCGTACTGGCAATTGCGATAGAGTTATGGCCATAATTTGAATTGTTTAGGTAGACTGGAATTAAAGTAAGGTCTTTTAATAATATGAATATGAATATATTATTAGTTATTGTTGGGATGTGAATAGACTTTACTAATGCCATGAACTGGTTTCCGGGTAAAAGAGAGTTGTACTTGCTTGACTGTATCGAGCTGAAAGAGAGTTTGACGTTTGAATAGCTGGATGGAAAACATTTCTTTGACAAAATTCTAATTGTTATTACTTTATTCTATAGTTTGCGTGACACCAGTAATGTATGCGAATAGTTGGTGAATTGTAGAATGATAATGTATTTTCGTTACGTGAACTAGGGGATGCAAGGAGCTTTGGCTATTATGCTGAGGGAATAGCACCAATTTATAGTGGGTTCTAGATTTGTTGAATAAACAAACTTATATTTTAAACTAAAGTAATGCAATAGGCTACAATTATAACATTATCAGAAAAAGGCACTATACGCTCATCTGTGGTCCTCTGTAGCTCAGTTGGTAGAGCACGGTGCTTGCAACGCCAGGGTTGCGTGTTCGATTCCCAAGGGGGGCTAGTATAAAAATGTATGAGCTCACTAATTGTGGGTCGCTTGGGATAAGAGCATCAGCTAAATGACTAACTAATGGTTATGGAGAGAAGAGTGCGTGGTAGTAATTTTTTTGTAATTGAATAAGGTTTTGCTAGATTAATCGAGTGACAATGGTGGAATATGTCTATAAATAAATTGGATCGTGATAAATGGATGATTTCAACATATGATGGTAAACTACAGCAAGTGTTTGGTGTTACTTGTAGCTTACTTAGAAAGGATAGTTCATTCATTCTGATAATGGCGGAGTGATGGTTTAATTGCGTGGCTATGATTTTAGTTGATTACAAGAGAAATAGGATATAGTTTACGACGCATGGAGAAGTGAATGTCTTATATGGTAATAGATAAACTGAACCAAACATGACATTACTACGGCAATTTAGGATGGTTAACGTTGTTAAGTTCGTTTTTAAACCCTATGATAGAGGTAAATGCAGAACGCTGTTTGAAAGTGTGTTTTATTAGTAGGTCTGCTAGTAAAAATGGAAGAATTTCAATTTTTGTCTGCGGGTGTTAACCATTGGGGCTTGCTGAAACGTGAGAGCGCTATAAGGGACATTATGGGTTACGTTAGGTGTACAAGGATTGCGTTTTTGTAGGAAGTCGTAGGAGGTTGAATATTATCGGCAGGAAATTGCTAGCTAGTTAGTGGTGAGAGCTAGTGCGGTTTTCGTTGGGTGACGTCACTTGCTCTATGAACTGGAAGTAGTTGCTTTGCAGGGGCCGTGGCTTTTGTGGAGCGATGGGTAACGGTGCTTCGATGGTGAATGTTGTCGATGTGTGCAGAGGGTCCCTGGTTCGAATCCAGTAAGGGACAGAAAGCAAATATTTTACATTGATGCTATTGACGTGAATTACTGGTTTCATTGATAACATTATAGGAAAGATGTTGTCCTACCAATCCATGTCGGATAAGATAACATAGTCATTAAAATTGCATATCGGTGAATTTGATGTTTTATTGGTTTTTACCATAAATGTAAAATCATTTGTCATCTGTTGAGGTACCGTTATGAGGAAAATTAGCGGTAGAGTATGATAGATATTGTAGAGGGTTAAAAAAATAATAATAAGTAAGTTAATTGGGTGATGAGACAGGTTGACTTGATGTTGAATGGGATTGTTTAATAGAAGTAATTATTTCTATTTAGGAGAATGAGAATATGTTATTAGGTAGTATTGCTTTGTGGAGACGATTTACTAATGAAGAACATGTCTCGATAGTTGAATAAGGAACGATATTTGATAATTGATCATTTTATTATGACATGATATAGTTTGGTTAAACAGCGGTGAGTTATGAAGATGGTTCATTGCTTCAGATAACGATAATTTGTTTATAGTACGTTGAACGATGGGAGTAGTTCTGAGGAGTGAGATTGATATGAATGATTGTTGATGAGATAGGAGTGGGGATATATGTATGATATTTTGGATTGTCATATCTTTGGATTGTTGATTCTATGTTAACGACATGTACACTTTCTCTTCTAGGAACATGGGGATTTCTTTATATCTCATTGGGATGTTAAAAAAGTCTGTAGGCTAGGGTGGAACTAGTTAGTAAAATTAAGTAGTTTTATTTTTAGGTTGTCATAGGGAGCTACCAAAATAAATAAGGCCTGGCCATTTTTTGTTTGTTTATTGTTTTACTATATGGTGTTCGAATAACCACAAACAAACTACTTAGTCTGAAATGTTATTCTGTATAGGATTTTATTTCTATTTTGGGTTTTGTGAGGGGATGGAAGTGAAATATCTTAAAGGGGCATACACATGTAATTTGGGTTTTATTTACTGAGGGATAAGTAAATATGTGTGATTTATTTTGAAAAGAGCTGTACTAAGGACACTGTACACTCGGGATACAACATTTATGAAATGTCTTGATGGTTATTTATGAGTAGTATACTATTGGATGAAACAATTCATTGAATGATTTCAATGACCTCTGAAATCTGTCCTGGCTTTATAGTGTGACCTGATCACCTGCACTATAAATTCTAGAGGCATGCTGAATTAGGGGGTTAGATATAATGAGGATAATTGTGAAGAAGTTTATAATTTGGAAAAAATCCTATATATAAATTAGTCCAAACAGGACAAGGATGAAGTGAGAGGGTTAGTCCTGAAGGAGAGGTATTCCTTGAATAGTGTTATGGGATACAGTTAAGTAAAGATATGCTCAAGGGTTGTCATTTTAAGGTTAGTTATTATTTTAGGTTTGATTTGTTTTTTTGTACACATGAATCAAATCAAATCAAATCAAATCAAATTGTATTGGTCACATGCGCCGAATACAACAGGTGCAGACATTACAGTGAAATGCTTACTTACAGCCCTTAACCAACAGTGCATTTATTTTAAACAAAAAAAGTAAGAATAAACAACAACAAAAAAAGTGTTGAGAAAAAAAGAGCAGAAGTAAAATAAAGTGACAGTAGGGAGGCTATATATACAGTAAAATAAAGTGACAGTAGGGAGGCTATATATACAGGGGGTACCGTTGCAGAGTCAATGTGCGGGGGCACCGGCTAGTTGAGGTAGTTGAGGTAATATGTACATGTGGGTAGAGTTAAAGTGACTATGCATAAATACTTAACAGAGTAGCAGCAGCGTAAAAAGGATGGGGTGGGGGGCAGTGCAAATAGTCCGGGTAGCCATGATTAGCTGTTCAGGAGTCTTATGGCTTGGGGGTAGAAGCTGTTGAGAAGTCTTTTGGACCTAGACTTGGCACTCCGGTACCGCTTGCCGTGCGGTAGCAGAGAGAACAGTCTATGACTAGGGTGGCTGGAGTCTTTGACAATTTTGAGGGCCTTCCTCTGACACCGCCTGGTATAGAGGTCCTGGATGGCAGGGAGCTTTGCCCCAGTGATGTACTGGGCCGTACGCACTACCCTCTGTAGTGCCTTGCGGTCAGAGGCCAAGCAGTTGCCATACCAGGCGGTGATGCAACCAGTCAGGATGCTCTCGATGGTGCAGCTGTAGAATTTTTTGAAGATCTGAGGACCCATGCCAAATCTTTTTAGTCTCCTGAGGGGGAATAGGCTTTGTCGTGCCCTCTTCACGACTGTCTTGGTGTGTTTGGACCATGATAGTTCGTTGGTGATGTGGACACCAAGGAACTTGAAGCTCTCAACCTGTTCCACTACAGCCCCGTCGATGAGAATGGGGGCGTGCTCAGTCCTCTTTTTTTTCCTGTAGTCCACAATCATCTCCTTTGTCTTGGTCACGTTGAGGGAGAGGTTGTTGTCCTGGCACCACACGGCCAGATCTCTGACCTCCTCCCTATAGGCTGTCTCATCGTTGTCGGTGATCAGGCCTACCACTGTTGTGTCGTCGGCAAACTTAATGATGGTGTTGGAGTCGTGCCTGGCCATGCAGTCATGGGTGAACAGAGAGTACAGGAGGGGGACTGAGCACGCACCCCTGAGGGGCCCCCGTGTTGAGGATCAGTGTGGCAGATGTGTTGTTACCTACCCTTACCACCTGGGGGCGGCCCGTCAGGGAAGTCCAGGATCCAGTTGCAGAGGGAGGTGTTTAGTCCCAGGATCCTTAGCTTAGTGATGAGCTTAGAGGGCACTATGGTGTTGAATGCTGAGCTGTAGTCAATGAATAGCATTCTCACGTAGGTGTTCCTCTTGTCCAGGTGGGAAAGGGCAGTGTGGGAGTGCGATAGAGATTGCATCATCTGTGGATCTGTTGGGGCGGTATGCAAATTGGAGTGGGTCTAGGGTTTCTGGGATTATGCTGTTGATGTGAGCCATGACCAGTCTTTCAAAGCACTTCATGGCTACAGACGTCAGTGCTACGGGTCGGTAGTCATTTAGGCAGGTTATCTTAGAGTTCTTGGGCACAGGGACTATGGTGGTCTGCTTGAAACATGTTGGTATTACAGACTCAGTCAGGGACATGTTGAAAATGTCAGTGAAGACACTTGCCAGTTGGTCAGCACATGCTCGGAGTACACGTCCTGGTAATCCGTCTGGCCCTGCGGCCTTGTGAATGTTGACCTGCTTAAAAGTCTTACTCACATCGGCCACGGAGAGCGTGATCACACAGTCATCCGGAACAGCTGGTGCTCTCATGCATGCCTCAGTGTTGCTTGCCTCGAAGCGAGCATAGAAGTGGTTTAGCTCGTCTGGTAGGCTTGTGTCACTGGGCAGCTCGCGGCTGTGCTTCCCTTTGTAGTCTGTAATAGTTTGCAAACCCTGCCACATCCGACGAGCGTCAGAGCCAGTGTAGTATGATTCAATCTTAGACCTGTATTGACTCTTTGCCTGTTTGATGGTTCGTCGGAGGTCATAGCGGGATTTCTTATAAGCGTCCGGGTTAGAGTCCCGTTCCTTGAAAGCGGCAGCTCTACCCTTTAGCTCAGTGCGGATGTTTCCTGTAATCCATGGCTTCTGGTTGGGGGTATGTACGTACGGTCACTGTGGGGGACGACATCATCGATGCACTTATTGATGAAGCCAGTGACTGATGTGGTGTACTCCTCAATGCTGTCTGAAGAATCCCGAACATGTTCCAGTCTGTGCTAGCAAAACAGTCCTGTAGCTTAGCATCTGCGTCATCTGACCACTTTTTATTAACCGAATCACTGGTGCTTCCTGCTTCAGTTTTTGCTTATAAGCAGGAATCAGGAGGATAGAGTTATGGTCAGATTTGCCAAATGGAGGGCGAGGGAGAGCTTTGTATGCGTCTCTGTGTGTGGAGTAAAGGTGGTCTAGAGTTTTTTTCCCTCTGGTTGCACATTTAACATGCTGGTAGAAATTAGGTAGAACGGATTTAAGTTTCCCTGCATTAAAGTCCCCGGCCACTAGGAGCGCTGCATCTGGATGAGCGTTTTCCTGTTGATTAATGGCCTTGTACAACTCATTCAGTGCAATCTTAATGCCAGCATTGGTTTGTGGTGGTAAATAGACAGCTATGAAGAATATAGATGAAAACTCTCTTGGTAAATAGTGTGGTCTACAGCTTCTCATAAGATACTCTACCTCAGGCGAGCAAAACCTCGAGACTTCCTTAGTATTTGATTTTGTGCACCAGCTGTTGTTTACAAATATACAGAGACCGCCACCCCTTGTCTTACCAGAGTCAGACGTTCTGTCCTGCCGATGTAGCGTATAGCCTGCTAGCTGAATGTTATCATTGTTGTCGTTCAGCCACGACTCCGTGAAACATAAGATATTACAGTTTTTTAATGTCCCGTTGGTAGGATAACCGTAATCTTAAATCGACTATTTTATTCTCAAAAGCTTGAACGTTGGCTAATAGGATTGATGGGAGAGGCAGTTTACTCGCTCGCCGTCGGATCCTTACAAGGCACCCGGATCTGCGTCCGCGATATCTCCGTCTCACGATGTGATGCATGTGTCTAAGGGGGGAAGTTGGGATTACAGAGGTTTTAATGTTTTATTATGGTTTTGTGGGGAAATATGCAAGGTGTATTAAGGATATGAGCAGTAGTAATAATGTGTTATGGGTTAGGTTAAATATTTTTTGTTTTTGTGATAGGAGGCATGGTGTAGAGGTGGTCTGTCTATGAGATAAGTGGACTACAACAAGCTGGAAGCAGGTGTGCTTCATAATCTCAAGGCTTCTCTTGACGGATGAGAGGACATGAGTAGCATACTGTGTCTCACTTAACCTAACAATGCTCTTAAGATTATTTTCTTTCTTTTCATGGGTGAAGATAACTCTGCCCAACTAAGTAGGAGTCTGAGCATTCTCTGCGCCCTGGAGACTATGTGATGGCAAAAGACTACAGAAGAAAGAGCTGAAAAGACCCTATGTGGAGGGGCCTGTACCAGGTGTTGTTGGCTATCGTAATGATGGTAAAATTGGTGGAGACAGATACTTAGATCCATGTTTCCCACTATAGGAGTGTTCCAACCTCAGCCATTGGGTAGCATTGTTGTCTTTTGTGTGTATCTGTGCTTGTGTCTTTGCAGCAGTAACTCTGAGCTTCCCTATAGGTAGGCTGATTGAAGGACACTTCGTAGACTGATGTCGGTAGATTGAGAGGGACTCTGGGTGATCCGGAGAACCTAGTGATGGAAGAAGGTTAACAGCTAAAGTGATCATACATTGTCGTCCAGGTTACACCAACAGCGGTACGGATAGAGGGGAGCGCGATCGGGTATCATCTAAACCATTGTACCAGAGTGAGGAAACTGATGACTAAGAGACCACCGAGACTTTCAAGACCTCCAAGACGCACCAGAAATCCTCATAATTGATTTCTCTGTACTTGACTAGTTCCCTGAGAATAAGGGGAATGGGGTACTGATAATAGTAGAGAGCAGAAGAACAAGACATAGAAGGGATATAGACAGGATTAGAAAGTATATTCTTGCACAGGCAGGAACCATAACTAAAATGCAGGAAGGGATCACTATTAAAATACAAGGGTTAAAATATTATTGGTGTGTGAGGAACCAGCACAAAGAGTATGGGGAAGTCACATGGGGTAGTGTGACTTTAAGATAATGAAAGAAAGAGACAGGTGAATCATAGACATAAGGAGAACAGTCCAAGACTTAGATAAACAATTTGATGTAGTATTTAGTGTTAGATTTCCAGGGGGAAGTGTTATTGGAGTAGTTATTCCTTGGGAAAGTGCACTGAACCCTGTACATGTTAGAGCCATACCAAATACCGAAGAAAGGGAATTGAAGGAGCCGTTAAACAATGATTGGTATAGATGAGTACAATATATTGCATTAAAAGTAAATAAAATAAAATAGTATAATATGCACCAAATCTCAATTTTAAACAGTTAACAGTAGTTCAACATCTTCACAGTTACTAGGACTGTGTGCTAGGATTCAATCATAACTTTTGTAATATTTAGGAAATTCTAACTATAAACAATTTTATGATCAACCAGGATGAAGAGAGAAGTGTAAGCAATTGTTGGAATAGGAACAAGGAAAAGGGAAACACCAGAGTAATGTCAAATAGATTATGAGCAAAAATATAGGAATGTTAAAGTAAAACAATTGGGTTATATAGTTTGGGAGAATTCAAGGGAGAATGTGAAAATAGGGGGTGTTTAAACAGATAGCCTTTGGAATACAGGGATCCCTCAAAGAAAAATCTATCAGGCATTAGATAGAAATGGGTATTAAGAATGAGTGATGAAACATAAGACATGTAGACAATGTTAATAGGGATGTTTTGGATTGGAAATGAACTTAACTAAACTGTTATGATCTGTCCTTTCCTGAGGTTACTACGGATGGTGTTGTAATGCATAGCAGAAATAATTCGGTCCAGAACGGTGTAAACCTCAATAAAAACCAAAAACCCTCTACCCGGCTGAAGAGGAACAACAAAGGCGTTGAAGACGTTCCTGTCCGACACCACCTCTGCCAGGAGACCTGAATCCAGCATCAAATCAAAGCAATCAATTGCCTTCTCTTTTGTGCTTTTTCTCTCAAGAATGTGACAGGAGTCCATGTGGAGTGAGCAGGAGGAGAGAGGTCTATGCAAATGCAACGTTCTTCCTAGTTTGGGTATACTGGTTTGCAAATGGACAAAACAGAATGATGGTGGAGGTGGGGCGGTTCAGGTGTGACATTGGAATTGGGACATTGCCATGGGTAATCCAAGATGAACTATGAATCTATCTGAAGAACATAATGAAGACGCCAGAAGATTGAGTGCCGGTAGAGGAAGGGACTGTTAGTTGAGGTAGTATGTTGATTAAGGAGGTATTATACACTACTAAATGTATAGTAATTTGGACTAGGAATGCATTAAGATACTGATCTGTTGTAATTCTCTTTATGAGGAAGTTAATGCTAGAATTATTATAATATAAATATACATTCCGCCAGTGTCAATATGTGCCAAGGTGAGAGTTTTAACTTTGAATGATGGAACAAAGGTGACTAACTAAGAATTGTCATTCCAAAGTTGTTTTGGGTAATTAATTTGATTATGATTATAAATTATAAGTGGACTGATTGATCTGAATAACTTATTAATATTAATGCTTAGTGATGTTGACATTGCAATTAATGGATTAGATATTGATATTGATTATTTTGATTGTTATAATACTTGTGATATGGGTGAAAAAGGTTATGTAAGCTAAAGATATTGACACCATTCTTAATATGTCCTAGATATTATTGTTAAGACAAAGTTGCATATGTTGATGTGATAGGATACTAACACATATATGGGAAATGCTATAACTAAACAAAAGTGGGGAGCAATGTTTATAAAGAAATACACCCAGTTCAGGGAGCGCCATGACAGTAGGTAAATGAATATGGGAAATTTTGGGAATTTGGGAATCCTGAATGTTTGTATGAAGTTGTTCCTGGGGGTGGATGGGCGTGCCATGGTTACAAAGCCTAATAGAAAAACTTGGAGGTTAATTTAGAGGAAAACCTTCCAAACTTGTATCCAATACCTGACTGGGCTCTGGGTCCTCATCAGGATGGGTCAAACAATGAGGAATATATATTGGTTTAAATATATGCATATGAAAAGTAACCACATATGGCAAGGATAAGAATAAGTAAATGCGCATGCTTACATTCATTTAAAAATTAATCTTTGTATTATTTGGGACATTGTTGGAATGTCCCAAAGGGGGGATTATATGGTAATATTTTATGTATCATTAAGGAAAATGTTGGGAAATGTCAAAGATAAAATATAGTAAACATGATTGACATTTTATAAGTCCAGATGCATGACTAAATAAGGAATATAGTCAATACAATGTGTAAACATGCTTTGATGAATGTATGTATTTTATTTTTAAAAAGTGTCTGAGCCATGCCACCAATATAATGAGATAAGGGAAAGAGGCAAAAGCGCCCATGGCCTTTTGGAGTAAACAACATGTGTTATTGGACTTTCAAAGATAATAGTGGCGTGGCAGTTAAAAATGTTAATCAGTAATCTTAACAGGAGTAGCTTTGTAAGCTATGTATACATGACTGTGCATTTGTGTGTGTATATAAGAGATCTCTAAGCCAAAGAGAGAGAGCCGTTCCATGGAGTGGCTCAGCTTTGTTAGGCAATAATAAAGTCTAATTTCTGGATTCACAAGCTCCAGTCTCTTGAGAGATATTTTTGAGTTGACTATTTTTTAGTCAAATATTTCTACGACATCTTCAATTCCGGTCCAGGAGGGCCGAAACACTTCTGTTTTTTATTTCTACCTGGTAGTTAATTGCACTCACCTGGTGTCTCAGGTCTGAATTAGCCCCTGATTAGAAGGAGAGGATGAAAAACAGAGGTGTTTCGGCCCTCCAGGACCGGAATTGAAGAACCCTGCCCTAGACCCACTTCAATTTGCATACCGCCCCAAATAGGTCCACAGACGATGCAATCACCATTACACTGCACACTGCCCTATCCCATCTGGACAAGAGGAATACCTACGTATGAATGCTGTTCATTGACTATAGCTCAGCATTCAACACCATAGTACCCTCCAAGCTCATCATCAAGCTTAAGGCCCTGTGCAATTGGGTCCTGGACTTCCTGATGGGCCGCCCCCAGGTGGTGAAGGTAGGAAACAACATCTCCACTTTGCTGATCCTCAACACTGGGGCCCCACAAGGGTGTGTGCTCAGCCCCCTCCTGTACTCCCTGTTCACCCATGACTGCATAGCCATGCACGCCTCCAACTCAATCATCAAGTTTGCAGACGACACAATAGTAGGAGGCTTGATTACCAAGAATGATGAGACAGCCTACAGGGAGGAGGTGAGGGCTCTCGGAGTGTGGTGTCAGGAAAATAACCTCTCACTCAACGTAAAAAAAACTAAGGAGATGATCGTGGACTTCAGGAAACAGCAGAGGGAGTACCCCCCCTATCCACATCGACGGGACAGCAGTGGAGAAGGTGGAAAGTTTTTAAAGTTCCTCGGCGTACATATCAATGACGAACTGAAATGGTCCACCCACACAGACAGTGTGGTGAAGAAGGCGCAACAACCTCAGAAGGCTGAAGAAATGTGGCCTTTCACCTAAAACCCTCACAAACTTTTACAGATGTACAATTGAGAGCATCCTGTCTGGCTGTATCACCGCCTGGTACGGCAACTGCACAGCCCACAACCGCAGGTGTAACGATCCCGGCAGTCTGAGTCGGGTCCTGTCTGTGGACTAGTTGTTCTGCTCGTGATCTCCAGTTTCCCGAGGGTTCTGGAACGCTCCGGGGAGCTCTCTTGATTTCCGCACCTGCATCCCATCAGCAATCTGCACACCTGGTCCTGATCATCACCCTTCTTAGGCTCTGGCCTAACATCCATTCCCTGCCGGATCGTTAGCCATGAACAGTAGGTTTACCAGAGTATCAGTCTTAGAGCTTCTAGCGTTAGTTTTGTTGTTTTGCACCTTGTTGGTTTGTTGTTTACTTACCTCCGTTTTGTTCCATCTGCAGTCACTCGTCCGGAACCTTCATCCAACCTCTGCCTGGTGGTCGGCGGCTGCCGAGCCATGATCGGATCAACCACTGCACCCCCAACAACTAATCAACGCCGCCCGCTCTGTTCCCTGGATTACTCAGCATCACTCTTGAATTTGTAAATAAACACTCACCTTCGTTTCAACTTACCTTGTCCTGGTCTGCTTCTGGGTTCTGGCTTTGTAACTCGTGACAGAACGATCCGGCCAGTAATGAACCCAGCGGACCTGGACTCTGTTCGCCATGCCATTACCCATCAGGAGAAGATGTTGGGCCATCATAGCACGGAGCTACAGGAGATCGCGTTGGCAGTTCGGAACCTTTCTACCGGTCTGACGGAGGTCCAGAACCAGCGCCAGTTTCCGGTGGAGGATCCACTACCGGTTTCACCCATCTCGCCTGCCGCGTCTGGAGCGGTGTCCTTCCGTGAGCCCAAGGTTCCGACGCCGGATAAATATGAGGGGGAGCTGGGAAGATGCCGTTCTTTCCTTATGCAGTGTGGGTTAGTGTTCGATCTACAGCCCTACTCTTATGCCACAGACAAGGCTAGGATAGCCTTTGTGATTGAGTTGCTGCGTGGTCGAGCGCTGGAGTGGGCTTCAGCCGTTTGGGAACGACAAGACCCCTGCATGGCTTCATACCAGGGGTTCACGGCCGAGCTGAGGAAGCTTTTTCGACCATTCCGTCCGAGGGAGGGACGCAGCTAGGCGCCTGTTTTCGCTTCACCAAGGAACTCGCAGCGTGGCCGACTTCGTGATCGAGTTCAAGACGTTGGCTGTGGAGAGTGGGTGGAATGAGGAGTCTCTGCAAGCGGCCTTTTACCAGGGTCTGTCGGAGCAGCTCAAGGATGAGTTGATCTCCTATCCGGAGCCTAGTGACCTGGACAGCTTGGTAGCCTTGTCTATTCGGGTGGATAATCGAGTCCGAGAGCGAAGGAGGGAGAAGCAATGGGGTCCGTCCAATCGATCAGCTTCTCAGTTCCCAGTCGGGTCGGGTGGTGGACCAGAACACGTCGATCATTCTCCACCACAAAGGATTAGTGGAGAGGTCCTCTCTCCCGATTCTGAACCCATGCAAGTGGGGCGGCACGGGTTAACCAAGGAGGAGCGTCAACATAGACGTAAGACCAACTGCTGCCTCTACTGTGGTAGCTCGGGACATTACATCTCCACTTGTTCCCGGCGGTCGTCAAACTGCCCGGCTCGCTAAAGTTGGGAGGACTTTTAGCGAGCCAGTTTCAACCTCTCAGTACCTCTGTCAGACCCCGTTTCCCGGCTACCCTTGTGAACAGGAATCAGAGCTTAGCGATTAACGCTTTTATCGATTCAGGTGCCGATGGAAGCTTTCTTGATGCCGAGTTGGTGGAACAGCTGGGGCTTTCCAAGGAGCAATTGCCGGAAGCCATTGAAGCGACCACTCTGAACGGCAGTAGTCTGGCACGTATCACGATGAGGACTGAACCGGTTAAGATGCTGTTGTCGGGGAATCATTCGGAGATGATTTCATTCTTCATTCTGCCGTCTTCCCATGTTCCTCTGGTCCTTGGATACCCCTGGCTGAAGGAACACAATCCCACGTTCGATTGGGTGACGGGCAAGGTAACGAGTTGGAGCCTTGATTGTCATGCTAACTGTCTCAAGACTGCCTGTCCCCATTCGGTTCCCAGTCAGGTGATTGAGGCTAAACCCCCCAGATTTGTCCCTGGTTCCCGAGACATATCACGATTTGGGGGAAGTGTTCAGTAAGCAGAAGGCTCTGTCACTCCCTCCCCACCGACCATATGATTGTGCCATCAACCTGTTCCCTGGAGCTGTCTACCCCAAGGGAAGGTTATACAGTATCTCCCGCCCTGAACGTGAGGCTTTGGAGACCTACATCAAGGAGTCCCTAGCTGCTGGTCTCGTTCGTCCCTCGTCATCACCCCTGGGGGCAGGATTCTTCTTTGTGGGTAAGAAGGATGGCTCTCTTCGACCGTGTATTGATTATCGGGGGTTGAATGACATCACGGTCAAGAACAAGTATCCCCTGCCCTTGATGAGTTCTGCCTTCGACTCCTTACAGGGTGCTACGGTGTTCATCAAGCTAGACCTACGCAATGCGTATCACATGGTCCGGATCAGAGAGGGAGACGAGTGGTTGACGGGTTTCAATACACCGATGGGTCACTTCGAGTATCAGGTGATGCCGTTTGGACTGACCAATGCTCCAGCGGTATTCCAGAGTATGGTGAACGACGTCCTGAGAGATATGATCGGTCTCTTTGTGTTTGTTTACCTGGATGACATTCTGATCTTCTCGAAGGAACCTTCCGACCACGTCCAGCATGTCCGGCAGGTTCTGCAGCGATTGTTGGAGAATCGCCTGTTCGTGAAGGCCGAGAAGTGCGAGTTTCACGCCCACACGACATCCTTTCTCGGGTACATCATCTCCAGGGGAGAGATTAGGATGGACCAGGAGAAGGTTAGAGCGGTTCTGGAATGGGCCCAGCCCGGTACGAGATTGCAGCTCCAGAGATTTTTGGGGTTTGCGAATTTCTACCGCAGATTCATCCGGGATTACAGCCGTGTGGCCGCTCCGTTAACGGCCTTGACTTCCAGTATCAGGAGCTTCAAGTGGAATCCGAGGCGGATCGAGCGTTTCTGGATTTGAAGAGGCGATTCACCAACGCACCGATTCTCTCTCAACCGGACACGGCCCGTCAGTTCATCGTTGAAGTGGACGCGTCTGATGTGGGAGTTGGCGCCATCCTGTCGCAGCGATGCTCCACGGACAGTAAACTCCATCCCTGCGCCTACTACTCTCGTCGCCTTTCGCCTGCGGAGAGGAATTACGATGTGGGTAACCGGGAGCTTCTCGCGGTGAAACTTGCCTTGGAGGAGTGGCGCCACTGGTTGGAGGGGGGCGGAGCAGCCGTTTATTGTCTGGACTGACCACAAGAATCTTGCTTACGTGCAATCGGCTAGACGTCTCAACTCCCGGCCAGGCCAGGTGGTCGTTGTTTTTCGGACGATTCAATTTTTCCCTGACGTTCCGACCTGGATCTAAGAACGGCAAGGCGGACGCCTTGTCTCGGATGTTCTCCAAGACGGAGGAGAGTGGGTCCAAGACCGAGACAATTCTCCCCCGGAACTGCGTCGTGGGAGCTGTTAGGTGGAAGATTGAGGAGGAGGTGATGGCGGCTCTTCGGACGCAGCCCGGTCCCGGTAACGGTCCACCCGGTCGGTTGTTTGTGCCTGAGTCGGTTCGTCCTGCGGTCCTCAAATGGTCCCACGCCAGCAAGATGGCTTGTCACCCTGGCGTGGCTCGGACGATGGCGTTTCTTCGCAGACGTTTTTGGTGGCCTGCCATGGCCGAGGATACTCGGGGTTATGTTGCTGCCTGTCCAGTGTGTGCGCAGAATAAGAGTACCAATCGGCCCAGCTCTGGACTACTTCACCCCCTTCCTATTCCCCGGCGACCATGGTCGCATCTGGCCCTGGACTTTGTCACTGGGTTGCCCGCTTCTGAGGGGAACACGGTCGTTCTGACTATCGTGGACAGATTCAGCAAGTTCGCCCACTTTGTGCCAATTGCCAAGCTTCCCTCTGCCTCGGAGACGTCCGAGATCCTGGTTAGGGAGGTTTTCAGGGTCCACGGGTTGCCCAGTGATATCGTTTCCGACCGTGGCCCTCAGTTTACCTCTGCTGTCTGGAAGTCCTTCTGTTTGGCCATTGGAGCTACAGTCAGTCTCACATCTGGTTTTCACCCCCAATCTAATGGTCAGGCGGAGAGAGCCAACCAGAAGATGGAATCCATCGCTGCCTGGCCTCTTCCAACCCCACCTCCTGGGTCTCTCAGTTGCCTTGGGTTGAGTATGCCCACAATACTCTCCCTACATCTGCCACTGGGATGTCTCCCTTCCAGTGCCTGTATGGCTACCAACCGCCCTTGTTCCCTTCTCAGGAGAGGGAGCTCTCAGTGCCTTCTGTTCAGGCCCATATTCGTCGTTGCCACCGGACCTGGCATCGGGCCAGAAAGGCACTCCTTAGAGTTTCGGACCGGTATCAGCTCCAGGCGAATCGTCGCCGGATCCCCGCTCCCACCTACACCATCGGAGATAGGGTCTGGTTGGCCACACGGGATCTTCCTTTACGGACTGAGTCTAGGAAGTTGTTACCGAAGTTCATTGGTCCGTTTGTGGTGGAGAAGGTGATCAATCCGGTGGCAGTTCGACTCAAACTCCCGAGGACGCTCAGAGTCCATCCCACCTTTCATGTCTCCTGCCTCAAGCCTGTTTTCCTCAGTCCTCTGTTGCCTCCTCCGCCTCCTCCTCCTCCTCCTCGGATGATCGGAGGTGGTCCTGCCTACACGGTGCGACGCATCATGGATTCCAGACGGCGGGGCCGGGGTTTCCAGTATCTCGTGGACTGGGAGGGGTATGGTCCTGAAGAGAGGAGTTGGATTCCGCGGCGACAGATCCTAGATGCTGACCTCATCCGTGACTTCTACCGTCTCCATCCTGGCGCTCCGGGAGTCCGCCCGGTGGCGTTCGGCCGGAGGGGGGTACTGTAACGATCCCGGCAGTCTGAGTCGGGTCCTGTCTGTGGACTAGTTGTTCTGCTCGTGATCTCCAGTTTCCCGAGGGTTCTGGAACGCTCCGGGGAGCTCTCTTGATTTCCGCACCTGCATCCCATCAGCAATCTGCACACCTGGTCCTGATCATCACCCTTCTTAGGCTCTGGCCTAACATCCATTCCCTGCCGGATCGTTAGCCATGAACAGTAGGTTTACCAGAGTATCAGTCTTAGAGCTTCTAGCGTTAGTTTTGTTGTTTTGCACCTTGTTGGTTTGTTGTTTACTTACCTCCGTTTTGTTCCATCTGCAGTCACTCGTCCGGAACCTTCATCCAACCTCTGCCTGGTGGTCGGCGGCTGCCGAGCCATGATCGGATCAACCACTGCACCCCCAACAACTAATCAACGCCGCCCGCTCTGTTCCCTGGATTACTCAGCATCACTCTTGAATTTGTAAATAAACACTCACCTTCGTTTCAACTTACCTTGTCCTGGTCTGCTTCTGGGTTCTGGCTTTGTAACTCGTGACAGCAGGGCTCTCCAGATGGTGGTGCGGTCTGCACAACGCATCTCCGGGGGCAAACACCTGCCCTCCAGGACACCTACAGCACCCGATGTCACAGGAAGGCCAAAAAGATCATCAAGGACAACTACCACCCGAGCCACTGCCTGTTCACCCCGTTATCATCCAGAAGGCGAGGACAGTATAGATGCATCAAAGCTGGGACAGAGAGACTGAAAAACAGCTTCTACCTCAAGGCCATCAGACTGTTAAACAGCCATCACTAGCACAGAGAGGCTGCTGCCTACATACAGACTTGAAAATCACTGGCCACTTTAATAAATGGAACACTAGACACTTTAATAATGCCACTTTAATGTTTACATATCTTGCATTACCCATCTCATATGTATATACTGTATTCTATACTATCTATTGCATCTTAGACTATGCCACTCTGATAATGATAATGACATTGCTCATCCATATACACTGCTCAAAAAAATAAAGGGAACACTAAAATAACACATCCTAGATCTGAATTAATGAAATAATCTTATTAAATACTTTTTTCTTTACATAGTTGAATGTGCTGACAACAAAATCACACAAAAATTATCAATCTAGCATTGTCTTGCATAAGGAGGAACCCAGGGCCAACCGCACCAGCATAGGGGGTCTGAGGATCTCATCTCGGTACCTAATGGCAGTCAGGCTACCTCTGGCGAGCACATGGAGGCCCCCCAAAGAAATGCCACCCCACACCATGACTGACCCACCGCCAAACCGGTCATGCTGGAGGACGTTGCAGGCAGCAGAACGTTCTCCACGGCGTCTCCAGACTCTGTCACATGCTCAGTGTGAACCTGCTTTCATCTGTGAAGAGCACAGGGCGCCAGTGGCGAATTTGCCAATCTTGGTGTTCTCTGGCAAATGCCAAACGTCCTGCACGGTGTTGGGCTGTAAGCACAACCCCCACCTGTGGACGTTGGGCCCTCATACCACCCTCATGGTGTCTGTTTCTGACCATTTGAGTGGACACATGCACATTTGTAGCCTGCTGGAGGTCATTTTGCAGGGCTCTGGCAGTTCTCCTCCTGCTCCTCCTTGCACAAAGGTGGAGGTAGCAGTTCTGCTGCTGGGCTGTTGCCCTCCTACGGCCTCCTCCACGTCTCCTGATGTACTGGCCTGTGTCCTGGTAGCGCCTCCATGCTCTGGACACTACGCTGACAGACACAGCAAACCTTCTTGCCACAGCTCGCATTGATGTACCATCCTGGATGAGCTGCACTACCTGAGCCACTTGTGTGGGTTGTAGACTCTGTCTCATGCTACCACTAGAGTGAAAGCCCTGCCAGCATTCAAAAGTGACCAAAACATCAGCCAGGAAGCATAGGAACTGAGAAGTGGTCTGTGGTCACCACCTGCAAAACCAGTCCTTTATTGGGGGTGTCTTGCTAATTGCCTATAATTTCCACCTGTTGTCTATTCCATTTGCACAACAGCATGTGACATTTATTGTCAATCAGTGTTGCTTCCTAAGTGGACAGTTTGATTTCACAGAAGTGTGATTGACTTGGAGTTACATTGTGTTGTTTAAGTGTTCCCTTTATTTTTTTGAGCAGTGTATTTATATACTTATTCCATTCCTTTACTTAGATTTGTGTGTATTAGGTTTTTGTTGTAGAACTGTTAGATGTTACTTGCTAGATATTGGTGCACTGTCGGAACTACAAGCACAAGCATTTCGCTACACTCGCAATAACGTCTGCTAACCATGTGTATGTGAACAATACATTTGATTTGATTTGACATTTCCAACCCCTAAACTCCGTATTTTCCGCTGGCTGCCCCACCACCACCACAGAAAGCACTGAGCTAGGCTGAAACACCTGCATTTTGGAGCTGCCTTACTCAAAAAAGCAAAAAAGAGACCATGTTTGTATGTGGCTTTATTGACCCAATGATTTTTTTAAACATTGTTTGCAAACGGATATGTGACACGTATTAATGACAAAATAACATGTGAAACAGGCAACAACATCAAAAACTATGTATTTATTTATTTTGCTAAACAGGTGGGGCTCTGAATGTTTTTGTAATACACCAAACATACTGCAAAACATTCAGATACAGCACATACATTGCTTCTCTGGAACTGAGTCCTCCTCTTCAGTTCTCTGGAACATAAACATTTACCTGGATTGGATTGGGCTGAGAACTACCCACCCACCCTTCCTCTCTCTGTCAGCGCTACCCTATAAAAGCAGAGACATCTCTCCACTCTGCACTAGAACACCTGATTACTACAACCTTCAAGCGCACCACTGCACCGAGGAAGAACACACAGACACAGGTAAATACATTATTTTAAATACATGCCTATGGTTTTGTCATGATTTAACTGGATTAGAACCCAAATGCAGACAAGTACACCAAGCCAGAGAAGGTTTAACAGGTTTATTTACAATGTTCAAAAGGTCCAGGTTTCCAATAATAGGGGAAGAGCAAGTCCAGGTTACAGGGAGGGTAACAGATCCAGGTCAGGGCAGGTGTGGTACCGTAATGTCCTAGTGTCCGTGGTGAGTCCAAAAGGGAGGTCCGGTAGTGGGGAGCAGGATGGTGGTGGCAGGAGTGAAGCGGAGGCAGAAGTCAGGTTCCCATAATCTGTGGCACAGGAGAAAAGTAAATAGAACAGGCCAAAAACACAAAGAGCGAAAACAAACAGGTTGAGTCGGCATCGAGACTAACATGGTCGTCTTGACTATGATCTGACGATGAGTGGAAAGTTTGACCGGGTCTTAAAGGCTGAGGTGATTATGGTGAATGAGCTGCAGCTGGAACCCTGACTCCAGCACACCAGACTTCACTCCTGCAATCAAGGACAGACAGAGGGGAGGGGGAGAGCAGAGAGAGAGCTACCTAGCAGCAGTAGGCCTAACAGTACCCCCCCCTCTACGGACGCCACCTGGCGACCGACCGGGTTTATCAGGATGTAACCTATGAAACTCACGGACCAGAGCAGGATCCACAATGAAGCTCCTGGGCACCCAGGAACGTTCCTCAGGACCATAACCCTCCCAATCCACCAGGTACTGGAAACCACGACCCCGGCGGCGAACATCCAGAAGTCGCCGGACAGTGTAGACCGGACCCCCACCCACGATCCTGGGCGGAGGAGGGGGACGAGAGGGCGGGCACAGAGGGCTAACCGACACAGGCTTAATCTGGGAAACATGAAAGGTGGAATGAACCCGTAGGGAGGCAGGAAGCTGTAGCTTAACCGCGCAGGGGTTAATAATAGACAGTATCTTGAACGGTCCTATAAAACGAGGCGCCATCTTCTTAGACTCCACTTTCAATGGAAGGTCACGTGATTTAAGCCATACCTCTTGACCAGGAGAGTAACCGGGAGCCTGGGACCGGTGACGGTTGGCTTGCCTCTGCATGTACACCGAAGCTCGGGACAGAGCTACCCTGGCCTTCCTCCAGACCTTGAAGCAGCGGCGCATGTGGGACTGCACCGAGGGTACCGCCAGTTCCCTCTCTTGAGAAGGGAACAGGGGAGGTTGATACCCCAGAGCACACAGAAAGGGAGACAACCCAGAGGAAGCATTAGTCAAGGTGTTATGAGCATATTCCACCCAGGGGAGCATGGAGCTCCATGACCCAGGGTTAGACCCTGTGACACAGCGGAGAGCGGTCTCCATCTCCTGGTTCGCTCTCTCGGCTTGCCCGTTGGTCTGGGGGTGATATCCAGAGGACAGGCTGGATGTAATGCCCAAAGCTTTACAGAAAGCCTTCCAAACCTGGGAGACAAACTGGGGACCCCTGTCAGAGACAATATCCGTGGGTAGACCATGAGAGCGGAACACATGTTCAACCAAAATATCAGCCGTTTTTCTGGCAGTGGGCAGTTTAGGTAGGGCCAAAAAATGAGCAAACTTAGAAAAACGATCAATCACAGTAAGAATGACCGTCTTTCCAGACGAGGGGGGAAGTCCAGTGACAAAATCCAAGGCAATGTGGGACCAGGGCCGGCTGGGTATAGGCAGAGGTCTTAGATGACCAGCGCTGGCCTGGGTGGAGTTCTTACTACGTGCACATACCGTACAAGCAGCAATGAAGGCTCGAGTGTCCGCCTCCATCCTGGGCCACCAGAACTTCCGTCGCACAAAGTCAAGGGTCCGAGTAACTCCAGGGTGACAGGTAAGGGGAGACGAGTGAGCCCACTGAAGTACCTGGGAGCGAACAGACTCAGGGACAAACAACCGGTTAGGAGGACCGCTCCCAGGGTCAGCTTGATGATGTTGAGCCTGTCTAACAATCCCTTCGATGTCACATGTAATGGCCGCAATATTGCAGGTAGGAGGCAAGATGGGTTCAGGGTTACTACCAGTATCAACAGCAGAAAAAACACGAGACAGGGCGTCAGGCTTGACGTTGCGTGACCCAGGACGGTAAGACAGAGAAAAATTGAATCTACCAAAAAATAGTGCCCACCTGGCTTGACGGGGTTGAGCTGCTTCGCTGACTGGATGTATGCCAGATTCTTATGATCCGTCCAAACGATGAAGGGTTGTTCCGCCCCCTCCAGCCAATGCCGCCACTCTTCGAGAGCCAGCTTCACGGCGAGCAGTTCACGATTGCCAACATCATAATTCCTCTCTGCCTAAGAAAGTTTCCGTGAAAGGAAAGCACAGGGATGCAGTTTGTTATCTTCCGGTGAACGTTGTGACAACACCGCACCTACCCCAGTGTCGGATGCATCCACCTCCACGACAAACTGGCGGTCGGGGTCCGGCTGCATCAGAATGGGAGCCGAGGCGAAGCGATGTTTCAGTTCTTCAAACGCTGCTTCGGCCCATTCATTCCAAGCGAACGGTCGTGCGATGGAGGTGAGAGCGGTGAGTGGCGCCGCAATGCGGCTGTAGTCCTTGATGAACCTCCTGTAGAAGTTCGCAAACCCCAGGAATCGTTGAAGTTGTTTGCGGGTGGAGGGGGCTGGCCAGTCCGTGACAGCAGAGATCTTAGCTGGGTCCATCCGCAACTCCCCCTGAGCTATTATGTAACCCAAAAAAGAGGTCTCAGACACATGAAATTCACATTTCTCCATCTTCACAAACAGTTTGTTCTCCAACAACCTTTGCAACACCTGGCGCACATGCAGTTCGTGTTCCTGGGAGGACTCTGAAAAAAATCAGGATATCATCCAGATAGACAAAAACAAACCGATTCAACATGTCCCGAAGGACATCATTGACTAGTGCCTGAAAAACGGCAGGGGCATTGGACAACCCAAAAGGCATAACCAGGTACTCAAAATGTCCCAAAGGTGTGTTGAAGGCAGTCTTCCATTCATCACCTTTACGAATGCACACCAGGTGATACGCATTTCGTAGATCCAGTTTAGTGAAGATAGTAGCACCATGAAGGAGGGGAAAAGCAGAGTTAATTAAAGGCAGAGAATATTTGTTCTTAATGGTGATGTTGTTAAGTCCACGGAAATCAATACAGGGTCTGAGGGTCTTATCCTTCTTAGCAACAAAAAAGAATCCCGCTCCTACAGGTGACGAGGAAGGACGAATAATACCTGCCCCCAAGGAGTCGCGAATGTAGTTCTCCATAGCCTCCGTCTCCGGGCGGGAGAGATTGTACAGGCGACTGCTGGGGAGAGGGGCTCCTGGCTGGAGGTCAATGGCGCAGTCGTAAGGCCGGTGAGGAGGAAGAGAAGTAGCTCTGTGTTTGCAGAAAACGGATGCCAGGTCATGATACACGTCAGGGACAGCAGAAAGATCCATGGACTCCCGTGGAGGTTGAGGCACAGTGCTGGCAGGGGTCTGAGCAGAACACAAACAATTCACATGACAAAATGTGCTCCATGAAACAATTCTACCGGTCACCCAATCAATGTGTGGATTGTGTCTTATGAGCCAGGGGATACCAAGGACCAGGGGGGTCTGTGGGCAGTCAATTATATAGAATTGAATGTTCTCCTGATGATTACCCGACACTCTGAGACAAACAGGAACAGTCTGATGAGTAATACGGGTCAACAATTGTCCATTTAGACCATTAGCCTGCAGCGGACAGTCCATAGGAACAGTCTCTAACTCCATTTGTTGAGCCAACTCTCGATCCAAAAAGCTTTTATCGGCACCAGAGTCAACCAGCGCACTAACAGAGAAATTCTGGGACTGCCACTGGAGGGATGCCTGGAGCAGAATGCGGGGAGAAGAGGAAGAATCCGCTGCTCGGCTCACCAAAACTTCTCCCAATAATGATGAGCCGGCCCTTTTCCCGGACGAACTGGGCAGGAAGGAACGAAATGACCAGCTTCTCCACAATACAGGCAGACCCGAGCCTGAATACGACGTGCACGCTCCTCTGAGGACAACCGTGCACGACCCACCTCCATGGCTTCGGGTTCAGTGCTCCTCGTATCGACTCGGGAAGACTCGGCCTTCTCCGTGGGGAAGATGCGGGGAGGAGTTTGTTGACGACAGACCAGTTGCTTGGAACTAACACTCCTCTCCCGGCGGCGCTCCCGAATCCGATTATCCAACCTGATTGTGAGTGAAATAAGATTATCCAGCGTAGGCGATACATCATATGACAACAACTCATCTTTTAAAGTCTCAGACAAAGCATTGATGAACACTCCTTGTAATGCCTCGTCATTCCAACCGCTCACTGCCGCTAACGTCCGAAACTCCACTGCCATCTCCGCCACACTGCGAACCCCCTGCCGAAGAGAAAACAACCGTTTCGCAGCCTCCTTGCCCCGTACGGGGTGGTCAAAAACCTTCCTCATCTCAGTGGAGAAGGCCACGTAAGCGTTGCAAATGTCCGACTGACTCTCCCAGACCGCGGATCCCCAGGCACGAGCGGAACCGCTAGTAGAGTTGATAAGGTAGGCAATACGGGCTCTTTCTGAGGCATAGGTGAGGGGCTGTTGTTCAAACACTAACGAGCATTGAGTCAAAAATTCACCACAGGTCCCCATGTTCCCATCATAGCGCTCTGGAGCAGGAACAAAAGGCTCTCTGATCTGGGCTGGAGGGCCAGGAAAAACAGGTGGAGCAGGAGAAGGGGCAGTTTGTATGCCATGCCCGAGGGTTGCATTATTAACTTGGGTAGTAAGGACAGACACCTGATTGGTGAGTAATTGAACCTGATTAAACAGCAGCTGACTGTTCTCAGCAATCGTCTTAAACAGGGTATCATGTTGGCCAAGTAAAATGTCCTGATTGGCTATAGCAGTCCGAATTTGAGTGCACTCTGGGGTGGTATCCGAGCTACTGTCTGCTGGGTTCATGTTGGTCAGATCATACTGTCATGATTTAACTGGATTAGAACCCAAATGCAGACAAGTACACCAAGCCAGAGAAGGTTTAACAGGTTTATTTACAATGTTCAAAAGGTCCAGGTTTCCAATAATAGGGGAAGAGCAAGTCCAGGTTACAGGGAGGGTAACAGATCCAGGTCAGGGCAGGTGTGGTACCGTAATGTCCTAGTGTCCGTGGTGAGTCCAAAAGGGAGGTCCGGTAGTGGGGAGCAGGATGGTGGTGGCAGGAGTGAAGCGGAGGCAGAAGTCAGGTTCCCATAATCTGTGGCACAGGAGAAAAGTAAATAGAACAGGCCAAAAACACAAAGAGCGAAAACAAACAGGTTGAGTCAGCAGCGAGACTAACATGGTCGTCTTGACTATGATCTGACGATGAGTGGAAAGTTTGACCGGGTCTTAAAGGCTGAGGTGATTATGGTGAATGAGCTGCAGCTGGAACCCTGACTCCCGCACACCAGACTTCACTCCTGCAATCAAGGACAGACAGAGGGGAGGGGGAGAGCAGAGAGAGAGCTACCTAGCAGCAGTAGGCCTAACAGGTTTAGGTTTTAAAATCACTATTGGCCTCATGATAATCTCGGCCCCAGGCCTAATTGCTACAGAGAGCTTTATGGTGACATGCACTACCAGTCAAAATTATGGACACACCTACTCATTCAAGGTTTTTTTTTTTTTTTTTTTTTACATTGTAGAATAATAGTGAAGACATCAAAACTATGAAATAACACATATGGAATCATGTAGTAACCAAAAAAGTGTTAAACAATTCCAAATATATTTTATATTTGAGATTCTTCAAATAGCCACCCTTTTCCTTACTGACAGCTTTCCACACTCTTGGCATTCTCTCAACCAGCTTAATGAGGTAGTCACCTGGAATGCATTTCAATTAACAGGTGTGCCTTCTTAAATGTTAATTTGTGGAATTTCTTTCCTTCTTAATGCATTTGAATCAATCAATTGTGTTGTGACAAGGTGGGAGGGGGGGGGAGGGGTTTACAGAAGATAGCTCTATTTGGTAAAAGACCAAGTCCATATTATGGCCAGAACAGCTCAAATAAGCAAATGATATTATATTTGTTATTTATTTAACCTTTATTTAACTAGGCAAGTCAGTTAAGAACAAATTCTTATTTACAATGACGGCCTACACCGGCCAAACCCGGACGACGCTGGGCCAATTGTGCGCCGCCCTATGGGACTCCCAATCACGGCCGGTTGTGATACAGCCTTAAAAAGTTCTATATATATGACTAAGCTAAATCAATGATTTATAAAAAAAAATTGCCCACCACCACCTTTTCTCAATCAGGGGACTAAAGTATTATCTATTAAAAGTATTGTTTGTTTTTTGTCTCTTTTTCCATATTGTCTTTCCATGTATTTTTTCTTATTTTTCCTCCAATCATAGTAAGACATACAGTACATGTGTTTAATACATTGGACAGACTTTATAAATAAACATCCCACAATAGTAAGTAAGAGCTAAACGTTCCTGGTCCCCCAGATTATCCTCTACTCTTCACCCAGATCTCCCAACCCCCATCAGCCCACTGCCCCAGTGTGATTGACACACAAAAACAAATAAGAAAAACTAAAAGAACAGTAACCCTCACAAAGTACAAAAACACATTGTTATGATGAGTTTCTTTATAATATAATATAATAATATGCCATTTAGCAGACGCTTTTATCCAAAGCGACTTACAGTCATGTGTGCATACATTGTTACGTATGGGTGGTCCCGGGGATCGAACCCACTACCCTGGCGTTACAAGCGCCATGCTCTATCACTTGAGCTACAGAGGATGCAAGAAGGTAATAAAGAAGGCAAGAAGGCAATAAACACTTAGATAGAGAGTTGATACAATGTATTTAATATACGGTACCGGATTCAGCATAGCAATCTGCACGTGGGTTGCATCTTACTATCCAAACTACTAGACAATGGAAATATCTTAGTTTATATAGCCCTTTACACATTTCTTCAACAACTTCTGGTAACCATCAGTTGGCACTCCCCACCCTGATGTTATCCCCTTGTACCCCAGGTAGGATATTCCATCTATCAATCATTCTAAGATAAACACCAGTGAGCTCCCTAGACATCCTGGAATCCTTGGCATTCGGACTTTGTGGCACCAAGAGTGACCTATCTACTGGATTTAACCTCGTCCCTAAAACCATGTGAAAACACATGATATCACACATTTAAAAATAAATTACACAAAGAAACAAAACTACAAGAATACATAAACTTCAAGTAGAAATTGGTTATAGACAAGAAGGACATTTTGAAAATGTATACAAAAAATACGTTTTTATTCACATTTTCTATATTATTTTTTCACTGGTTTTTCAAGTAGACAGGCAATACAGTTCAGTTCAACACAGGTACAAAAGGGAAATACAAAATATAAATAATAATTTATAAAAATAAAAAACAATAATTTAAGAATTTAAATATAATAAATAGACTAACAGGGTCCCACATGATTGTATTCATGCTTTATAAACTGGTAAGGGCTTAGCTTCTGAGATGAGTCCAGATGATCAGTACATCTTTCCCACAAGGATCTCCAATCTTTGCAGATGACGTTGTGTCTCTTTCCTGATGAGCTCCCACGCCTGTGCACTGTAGTTCTGAAAAACACAGAAAAATTGAAATATTAGTGGGGTGAACTTTCTTGGCAATATAATGATCATATTGTCTTAAAAAAAAAAAAAAGGATTGGTGCCGTATGTATTAAGCTTCTCAGAGTAGGAGTACTGATTTAGGATCAGTTTAGGCTTTTAGATCATTATAAATAGGAGGACAGAGGAGACCTGAGAGAAGACCTAATACTAGATCAGCAGTTCTTCTCTGAGATGCTTCATACATATGGCCCCAGAACCCCATTTTTTTAAAATGAACACTGCTCCTGTTTATCCTAGCCAAGTTTATATTCATTTGATTACATGTATCAAACACGTTTCCATACGAAATCAAACTCACCATTTTTCTCAGAACCTTCCTATTCAACTTCTTGAAGTACCGTTTCAGTCTCCTCTCAGGTTTCATGGCAGGTGATACCTGTTGGACAAAATTAAACAAAACATTAGCGTGCACGGCAGGAAATTGAAACTTATAGCGTATTCAAGGTTTAAAAAGGATTCTAAAGTTTGTCATTTCCACTTTAAGATATCAAACTTGAATGTCCATTAATTATAATCTAAATTTCTCATTGCTGCAGTATTATTTTAGTGATTTTGCAAACTGGCTCAATATCTATAATAACCCATATACAGTGCATTCGGAAAGTATACAGACCCCTTCCCTTTTTCCACATTTTGTTATGTTACAGCCTTATTCTAAAATGTATCAAAGAAAAAAAATCCTCATCAATCTACACACAATACCCCATAATGACAATGCAAAAACAGAAATAACTTATTTACATAAGTATTCAGACCCTTTGCTATGAGACTCAAAATTGAGCTCAGGTGCATCCTGTTTCCATTGATCATTCTTGAGATGTTTGTACAGGTGAAGTCCACCTGAGGTAAAATCAATTGATTGGACATGATTTTGAAAGGCACACACCTGTCTATATAAGGTCCCACAGTTGACAGTGCATGTCAGAGCAAAAACCAAGCCATGAGGTGTAAGGAATTGTCCATAGATCTCCAAGACAGGATTGTGTCGTGGCACAGATCTGGGGAAGGGTACCAAAAAATGTCTGCAGCATTGAAGGTCACCAAGAACACAGTGGCCTCTATCATTGTTAAATGGAAGAAGTTTGGAACCACCAGGACTCTTCCTAGAGCTGGCCGCCCGGCCAAACTGAGCAATCGGGGGAGAAGGGCCTTGGACAAGGAGGTGGCCAAGAACCCGATGGTCACTCTGACAGAGCTTCAGATTTCCTCTGTGGAGATGGTAGAACCTTCCAGAAGGACATCCATCTCTGCAGTACTCCAAAAATCAGGCCTTTATGGTAGAGTGGCCAGACGGAAGCACCTCCTCAGTAAAAGGCACATGACAGCCTGCTTGGAGTTTGCCAAAAGGCACCTAAAGGACTCTCAGACCATGATAAACTAGATTCTCTGGTCTGATGAAACCAAGATTGAACTCTTGGCCTGAATGCCAAGAGTCACATCTGGAGGAAACCTGGCACCATCCCTACGGTGAAGCATGGTGGTGGCAGCATCATGCTGTGGGGATGTATTTCAGTGGCAGGGACTGGGAGACTAGTCAGGATTGAGGGAAAGATGAACAGAGCAAAGTACAGAGAGATCCTTGATGAAAACCTGCTCCAGAGCTCTCAGGACCTCAGACTGGGGCGAAGGTTCACCTTCCAACAGGACAACGACCCTAAGCACACAGCCAAGACAACGCAGGAGTGGCTTCGGGAAAAGTCTCTGAATGACCTTGAGTGGCCCAGCCAGAGCCCAGACTTGAACCCAATCGAACATCTCTGGAGAGATCTGAAAATAGTCCCCCTTGGCGTTTTTCCTATTTTCTTGCATTACAACCTGTAATTTCCCTAAATAAGATCTGGTGCAAACAATTACCTTCAGAAGTCACATAATTAGATTGCACACAGTTGGACTTTATTTAACTAAGTGTCACATGATCTCAGTATATATACACCTGTTCTGAAAGGCCCCAGAGTCTGAAACACCACTAAGCAATGGGCACCACCAAGCAAGCGGCACCATGAAGACCAAGGAGCTCTCCAAACAGGTCAGGGACAAAGTTGTGGAGAAGTTGGCCCTCCTGTAGCTCAGTTGGTAGAGGATGGCGCTTGCAACGCCAGGGTTGTGGGTTCGTTTCCCACGGGGGGCCAGTATGAAAAATGTATGCACTCACTAACTGTAAGTCGCTCTGGATAAGAGTGTCTGCTAAATGACTAAACTGTAAGTACAGATCAGGGTTGGTTCTAAAAATATATATGAAACTTTGAACATCTTACGGAGCACCAATAAATCCATTATTAAAAAATTGAAAGACTATGGCACCACAACAAACCTGCCAAGAGAGGGCCGCCCACCAAAACCCACAGACCAGGCAAGGAGGGCATTAATCAGAGAGGCAACAAAGAGACCAAAGATAACCCTGAAGGAGCTGCAAAGCTCCACAGCGGAGATTGGAGTATCTGTCCATAGGACCACTTTAAGCTGTACACTCCCATTGAGCTGGGCTTTACGGAAGAGTGGCCAGAAAAAAGCCATTGCTTAAAGAAAAAAATACGCAAACATGTTTGGTGTTCGCCAAAAGGCATGTGGGAGACTCCCCAAACATATGGAAGAAGGTACTCTGGTCAGATGAGACTAAAATTGAGCTTTTTGGCCATCAAGGAAAATGTCTGGCGCAAACCCAACATCTCTCATCACCCCGAGAACACCATCCCCACAGTGAAGCATGGTGGTGGCAGCATCATGCTGTGCGGATGTTTTGCATCGGCAGGGACTGGGAAACTGGTCAGAATGGAAGGAATGATGGATGGCGCTAAATACAGGGAAATGTTTCAGTCTTCCATAGATTTGAGACTGGGACGGAGGTTCACCTTCCAGCAGGACAATGAACCTAAGCATATTGCTAAAGCAACACTCGAGTGGTTTAAGGGGAAACATTTAAATGTCTTGGAATGGCCTAGTCAAAGCCCAGACCTCGATCCAATTGAGAATCTGTGGCATGACTTGAAGATTGCTGTACACCAGCGGAACCCATCCAACTTGAAGGAGCTGGTGCAGTTTTGCCTTGAAGAATGGGCAAAAATCCCAGTGGCTAGATGTGTCAAGCTTATAGATACATACCCCAAGAGACTTGCAGCTGTAATTGCTGCAAAAGGTGGCTCTACAAAGTATTGACTTTGGGGGGTTGAATAGATATGCACGCTCAAGTTTTCAGTTTTCTTGTCTTATTTCTTGTTTGTTTCACAATTTGTTTTATTTTGCATCTTCAAAGTGGTAGGCCTGTTGTGTAAATCAAATGATATAAACCCCACACAAATCCATTTTAATTCCAGTTTGTAAGGCAACAAAATAGGAAAAATGCCAAGGGGGGTGAATACTTTCACAAGCCACTGTAGCTGTGCAGTGATGCTCCCTATCCAACCTGACAGAGCTTGAGAGGATCTGCAGAGAAGAATGGCAGAAACTCCCCAAATACAGGTGTGCCAAGCTTGTAGCAACATACCCAAGAAGACTCGAGGCTGTAATCGCTGTCAAAGGTGCTTCAACAAAGTACTGACTGTATGTCGCTTTGGATAAAAGCGTCTGCTAAATGGCACATTATTATTATTATTATTATTACTGAGTAAAGGGTCTGAATACTTATGTAAATGTGATATTTCCGTTTTTTATTGTTTTGACATTTGCAAAAACGTCTAAAACACGGTTTTTGCTTTGTCATTATGGGGTATTGTGTGTAGATTGATGAGGGGAAAAAACTATTTAATCCATTTTAGAACAAGGCTGTAATGTAACAAAATGTGGAAGAAGTCAAGGGGTTGAATACATTCCGAATGCACTTCATACGTTGATTTGTTCACATGTACAGTTAGTAGGCTACACCTAAACCAGGGCTCTCCAACCCTGTTCCTGGAGAGATACCGTCCTTTAGGTTTTCACTCCAATCCTAATCTAGCGCACCTGATTAATTAGCTGGTTGATAATCTGAATCAGGTTAGTTACAACTGGGGTTGGAGCGAAAACCTACAAGAGGGTAGCTCTCCATGAACAGGGTTGGAGAGCCCTGACCTAAACAGTGATTATAATTTAAAATAGACTCGTTACTTACACAGGAATTAAGGTTCTCAAATTGGCGTTCAAGAATGTTGAGGAAATCATCCAGGTTTTTCTTATCCCAGGTGACAGCCTTCATATTCCCATCAAACTGTTTTTTGATTTGATAGATGGTCTCGTTCAGGAATCTGACTTTGTCCTCAAACTACACAGGATTATATAAAACTAATATTAGAAACAGTATAGGGTTCCGTTATGGCATCAATATAACGTTGGGTCAAGACCGCTATACCAAAGCATATCAGAACATAAGTCAAAATTCAAGTCTTTACCTCAGCATCATCTATGTGTCTGTAAAGTGATGTTGGGGACAAGACAGGGGCATCCTGCTCTGTAATATCTCCTCCCTGGAAAACAATCAATATAGTATGTTAAGTCACGTGTCAAATACTTCAAGAACAATCAAGACTGACATAAAGTATAGCTTATACTGCAAGTACAGTAGGCCTAATGTAGTTGGTCTCTCTTGAGCTCTCTGTCATTTTAGCCTTAGCGCCCTTTTACTATGGATATTAAAATATAGGCTAACAGTTTTCTAACACAGAGGCTAAACATGAAACGTATTACTATTTTACTTGGTTGGTTGTTTTAGTGTCCTTAATACATGCATTCAGTCTGCTCATTACAGTGTGCTGATAACTCACCATCTGGTCCAGCAGGGAAAGGTATTCTGCGCTCAAGAGTCCGTAGTGGTTTCGGATCCAGTCACAGCACCGACAAACGCGCTGCATACTGCAAATAACAAGAAAAATACACGTCCAACTCTGCATTGTATACATTGTAAATAGCAGTTTGTTTCGTTGTTAGTTTTCCAGATGAGTTTGAACATCTTGGCTGTGTTAAGTAGTTTTATGTGGAGTTGGGAAAGGGAAAACTGTATGGAGAATTTCCCGTGATCAACCTACCGGAGGCGGGGACTTTCACTTTCCAGACCAGCACATGCAGCCATAGGAATTCCATGCCTGCTCTGTCTTCTGGACGACCAAATCCCAGTAAATCTATACACATTCTCTTTGAAATCAGCGTTGAATGATAGTTGAACCACACGATAAGATTATTCAATTTAGATATTAGGCTATTAGCGAGAATAGGCTATTCACGAGCTATGCTTTCAACTGCTAATAACTTCGCGTGAACCGATAAAAAAGTATGATAATAAAATCGTCGAAGTCGAAATAAAACCCACACTTCTTAAGAAATGTAGCCACATTTATTTAGTGGGTTTCGTTCAAAGTTAGTCCGAAATATTGTTCCGCAGCTCCGGCAAGTCCTCTGCTGTTGCGCTACAAATGAAAAGTGAATAGGAGACGACAGCGTCACTACCCCATCTCTCAACTATCATTTTCACAATGACGTAACCAACTTTCACCCTACTGTTGTCTGCTGGTGATGCAATGTTGACAACCAACGACAACATGATTTGTTGGAACTTTCTATTTGTCATTTTCTTTACAAGGGGAAAATGAAAAATAATATGTGACTATAGTTCCTTGGTATAGGCTACGATATCAGGGATATTCTCCCTATAGAGTGAATGGTTTTTACAGGGCCATAGCCTACTGTTGTGTGTGTGTGTGTGTGTGTGTGTCATAGTGTTGTGCTCGTTTTTGAATGACTATGCAAGGTCAAATCTTGACATTGATTTATTTCCCCCTTTTTCTATATAATATTGGGATTAATTCAGAATGTACAAAGCCTGTAAAACTGTAAAGATCATATACTGTAGGGAAGTGGTCACCAAAACTGTCTGCATGTTCCTGGAGACCAGCAGGAGGAGGTAAATGCTTTTGTTCCAACACCAGGGTCTTGATAAGATGTAATAGGTGGTTTCATCTTGAAATGTCATGTTATAGGCTAAAATATGAGATGTAGCCAAATTATTCTGCTGAGCTCGCATTTATTTATAAAGCGTCTCAGAGTAGGAGTGCTGATCTAGGATCAGGACCCCCTCTGTCCATTCATTATAATCAAAAAGGCTAAACAGATCCTAGATCAGCACTCCTACTCTCTGAGACGATTTATGAATACGGGCCTTGGTGTTATTAGATATAGCCTTAATAGGCCTTATGTATAAAATACATTTAATCTATTGGGGACCAGCCATGAGGATGAATAATAAGGATGAGGATGAATCGTAAGAGAGCTGTGGCTTTCAAGGAGAGGGACACTAATCCGGACGCTTATAAGAAATACCGTTATGCCCTCAGGCAAACCATCAAACAGGCAAAGCGTCAATACAGGACTACGATTGAATCCTACTACACCGGCTCTGATGCTCGTTGGATGTGGCAGGGCTTGCAAACTATTACAGACTACAAATGGTAACCCAACCGCGAGCTGCCCAGTGACGCGAGCCTACCAGACGGACTAAATGCCTTTTATGCTCGCTTCGAGGCAAGCAACCAGTTGTTCCGGACGACTGTGTGATCACGCTCTCCATAGCCGATGTGAGCAAGACCTTTAAACAGGTCAGCATTCACAAGGCCGCGGAGCCAGACGGATTACCAGGACGTGTACTCAGAACATGCGCAGACCAACTGGCAAGTGTCTTTTTCTGACATTTTCAACCACTCCCTGACCGAGTCTGCAATACCTACATGTTTCAAGCAGACCACCATAGTTCCTGTGCCCAAGAAAGCTAAGGTAACCTGCCTAAATGACTACAGCCCTGTAGCACTCACATGTGTAGCCATGAAGTTCTTTGAAAGGCTGGTCATGGCTCACATCAACACCAACATCCCAGAAACACTAGAACCACTCCAATTCGCATACCGCCCCAACACATCCACAGATGCCGCAATCTCAATCGCACTCCACACTGCCCTTTCCCACCTGAACAAAAGGAACACCTATGTGAGAATGCTGTTCATTGACTACAGCTCAGCATTCAACACCATAGTGCTCACAAAGCTCATCACTAAGCTAAGGACCCTGGACTAAACACCTCCCTCTGCAACTGGATCATGGACTTCCTGACGGGCCGCCCCCAGTTGGTAAGGATAGGCAACAACACATCTGCCACGCTGATCCTCAACACAGGGGCCCTTCAGTGCTTCGTCCCCTCAGGGGTGCGTGCTTAGCCAAGCACGAATCCAACACCATCATTAAGTTTGCACGGCAAGCAGTACCGGAGTTCCAAGTCCAGGTCCAAAACGTCCTTAACAGCTTCTACCCCCAAGCCATAAGACTGCTGAACAATTAATCAAATGGCCACCCGGCAGCTACTTGCTGTTTATTATCTATCACTTTACCCCTACTTACATGCACAAATTACCTTGACTAACCTGTACCCCCGCACATTGACTTGGTACCGGTACCCCCTGTATATAGCCTCGTTATTGTTATTTTATTGTGTTACTTTTTATTGTATTTTTTACTTGAGCTTATTTAGTAAATATTTCTTAACTCTATTTCTTGATCTGCATTGTTGGTTAAGGGCTTGTAAGTAAGCATTTCACAGTAAAGTCTACACTTGTTGTATTCGGCGCATGTGACAAATACAATTTGATTTGATTTGAAACGGGATACCAAAGAGTCAGAGAGCAATATTTCCCATCACATATATCATCAATTTATTGCCTATAGTTTTAAAATTCTAAGTTTAGGGGTGTGGGTAATTGGAACAGTAGTAAACATGGCAATAACAGTAGCAACAGGCCTGCAGCCACAACACAGGAGCACTGATAGAATTGTTGCTGTGTGGCGATGTCCAATGTGCTGAAGTGGCTGACATCTTCATGCGTTTTAGTGTTATCAGTGATACCTGTCCATGGTGCTGAAACGTCTTCTTATGTCGTCTTTACACGGTGGACGCATTTTGGGGTTTCCCCAGCTGTTTTACAAAAGCTGTGTGATGTCATCAGTTTCACCTGAGTCTTCTCCCAAGTAATCATGCACACCTTTGGCCGACGTATCGAATTGGGTAGGGAATATGTAGTTTGGAGTGCGTTTGTACATTGGGAAGACGTCGCCGAGACATCATAATAGAATGTTGATGTCTGTTCGACGTATAAATGATGTAGAATTTAAAATGTGCAAGACGTCAATGAGCAACCAATGTATACAGGATACATCATGCCTACCCACTAAGCACTGTGCTGTCTGGATCGGCTGTCTTTATTTGGTGTGATTTTTGTGCGGTCCGGACTAAATTTCAACGTCCATGGACAAGTTTGGACAGTACAGTACGGTAGAGAACAGCAGAGTACAGTTCATTACAGTAGACTGTACAGTACAGTACAATACAGTAGAGGACAATAGAGTACATTTCATTACAGTACAGCGTACAGTGCAGTAAAGTAAAGAAAAGTAAAGTATAATTCAGTACAGTAGAGTACAGCACAGCATAGTGTAGCCTACTGTACTCTAATGTACTAAACTGTACTGCACTGTACTGAATTAAACTCTACTGTACTCTACTCTACTAAATTAATATCTACTGTTCTGTACTCTACTGAATAAAACTCTACTGTCCTCTACACTACCGTAATGTACTGTTCTCTACTCTACTTTACTTTACTTTACTTTACTCTACTGTGCTCTATTGTATTGAACTGTGCCATACCATACTGTGCTGTTCAAATTTGTGAAACATAGCCTAGATGTCTACGATTGGTTCAGATTTAGTTTGGTCGGAAGTTTACATACACTTAGGTTGGAGTCATTAAAACTCGTTTTTCAACCACTCCGCAAATTGCTTGTTAACAAACTATCGTTTTGGCAAGTTGGTTAGGACATCTACTTTGTGCATGACAGAAGTAATTTTTCCAACAATTGTTTACACACAGATTATTTCAATTATAATTCACTGTATCACAATTCCAGTGGGTCAGAAGTTTACATACACTAAGTTGACTGTGCCTTTAAACAGCTTGGAAAATTCCAGAAAATGATGTAATGGCTTTAGAAGCTTCTGATAGGCTAATTGACATCATTTGAGCCAATTGTAGGTGTACCTGTGGATGTATTTCAAGGCCTACCTTCAAACTCAGTGCCTCTTTGCTTGACATCATGGAAAAATCAAAATAAATCAGCCAACACCTCAGAAATAAAATTATAGACCTCCACAAGTCTGGTTCATCCTTGGGAGCAATGTCCTAACGCCTGAAGGTACCACGTTCATCTGTACGAACAATAGTACGCAAGTATAAACACCATGGGACCACACAGCCATCATACCGCTCAGGAAGGAGACACGTTCTGTCTCCTAGAGATGAACGTACTTTGGTGCGAAAAGTGCAAATCAATCCCAGAACAACAGCAAAGGACCTTGTGAAGATGCTGGAGGAAACAGGCACAAAATTATCTATATCCACAGTAAAACTAGTCCTATATCGACATAACCTGAAAGGCCGCTCAGCAAGGAAGAAGCCACTGCTCCAAAACAGCCATAAAAAAGCCAGACTACGGTTTACAACTGCACATGGGGACAAAGATTGTACTTTTTGGAGAAATGTCCACTGGTCTGATGAAACAAAAATAGAACTGTTTGGCCATAATGACAATCATTATGTTTGGAGGAAAAAGGGGGTTAATTGCAAGCTGAAGGACACCATCCCAACCGTGAAGAACGGGGGTGGCAGCATCATGCTGTGGAGGTGCTTTGCTGCAGGAGGGACGGGTGCACTTCACAAAATAGATGCATCATGAGGAAGGAAAATTATGTGGATATATTGAAGCAACATCTCAAAACATCAGTGAGGAAGTTAAAGCTTGGTCGCAAATGGGTCTTCCAAATGGACAATGACCCCAAGCATACTTCCAAAGTTGTGGCAACATGGTTTAAGGACAACAAAGTCAAGGTATTGGAGTGGCCATCACAAAACCCTGACCTCCATCCTATATAAAAGTTGTGGAAATTGCTCATCCTAATATTTAAATATTTCTTATGTCCATTCTTTTACTTTTACATTTGTGTGTATTGTTGTGTATTGTTAGATACTACTGCACTTGTAGAGCTAGTAACACAGGCATTTCGCTACACCCGCTATAACATCTGCTAAATATGTGTATGCGACGAATTACATTTGTATTGATTAAAAGAGGTTTCAGATGTAGTGGCCACATTTGATTTAATTAAAATATATTTCATCATTACAATAACAAACATTTCGTATCAGGTTGCAATAATAAATACAGTATGCAATGGCCTTTATAAATACAAAAATAAATGCACTAAAACATTGTTACGTTGTGTATAGCCTAAATCAGTCACATAATTATTCAGTATAAAAAATGTTTTACTCCACAGAGTTGTGAATACATTACTACACAATAAATTAATACGTTCAAAAACAAATAAATAAACATGTAAATAAATAGTTGAATAAATAGATATATAAATAATTAATCTCTACACCACACATACATAACGCTCATTGGCTACTTAATGTTGTGTCTAGTCTTCGTAGGTGTGCCAGCACAACTGTCCTTATGTCTTCCCAGCCGCTTGCGCTGTGTTTCTGCATAAATTAAATACAATTGTTAAGCTTTTAGAATAGATACACGTTGTATCATCACAGAAATACATCCAGATTTGGTGAATGTACTCTCTTTGTAAAACAAATGGATCAACCTACCTCGCGTTTCAAGTAATTGTTAAGGAACTTGAAGTGAAGGCTCATCTTTTTGTTCACTCTTTTGACAGATTTTGATAGTCTAGTTTTCATAGCCTTTAGCTGTTGGAAGAAAATACAAATAATTAATTTAATATTGTGATTTGTTTAACATGTAACCACCTCATATTATAATCGAATAGGATAGGATAATGTTTTCTTTTTGCATTAATGTTAAGAGGCGAAAATCACAAATTACATACGCATTGGTCCAGCTCCGACGTCTGGCGATGCAGGTCATTCATAAACCTGTCAACTCCTTTCTGGTCCCAGGCGGTGGACTCATATTTACCACTGCTGTACAATTTCTTTATAGCGTTCAGAGTTTGCGAAATGAAGACAAGCTGTTCGTCAGCCTAGAAGAAGAGTGATTTGTATTAGTGCATGCCTTATGAATTGAGGGCAAATCTAAGAAAATTATAGCAAATTGCATATTCATTATAACCTAATTATATACAATGCATTCGGAAAGTATTCAGACCCCTTCACTATTTCCACATTTTGTTACGTTACAGCCTTATTCTAAAATGGATTAAATATTTATTTGTTTCATTAATCTACACACAATACCCCATAATATCAAAGCCAAAACATGTTTTTAGACATTTTTGCAAATGTATAAAAAATAATAAACAGTTTTTTCTTTATCGTTATGGGGTATTGTGTGTAGATTGATGTGTTCAAAAAACACTATAATATATTTTAGAATAAGGCTGTAAAGTAACAAAATGTGGAAAAAGTGAAGGGGTCTGAAGACTTTCCGAATTCACTGTAACCTCTTAGAAAAAAAGGTTATGGACAGAACAAAACATTTTTTTAAGAGTGTAGGCTATGCATATTTCTTACCTTAAAATTACCGACTTGTCTGTATTGCTTGTCAGGGAAAGTGATCTGAGTTTCTCGAGAGACTTCATGACCCTGAGATGCCAAAAAATAAAAACAAAATATTGTATTATTATTACTGTACATAAAGGAGTCAGGGAAATAAATGAAACATAGCAGCACATGAAATGTTGAAAAGAAGACAACAGCCCAATGACCATGAACAAGTGAATAAACATTACCGTATAGCATACCATTTTCTGAAGCATCGTTATGGTGTTGTTGCTGAACACTTGGAACATGCTCGGAGACCGAGGCAGTGTCCTCATCCAAGTGCATCCGATGGTTTTATGCCAGGTGCAAATCGTCAGGACCAAGCACATCCAAAGGCTGATTGAACCCATTTTAGCGTAGGTCTACTGTAGTTCTCCGTCTGTCCGCAATCAACGGTGGTGCAATCAACGGTGGTGCACTTCCGAAAGATAGCCTACTTTGTATTTTAAAAAAATAATGTTTTCCCCAAAGGATAAAGAGATAAAGTGTTCTTCCTGATCGATCAAATGTATCGAATTCCCGAGTTCTGCCATGCTACAACCTGTGTCGATCATTTATACAAAGATTCTGCACGGTGTTCCGAAAGTGAAAGGTGGAAGTCCCCGTAGACTTTCATACCTGAGAGTATTGTTTTCCGTCTGGAGAAAACGCACCGAAAGGACAGGTGTATCTCTCGAAGAATTGTTACGTTCTTGATTTATTTGCTATTTTATCATGAAATGTTGGCCTATCAACCAGGGGGAAAAAAAGAGATAAATTGACATGTGAATTCATTTTACTCAGACTGTGGCCTAAATAAATATCACCATATAGAACAAAACTGAGTTTGGCCTTTGACTTCGAAAACAATAGCATTTTATATTGTCTTTGCAAACGCAACACCTTTTCATTTTCACACAGAAACTATTGTCTCCAACTACGTTGTAACCAATTGCTTAAAGGGAAATGGTGGTTTGTGGACCACAACTGCCTATTTAAAGATAGAGATCAATCTTGGATGGGTTCTATCAATTACACACTCAACATGACTTTATTTCGTTTTAGAATAAGATTACATTTAGTATAACATTTCATGGAGAAATTCGTCTTCATTCAACGGTTGCATCGCACCACACAATTGTACAAATTTGCTAGCACAATTCCAACAAATATAAGCTGTGTGCGTGTCTGTTTATTCAAATATTAGACACACTCATAGAAAAGGGTTCTATATAGAACATTTAGGGGTGCCATATATAAAACAAGCAACATAACCCTTTTTGGTTCCATCTAGAACCTTTTTTTCAAAGAGTGCATGGCAATTATACACATAAGTGCCATAATTAATATATTTCACAAAATTACTTATAAAACATGTTTTGATAAACTTTTATGCAAAATTGTACTACAATATGCTACCCTGACACGTGTTTTCTTGGCATTTTTTATTTCTGAAAATGTCTCAGGATGCTGCCTATTTAGGATGCTGCCCTCGCATGCACACGAACTGAAATTCTGAAAGAAAAAACGATAAACGAATATATATATTTTTATCTTAAAAGAAAACATAGCATACATAGGCCTACATCACAGGTATAGGCACCCCTCTCAATAGTTTACATTTAAAACCCCAAAAAGTAAACCTAGGAGATGTTTTACCTCGCGTGAAAGAAAGTCGTCCAGCTGTTTGAGGCAGTTCTTAACCTTGTCTCCAATTCGAGGGTTAAGATGCAGACTCATGTTTTTGACCTGAATTTGTTTTGTAAACATAACAAAAAACTTCAGTATGAATGTCCTTGTGAATAATATTAATAACATGAATTACACGGATACTATGATAAATAAAATAATAGCCTACTGTGTGATGCAATGAACATATACAACAACATCACCAAGAACGTACACATTCCGAATAAGTCATATTTTGTCGAGCAAGAAGGATTTGCAGCTCCCCTAGTGTGATGGTATTCCATTTCACAAGTGTCAGGTTTTGCTGGAAGAGCTCACCACCTGTAATGAAAATCACACCCCGTGTAACCATTTAAATCGAAGACTAACACTGAAGTTATCATAGCCACGCATGATGGCTATATTGGCTATTAAGCATCACCTATAATGAAAGCGTTGGACATTAGACCATTATCCATGCTGCCTTTTCGATAGCGCTGGGTCTCCTCCCCGACCACACACAAAACACCACAAAGCCATAACCCATTACTACATTTTATCTTCTTAAAATGTGATTTAAAACCTAACCCTAACCTTTAACTCACTGCTTACATTGTGCCTAACCCTATCCTTAAATTAAGACCAAAAATCGCATTTTTGTTGTCATGATGTTTTATGATATAGCCAATTTTGTCTCTGTGGCTGTGGTAACTAGTGGAAATCCCATTAACGCTTCCACTTTCGAAAACGAACGTTTTTACATGCCACTGCATTTCGTCATCTATCCCAGCAGGTAGAAAGTTACACTTCACCTTTTTACATGCTGTCCAAACAGGCTCTGCGCAGGCGTCCGCGTGCGCATGTTGAATTTGTCTATCCCCACCAGATGGGTTCATGACATGCAGGTTAAAATACCAAAACCAACTGTGAACCAACAGTACTGAACAAAACAATTATCGCAACATGCAACAATTTCAAAGATTTTACTAAGGTACAGTTCATAGAAGGAAATCAGTTAATTTAAATAAATGATTTAGGCCCTAATCTATGGATTTCACATGACTGGGCAGGGGCACAGCCATGGGTGAGCCTGGGAGGGCAGAGGCCCACCCACTGGGGAGCCAGGTCCAGCCAATTATAACTAGTTTTTCCCCCCAAAAGGGCTTTATTACAGACAGAAATACTCCTAAGCACCCCACTCCACCTCCTCAGATGATCCCGCAGGTGAAGAAGCGGGATGTGGAGGTCCTGGGCTGGCGTGGTTACACGTGGGTTGCGGTTGTGAGGCCGGTTGGACACACTGTCAAATTCTCTAAAACAACATAATATTAAATTATCTGGCAACAGCTCTGGTGGACATTCCTGCAGTCAGCATGCCAATTGCACACTCCCACAAAACTTGAGACATCTGTGGCCTTTTATTGTACCCCCGCACAAGTTGCACCTGTGTAATGATCATGCTGTTTAATCAGCTTCTTGATATTCCACACCTGTCAGGTGGATGGATTATCTTGGCAAAGGAGAAATGCTCACCAACAGGGATGTAAACAAATTTGTGCAGAACATTTGAGAAAAATATGCTTTTTGATGCGTATGGAACACTTCTGGGACCAACACTTTACATGGTGAGTTTATATTTTAGTTCAGTATATATTAATTTTGGGACAGGTGGAAACACACATGAAACATTCATGGACATTGAGCTAGCTTGCTGTTGCTAGCTAATTTTTTCTGGGAGATAGAGCCCCACAGTGGAGGTGTCATAATACCTATGAACCCTAGCGGCCAAACAGTGAAATGGTTCCAATCGTTTTTTCACCATTCATTTTTCCCATAGGGGATTTTAGAAACACTTAAAATAAGGTCTGTGTTTTGTTTAGGCTTACCCTGGCATGACGTTTTGATAACCATGTAAATCTTTCTCGGACAAGGTGACTTTTACAGTGTTTTGGGCCTACACAGAGCATGTGTTTGGTGGTTGCAGCCCTGTTCCACATCTTTATATTAATTTATTAATGTATGCAAATACACCTTCTGTATAGCACAAACAATTTTCTTTATTTTATCACTAAGCGTTTTAAAAATACCTAATATACTAAGAAAATGTATATACAGTGGGGAGAACAAGTATTTGATACACTGCCGATTTTGCAGGTTTTCCTACTTACAATGCATGTAGAGGTCTGTAATCTTTATCATAGGCACACTTCAAGTGTGAGAGATGGAATTTAAAACAAAAATCCAGAAAATCACATTGTATGATTTGTAAGTAATTAATTTGCATTTTATTGCATGACATAAGTATTTGATACATCAGAAAAGCAGAACTTAATATTTGGTACAGAAACCTTTGTTTGCAATTACAGAGATCATACGTTTCCTGTAGGTCTTGACCAGGTTTGCACACACTGCAGCAGGGATTTTGGCCCACTCCTCCATACAGACCTTCTCCAGATCCTTCAGGTTTCGGGGATGTCACTGGGCAATACAGACTTTCAGCTCCCTCCAAAGATTTTCTATTGGGTTCAGGTCTGGAGACTGGCTAGGCCACTCCAAGACCTTGAGATGCTTCTTACGGAGCCACTCCTTAGTTGCCCTGGCTGTGTGTTTTGGGTCGTTGTCATGCTGGAAGACCCAGCCACGACCCATCTTCAATGCTGTTACTGAGGGAAGGAGGTTGTTGGCAAAGATCTCGTGATACATGGCCCCATCCATCCTCCCCTCAATACGGTGCAGTCGTCCTTTCCATTTTGCAGAAAAGCATCCCCAAAGAATGATGTTTCCACCTCCATGCTTCACGGTTGGGATGGTGTTCTTGGGGTTGTACTCATCCTTCTTCTTCCTCCAAACACGGCGAGTGGAGTTTAGACCAAAAAGCTCTATTTCTGTCTCATCAGACCACATAACCTTCTCCCATTCCTCCTCGGGATCATCCAGATGGTCATTGGCAAACTTCAAACGGGCCTGGACATGCGCTGGCTTGAGCAGGGGGACCTTGCATGCACTGCAGGATTTTAATCCATGACGGCGTAGTGTGTTACTAATGGTTTTCTTTGAGACTGTGGTCCCAGCTCTCTTCAGGTCATTGACCAGGTCCTGCCGTGTAGTTCTGGGCTGATCCCTCACCTTCCTCATGATCATTGATGCCCCACGAGGTGAGATCTTGCATGGAGCCCCAGACCGAGGGTGATTGACCGTCATCTTGAACTTCTTCCATTTTCTAATAATTGCGCCAACAGTTGTTGCCTTCTCACCAAGCTGCTTGCCTATTGTCCTGTAGCCCATCCTAGCCTTGTGCAGGTCTACAATTTTATCCCTGATGTCCTTACACAGCTATCTGGTCTTGGCCATTGTGGAGAGGTTGGAGTCTGTTTGATTGAGTGTGTGGACAGGTGTCTTTTATACAGGTAACGAGTTCAAACAGGTGCAGTTAATACAGGTAATGAGTGGAGAACAGGAGGCCTTCTTAAAGAAAAACTAACAGGTCTGTGAGAGCCGGAATTCTTACTGGTTGGTAGGTGATCAAATACTTATGTCATGCAATAAAATGCAAATTAATTACTTAAAAATCATACAATGTGATTTTCTGGATTTTTGTTTTAGATTACGTCTCTCACAGTTGAAGTGTACCTATGATAAAAATCACAGACCTCTACATGCTTTGTAAGTAGGAAAACCTGCAAAATCGGCAGTGTATCAAATACTTGTTCTCCCCACTGTATGATTGCAAGAACCAAGTACAAGATAACATTTTAAATTATTTGTCTGTGTGCTATAATTCACTCAATATCTGATGGATAAAAAACTAAAAAAAAGTTTGGAGGATCTTCATCCGTTGTACAGCTGTTACATTTATTACAATAGGTTTTTCAACCTTTTAACAATTTGGATGTCCAACCTGAGACGGCACACACCTTTTAAAAACAGCACCGCCAGGGGATGAGCCCATGGAGTGGCATCATCAATTCCCACATGACACGCTGAAATAGCTGCCATATACACGTTCAGGGTGCTCGAAAATGTAAATGTCCACCAATGATCTCAGCCAACCAAGGTAGTTTGGGCCAATGGGGAGCCACAAGGATCTACGACCAGTCCTCCGGACACACCCTCTCCAGTGTGGGCTGAATCACGTCCACAGGGGGAAATGCATAAAGGTGGGTCCGAGGCAAATGGTGCTCTTAGGGTGCCTAGTGAAAGTCTACACACCTATGCAAAGTTTTCAAATTTTTCTGCCTTAAATTTCTATCTAAAAAGGGATTTATATTGGGATTTTTACCCACTGATCTACACAACCTACTCCACATTTTCAAAGTGAAATAAAAATTATGGAAGTTTTCTGAAATTAATTAAAATTAAGAAACAAGGACTTCTTGATACCTTAGGTCTTCACACCCCTAGCTGTGGTACCTCCAAAGACATCCAGGAGCAAATATTCTCATAAATAATCACAAAATGTATTGAATCTGTTTGCAAAAGCAACTTCCCCTGTTTCTGTAATGTCAGAGAATATTGGAGAGTGAATTTCAAACAATGATTATGTCAGGGTTGAGTGTAGAGGTAACGTGGAATCACACGCAGGACACACAGAGATTCGAAACAGATGTCTTTAGTGAAGTCCGAAAATACAAGCCAAACACGGCAACAGGCCACAGGCGAAACATACGCACACTGGTAAGAACCAAAGTAAATGCGCACAACGTGCAGGACTCTCTCAAACAAAACGAAATACAGAGAGCACAGAACAGCGAACCAACTACTACACGTGACATCGAACAATTACACACAACACCTGACCAAACACAAGAGAACTAAATAGGACGCATAATGAACACTTAACAATGAACAGGTGTAACAAACAGACAAAACCAATCAAGCATAGAAACATAGAACGGTGGTAGCTAGTACTCCGGAGACGATGACCGCCGAAGCCTGCCCGAACAAGGAGAAGGAGCAGCCTCGGCCGAAACCGTGACAGTACCCCCCCCCTTGATGCGCGGCCCCAGCCGTGCGCCGACCCCGGCCTCGGGGACGACCAGGAGGACGCGGAGCAGGGCGCGTAGGATGACCACGATGGAACTCGGTCAGAAGTGACGGGTCTAGGATGTCCCTCCTCGGCACCCAGCACCGCTCCTCCGGGCCGTACCCCTCCCACTCCACGAGATATTGGAGACCCCCCATCCGGCGTCTCGAATCTAGGATGGACCGAACAGTGTATGCCGGAGCCCCCTCGATGTCCAACGGGGGCGGAGGAGTCTCTTCTATCTCATAGTCCTGGAGTGGACCAGCTACCACCGGCCTGAGGAGAGACACATGGAACGAGGGGTTAATATTCTTGTAATCAATGGGCAGTTGTAACCTGTAACACACCTCGTTCAATCTCCTCAGGACTTTAAAAGGCCCCACAAACCGCCGACCCAGCTTCCGGCAGGGCAGGCGGAGGGGCAGGTTTCTGGTTGAGAGCCAGACTCGATCTCCAGGTGCGTACACTGGCCCCTCACTGCGGGGGAGATCGGCACTCGTCTTCTGTCGACGGATGGCTCGCTGCAGATGGATGTTTGCAGCGTTCCACGTCTCCTCCGAGCGCCGCACCCACTCATCCACCGCAGGGGCCTCGATCTGGCTCTCATGCCAAGGTGCCAGAACCGGCTGGTACGCTAACACACACTGGAAAGGGGTTAATTTAGTGGAGGAGTGGCGGAGAGAGTTCTGTGCCATCTCGGCCCAGGGAACATATCTCGCCCACTCCTCCGGCTGGCCCTGGCAATATGACCTCAGAAACCTACCCACATCCTGGTTGACACGTTCGACCTGCCCATTACTCTCCGGGTGGTAACCCGAGGTAAGGCTCACCGAAACCCCCAACTGTTCCATAAACGCTCTCCAGACTCTGGAGGTAAACTGGGGGCCTCGATCAGACACTATATCCTCGGGTACCCCGTAATGCCGGAAGACGTGGGTAAATAGAGCCTCAGCGGTCTGTAGGGCAGTAGGAAGACCCGGCATGGGAAGGAGACGACAGGCCTTCGAGAACCGATCCACAACGACCAGGATGGTGGTATTCCCCTGTGAGGAGGGAAGGTCTGTAACAAAATCCACCGAGAGGTGAGACCAGGTTCGTTGTGGAACGGGCAGGGGTTGTAACTTACCCCTGGGCAAGTGTCTGGGCGCCTTACACTGGGCACACACCGAGCAGGAGGAGACATAAATCCTCACATCCCTGGCTAACGTTGGCCACCAGTACTTTGTGCTAAGGCAGTGCACTGTCCGGCCAATACCTGGATGCCCAGAGGAGGGTGACGTGTGAGCCCAATAAATGAGCCGATCCCGGACCTCGAGCGGGACGTACGTCCGACCCACCGGACACTGTGGAGGGCTAGGGTCGGTGCGTAATGCCCGCTCTATCTCCGTATCGACCTCCCATACCACCGGTGCAACCAGACAAGACTTAGGTAGTATGGGAGTGGGCTCAACGGACCTCTCCTCCGTGTCATACCGCCGAGACAGGGCATCTGCCTTCCCGTTCTGGGACCCAGGGATGTAAGTGATCTTAAACACGAACCGGGCTAGAAACATAGTCCACCGAGCCTGGCAAGGATTCAGTCTCCTAGCTGCCCGAATGTATTCCAGGTTACGGTGGTCAGTCAGAATGAGAAAAGGGTGTTGAGCCCCCTCAAGCCAATGCCTCCACACCTTTAGGGCTTGTACCACGGCTAACAGCTCCCTGTCCCCTACGTCATAATTACGCTCCGCTGGACTGAGCTTTTTCGAATAAAAAGCACAGGGGCGGAGTTTAGGTGGTTTGCCGGACCGTTGTGAGAGAACAGCCCCGATACCGGCTTCAGACGCGTCCACTTCCACTTGGAATGGTAAAGCGGGATCCGGGTGCGCCAGCACTGGAGCCGAGGTAAACAGCTCCTGCCTGGAGGTCTATCGCACAATCCCCCCGTCTATGAGGTGGCAACCGCGCCGCTCTCATCTTGCTAAACACGAGTGCCAAATCCTCATACTCGGGGGGAATGTGCAATGCGGGCATTTGGTTCGGACTCTCCACCGAGGTCGCCCCTACGGAAACACCCAGACATAGCCCCTCACACTGAGCAGACCACCCCTTAAGAGCCCTCTCTCGCCACGAAATAGTAGGATCATGGGTAATCAACCAGGGAAGCCCCAGCACCACCGGATACGCAGGAGAGTCGATCAGATAGAGCTGAATCGTCTCCTCATGACCCCCCTGCGTCTCCATCCTAAGTGGCACTGTGACCTCCCTAATCAACCCGGATCCTAACGGACGACTATCTACGGCATGTACAGGGAAAGGATTATTACCGGAAGGAGGGGAATCCCTAACTCTACACAGAATTTGCGATCTACAAAATTCCCAGCTGCGCCTGAATCTACTAGCGCCTTATGCTGGGAACGAGTTGCAACCTGTGGAAAACAAACAGGTATGGTTATGTGTACGACAGAAAGCTCTGGGTAAGTGGGGCGCCTACTCACCTGGGAGGACTCCCCAATGTGTGGCCTGCCTTCTCCTCCACCAGGAGACCCTCCCCAGCACCTAGCCGCGGTGTGCCCTCCACGGCCACAGTTGGTGCAGGGGACGGCCCCCCTCGGGCTCCTTCTTCTCCTTCCTCTAGCGCCAGCACCTCCGAGCTCCATAGGGCTCGGCTCGGAGGTGCTGGAGGGTGGAATGGGCGACCCCCACCTGGGACGCCCGCGGGTAGCGAGCAGGGTGTCCAGCCAAATGGCCATGTCAACCAATTGGTCAAATGAAAGCGTGGTATCCCTGTACGCCAACTCTCTGCGGACGTCCTCCCGGAGGCTGCAGCGGAAGTGGTCTATGAGTGCCCGCTCATTCCACCCCGCATCTGCCGCTAGAGTCCGGAACTCCAGTGCAAACTCCTGAGCGCTCCTCATCCCCTGCCGGAGGTAGAATAGACGCTCCCCCGCCGCCTTCCCTTCCGGTGGATGGTCAAACACTGCACGGAAGCGGCGGGAGAACTCCGCATAGATGATAGTAGCGGCGTCTATTCTCCTCCATTCGGCGTTGGCCCACTCCAACGCCTTGCCGGTGAGACAGGAGATGAAGGCGGAAACACTCTCGTGTCCCGAGGGCACCGGGTGTACGGTGGCGAGGTAGAGTTCAACTTGCAACAGGAACCCCTGACACCCGGCAGCGGTGCCGTCCTACGCCCTCGGGAGCGAGAGCCGAATCCCACTGGGTTCCGGAAGTTGGACAGGCGGGCTGACCGATGGTGATGGTGCGGTAGGTGGGGGTGTGGGTACCCCGCTGGTCTCCCATCGATGGAGGGTGTTCATCACTCGGTCCAGGGCGTGCCCGATTTGGTTGATCCTGTCCTCCTGTCCACGAAGGCGCTCCTCGATGATCTCTGTGGGTGTGGGTGCTCCTGCTGATTCCATAGAGATGGTGTGTAATTCTGTCAGGGTTGAGTGTAGAGGTAACGTGGAATCACACGCAGGACACACAGAGATTCGAAACAGATGTCTTTAGTGAAGTCCGAAAATACAAGCCAAACACGGCAACAGGCCACAGGCGAAACATACGCACACTGGTAAGAACCAAAGTAAATGCGCACAACGTGCAGGACTCTCTCAAACAAAACGAAATACAGAGAGCACAGAACAGCGAACCAACTACTACACGTGACATCGAACAATTACACACAACACCTGACCAAACACAAGAGAACTAAATAGGACGCATAATGAACACTTAACAATGAACAGGTGTAACAAACAGACAAAACCAATCAAACATAGAAACATAGAACGGTGGCAGCTAGTACTCCGGAGACGACGACCGCCGAAGCCTGCCCGAACAAGGAGAAGGAGCAGCCTCGGCCGAAACCGTGACAGATTAAACCTCAGAGCCACCAATGAACTTTAAAAGCATGTCTGCGATAATATTTTTGACAGGCAGAGATCAGGTGAGGTTAAGAAATAATCCCAAACCCCTAAATATTTTGAGTATGGTCAAGTATGTTAATTCATCTCTGGATAGTGTATAATAGCAACCAGATACTGCAAAGATCTGGCCATCCTTCCTAAATGAGCTGTGTGAGAGAATAGAAACTCAGGAATATCACTATGATGCTAAAGATTATGTAAAAATAACTACAGTGTTTATTGGCTGAGCTGAGAGAAAACTGTGCATGGATCAACAACATCGCATTCACTCCACATTACAGGCCTGAATGACAAAGTGAAAAGAAGGAAACCTATGCAAAAATATTTCATTCTAAATCATCCATTCAGTTTGCAACAAGGCAGATAAGTAATATTGCAAGACAACATCGCAAATGACAACATTGCAAAATAATTTTTTGGGGGGGCAAATCCAACACAACTGTCACGATCGTCTATAAAGGGAGCAGACCAATACGCAGCGCGTTGAGTGAACATGATAACTTTAATAAAGAAAGCACGTAACTACAAAACAAAAGACGATAGTGAAGTCCAACAGTGACAAAATACTGAACCTGGAACAAAAAACCCCAATACCAAGGAGAAACCACACAGTTTAAATATGGCTCCCAATCAGAGATAACGAGCCGACAGCTGACACTCGTTACCTCCGATTGGGAGTCATATGACTAATCAAGAACAATCACCAAACATAGAACTGAACAACTAGAATACCCAACATAGAAATACACCCAAACAATGAAAATGAACAACCCTGGCTCAATAATCAAAGTCCATGGAGCCAGAGTGTCACAGTACCCCCCCCTAAAGGTGCGAACTCCGGGCGCACCAGCATACAGTCTAGGGGAGGGTCTGGGTGGGCGTCTGTCCATGGTGGCGGCTCTGGCCCAGGTCGTGGTCCCCACCCCACCTTAGTCACTATCCGCTTCCGTAGCCCCTCCACATGACCACCCCCCAACTAAACCCCACTGGATTAAGGGGCGGCACCGGACTAAGGGGCAGCACCGGACTAAGGGGCAGCACCGGACTAAGGGACAGTACCTGACTAAGGGGCAGCACCGGCCTGAGGGGCAGCACCGGACTGAATGGCGGATCCTGGCTGGCTGGCTCTGGCGGATCCTGGCTGGACGGCTCTGGCGGATCCTGGCTGGCGGAAGGCTCTGGCTGATCCTGTCTGGCAGAAGGCTCTGGCTGATCCTGTCTGGCGGAAGGCTCTGGCTGATCCTGTCTGGCGGAAGGCTCTGGCTGATCCTGTCTGGCGGAAGGCTCTGGCTGATCCCGTCTGGCGGAAGGCTCTGGCTGATCCCGTCTGACGGAAGGCTCTGGCTGATCCTGTCTGGCGGAAGGCTCTGGCTGATCCTGTCTGGCGGAAGGCTCTGGCTGATCCTGTCTGGCGGAAGGCTCTGGCTGATCCTGTCTGGCGGAAGGCTCTGGCTGATCCTGTCTGGCGGAGAGCTCTAGCGGCTCCGGTCTGGCGGACGGCTCTGAAGGCTCATGGCAGACGGGGCGGCTTTGCAGGCTCAGTACAGACGGGCAGTTCCTGCGGCGCTTGGCAGACGGACAGTTCAGACGGCGTTGGGCAGACGGGCAGTTCAGACGGCGCGTTGGGCAGACGGACAGTTCAGGCCCCGTTGGGCAGACGGCAGACTCTGGCCGTCTGAGGCGCATCGTAGGCCTGGTGCGTGGTGCCGGAACAGGAGGTACCGGGCTGAGGACACGCATCTCAGGGCTAGTGCGGGGAGAAGCAACAGGGCATGCTGGACCCTGGGGACGCACCGTAGGCCTGATGCGTGGTGCCGGAACTGGAGGTACCGGGCTGAGGACACGCATCTCAGGGCTAGTGCGGAGAGCAGCAACATGCCGGACCGGGCTGGCGACGCGCACCGTAGGTTTGGTGCGAGTGGCAGGAACAGGCCGGGTCGGGCTGGCGACGCGCACCGTAGACTTGGTGCGGGTGGCAGGAACAGGCCGGACCGGGCTGGCGACGCGCACCGTAGGTTTGGTGCGAGTGGCAGGAACAGGCCGGGTCGGGCTGGCGACGCGCACCGTAGGTTTGGTGCGAGTGGCAGGAACAGGCCGGGCTGGGCTGGCGACGCACACCGTAGGTTCTGTGCGTGGAGCAGGAACAGGCCGGGCTGGGCTGGCGACGCACACCGTAGGTTCTGTGCGTGGAGCAGGAACAGGCCGGGCTGGGCTGGCGACGCACACCGTAGGTTCTGTGCGTGGAGCAGGAACAGGCCGGGCTGGGCTGGCGACGCACACCGTAGGTTCTGTGCGTGGAGCAGGAACAGGCCGGGCTGGGCTGGCGACGCACACCGTAGGTTCTGTGCGTGGAGCAGGAACAGGCCGGGCTGGGCTGGCGACGCACACCGTAGGTTCTGTGCGTGGAGCAGGAACAGGCCGGGCTGGACTGGCGACGCACACCGTGGGCTTGATGCGTGGAGTAGGAACAGGCCGGGCTGGGCTGGCGACGCGCACCGTATCCCTGGTGCGAGTGGCCGGAACAGGCCGGGCCGGGCTGGCGAAGCGCACCGTATCCCTGGTGCGTGGAGCAGGAACAGGCCGGGCTGGGCTGGCGACGCGCACCGTATCCCTGGTGCGAGTGGCCGGAACAGGCCGGGCCGGGCTGGCGAGCGCACCGTATCCCTGGTGCGTGGAGCAGGAACAGGCCGGGCCGGCTGGCGACGCGCACCGTATCCCTGGTGCGAGTGGCCGGAACAGGCCGGGCCGGGCTGGCGAGCGCACCGTATCCTTGGTGCGTGGAGCAGGAACAGGACGGGCTGGGCTGGCGACGCGCACCGTATCCCTGGTGCGAGTGGCCGGAACAGGCCGGGCCGGGCTGGCGTAGCACACCGTGGACCTGGTGCTTGGAGTAGGAACAGGCCGGTCCGTACCGGGAACACACACCACTGGCCTCAACCGGGGGATCAGGAACGGGCCGGACCGGACTGGCAACACCCATCAGTCTCTCACGCCGTGCCACAAACACTTCCCTCCCTCTACTCGCCAATGGCTCCCCGTACTCGTTAGCCTTCTCTCCTTTTCTCCCTGTGGCAGCCTCCTGCTGCCCAGCCGCCTGCCATGTGCCCCCCAAAAAAAATTTTTTGGGGTTGCCTCCCGTCCCTTCCGACGATGGCCCTGCCGATGCCGTTGCTCCTCTCGCCGTCGCCTCTCCACCGTCTCGCTCCATGGTCGGCGATCCATACCATCCAGGATCTCCTCCCAAGTCCAGGACCCTTTACCGTCCAACAGTTCCTCCCATGTCCAGACCCTTTGCTCCTGGACGCGCTGCTTGGTCCTTTTATGGTGGGTTTTTCTGTCACGATCGTCTATAAAGGGAGCAGACCAATACGCAGCGCGTTGAGTGAACATGATAACTTTAATAAAGAAAGCACGTAACTACAAAACAAAAGACGATAGTGAAGTCCAACAGTGACAAAATACTGAACCTGGAACAAAAACCCCCAATACCAAGGAGAAACCACACAGTTTAAATATGGCTCCCAATCAGAGATAACGAGCCGACAGCTGACACTCGTTACCTCCGATTGGGAGTCATATGACTAATCAAGAACAATCACCAAACATAGAACTGAACAACTAGAATACCCAACATAGAAATACACCCAAACAATGAAAATGAACAACCCTGGCTCAATAATCAAAGTCCATGGAGCCAGAGTGTCACAACAACACATCACAGAGTGAAACTCTCTGTATTTTCAAGTTTTGAGGTGGCAGCATCATGTTATGGGTAGACTTGTCACCAGCAGGGACTGGGAAGGATCAAAATAAATCAGGATCAAAATAAATATGGAGCAAAACCAAGGTAAAAAAATAGAGGAAAACATGCCTTAGTCCTTTGAAGACCTGACACTGCGATATTGTTACATTTTTCAGTGGGACAATTACACACATTTTAAGGCAAAAGACACCAGAATGGTTTTCCAAGAGGTGTTTAGTGTTCCTGAGCGGTCAAGTCTCAGTCATGATTGAAATCTATTTGTAAATCAGAGACAAGGTTTGAATATTTCTATCTATCAATAATTCCCAACCAAATTGACTGAGCTTGAACAATTTTGATAAAAACAATGAGCTCCAAAAGTATTGGGACTGTGACACGCTTTGTTGCTTTGGCTCTGTACTCCAGCACTTGGGATTTTAAATTATACATGATCATGAGGTTGAAGTGCAGACTGTCAGCTTTAATTTGAGGGTATTTTCATCCATATCGGTTTAACTGTTTAGAAATTACAGCACTTTTTGTACATAGCCACCCCCCAAAGTATTGGGAGAAATTCACTTATGTGTATTAAAGTAGTAAAAAGTTAAGTGGCTTGCGAAAGTATTCACCCCCTTGGCATTTTTCCTATTTTGTTGCCTTACAACCTCGAATTAAAATAGATTTTTTGTAGATGCAAAATATTTTTTCTTGTGAAACAATCAAGAAACAAGACAAAAAAAACGAAAACTTGAGCTCGCATAACTGTTAGCGCCATCCATCATTCCTTGAATTCTGACCAGTTTCCCAGTCCCTGCCGATGAAAAACATCCCCACAGCATGATGCTGCCACCACCATGCTTCACTGTGGGGATGTTGTTCTCGGGGTGATTAGAGGTGTTGGGTTTGCGCCAGACATAGAGTTTTCCTTGATGGCCAAAAAGCTCAATTTTAGTCTCATCTGACCAGAGTTCCTTCTTCCATATGTTTGGGGAGTCTCCCACATGCCTTTTGGCGAACGCCAAACGTGTTTGCTTATTTTCTTCTTTAAGCGATGGCTTTTTTCTGGCCACTCTTGCGTAAAGCCCAGCTCTGTGGAGTGTACGGCTTAAAGTGGTCCTGTGGACAGATACTCCAATCTCCGCTGTGGAGCTTTGCAGCTCCTTCAGGGTTATCTTTGGTCTCTTTGTTGCCTCTCTGATTAATGCCCTCCTTGCCTGGTCTGTGAGTTTTGGTGAGCGGCCCTCTCTTGGCAGGTTTGTTGTGGTGCCATATTCTTTCCATTTTTTTATAATGGATTTAATGGTGCTCCGTGGGATGTTCAAAGTTTCAAATATATATTTTATAACCAACCCTGATCTGTACTTCTCCATAACTTTGTCCCTTACCTGTTTGGAGAGCTCCTTGGTCTTCATGGTGCCGCTTGCTTGGTGGTGGCCCTTGCTTAGTGTTTTGGGACACTGTAAATCCATGGAGAATAAGAGCACCTCCTCCCAGCTTCCCACTGCTCTAAGGCTAGGAAACACTATCACCACCGATAAATCAACAATAATCGAGAATTTCAACAAGCATTTTGCTACGGCTGGCCATGCTTTCCACCTGGCTACCATCACCCCGGCCACCAGCTCTGCACCCTCCGCTGCAACTTGCCTATGCCCCCCCGCTTCTCCTTCACACAAATTCAGACAGCTGATGTTCTGAAAGAGCTGCAAAATCTGGACCCCTACAAATTATCTGGGCTAGACAATCTGGACCCTTTAGCCACAACCCCTATTACTAGCCTGTTCAACCTCTCTTTCGTAACATCTGAGATCCCCAGAGATTGGAAAGCTGCCGCGGTCATCCCCCTCTTCAAAGGGGTTGACACTCTAGATTCAAACTGTTACAGACCTATATCCATCCTGCCCTGCCTTACGAAAGTTTTTGAAAGCCAAGTTAACAAACAGATCACTGACCATTTCGAATCCCACCGTACCTTCTCTGCTATGCAATCCGGTTTCCGAGCTGGTCATGGGTGCACCTCAGCCACGCTCAAGGTCCTAAACGATTTTATAACATCGATCGATAATAGACAGTACTGTGCAGCCGTCTTCATCGACCTGGCCAAGGCTTTCGACTCTGTCAACCACCGCATTCTTATTGGCAGACTAAATAGCCTTGGTTTCTCAAATGACTGCCTCGCCTGGTTCACCAACTACTTCTCAGATAGAGTTCAATGTGTCAAATCGGAGGACCTGTTGTCTGGACCTCTGGCAGTCTCTATGGGGGTGCCACAGGGTTAAATTCTTGGGCCGACTCTTTTCTCTGTGTATATCAATGATGTCGCTCTTGCTGCTGGTGACTCTCAGATCCACCTCTACGCAGACGACACCATTTTGTATACATCTGGCCCTTCATTGGACACTGTGTTAACAAACCTCCAAACGAGCTTCAATGCCATACAACACTCCTTCCGTAGCCTCCAACTGCTCTTAAACACTAGTAAAACTAAATGCATGCTCTTCTATCGAACGCTGCTGGCACCCGCCCACCCGACTAGAATCCCTACTCTCGACGGATCTGACCTAGAGTATGTGGATAACTACAAATACCTAGGTGTCTGGTTAGACTGTAAACTCTCCTTCCAGACTCACATTAAGCATCTCCAATCCAAAGTTAAATCTAGAAACGGCTTCCTATTTCGCAACAAAGCCTCCTTCACTCATGCTGCCAAACATGGCTTCGTAAAATGGACTATCCTACCGATCCTTGACTTCGGCGATGTCATTTACAAAATAGCCTCCATCACTCTACTCAGCAAATTGGATGTAGTCTATCACAGTGCCATCCATTTTGTCACCAAAGCCCCATATACTACCCACCACTGTGACCTGTACGCACTTGTTGGCTGGTCCTCACTACATATTTGTCGCCAAACCCACTGGCTCCAGGCCATCTATAAATCACTGCTAGGCAAATCTCCGCCTTATCTTAGCTCATTGGTCACCATAGCAACACCCACCCGTAGTATGCGCTCCAGCAGGTATATCTCACTGGTCATCCCCAAAGCCAACACCTCCTTTGGCCGCCATTCCTTCCAGTTCTCTGCTGCCAATGACTGGAACAAACTGCAAAAATCTCTGAAGCTGGAGACTCTTATCTCCCTCACTAACTTTAAGCATCAGTTGTCAGAGCACCTTACGGATCACTGCACCTGTACACAGCCCTTCTGAAATTAGCCCACTCAACTACCTCATCCCCATATTGTTATTTATTTTGCTCATTTGTACCCCAGTATCTCTATTTGCATATCATCTCTTGCATATCTATCATTCCAGTGTTAATACTAATTGTAATTATTTTGCACTATGGCCTATTTATTTCCTTACCTCCATAACTTGCTACATTTGCACACACTGTATATATATTTTCTGTGGTATTTTTGACTTTATGTTTTGTTTTACCCCATATGTAACTCTGTGTTGTTGTTTTTATCGCACTGCTTTGCTTTATCTTGGCCAGGTCGCAGTTATAAATGAGAACTTGTTCTCAACTGGCTTACCTGGTTAAATAAAGGTGAAATAAAAATCAAATAAATAATAGTGGTGTTGCGTACTCTGGGGCCTTTCAGAACAGGTGTGTATATATACTGAGATCATGTGACTGATCATGTGACACTTAAATTGCACACAGGTGGACTTTATTTAACTAATTATGTGATTTCTGAAGGTAATTGGTTGCACCAGATCTTATTTAGTGGCTTCATAGCAAAGGTGAATACATATGCACGCACCACTTGTCCGTTATATATATATTTTTTTAATGTAACTAGTTATTTTTTTCATTACACTTCACCAATTCTGACTATTTTGTGTATGTCCATTACATGAAATCCAAATAAAAATCCATTTAAATTACAGGTTGTAATGCAAGAAAATAGAAAAAACGCCAAGGGGGATGAATACTTTTGCAAGGCACTGTAAGTATTTGGTCCCATATTTATTTTAATTTTTTTTACATTTGTTAGTCATTTAGCAGACACTCTTATCCAGAGCGACTTACAGTTAGTGAGTGCATACATTTTTCAAGATAGCACGCAATGACTACAAACTTGTTAGATGCATTTGCTGTTTGTTTTGGTTGTGTTTCAGATAATTTTTTGCCCAACAGAAATTAATGGTAAATAATGCATTGTGTCGTTTTGGAGTAACTGTTATTGTAAATAAGACTGGAACATGTTTCTAAACACTTTTACATTCATGTGGATTCTACCTTACAAAGGGGGGACTTTGTAAGTAGTCCGAGTGGCCATTTGATTAATTGTTCAGCAGTCTTATGGCTTGGGGGTAGATGCTGTTAAGGAGCCTTTTGGACCTAGACATGGCGCTCTGGTTTGCGGTAGAAGAGAGAACAGTCTATGACTTGGGTGACTGGAGTCTTTCACCATTTTTTGGACCTTCCTCTGACACCGCCTAGAATATAGGTTCTGGATGGCAGGAAGCTTGGCCCCAGTGATGTACTGGGTCGTACGCACTACCCTCTGTAGCGCCTTATGGTCCGATGCCGAGCAGTTGCCATATCAGGCGGTGATGCAACCAGTCAGGATTCTCTCGATGGAGCAGCTCTAGAAATTTTTGCAGATCTGGGGACCCATGCTAAATCTTTTCAGTCTCCGGAGGGGGAAAAGGTGTAGTCGTGCCCTCTTCTCGACTGTCTTGGTGTGTTTGGACCATGATAGTTTGTTGGTGATGTGGACACCAAGGAACTTGAAACTCTCGACCCGCTCCACTACAGCCCCATCGATGTTAATGGGGGCCTGTTCGGCTCTCCTTTTCCTGTAGTCTACGATCAGCTCCTTTGTCTTGCTCACATTGAGGGATAGGTTGTTGTCCTGGCACCACACTGTCTGGTCTCTGACATCATCCCTATAGGCTGTCTCATCGTTGTCTGTGATCAGGCCTACAACTGTTGTGTCAGCAAACGTAATGATGATGTTTGAGTCGTGCTTGGCCACGCAGTCGTGGGCGAACAGGGAGTACAGGAGGGGTCTAAACACGAACCCCTGAGGGGCCCCCATGTTGAGGATCAGCGTGGCTGATGTTGTTGCCTATCCTTACCACCTGGGGGCGACCCGTCAGGAAGTCCAGGATCCAGTTGCAGAGGGAGGTGTTTAGTTCCAGGGTCCTTAGCTTAGTGATGAGCTTTGTGGGCACTATGGTTTTGAACGCTGAGCTGTAATCAGTGAACAGCATTCTCACATATGTGTTCCTTTTGTCCAGGTGGGAAAGGGCAGTGTTGGAGTGAGCCTTGACCAGCCTTTCAAAGCACTTCATGGCTACCGACGTGAGTGCTACAGGGCAGTAGTCATTTAGGTTACCCTTCACTTTCTTGGGCACTGGGACTATGGTGGTCTGCTTGAAACAGCTAGGTGTTACAGACTCGGTCAGGGAGAGGTTGAAAATGTCATTGAAGACACTAGCCAGTTGGTCCGCGCATGCTCTGAGTACACATCCTGGTAATCCGTTTGGCCCCGCGGCCTTGTGAATGTTGACCTGTTTTAAGGTCTTGCTCACATCGGCTACGAAGAGCGTGATCACACAGTCGTCTGGTACAGCTGGTGCTCTCATACATGTTTCAGTGTTGCTTGCTTCGAAGCGACCATAAAAGGCATTTAGCTCGTCTGGTAGGCTCGCGTCACTGGGCAGCTCGCCTGCTGGGTTTCTCTTTGTAGTCCGTAATAGTTTGCAAGCCCTTCCACATCCGACTAGCGTCAGAGCCGGTGTAGTAGGAATCAATGTTAGTCCTGTATTGACGCTTTGCCTGTTTGATGGTTCGTCTGAGGGCATTTCGAGATTTCTTATAAGAGTCCAGATTAGCGTCCCGCTCCTTGAAAGTGGCAGCTTTAGCCTTTAGCTCGGTGCGGATTTTGCCTGTAATCCATGGCTTCTGGTTGGGATATTTACGTACGGTCACTGTGGGGACGACGTCATCGATGCAATTATTGATGAAGCTGAGGTGGTATACTCCTCAATGCCGTTGGATGAATCCCAGAACATATTCCCGTCTGTGCTATTAAAACAGTACTGTAGCGTAGCATCCATATCATCTGACCACTTCCGTATTGAGTGAGTCACTGGTACTTCCTGCTTTAGTTTTTGCTTGTAAGCAGGAATCAGGAGGATAGAATTATGGTCCGATTTGCCAAATGAAGGGCGAGGGAGAGCTTTGTATGCATCTCTGTGTGTGGAGTAAAGATGGTCTAGAGGTTTTTTTCCTCTGGTTGCGCATGTGACATGAGGTAAAACATGAGGTAAAACGGATTTAAGTTTGCTTGCATTAAAGTCCCCGGCCACTAGGAGTGCTGCTTCTGGATGAGCATTTTCATGTTTGCTTATAGCATTATTCAGCTTGTTGAGTGCGGTCTTAGTGGCAGCATCGGTTTGTGGTGGTAAATAGACGGCTAATAATAATATAGATGAGAACTCTCTTGGTAGATAGTGTGGTCTACAGCTTATCATGAGGTACTCTACCTCAGGCGAGCAATACCTTGAGACTTCTTTAATATTAGACATCATTTACCAGCTGTTATTGACAAATAGACACACACCCCTGCCCCTCATCTTACCAGACATAGCTGCTCTGTCCTGCTGATGCACGTAAAACCCAGCCAGCTCTATATTATCCATGTGGTCATTCAGCCACCACTTGGTGAAACACAATAGTTTTTAATGTCCCCTTGGTAGGATAGTCTTGATCATAGATCATCCAGTTTATTTTCCAATGATTGCACGTTGGCCAATAGGATGGATGGTAGTGGCGGTTTACCCACTCGCTGACTAATTCTCACAAGGCCCCCCAACCTCCGCCCCTTGTATCTCCAGTCTTTTCTTCACCTCCATCTTTTCTGCATGCTAATGACAGAGATTTGGGGGAAAGCAGTATATCCTTCATGCCCGACTCATTATAGAAAAAATCTTTGTCCAGTTCAAGGTGAGTAATCGCTGTTCTGATGTCCAGAAGTTATTTTCAGTCATAAGAGATGGTAACTGCAACATTATGTACAATATAAGTTACAAACAATGCGAAAAAACTAACAAAATAGCACAGTTGGTTAGAAGCCAGAAAAATGGCAGCCATCCCTTCCAGCGCCATTATTATAAACTATTTGTGGGTCTTTAACTTTGTCATTATTCATCATTCATTCAGGATTATCCTTAATCATGTCAGATCCTGTCTGTGTGTTTGCCATGGTATTGAAAGGTCTTCTTATCTCGCTCCGCTGTGGACGCATTTTAGGGTTTTCGCAGCCATTTTACACAGTTTGTGTGATATCATCAGTGAGTCTTCAAGTTATGTCGCAACAACACTGTGTGACATTATCAGGACTATCTAAGGACATTTTTATGAGGCCTATGTTTAAATATGTTAGATTAAAAGAGATTTCAGGTGTAGAGGTCACATGTATTTAATTAAAATGTATTTAATTGTTACAATAACAAACATTTCGTATCAGGTTGCAATAATAAATACAGTATGCAATGGCCTTCATAAATACAAAAATAAATGCATGAAAGCATTGTTACATTGTCCATAACCTAAAATAATCTATCACATAATTAATTATTCTGTATAAAATGTGTTTTACTTCGCAGAGTTGTGAATACATTAGCCTACTACACAATAAATAAATAAATAAATAAGTTTTAAAAAACTAAGAAATAACCGTGTAAATAAATAGTTGAATACATAGATTTATAAATAAATAATCTCTACACACACACACACACACACACACACACGCACACGCACACACACACACACACACACACACACACACACACACACACACACATAACGCTCATTGGCTAATACTTCTTGTTGTGGCAAGTCTTCGCATGTGTGCCAGCACCACTTTCCTTATTTCTTCCCAGCCGCTTGCACTGTATTCCTGCATGAATGAAACACACACGTTCATATTTTAGAATAGACACATGTTGTATCATCACATATGAATGTATCCCGAATTGGTGAATGTACTTTCTAGGTAAGACAAATTGACCAACCTACCTCGCGTTTCAAGTAATTATTCAGGAATTTGAAGTGAAGTCTCATCTTTTTGTTCACTCCTTTGACAGACTTTGATAGTCTAGGTTTTATAGCCTTTACCTATTGGAACAAAATATAAGTCATGAATTTTAAATTATGATTCGTTTGAATGACATTATATGACAATCTAAAATGATAGGATAATGTTAGCCTTTTTGCATCAATGTTAAGAGGCGAAAATCACAAATTACATACGCATTGGTCCAGCTCCGACGTCTGGCGATGCAGGTCATTCATAAACCTGTCAACTCCTTTCTGGTCCCAGGCGGTGGACTCATATTTACCACTGCTGTACAATTTCTCTATAGCGTTCAGAGTTTGCGAAAAGAAGGCAATCTGGTCGTCAGCCTAGAAGAAGAGTGATTTGTATTAGTACATGCCTTATGAATTGAGGACAAATATCAGAAAATTATAGCAAATTGTATATTCGTTATAACCTAATTATATAGCCTACACTATTAGAAAAAAAGGTTCTGGATTGAACAAAACCTTTTTTTAAAGAGTGTAGGCTGTGCATATTTCTTACCTTGAAATTATCGACTTGTCTGTATTGCTTGTCAGGGAAAGGGATCTGAGGTTCCCGAGAGACCACATGACCCTGAGACGCCAAAAAATACATACAGATTGCAATATCATTACCGTATACATAAAGGAGTAACGGATATAAATGAAACATAGCTTCAGATGAAATGTTGAAAGATGACAACTGCTCAATGACCAGGAACAAGTAAACAAACATGACCGTATCCTACCATTTTCTGAAGCATTGTTATGGTGTTGTAGCTGAACACTTGGAACATGCTCGGAGACCGAGGCAGTGTCCTCATCCAAGTGCATCCGATGGTTTTATGCCAGGTGCAAATCGTCAGGACCAAGCACATCCAAAGGCTGATTGAACCCATATTAGGGTAGGTCTACTGTAGTTCTGTCTGTTCGCAATCAACCGGGGTGCAAAATTAGGTACAATAGCGAAAGATAGCCTACTCCATCATTTATACTAAGATTCTGCACGGTGTTCCAAAAGTGAAAGGTGGAAGTCCCCGCAGACAGGCACTTTCATACCTGAGAGTATTGTTTTCGGACTGGAGACAATGCACGGAAAGGACAGGTGCATCTCTCGAAGAATTGTTAAATTCTTGACTTATTCGTTATTTTATTATGAAATACTAGCTTATCAACCAGGAACATGTTTTAGATTAAAAACATTTACATGTAAAACCATTTTAGTCAGACGATAGCCTAAATAAATATACATTTATATGCTACCATTTTGTTGTCCTATATCACTATATAGAACAAAACTGTTTGAGTTTGGCTTTTCACTTCGAAAACAATAGCGTTTTATCATGTCTTTGTAAACGCAACACCTTTCCCTTTACACACACAAACTATGGTATTCAACTACGTTGGAACCACTTCCTTAAAGGGTAATTGTGGTTTGTGGACCTCAACTTCCATTGAAAGAAACATATCAACCGTGTATGGATACTATCATTTACACACTCAAAATTGCTATATTTCCTTTTAGAAACGGGTTTGGGTGGTCTGAAATATTTTGGTAGACCCCCTCCTAAATGCTCCCAGTTTTCAGAATAAGACACTGGTAGCCTATGCAGTGCACAGGCAGAATAGACCTTGGCAATACTGATTAAATTGGTGACTATATTGCGTGTGATTTTGAATCTGGGCCTGTAGGCATGTGTGCGTAAAATATATGTGTATCACGTAAATCATCTGTCAAAGTATTCAATATTCGTGTGTTTTTATTGGAATTTATTTATTCTTCCAGATATGTGAGTTGATGGGACCTCTGCATCTATTATCTTTCCACTATAGAGACTGAAGAGTAAGAGCATGGTTAGCGATTACTACGCTCCATTGGACTAACATTCAGAATTTGGAGTTATATTTACGTTGCAAAATATCCAGTATATGTGTACTTGATATAATTAATAACTATACGAATCAACAATGTTTACAGTGAAATGATGATGGCTGGAATTCAGGGTATTGTAAAGGAGTTTATTGTTTTTCATTGAAGATGATGTTGATATGCAATTGTCAGGAGGAATAACATCACATTTAGGATAACGTTTCAAGGAAAAAGTCGTTTCATTTATATTTACGTCATTTGGCAGACGCTCTTTTCCAGAGCGACTTACAGTTAGTGAGTACATTAATTTTTTCATACTGGCCCCCCGTGGGAAACGAACCCACAACCCTGGCGTTGCAAGCGCCATGCTCTACCAACTGAGCTACACGGGGCCACTACAGTGAATATTTACAAGGCAGAGAATAAGGAGGAATGCATGTTACAAGTGTTCAAACGTTATGATCTCCCTTGTTGTTTGAAGTGAAGGCAGGACAGGGCAGTCCAAACACTGCTCCCCTCCTGTGGCTTTAGTAGGCACTGCAACTCACACAGATGGTCACAATGAGAATGCGAGTCTGCTAGCTTATATTATATTACCAGATACCATCAGTTTAAAGCAGATAATATTAATAAGTTCTAAGGCAGAAAGGAGTATATATATATATATCTCCATGTTGATATCAACAGTTACAAATGGCTTCAAACCAGAAACAGTCTTGGATTGTTTTGTAATCGTTACAAAGTTTAAGTAATACAGGATTCAATGGAGGTGGGATGCATGTTGCAGTGTTTCACAACATTGCTGAACACTGTAGTCCTGAACGCAGGCCTGGTCTTGTCCCTTTGGAGTGGTAGGTACAAGGTGCCTCTATCCACTGGTCCAGGGACAAATATTCTCTCCATAACAATTGAGGTTAGGATTTGGGCATTAGTTTGGCAATCTGATCCTAGATCTGTGGTTAAGGGTAACTTCTACCCAGAGCTGTGCGAGTCTGTCTCCATGTTTGACATTCCTTCAGTTCAGTAGCTGACTGGCGCTGAAGACACTGTTCAACACTGCAGTCCTGAACGCAGTCCTGGGTGTAGAGGCTGTTATGGGCCAATCTGAAATTGCACCCTATTCCCTATATAGTGCACCACTTTTGGCCATTGGGGTCCAGAAATAGTGCACTATGTAGGGAATAGACTGCCATTTGGGGAGCAGACCGCAAGTCTCTATGACACATACTCCTTCAGCAGCTGGCCGGCTATCACCAGTCTCTGGATCTCACTGGTGCCCTCGTAGATCTCAGTGATTCGCGCGTCGCGGTAGTGCCTCTCCGCTGGCATGTCTGTCACGTAACCCATTCCCACAAGAACCTGGATCGACTGGTGGCCGCAGAAGGTAGCCGCCTCAGACAATGATAGTTTGGCCATCGCTGCTTCCTTGGAGAAGGGTTTCTTTTATTTTTTCATTTCAAGGTTGCATCACACCACAGAATTTTGCAAAATTGCTAGCACAATTTCAACCAATATAAGGCGTGTTTGTCTCTTTATTTAAATATTATAGCCTACATGGTAATTATTTGCAACACGTAGAAATAACAAAAAAATATAAAGCTTACAGTGGCATAATTCATATATTCAACAAAATTACATTTTCATGCAGAAATGAACTAAAAGTAATGCTACTCTCACACGTGTTTTCTTGGCATTTTTGATTTATTGTGAAATACCCCCAGGATGCTCCCAATTTCAACTCTCATGACCTCCAATGAGCACGAGCTGAAACGCTGAAAGAAAAAACGTGAAACAAATATGTTTTATGTGAAAATAATATATAATACACCACTCCCGAGTGGCGCAGTGTTCTAAAGGCACTGCATTGCAGTGCTAGCTGTGCCACTAGAGATCCTGGTTCAAATCCAGGCTCTGTCATAGCCGGCAGCGACCGTGAGACCCATGGTGCGGCGCACAATTGGTCCAGGGTAGGGGAGGGAATAGCCGGCAGGGATGTAGCTCAGTAGGTAGAGCATGGCGTTTGCAATGCCAGGGTTGTGGGTTCGATTCCCATGGGGGGCCAGTATGAAAAAATAAATAATAATAATGTATGCATTCACTAACTGTAAGTCGCTCTGGATAAGAGCGTCTGCTAAATCACTAAAATGTATTAGGCTAGGCCTACTCCATCCCGTTCAACAATTTAGATTTGAAACACAGTTGACAAAAATTACCAATCTGTGAGATGTTTTACCTCACGTGAAAGAAAGTCGTCCAGCTGTTTGAAGTAGTTCTTAAGCATATCTCCAATTGGAAGGTTTAGACGCAGACGCATGTCTCTGACCTGAAATAAAAAACAACAAACAACATTAATATAAATGTCCATGTGATTACATGAATAATAATAATAACAATAATAATAATTGCGTAACAAGCTACAGTTAACAAATTAAACATAACCAAGAACTTACAAAATTCCGAATAGGTCATATTTTGTCGAGCAAGAAGGTGTTGGAGCTCCCTGAGTTTGATGATATTCCATTTCACAAGTGTTAGGTTTTGTTGGAAGAGCTTGCTGGCTAGTTGAAACGCAAGTCTCAGTGTCCAAAGCTTTCCCCCCTCCTGTAATCAGAATAACACCCAGTGTAACCATGCAATTGAACTAGACTAACACTAAAATTGTAGCCACTCATGATCTCTTGATCACCTCTATTGAAAGCGTTGGACGTTGGACAATTATCATTTCCGCCTCTTGGATACAGCCTCTTGGTATCCTCTCCTATAAAACACAGAAAAGACACCATATATCAATAAAACAACTGAATATATCAATGAATCAAGCTCCAATAATCTGTTTTGCAACTAGAATACATAACGTATGATCTCACAGTATATATGCTACAGCCTATATTCAGGGCCATATTTCTAAATATGTCTCTGCCTATATGGTGAATTGGTAACAGGTTAAAGAAATTGACCTGCCATGGCAAAATCATTGAGGGTCTGGCGAGTTTGAGAAAGATAATACATTTGCTATTTTCGGTCACTGCATTTAGCATACACAACCGGGTAAAGAACAATTACACACAGAAGATGCACCACATAGGACACGTTAAGAGCTGCCATGTGTCCAGTCAATTGATAAATCCCTGAACACTACTTCTAAACGGTGGGCTACCTGCCCTACCTTTATAGCCTCCCTCATTGAAATGCCATGGATGGGGTAATATGTAAAGGAAAGTTCAATTGGGGAAAGTGAAAGAGCACTGAACATTCCATTCCTTCACCTTGCATAGCTGTTGACATTTTGCGTTCCTGTCTTTTGTGTGCAGGTGTGCGCAAGAATTTTGATCAAAGGATATTTCAATACTTATTTGAACTAATACATAAAAACAGAGAATAATATAATGGCAGGTACACAGTGCTTTTCACGCAATGTATTTATAATACAGTAGCCTATCTATTTTTGCAGTTCAATTTTACATTTATTGAGTAGGCATGATAGCCTACCGTATAAGCGTTTAATGGCATACTTTTTATATCCCCTCTCCCAATGGATGGAAAATGTAACAAATTGTATGGCTAATCTGTATCAGAAACAAAAACATGATGAAAACATTTGGACTCGACACAGCTGCTCCACTGCAGTTATCGACATTTACTACATGTAGCATCCATGGCATTTCATTATTTCGTTGTAAAACAAATTGACATTGAAATATAAAACAATTTCTCGTGGATCCGATTTCTTATTAAGAGCTAAATATAATGTCATACGTTTGTTGTCCTTACAGTTTATATAGGCAAAATAAAATAACATGAACAATGACTGCTCAGTGCTCACTGTCAGCGAGCTACTATACGGAATGAAGTCTTTGTTATTTTGTATGACTGCAACTGGGACAGGGTCATGGCTTTTACGTTTAGGAAAATAGTAAGGGTTAGGTAAAATGCCCCCCAACAACTTTTGATGTTTATTTGACAATTAGGAACCCTTCTAGCCATGACAATTGGTCAGCCTCTGTCTCGGAGGCTGATGACGTGGCGCAGTGGTCTAAGGCACTGCATCGCAGTGCTAGCTGTGCCACTATAGATCCTGCTTCGAATCCAGGCTCTGTCATAGCCGGCCGCGACCGGGAGACCCATGGGGCGGCGCACAATTGGCCCAGTGTCGTCCAGGGTAGGGGAGGGAATGGCCGGCAGGGATGTAGCTCAGTTGGTAGAGCATGGCATTTGCAACGCCAGGGTTGTGGGTTTGATTCCCACGGGGGCCAGTATAAAAAATAATGTATGCAATCACTAACTGTAAGTCGCTCTGGATAAGAGCGTCTGCTAAATGTGTAAAATGTAATACAAACCATACATCGCTTTCACTTCCGAAAACCACCGTTTTTACATACTACTGCATTTCGTCATTTATCCCATCTATCCCAGTAGGTAGAACATTGCTTGCGTGCTAGGCTAGCTCACTCAGCATTATTATTACATGCTTATTGCATGTATAAGCAATATGTAATGATAAACTCTTCTGTTGCCTACGTCATCTCTCCTCATTCACCTGGTTAAAAGTACAATACTGTCTGCTTTTGGTCAAATATGGCAGATACACACCTGGTTTCAGTTCTGTTTGCTTTCAGGGCAGCACATGTAACCTAATACAATTTGAATGTGCAGGCTATTCTGAAACCCCTTCCCCCATCCGCTGTTCTATGGGCTCATTGTAATTAAGGATTTACCCGTTTACCCTGACATTGGCAGGATGTTTTTAAACAATGAAGTGCATCATCCATATTGCCATTTAAAATGATTTGTCTTGTGCTTTTCTTTGTTTCCATTCGAAGACCTTGTGAGTGAAGTAAAAAAATATAAAGAATCGATAACCGCATTGGTGCCATTCTGAAAACTTGAGCCCTTCCTTCACCTGCTCTTGAGGACTCCCTGTTGTGGATAATACTGTATATGAAGGCAATGGTCCAGTCCAGACAAAACCCTCTTTTACTTCCAAGGCACTTCATATACAGTTGAAGTCGGAAGTTTACATACACCTTAGCCAATTACATTTAAACTCAGTTTTTCACAATTCCTGATATTTAATCCTAGTAAAAATTATCTGTCTTAGGTCAGTTAGGATCACCACTTTATTTTAAGAATGTGAAATGTCAGAATAATAGTAGAGAGAATGATTTATTTCAGCTTTAATTTTTTTTCATCACATTCCCAGTGGGTCAGATGTTTACATACACTCAATTAGTATTTGGTAGCATTGCCTTTAAATTGTTTAACTTGGGTCAAACGTTTCGGGTAGCCTTCCACAAGCTTCCCACAATAAGTTGGGTGAATTTTGGCCCATTCCACCTGACAGAGCTGGTGTAACTGAGTCAGGTTTGTGGGCCTCCTTGCTCGCACACGCTTCTTCAGTTCTGCCCATACATTTTCTATAGGGAAAATTCTGTGCAACTTCTGACGCGTGTTTACTGTGAACACTGAGGCTGGACCCACTTTAAGTTACAGTTTTAACAGTGGCCAAGTAGGCTGCTGTGGCTATTTGATCATCATGTAGGCCTACCAGAGTGCATGTAGGCCTACCCTACAGACAAGGAGGTGACTGAAAATGTTGTGTTGTTCCATGCAAGAAACCTCATTACAAAAATAAAATAAATATAATAATAAAATGCATTATTATTCACATACCATTATTAGAGAGATATAGACAAATTATGCTACCCTCCGTCTATTGGCTACTTAGCTTATTCAAGACAGTCTCAAAATACAACACTGCTCCTTTAAGACATAAAAAAATCTCTTTACCTGACTGGCTTTTCAAAGATGGCTAGAAATGCACACATTTTGTGCTCTTGTAGGAAGCAACCACTCCTCCATTGTTGACTAGACATTGGCTATAACTGGGCTAATAACTCAATAACTAGCTAATAATATGACCAAATGTCCACAGGTGGTTACATGCAGCTCTCGCGTTGATATCAAAGCTCGAGACCACTCATGCTATTAACACAGTCCTGTTCAAAGTGAATTGCTCGATCCATGTATGGCAATGGATATTTGCATATAGGCCTACTGCAGCTCTGATTTGTTATGGCGCAGCGGTGTGTGTAGAGTATAGGCCTGAGTCGTGCCTGTCAATGCAATAGAATCCTACTCCAATGCCTGCAAGAAAGTATCTCGCACAGTTAGTTTTGCATACTAAGTCTTACATAGTTCGTTTTGTTTCGGTATGTTACATTGAAAGTGGCTAATATTGCGTTGATTCAAGCAAAATTCCCACAGTAGAGCGAAACGTTGATAGTGTTAACTAAATGGGAAAAACTCTAGAAATTTGAGTGATGTTCAACCTAGTGCTTCTCTGCCCAGGCTGATATTTCTTCTGCATGGCAGTCCGATGGGAGCTGTGCTCGGCTTAGAGGGAACATTGCTTGTACCTATCCAAACCTTTCAGATCTATATGTGTGTAATGGGTAGGGGTTGTTTCTGGATAGGAAAGTCAGCTCCACCTTGCCCTTTGTGTAGTTTCTGCCCTTTTTCCCAAAATGGAATTCAGCCCACCGCTGTCCCAAATCTATAGATGGAATCTACTGTATGTAATATTCCCTATTTCTGCATCTCTCCACTACTAAACCATTTGTTTGTTAGTTATACGCGTTATAATCGTTGTCACAGTGCAGTTAAAAGATGGGTGTCTGACTCATTTGTTGCAATGTCCTACATCTGTGTAATATGAATCATTCAAACAACTTATTATTCATGACTGTGATTAATAAAGCTCATCCTTTCTTCTTCAACATACAGTCCTCACCATATGGATTTGGATTTGGATGTCTTGGGTCGACGAGATGATAAATGGGTCCTCCAGAGCTGCCTGTCCTCCACTGCAGACACAATCTCCTCCTCTTCCAGTTCGGTGTTGCTCCTTAGCTGGTCAACGTCTGTGTTCTCTGACCTTCCCCTTCTTCTGGTACCGTGATGTGGTTGCCAGATGATTAGTTCACTAAAGCTGTAGGTTTTAGTTAGGCTATGGAATACATTTAATTTAATTTCCCAGTATTTCATGCACTGTAACTGTCCAGCAGAGTGTAGTGTAGCACTACTTCACATTTGAGTGTGAATCCCACTAAAGTGTAAAGCTCTAAATCAAAACTCCACCTTGGACCTTGGTTAAATAAGAAGTAGTGACACAACACAAGCATTATGGAAAGTGGTAAAAAAATAAATATATATAATAATAATAATAATAATAATAATAATAATAAAAACAATAATAATATTGTCTTATATTTTTTGACATTATATTTAGAGATCCCCCCTCACAGTAATCAACATGCAAAAGACACTCAGTGGCCAGTTTATTAAGTACACCAATCCTGACTCTGCCATCTGCATGATGCAAAAGGAACCGGCATTCGTCGGACAAGGCAATCTTTATATCTGTGACACCAGGTGGGTGCAACTAATTATCAGGTAGAAGAGAAAACCAGCAGGCTCCGGACCTCGTAGGGTAAGATTTGAATACTCCTGCCCTAGACACTGTTGTCCATGAAAACCCCAGGAAGCCGGCCATTTCTGAGTACTGGAACCGGCGCGCCTGGCACCGATGATCATACATTTACATTTACATTTTAGTCATTTAGCAGACGCTCTTATCCAGAGCGACTTACATGAATACATATTTTTTTTATACTGGCCCCCCGTGGGGCCAGTATAAACACTCAAAGTCGCTTAGGTCACTAGTTTTGCCCATTCTAATGTTCCGTCGAACAGTGAATGAATGCCTCGATGCCTGTCTACCTGCTTTATATAGAAAGCCACGGCCATGTGACTCTGTCTGTAGGAGCGAACCATTTTTGTGAATGGGGTTGGTGTACCTACTAAACTGGCTACTCAGTGTAGATAGGCTACAGAAGACAGAATAAAATATGTAAAAAATGAAATGTTCTTATTAGTTCAAACTATTAGGGGTAGGGAATGGCCGGCAGGGAAGTAGCTCAGTAGGTAGAGCATGGCGTTTGCAACATGTTGATGTCTGGTCGACATATAAACGATGTAGAATTTAGAATGTGCAAGACGTCAATGAGCAAACAATGTCTAAACTGCATCATCCCAATGTATACAGGATACATCATGCCTACCCACTAAGCACTGTGCTGTCTGGATCAGCTGTCTTTATTTGGTGTGATTTTTGTGCGGTCCGGACTAAATTTCAACGTCCATGGACAAGTTTGGACAGTACAGTACGGTAGAGAACAGCAGAGTACAGTTCATTACAGTAGACTGTACAGTACAGTACAATACAGTAGAGCACAGTAGAGTACAGTTCATTACAGTACAGCGTACAGTGCAGTAAAGTAAAGAAAAGTAAAGTATAATTCAGTACAGTAGAGTACAGCACAGCATAGTGTAGCCTACTGTACTCTAATGTACTAAACTGTACTGTACTCTACTGAATTAAACTGTACTGTAATGAATTAAACTCTACTGTACTCTACTCTACTAAATTAATATCTACTGTTCTGTACTCTACTGAATAAAACTCTACTGTCCTCTACACTACCGTAATATACTGTTCTCTACTCTACTTTACTTTACTTTACTCTACTGTGCTCTATTGTATTGAACTGTGCCATACCATACTGTGCTGTTCAAATTTGTGAAACATAGCCTAGATGTCTACGATGGGTTCAGATTTGGTCTGGTCGGAAGTTTACATACACTTAGGTTGGAGTCATTAAAACTCGTTTTTCAACCACTCCACAAATTGCTTGTTAACAAACTATAGTTTTGGCAAGTTGGTTAGGACATCTACTTTGTGCATGACAGAAGTAATTTTTCCAACAATTGTTTACACACAGATTATTTCAATTATAATTCACTGTATCACAATTCCAGTGGGTCAGAAGTTTACATACACTAAGTTGACTGTGCCTTTAAACAGCTTGGAAAATTCCAGAAAATGATGTCATAGCTTTAGAAGCTTCTGATAGGCTAATTGACATCATTTGAGCCAATTGGAGGTGTACCTGTGGATGTATTTCAAGGCCTACCTTCAAACTCAGTGCCTCTTTGCTTGACATCATGGAAAAATCAAAAGAAATCAGCCAACACCTCAGAAAAAAAATGTCTGGTTCATCCTTGGGAGCAATGTCCTAACGCCTGAAGGTACCACGTTCATCTGTACGAACAATAGTACGCAAGTATAAACACCATGGGACCACACAGCCATCATACCGCTCAGGAAGGAGACACGTTCTGTCTCCTAGAGATGAACGTACTTTGGTGCGAAAAGTGCAAATCAATCCCAGAACAACAGCAGAGGACCTTGTGGAGATGCTGGAGGAAACAGGTACAAAAGTATCTATATCCACAGTAAAACTAGTCCTATATCGACATAACCTGAAAGGCCGCTCAGCAAGGAAGAAGCCACTGCTCCAAAACCGCCATAAAAAAGCCAGACTACGGTTTACAACTGCACATGGGGACAAAGATTGTACTTTTTGGAGAAATGTCCTCTGGTCTGATGAAACAAAAATAGAACTGTTTGGCCATAATGACAATCGTTATGTTTGGAGGAAAAAGGGGGTTAATTGCAAGCTGAAGGACACCATCCCAACCGTGAAGAATGGGGGTGGCAGCATCATGCTGTGGGGGTGCTTTGCTGCAGGAGGGACTGGTGCACTTCACAAAAAAGATGCATCATGAGGAAGGAAAATTATGTGGATATATTGAAGCAACATCTCAAGACATCAGTGAGGAAGTTAAGGCTTGGTCGCAAATGGGTCTTCCAAATGGACAATGACCCCAAGCATACTTCCAAAGTTGTGGCAACATGGCTTAAGGACAACAAAGTCAAGGTATTGGAGTGGCCATCACAAAACCCTGACCTCCATCCTATATAAAAGTTGTGGAAATTGCTCATCCTAATATGTATATATTTCTTATATCCATTCTTTTACTTTTACATTTGTGTGTATTGTTGTGTATTGTTAGATACTACTGCACTGGTAGAGCTAGTAACACAGGCATTTCGCTACACCCGCAATAACATCTGCTAAATATGTGTATGCGACGAATTACATTTGTATTGATTAAAAGAGGTTTCAGATGTAGAGGCCACATTTGATTTAATTAAAATATATTTCATCATTACAATAACAAACATTTCGTATCTGGTTGCAATAATAAATACAGTATGCAATGGCCTTTATAAATACAAAAATAAATGCACTAAAACATTGTTAGGTTGTGTATAGCCTAAATCAGTCACATAATTATTCAGTATAAAAAATGTTTTCTCCACAGAGTTGTGAATACATTACTACACAATAAATTAATACGTTCAAAAACAAATAAATAAACATGTAAATAAATAGTTGAATAAATAGATATATAAATAAATAATCTCTACAACACACACATACATAACGCTCATTGGCTACTTAATGTTGTGTCTAGTCTTCGTAGGTGTGCCAGCACAACTGTCCTTATGTCTTCCCAGCCGCTTGCGCTGTGTTTCTGCATACATTAAATACAATTGTTAAGCTTTTAGAATAGACACACGTTGTATCATCACAGAAATACATCCAGATTTGGTGAATGTACTCTCTTTGTAAAACAAATGGATCAACCTACCTCGCGTTTCAAGTAATTGTTAAGGAACTTGAAGTGAAGGCTCATCTTTTTGTTCACTCTTTTGACAGATTTTGATAGTCTAGTTTTCATAGCCTTTAGCTGTTGGAAGAAAATACAAATAATTAATTTAATATTGTGATTTGTTTAACATGTAACCACCTCATATTATAATCGAATAGGATAGGATAATGTTTTCTTTTTGCATTAATGTTAAGAGGCGAAAATCACAAATTACATACGCATTGGTCCAGCTCCGACGTCTGGCGATGCAGGTCATTCATAAACCTGTCAACTCCTTTCTGGTCCCAGGCGGTGGACTCATATTTACCACTGCTGTACAATTTCTTTATAGCGTTCAGAGTTTGCGAAATGAAGACAAGCTGTTCGTCAGCCTAGAAGAAGAGTGATTTGTATTAGTACATGCCTTATGAATTGAGGGCAAATCTAAGAAAATTCTAGCAAATTGCATATTCATTATAACCTAATTATATACACTGCATTCGGAAAGTATTCAGACCCCTTCACTATTTCCACATTTTGTTACGTTACAGCCTTATTCTAAAATGGATTAAATATTTATTTGTTTCATTAATCTACACACAATACCCCATAATATCAAAGCCAAAACATGTTTTTAGACATTTTTGCAAATGTATTAAAAATAATAAACAGTTTTTTGCTTTATCGTTATGGGGTATTGTGTGTAGATTGATGTGGCCAAAAAACACTATAATATATTTTAGAATAAGGCTGTAAAGTAACAAAATGTGGAAAAAGTGAAGGGGTCTGAAGACTTTCCGAATTCACTGTAACCTCTTAGAAAAAAAGGCTATGGACAGAACAAAACCTTTTTTTAAGAGTGTAGGCTATGCATATTTCTTACCTTAAAATTATCGACTTGTCTGTATTGCTTGTCAGGGAAAGTGATCTGAGTTTCTCGAGAGACTTCATGACCCTGAGATGCCAAAAAATAAAAACAAAATATTGTATTATTATTACTGTACATAAAGGAGTCAGGGAAATAAATGAAACATAGCAGCACATGAAATGTTGAAAAGAAGACAACAGCCCAATGACCATGAACAAGTGAATAAACATTACCGTATAGCATACCATTTTCTGAAGCATCGTTATGGTGTTGTTGCTGAACACTTGGAACATGCTCGGAGACCGAGGCAGTGTCCTCATCCAAGTGCATCCGATGGTTTTATGCCAGGTGCAAATCGTCAGGACCAAGCACATCCAAAGGCTGATTGAACCCATTTTAGCGTAGGTCTACTGTAGTTCTCCGTCTGTCCGCAATCAACGGTGGTGCAATCAACGGTGGTGCACTTCCGAAAGATAGCCTACTTTGTATTTAAAAAAAATAATGTTTTCCCCAAAGGATAAAGAGATAAAGTGTTCTTCCTGATCGATCAATTTCTCGAATTCCCGAGTTCTGCCATGCTACAACCTGTGTCGATCATTTATACAAAGATTCTGCACGGTGTTCCGAAAGTGAAAGGTGGAAGTCCCCGTAGACTTTCATACCTGAGAGTATTGTTTTCCGTCTGGAGAAAACGCACCGAAAGGACAGGTGTATCTCTCGAAGAATTGTTATGTTCTTGATTTATTTGCTATTTTATCATGAAATATTGGCCTATCAACCAGGGGAAGAAAAAAAAGAGAGATAAATTGACATGTGAATTCATTTTACTCAGACTGTGGCCTAAATAAATATCACCATATAGAACAAAACTGAGTTTGGCCTTTGACTTCGAAAACAATAGCATTTTATATTGTCTTTGCAAACGCAACACCTTTTCATTTTCACACAGAAACTATTGTCTCCAACTACGTTGTAACCAATTGCTTAAAGGGAAATGGTGGTTTGTGGACCACAACTGCCTATTTAAAGATAGAGATCAATCTTGGATGGGTTCTATCAATTACACACTCAACATGACTTTATTTCGTTTTAGAATAAGATTACATTTAGTATAACATTTCATGGAGAAATTCGTCTTCATTCAACGGTTGCATCGCACCACACAATTGTACAAATTTGCTAGCACAATTCCAACAAATATAAGCTGTGTGCGTGTCTGTTTATTCAAATATTAGACACACTCATAGAAAATGGTTCTATATAGAACATTTAGGGGTGCCATATATAAAACAAGCAATATAACCCTTTTTGGTTCCATCTAGAACCTTTTTTTCAAAGAGTGCATGGCAATTATACACATAAGTGCCATAATTAATATATTTCACGAAATTACTTATAAAACATGTTTTGATAAACTTTTATGTAAAATTGTACTACAATATGCTACCCTGACACGTGTTTTCTTGGCATTTTTTATTTCTGAAAATGTCTCAGGATGCTGCCTATTTAGGATGCTGCCCTCGCATGCACACGAACTGAAATTCTGAAAGAAAAAACGATAAATGAATATATATATTTTTATCTTAAAAGAAAACATAGCATACATAGGCCTACATCACAGGTATAGGCACCCCTCTCAATAGTTTACATTTAAAACCCCAAAAAGTAAACCTAGGAGATGTTTTACCTCGCGTGAAAGAAAGTCGTCCAGCTGTTTGAAGCAGTTCTTAACCTTGTCTCCAATTCGAGGGTTAAGATGCAGACTCATGTTTTTGACTTGAATTTGTTTTGTAAACATAGCAAAAAACTTCAGTATGAATGTCCTTGTGAATAATATTAATAACATGAATTACACGGATACTATGATTAATAAAGTAATAACCTACTGTGTAATGCAATGAACATATACAACAACATCACCAAGAACGTACACATTCCGAATAAGTCATATTTTGTCGAGCAAGAAGGATTTGCAGCTCCCCTAGTGTGATGGTATTCCATTTCACAAGTGTCAGGTTTTGCTGGAAGAGCTCACCACCTGTAATAAAAATCACACCCCGTGTAACTATTTAAATCGAAGACTAACACTGAAGTTATCATAGCCACGCATGATGGCTATATTGGCTATTAAGCATCACCTATAATGAAAGCGTTGGACATTAGACCATTATCCATGCTGCCTTTTCGATAGCGCTGGGTCTCCTCCCCGACCACACACAAAACACCACAAAGCCATAACCCATTACTAAATTTTATCTTCTTAAAATGTGATTTAAAACCTAACCCTAACCTTTAACTCACTGCTTACATTGTGCCTAACCCTATCCTTAAATTAAGACCAAAAATCGCATTTTTGTTGTCATGATTTTTTATGATATAGCCAATTTTGACTCTGTGGCTGTGGTAACTAGTGGAAATCCCATTAACGCTTCCACTTTCGAAAACGAAAGTTTTTACATGCCACTGCATTTCGTCATCTATCCCAGCAGGTAGAAAGTTACACTTCACCTTTTTACATGCTGTCCAAACAGGCTCTGCGCAGGCGTCGGCGTGCGCATGTTGAATTTGTCTATCCCCACCAGATGGGTTCATGACATGCAGGTTAAAATACCAAAACCAACTGTGAACCATCAGTACTGAACAAAAAAATTATCGCAACATGCAACAATTTCAAAGATTTTACTAAGGTACAGTTCATAGAAGGAAATCAGTTAATTTAAATAAATGATTTAGGCCCTAATCTATGGATTTCACATGACTGGGCAGGGGCACAGCCATGGGTGGGCCTGGGAGGGCAGAGGCCCACCCACTGGGGAGCCAGGTTCAGCCAATTATAACTAGTTTTTCCCCCCAAAAGGGCTTTATTACAGACAGAAATACTCCTAAGCACCCCACTCCACCTCCTCAGATGATCCCGCAGGTGAAGAAGCGGGATGTGGAGGTCCTGGGCTGGCGTGGTTACACGTGGGTTGCGGTTGTGAGGCCGGTTGGACAGAGAAATAGGCTTATGGTAGAGAAATAAATATTAAATTATCTGGCAACAGCTCTGGTGGACATTCCTGCAGTCAGCATGCCAATTGCACACTCCCACAAAACTTGAGACATCTGTGGCCTTTTATTGTACCCCCGCACAAGTTGCACCTGTGTAATGATCATGCTGTTTAATCAGCTTCTTGATATTCCACACCTGTCAGGTGGATGGATTATCTTGGCAAAGGAGAAATGCTCACCAACAGGTATGTAAACAAATTTGTGCAGAACATTTGAGAAAAATATGCTTTTTGATGCATATGGAACATTTCTGGGACCAACACTTTACATGGTGAGTTTATATTTTAGTTCAGTATATATTAATTTTGGGACAGGTGGAAACACACATGAAACATTCATGGACATTGAGCTAGCTTGCTGTTGCTAGCTAATTTTTTCTGGGAGATAGAGCCCCACAGTGGAGGTGTCATAATACCTATGAACCCTAGCGGCCAAACAGTGAAATGGTTCCAATCGTTTTTCCACCATTCATTTTTCCCATAGGGGATTTTAGAAACACTTAAAATAAGGTCTGTGTTTTGTTTAGGCTTACCCTGGCATGACGTTTTGATAACCATGTAAATCTTTCTCGGACAAGGTGACTTTTACAGTGTTTTGGGCCTACACAGAGCATGTGTTTGGTGGTTGCAGCCCTGTTCCACATCTTTATATTAATTTATTAATGTATGCAAATACACCTTCTGTATAGCACAAACAATTTTCTTTATTTTATCATAAAGCGTTTAAAAAATACCTGATATACTAAGAAAATGTATATATGATTGCAAGAACCAAGTACAAGATAAACATTTTAAATTATTTGTCTGTGTGCTATAATTCACTCAATATCTGATGGATAAAAAACTTTAAAAAAGTTTGGAGGATCTTCATCCGTTGTACAGCTGTTACATTTATTATAATAGGTTTTTCAACCTTTTAACAATTTGGATGACCAACCTGAGACGGCACACACCTTTTAAAAACAGCACCGCCAGGGGATGAGCCCATGGAGTGGCACCATCAATTCCCACATGACACGCTGAAATAGCTGCCATATACACGTTCAGGATGCTCGAAAATGTAAATGTCCACCAATGATCTCAGCCAACCAAGGTAGTTTGGGCCAATGGGGAGCCACAAGGATCTACGATCAGTACTCCGGACACACCCTCTCCAGTGTGGGCTGAATCTCGTCCACAGGGGGAAATGCGTAAAGGAGGGTCCGAGTCAAATGGTGCACTTACGGTGCCTAGTGAAAGTCTACACACCTATGCAAAGTTTTCATATTTTGCTGCCTTAAATTTCTATCTAAAAAGGGATTTATATTGGGATTTTTACCCACTGATCTACACAACCTACTCCACATTTTCAAAGTGAAATAAAAATTATGGAAGTTTTCTGAAATTAATTAAAATTAAGAAACAAAGACTTCTTGATAGCTTAGGTCTTCACACCCCTAGCTGTGGTACCTCCAAAGACATCCAGGAGCAAATATTCTCATAAATAATCACAAAATGTATTGAATCTGTTTGCAAAAGCAACTTCCCCTGTTTCTGTAATGTCAGAGGATAGTGGAGAGTGAATTTCAAACAATGATTAAACCTCAGAGCCACCAATGAACTTTAAAAGCATGTGTAGTGTATTAAAGATTATGACTTTCTTAATGGAACCAGAGGATGTTTATCTTAGTTCAAATGTAGCCGTTTGGAGGGTGACGCCCCAGGGGAGACCGGTGATTGGACGAAAGAGGGAGCAACCCATTTTTGCCATTGTTTATAAGTAGGAGCTAGACAAAGGGGGAGTCAGAAGCATTCAGATTAATTTGGGACGGTGCTTCTCCAGACATCGCGGGTCTGTAACTTATGCTGTAAACTTGTGATACGAATAAAAACTTCTAATCACGGTACAGTCTAAGCGGACTCTTTGTTTGACAAGCAATAACCACCAACAGCCGACGGGACACGATACATGTCTGCGATAATATTTTTGACAGGCAGAGATCAGGTGAGGTTAAGAAATAATCCCAAACCCCTAAATATTTTGAGTATGGTCAAGTATGTTAATTCATCTCTGGATAGTGTATAATAGCAACCAGATACTGCAAAGATCTGGCCATCCTTCCTAAATGAGCTGTGTGAGAGAATAGAAACTCAGGAATATCACTATGATGCTGAAGATTATGTAAAAATAACTACAGTGTTTATTGGCTGAGCTGAGAGAAAACTGTGCATGGATCAACAACATCACATTCACTCCACATTACAGGCCTGAATGACAAAGTGAAAAGAAGGAAACCTATGCAAAAATATTTCATTCTAAATCATCCATTCAGTTTGCAACAAGGCAGATAAGTAATATTGCAAGACAACATCGCAAATGACAACATCGCAAAATAATTTTTTGGGGGGGCAAATCCAACACAACACATCACAGAGTGAAACTCTCTGTATTTTCAAGTTTTGGGGTGGCAGCATCATGTTATGGGTAGACTTGTCACCAGCAGGGACTAGGGAGGATCAAAATAAATCAGGATCAAAATAAATATGGAGCAAAACCAAGGTAAAAAAATAGAGGAAAACATGCCTTAGTCCTTTGAAGACCTGACACTGCGATATTGTTTCATTTTTCAATGGGACAATTACACACATTTTAAGGCAAAAGACATCAGAATGGTTTTCCAAGAGGTGTTTAGTGTTCCTGAGCGGTCAAGTCTCAGTCATGATTGAAATCTATTTGTAAATCAGAGACAAGGTTTGAATATTGCTATCTATCAATAATTCCCAACCAAATTGACTGAGCTTGAACAATTTTGGTAAAAACATTGAGCTCCAAAAGTATTGGGACTGTGACACGCTTTGTTGCTTTGGCTCTGTACTCCAGCACTTGGGATTTTAAATGATACATGATCATGAGGTTGAAGTGCAGACTGTCAGCTTTAATTTGAGGGTATTTTCATCCATATCGGTTTAACTGTTTAGAAATTACAGCACTTTTTGTACATAGCCACACCCCCCCAAAGTATTGGGAGAAATTCACTTATGTGTATTAAAGTAGTAAAAAGTTAAGTGGCTTGCGAAAGTATTCACCCCCTTGGCATTTTTCCTATTTTGTTGCCTTACAACCTCGAATTAAAATTGATTTTTTGAAGATGCAAAATATTTTTTATTGTGAAACAATCAAGAAACAAGACAAAAAAAACGAAAACTTGAGCTCGCATAACTATTAGCGCCATCCATCATTCCTTGAATTCTGACCAGTTTCCCAGTCCCTGCCGATGAAAAACATCCCCACAGCATGATGCTGACACCACCATGCTTCACCGTGGGGATGTTGTTCTCGGGGTGATGAGAGGTGTTGGGTTTGCGCCAGACATAGAGTTTTCCTTGATGGCCAAAAAGCTCAATTTTAGTCTCATCTGACCAGAGTACCTTCTTCCATATGTTTGGGGAGTCTTCCACATGCCTTTTGGCGAACACCAAACGTGTTTGCTTATTTTCTTCTTTAAGCAAATGGCTTTTTTTCTGGCCACTCTTGCGTAAAGCCCAGCTCTGTGGAGTGTACGGCTTAAAGTGGTCCTGTGGACAGATACTCCAATCTCCGCTGTGGAGCTTTGCAGCTCCTTCAGGGTTATCTTTGGTCTCTTTGTTGCCTCTCTGATTAATGCCCTCCTTGCCTGGTCTGTGAGTTTTGGTGAGCGGCCCTCTCTTGGCAGGTTTGTTGTGGTGCCATATTCTTTCAATTTTTTTATAATGGATTTAATGGTGCTCCGTGGGATGTTCAAAGTTTCAAATATATATTTTATAACCAACCCTGATCTGTACTTCTCCATAACTTTGTCCCTTACCTGTTTGGAGAGCTCCTTGGTCTTCATGGTGCCGCTTGCTTGGTGGTGGCCCTTGCTTAGTGTTTTGGGACACTGTAAATCCATGGAGAATAAGAGCACCTCCTCCCAGCTTCCCACTGCTCTGAGGCTAGGAAACACTATCACCACCGATAAATCTACAATAATCGAGAATTTCAACAAGCATTTTGATACGGCTGGCCATGCTTTCCACCTGGCTACCATTACCCCGGCCACCAGCTCTGCACCCTCCGCTGCAACTTGCCCATGCCCCCCCCGCTTCTCCTTCACACAAATTCACACAGCTGATGTTCTGAAAGAGCTGCAAAATCTGGACCCCTACAAATCATCTGGCCTAGACAATCTGGACCCTTTAGCCACAACCCCTATTACTAGCCTGTTCAACCTCTCTTTCGTAACATCTGAGATCCCCAGAGATTGGAAAGCTGCCGCGGTCATACCCCTCTTCAACGGGGGTGACACTCTAGATCCAAACTGTTACAGACCTATATCCATCCTGCCCTGCCTTTCGAAAGTTTTTGAAAGCCAAGTTAACAAACAGATCACTGACCATTTCGAATCCCACCGTACCTTCTCTGCTATGCAATCCGGTTTCCGAGCTGGTCATGGGTGCACCACAGCCACGCTCAAGGTCCTAAACGATATTATAACCGCGATCGATAATAGACAGTACTGTGCAGCCGTCTTCATCGACCTGGCCAAGGCTTTCGACTCTGTCAACCACCGCATTCTTATTGGCAGACTAAATAGCCTTGGTTTCTCAAATGACTGCCTCGCCTGGTTCACCAACTACTTCTCAGATAGAGTTCAATGTGTCAAATTGGAGGGCCTGTTGTCTGGACCTCTGGCAGTCTCTATGGGGGTGCCACAGGGTTAAAACTCAGTCGTAAAACTGACTATCCTACCGATCCTTGACTTCGGCGATGTCATTTACAAAATAGCCTCCAACACTCTACTCAGCAAATTGGATGTAGTCTATCACAGTGCCATCCGTTTTGTCTCCAAAGCCCCATATAATACCCACCACTGTGACCTGTACGCTCTTGTTGGCTGGTCCTCACTACATATTCGTCGCCAAACCCACTGGCTCCAGGCCATCTATAAATCACTGCTAGGCAAATCCCCGCCTTATCTTAGCTCATTGGTCACCATAGCAACACCCACCCGTAGTCTGCGCTCCAGCGGGTATATCTCACTGGTCATCCCCAAAGCCAACACCTCCTTTGGCCGCCATTCCTTCCAGTTCTCTGCTGCCAATGACTGGAACAAACTGCAAAAATCTCTGAAGCTGGAGACTCTTATCTCCCTCACTAACTTTAAGCATCAGTTGTCAGAGCACCTTACGGATCACTGCACCTGTACACAGCCCTTCTGAAATTAGCCCACTCAACTACCTCATCCCCATATTTTTATTTATTTTGCTCATTTGTACCCCAGTATCTCTATTTGCATATCATCTCTTTCATATCTATCATTCCAGTGTTAATACTAATCGTAATTATTTTGCACTATGGCCTATTTATTTCCTTACCTCCATAACTTACTACATTTGCACACACTGTATATATATTTTCTGTGGTATTTTTGACTTTATGTTTTGTTTTACCCCATATGTAACTCTGTGTTGTTGTTTTTATCGCACTGCTATGCTTTATCTTGGCCAGGTCGCAGTTGTAAATGAGAACTTGTTCTCAACTGGCTTACCTGGTTAAATAAAGGTGAAATAAAAATCAAATAAATAATAGTGGTGTTGCGTACTCTGGGGTCTTTCAGAACAGGTGTGTATATATACTGAGATCATGTGACTGATCATGTGACACTTAAATTGCACACAGGTGGACTTTATTTAACTAATTATGTGATTTCTGAAGGTAATTGGTTGCACCAGATCTTATTTAGTGGCTTCATAGCAAAGGTGAATACATATGCACGCACCACTTGTCCGTTATATATTTTTAAAAATTTTTTAACTAGTTATTTTTTTCATTACACTTCACCAATTCTGACTATTTTGTGTATGTCCATTACATGAAATCCAAATAAAATCCATTTAAATTACAGGTTGTAATGCAAGAAAATAGAAAAAACGCCAAGGGGGATGAATACTTTTGCAAGGCACTGTAAGTATTTGGTCCCATATTATTTTTTATTTTTTTTACATTTGTTAGTCATTTAGCAGACACTCTTATCCAGAGCGACTAACAGTTAGTGAGTGCATACATTTTTCAAGATAGCACGCAATGACTACAAACTTGTTAGATGCATTTGCTGTGTGTTTTGGTTGTGTTTCAGATACTTTTTTGCCCAACAGAAATTAATGGTAAATAATGTATTGTGTCGTTTTGGAGTAACTGTTATTGTAAATAAGACTGGAACATGTTTCTAAACACTTTTACATTCATGTGGATTCTACCTTACAAGGGGGGACTTTGTAAGTAGTCCGAGTGGCCATTTGATTAATTGTTCAGTCTTATGGCTTGGGGGTAGATGCTGTTAAGGAGCCTTTTGGACCTAGACATGGCGCTCTGGTTTGCGGTAGAAGAGAGAACAGTCTATGACTTGGGTGACTGGAGTCTTTCACCATTTTTTGGGCCTTCCTCTGACACCGCCTAGTATATAGGTTCTGGATGGCAGGAAGCTTGGCCCCAGTGATGTACTGGGCCGTACGCACTACGCTCTGTAGCGCCTTATGGTCTGATGCCGAGCAGTTGCCATATCAGGCGGTGATGCAACCAGTCAGGATTCTCTCGATGGAGCAGCTCTAGAAATTTTTGCGGATCTGGGGACCCATGCTAACTCTTTTCAGTCTCCGGAGGGGGAAAAGGTGTAGTCGTGCCCTCTTCTCGACTGTCTTGGTGTGTTTGGACCATGATAGTTTGTTGGTGATGTGGACACCAAGGAACTTGAAACTCTCGACCCGCTCCACTAAAGCCCCGTCGATGTTAATGGGGGCCTGTTCGGCTCTCCTTTTCCTGTAGTCTACGATCAGCTCCTTTGTCTTGCTCACATTGAGGGAGAGGTTGTTGTCCTGGCACCGCACTGTCTGGTCTCTGACATCATCCCTATAGGCTGTCTCATCGTTGTCTGTGATCAGGCCTACAACTGTTGTGTCAGCAAACGTAATGATGATGTTTGAGTCGTGCTTGGCCACGCAGTCGTGGGTGAACAGGGAGTACAGGAGGGGTCTAAACACGAACCCCTGAGGGGCCCCCATGTTGAGGATCAGCGTGGCTGATCTTGTTGCCTATCCTTACCACCTGGGGGCGACCCGTCAGGAAGTCCAGGATCCAGTTGCAGAGGGAGGTGTTTAGTTCCAGGGTCCTTAGCTTAGTGATGAGCTTTGTGGGCACTATGGTTTTGAACGCTGAGCTGTAATCAGTGAACAGCATTCTCACATATGTGTTCCTTTTGTCCAGGTGGGAAAGGGCAGTGTTGGAGTGAGCCTTGACCAGCCTTTCAAAGCACTTCATGGCTACCGACGTGAGTAATACAGGGCAGTAGTCATTTAGGTTACCCTTCACTTTCTTGGGCACTGGGACTATGGTGGTCTGCTTGAAACAGCTAGGTGTTACAGACTCGGTCAGGGAGAGGTTGAAAATGTCATTGAAGACACTTGCCAGTTGGTCCGCGCATGCTCTGAGTACACATCCTGGTAATCCGTTTGGCCCCGCGGCCTTGTGAATGTTGACCTGTTTTAAGGTCTTGCTCACATCGGCTACGAAGAGCGTGATCACACAGTCGTCTGGTACAGCTGGTGCTCTCATGCATGTTTCAGTGTTGCTTGCTTCGAAGCGAGCATAAAAGGCACTGGTAGGCTCGCGTCACTGGGCAGCTCGCCTGCTGGGTTTCTCTTTGTAGTCCGTAATAGTTTGCAAGCCCTTCCACATCCGACTAGCGTCAGAGCCGGTGTAGTAGGAATCAATGTTAGTCCTGTATTGACGCTTTGCCTGTTTGATGGTTCGTCTGAGGGCATTTCGAGATTTCTTATAAGAGTCCAGATTAGCATCCCGCTCCTTGAAAGTGGCAGCTTTAGCCTTTAGCTCGGTGTGGATTTTGCCTGTAATCCATGGCTTCTGGTTGGGATATTTACGTACGGTCACTGTGGGGACGACGTCATCGATGCAATTATTGATGAAGCTGAGGTGATATACTCCTCAATGCCGTTGGATGAATCCCAGAACATATTCCCGTCTGTGCTAGCAAAACAGTACTGTAGCGTAGCATCCATATCATCTGACCACTTCCTTATTGAGTGAGTCACTGGTACTTCCTGCTTTAGTTTTTGCTTGTAAGCAGGAATCAGGAGGATATAATTATGGTCAGATTTGCCAAATGAAGGGCGAGGGAGAGCTTTGTATGCATCTCTGTGTGTGGAGTAAAGATGGTCTAGAGGTTTTTTTCCTCTGGTTGCGCATGTGACATGAGGTAAAACATGAGGTAAAACGGATTTAAGTTTGCTTGCATTAAAGTCCCCGGCCACTAAGAGTGCTGCTTCTGAATGAGCATTTTCATGTTTGCTTATAGCCTTATTCAGCTTGTTGAGTGCGGTCTTAGTGGCAGCATCGGTTTGTGGTGGTAAATAGACGGCTAATAATAATATAGATGAGAACTCTCTTGGTAGATAGTGTGGTCTACAGCTTATCATGAGGTACTCTACCTCAGGCGAGCAATACCTTGAGACTTCTTTAATATTAGACATCATTTACCAGCTGTTATTGACAAATAGACACACACCCCTGCCCCTCATCTTACCAGACATAGCTGCTCTGTCCTGCTGATGCACGTAAAACCCAGCCAGCTCTATATTATCCATGTGGTCGTTCAGCCACCACTTGGTGAAACACAATCGTTTTTAATGTCCCCTTGGTAGGATAGTCTTGATCATAGATCATCCAGTTTATTTTCCAATGATTGCACGTTGGCCAATAGGATGGATGGTAGTGGCGGTTTACCCACTCGCTGACTAATTCTCACAAGGCCCCCCAAAATCCGCCCCTTGTATCTCCAGTCTTTTCTTCACCTCCATATTTTCTTCATGCTAATGACAGAGATTTGGGGGAAAGCAGTATATCCTTCATGCCGGACTCATTATAGAAAAAATCTTTGTCCAGTTCGAGGTGAGTAATCGCTGTCCAGAAGTTATTTTCAGTCATAAGAGATGGTAGCTGCAACATTATGTACAAAATAAGTTACAAACAATGTGAAAAAAAAAAAAAAATAGCACAGTTGGTTAGGAGCCAGAAAAATGGCAGCCATCCCCTCCAGCGCCATTATTATAAACTATTTGTGGGTCTTTAACTTTGTCATTATTCATCATTCATTCAGGATTATCCTTAAACATGTCAGATCCTGTCTGTGTGTTTGCCATGGTATTGAAAGGTCTTCTTATCTCGCTCCGCTGTGGACGAATTTTAGGGTTTTCGCAGCCATTTTACACAGTTTGTGTGATATCATCAGTGAGTCTTCAAGTTATGTCCCAACAACACTGTGTGACATTATCAGGACTTTCTAAGGACATTTTTATGAGGCCTATGTTTAAATATGTTAGATTAAAAGAGATTTCAGGTGTAGAGGTCACATTTATTTAATGAAAATGTATTTAATCGTTACAATAACAAACATTTCGTATCAGGTTGCAATAATAAATACAGTATGCAATGGCCTTCATAAATACAAAAATAAATACATGAAAGCATTGTTACATTGTCCATAACCTAAAATAATCAATCACATAATTAATTATTCTGTATAAAATGTGTTTTACTTCGCAGAGTTGTGAATACATTAGCCTACTACACAATAAATAAATAAATAAATAAGTTTAAAAAACTAATAAATAACCGTGTAAATAAATAGTTGAATAAATAGATTTATAAATAAATAATCTCTACACACACACACACACACACACACACACACACACACACACACACACACACACACACACACACACACACATAACGCTCATTGGCTAGTACTTCTTGTTGTGGCAAGTCTTCGCATGTGTGCCAGCACCACTTTCCTTATTACTTCCCAGCCGCTTGCACTGTATTCCTGCATGAATGAAACGCACACGTTCATATTTTAGAATAGACACATGTTGTTTCATCACATATGAATGTATCCCGAATTGGTTAATGTACTTTCTAGGTAAGACAAATTGACCAACCTACCTCGCGTTTCAAGTAATTATTCAGGAATTTGAAGTGAAGTCTCATCTTTTTGTTCACTCCTTTGACAGACTTTGATAGTCTAGGTTTTATAGCCTTTACCTATTGGAACAAAATATAAGTCATGAATTTTATATTATGATTCGTTTGAATGACATTATATGACAATCTAAAATGATAGGATAATGTTAGCCTTTTTGCATCAATGTTAAGGGGCGAAATTCATAAATCACATAGACTAACGCATTGGTCCAGCTCCGACGTCTGGCGATGCAGGTCATTCATAAACTTGTCAACTCCTTTCTGGTCCCAGGCGGTGAACTCATATTTACCACTGCTGTACAATTTCTCTATAGCGTTCAGAGTTTGCGAAATGAAGGCAATCTGGTCGTCAGCCTAGAAGAAGAGTGATTTGTATTAGTACATGCCTTATGAATTGAGGACAAATATCAGAAAATTATAGCGAATTGTATATTCGTTATAACCTAATTATATAGCCTACACTATTAGAAAAAAAGGTTCTGGATTGAACAAAACCTTTTTTTAAAGAGTGTAGGCTGTGCATATTTCTTACCTTGAAATTATCGACCCGTCTGTATTGCTTGTCAGGGAAAGGGATCTGAGGTTCCCGAGAGACCACATGACCCTGAGATGCCAAAAAATACATACAAACGATTGCAATATCATTACCGTATACACAAAGGTGTACCGGATATAAATGAAACATAGCTTCAGATGAAATGTTGAAAGATGACAACTGCTCAATGACCAGGAACAAGTAAACAAACATGACCGTATCCTACCATTTTCTGAAGCATTGTTATGGTGTTGTAGCTTGGAACATGCTCGGAGACCGAGGCAGTGTCCTCATCCAAGTGCATCCGATGGTTTTATGCCAGGTGCAAATCGTCAGGACCAAGCACATCCAAAGGCTGATTGAACCCATATTAGGGTAGGTCTACTGTAGTTCTGTCTGTTCGAAATCAACCGGGGTGCAAAATTAGGTACAATAGCGAAAGATAGCCTACTCCATCATTTATACTAAGACTCTGCACGGTGTTCCAAAAGTGAAAGGTGGAAGTCCCCGCAGACAGGCACTTTCATACCTGAGAGTATTGTTTTCGGACTGGAGACAATGCACGGAAAGGACAGGTGCATCTCTCGAAGAATTGTTAAATTCTTGACTTATTCGTTATTTTATTATGAAATACTAGCTTATCAACCAGGAACATGTTTTAGATTAAAAACATGTACATGTAAAACCATTTTAGTCAGACGATAGCCTAAATAAATATACATTTATATGCTACCATTTTGTTGTCCTATATCACTATATAGAACAAAACTGTTTGAGTTTGGCTTTTCACTTCGAAAACAATAGCGTTTTATCATGTCTTTGTAAACGCAACACCTTTCCCTTTACACACACAAACTATGGTATTCAACTACGTTGGAACCACTTCCTTAAAGGGTCATTGTGGTTTGTGGACCTCAACTTCCATTGAAAGATACATATCAACCGTGTATGGATACTATCATTTACACACTCAAAATTGCTTTATTTCCTTTTAGAAACGGGTTTGGGTGGTCTGAAATATTTTGGTAGACCCCCTCCTATATGCTCCCAGTATTCAGAATAAGACACTGGTAGCCTATGCAGTGCACAGGCAGAATAGACCTTGGCAATACTGATTAAATTGGTGACTATATTGCGTGTGATTTTGAATCTGGGCCTGTAGGCATGTGTGCGTAAAATATATGTGTATCACGTAAATCATCTGTCAAAGTATTCAATATTCGTGTGTGTTTTTATTGGAATTTATTTATTCATTCAGATATGTGAGTTGATGGGACCTCTGCATCTACTATCTTTCCACTATAGAGACTGAAGAATAAGAGCATGGTTAGCGATTACTACGCTCCATTGGACTAACATTCAGAATTTGGTGTTATATTTACGTTGCAAAATATCCAGTATATGTGTACTTGATATAATTAATAACTATACGAATCAACAATGTTTACAGTGAAATGATGATGGCTGGAATTCAGGAATTCGGGGTATTTTAAAGGAGTTTATTCTTTTTCATTGAAGATGATGTTGATATGCAATTGTCAGGAGGAATAACATCACATTTAGGATAACGTTTCAAGGAAAAAGTCGTTTCATTTACATTTACGTCATTTGGCAGACGCTCTTTTCCAGAGCGACTTACAGTTAGTGAGTACATTCATTTTTTCATACTGGCCCCCCGTGGGAAACGAACCCACAACCCTGGCGTTGCAAGCGCCATGCTCTACCAACTGAGCTACACGGGGCCACTACAGTGAATATTTACAAGGCAGAGAATAAGGAGGAATGCATGTTACAAATGTTCAAACGTTATGATCTCCCTTGTTGTTTGAAGTGAAGGCAGGACAGGGCAGTCCAAACACTGCTCCCCTCCTGTGGCTTTAGTAGGCACTGCAACTCACACAGATGGTCACAATGAGAATGCGAGTCTGCTAGCTTTTATTATATTACCAGATACCATCAGTTTAAAGCAGATAATATTAAGAAGTTCTAAGGCAGAAAGGAGTATATATATATATCTCCATGTTGATATCAACAGTTACAAATGGATTCAAACCAGAAACAGTCTTGGATTGTTTTGTAATCGTTACAAAGTTGAAGTAATACAGGATTCAATGGAGGTGGGATGCATGTTGCAGTGTTTCACAACATTGCTGAACACTGTAGTCCTGAACGCAGGCCTGGTCGTGTCCCTTTGGAGTGGTAGGTACAAGGTGCCTCTATCCACTGGTCCAGGGACAAATATTCTCTCCATAACAATTGAGGTTAGGATTTGGGCATTAGTTTGGCAATCTGATCCCAGATATGTGGTTAAGGGTAACTTCTACCCAGAGCTGTGCGAGTCTGTCTCCATGTTTGACATTCCTTCAGTTCAGTAGCTGACTGGCGCTGATGACACTGTTCAACACTGCAGTCCTGAACGCAGTCCTGGGTGTAGAGGCTGTTATGGGCCAATCTGAAATTGCACCCTATTCCCTATATAGTGCACCACTTTTGGCCATTGGGGTCCAGAAATAGTGCACTATGTAGGGAATAGACTGCCATTTGGGGAGCAGTCCGCAAGTCTCTATGACACATACTCCTTCAGCAGCTGGCCGGCTATCACCAGTCTCTGGATCTCACTGGTGCCCTCGTAGATCTCAGTGATTCGCGCGTCGCGGTAGTGCCTCTCCGCTGGCATGTCTGTCACGTAACCCATTCCCACAAGAACCTGGATCGACTGGTGGCCGCAGAAGGTAGCCGCCTCAGACGCTGATAGTTTGGCCATCGCTGCTTCCTTGGAGAAGGGTTTCTTTTATTTTTTCATTTCAAGGTTGCATCACACCACAGAATTTTACAAAATTGCTAGCACAATTTCAACCAACATAAGGCGTGTTTGTCTCTTTATTTAAATATTATAGCCTACATGGTAATTATTTGCAACACGTAGAAATAACATAAAAATATAAAGCTTACAGTGGCATAATTCATATATTCAACAAAATTACATTTTCATGCAGAAATGAACTAAAAGTAATGCTACTCTCACACGTGTTTTCTTGGCATTTTTTATTTATTGTGAAATACCCCCAGGATGCTCCCAATTTCAACTCTCATGACCTCCAATGAGCACGAGCTGAAACGCTGAAAGAAAAAACGTGAAACAAATATGTTTTATGTGAAAATAATATATAATACACCACTCCCGAGTGGCGCAGTGGTCTAAGGCACTGCATTGCAGTGCTAGCTGTGCCACTAGAGATCCTGGTTCAAATCCAGGCTCTGTCATAGCCGGCAGCGACCGTGAGACCCATGGTGCGGCTCACAATTGGTCCAGGGTAGGGGAGGGAATAGCCGGCAGGGATGTAGCTCAGTAGGTAGAGCATGGCGTTTGCAATGCCAGGGTTGTGGGTTGGATTCCCATGGGGGGCCAGTATTAAATAATAGTAATGTATGCATTCACTAACTGTAAGTCGCTCTGGATAAGAGCGTCTGCTAAATGACTAAAATATATTAGGCTTACTCCAACAGTTTAGATTTGAAACACAGTTGACAAAAATTACCAATCTGTGAGATGTTTTACCTCACGTGAAAGAAAGTCGTCCAGCTGTTTGAAGTAGTTCTTAAGCATATCTCCAATTGGAAGGTTTAGACGCAGACGCATGTCTCTGACCTGAAATAATAAACAACAAACAACATTAATATAAATGTCCATGTGATTACATGAATAATAATAATAATTGCGTAACAAGCTACAGTTAACAAATTAAACATAACCAAGAACTTACACAATTCCGAATAGGTCATATTTTGTCGAGCAAGAAGGTGTTGGAGCTCCCTGAGTTTGATGATATTCCATTTCACAAGTGTTAGGTTTTGTTGGAAGAGCTTGCTGGCTAGTTGAAACGCAAGTCTCAGTGTCCAAAGCTTTCCCCCCTCCTGTAATCAGAATAACACCCAGTGTAACCATGCAATTGAACTAGACTAACACTAAAATTGTAGCCACTCATGATCTCTTGATCACCTCTATTGAAAGCGTTGGACGTTGGACAATTATCATTTCCGCCTCTTGGATAAAGCCTCTTGGTATCCTCTCCTATAAAACACAGAAAAGACACCATATATCAATAAAACAACTGAATATATTAATGAATCAAGCTCCAATAATCTCTTTTGGAACTAGAATACATAACGTATGATCTCACAGTATATATGCTACAGCCTATATTCAGGGCCATATTTCTAAATATGTCTCTGCCTATATGGTGAATGGGTAACAGGTTAAAGAAATTGACCTACCATGGCAAAATCATTGAGGGTCTGGCGAGTTTGAGAAAGATAATACATTTGCTATTTTCGGTCACTGCATTTAGCATACACAACCGGGTAAAGAACAATTACACACAGAAGATGCACCACATAGGACACGTTAAGAGTTGCCATGTGTCCAGTCAATTGATAAATCCCTGAACACTACTTCTAAACGGTGGGCTACCTGCCCTACCTTTATAGCCTCCCTCATTGAAATGCCATGGATGGGGTAATATGTAAAGGAAAGTTCAAGTAGGGAAAGTGAAAGAGCACTGAAAATTCCATTCCTTCACCTTGCATAGCTGTTGACATTTTGCGTTCCTGTCTTTTGTCTGCAGGTGTGCGCAAGAATTTTGATCAAAGGATATTTCAATACTTATTTGAACTAATACATCAAAACAGAGAGTAATATAATGGCAGGTACACAGTGCTTTTCACGCAATGTATTTTTAATACAGTAGCCTTATCTATTTTTGCAGTTCAATTTTACATTTATTGAGTAGGCATGATAGCCTACAGTATAAGCGTTTAATGGCATACTTTTTATATCCCCTCTCCCAATGGATGGAAAATGTAACACATTGTATGGCTAATCTGTATCAGAAACAAAAACATGATGAAAACATTTGGACTCGACACAGCTGCTCCACTGCAGTTATCGACATTTACTACATGTAGCATCCATGGCATTTCATTATTTCGTTGTAAAACAAATTGGCATTGAAATATAAAACAATTTCTCGTGGATCCGATTTCTTATTAAGAGCTAAATATAATGTCATACGTTTGTTGTCCTTACAGTTTCTATAGGCAAAATAAAATAACATGAACAATGACTGCTCAGTGCTCACTGTCAGCGAGCTACTATACGGAATTAAGTCTTTGTTATTTTGTATGACTGCAACTGGGACAGGGTCATGGCTAGAAGGGATCCAGCTTTTGCCAAATTAACGCCAGATTTGACTTTTCCTAGCAGGTTAAGAGAAATTACGGAGCAGGTTAGGAGGATTAACGTAACAGGTAAGGATAATTAGGTTACGTTTAGGAAAATAGTAAAGGTTAGGTAAAATTCCCCCCCAAAACTTTTGACGTTTATTTGACAATTAGGAACCCTTCTAGCCATGACAATTGGTCAGCCTCTGTCTCGGAGGCTGATGACATCGATGAATACAAACCATACATCGCTTTCACTTCCGAAAACGACAGTTTTGACATACTACTGCATTTCGTCATTTATCCCATCTATCCCAGTAGGTAGAACATTGCTTGCGTACTAGGCTAGCTCACTCAGCATTATTATTACATGCTTATTGCATGTATAAGCAATATGTAATGATAAACTCTTCTGTTGCCTACGTCATCTCTCCTCATTCACCTGGTTAAAAGTACAATACTGTCTGCTTTTGGTCAAATATGGCAGATACACACCTGGTTTCAGTTCTGTTTGCTTTCAGGGCAGTACATGTAACCTAATACAATTTGAATGTGCAGGCTATTCTGAAACCCCTTCCCCCATCCACTGTTCTATGGGCTCATTATAATGAAGGATTTACCCTTTTACCCTGACATTGGCAGGATGTTTTAAACAATGAAGTGCATCATCCATATTGCCATTTAAAAATGATTTGTCTTGTTTCTTTGTTTCCATTCGAAGACCTTGTGAGTGAAGTAAAAAAAAGAAAGAATCGATACCTGCATTGGTGCCATTCTGAAAACTTGAGCCCTTCCTTCACCTGCTCTTGAGGACTCCCTGTTGTGGATAATACTGTATATGAAGGCAATGGTCCAGTCCAGACAAAACCCTATTTTACTTCCAAGGCACTTCATATACAGTTGAAGTCGGAAGTTTACATACACCTTAGCCAATTACATTTAAACTCAGTTTTCCACAATTCCTGACATTTAATCCTAGTAAAAATTCCCTGTCTTAGGTCAGTTAGGATCACCACTTTATTTTAAGAATGTGAAATGTCAGAATAATAGTAGAGAGAATGATTTATTTCAGCTTTTAGTTATTTCATCACATTCCCAGTGGGTCAGATGTTTACATACACTCAATTAGTATTTGGTAGCATTGCCTTTAAATTGTTTAACTTGGGTCAAACGTTTTGGGTAGCCTTCCACAAGCTTTCCACAATAAGTTGGGTGAATTTTGGCCCATTCCTCCTGACAGAGCTGGTGTAACTGAGTCAGGATTGTAGGCCTCCTTGCTCGCACACGGTTTTTCAGTTCTGCCCATACATTTTCTAGGATTTAGGTCAGGGCTTTGTGATGGCCACTCCAATACCTTGACTTTGTTGTCCTTAAGACATTTTGCCACAACTTTGGAAGTATGCTTGGGGTCATTGTCCATTTGGAAGAACCATTTGCGACCAAGCCTTAACTTCCTGACTGATGTCTTGAGATGTTGCTTCAATATATCCACATCATTTTCCTTCCTCATGATGCCATCTATTTTGTGAAGTGCACCAGTCCCTCCTGCAGCAAAGCACCTCCACAGCATGATGCTGCCACCCCCGTGCTTCACGGTTGGGATGTTGTTTTTCGGCTTGCAAGCCTTCCCCTTTTTCCTCCAAACATAACGATGGTCATTATGGGCAAACAGTTCTATTTTATTTCATCAGACCAGAGGACATTTCTCCAAAAAGTACAATCTTTGTCACCATGTGCAGTTGCAAACAGTTGTCTGGCTTTTTTATGGCGGTTTTGGAGCCGTTGCTTCTTGCTTGCTGAGCGGTCTTTCAGGTTATGCCGATATAGGACTCGTTTTACTGTGGATATAGATACTTTTGTACCTGTTTCCTCCAGCATCTTCACAAGGTCCTTTGCTGTTGTTCTGGGATTGATTTGCATTTTTCACACCAAAGTACGTACAGTGGGGAGAACAAGTATTTGATACACTGCCGATTTTGCAGGTTTTCCTACTTACAAAGCATGTAGAGGTCTGTAATTTTTATCATAGGTACACTTCAACTGTGAGAGACGGAATCTAAAACAAAAATCCAGAAAATCACATTGTATGATTTTTAAGTAATTAATTTGCATTTTATTGCATGACATAAGTATTTGATCACCTACCAACCAGTAAGAATTCTGGCTCTCACAGACCTGTTAGGTTTTCTTTAAGAAGCCCTCCTGTTCTCCACTCATTACCTGTATTAACTGCACCTGTTTGAACTCGTTACGTGTATAAAAGACACCTGTCCACACACTCAATCAAACAGACTCCAACCTCTCCACAATGGCCAAGACCAGAGAGCTGTGTAAGGACATCAGGGAAAAATTGTAGACTGGGCTGGGATGGGCTACAGGACAATAGGCAAGCAGCTTGGTGAGAAGGCAACAACTGTTGGTGCAATTATTAGAACATGGAAGAAGTTTAAGATGACAGTCAATCACCCTCGGTCTGGGGCTCCATGCAAGATCTCACCTCGTGGGGCATCAATGATCATGAGGCAGGTGAGGGATCAGCCCAGAACTACACGGCAGGACCTGGTCAATGACCTGAAGAGAACTGGGACCACAGTCTCAAAGAAAACCATTAGTAACACACTACGCCGTCATGCATTAAAATCCTGCAGCGCACGCAAGGTCCCCCTGCTCAAGCCAGCGCATGTCCTGGCATGTCTGAAGTTTGCCAATGACCATCTGGATGATCCAGAGGAGGAATGGGAGAAGGTCATGTGGTCTGATGAGACAAAAATAGAGCTTTTTGGTCTAAACTCCACTCGCCGTGTTTGGAGGAAGAAGAAGGATGAATACAACCCCAAGAACACCATCCCAACCGTGAAGCATGGAGGTTGAAACATCATTCTTTGGGGATGCTTTTCTGCAAAGGGGACAGGACGACTGCACCGTATTGAGGGGAGGATGGATGGGGCCATGTATCGCGAGATCTTGGCCAACAACCTCCTTCCCTCAGTAAGAGCATTGAAGATGGGTCGTGGCTGGGTCTTCCAGCATGACAATGACCCGAAACACACAGCCAGGGCAACTAAGGAGTGGCTCCGTAAGAAGCATCTCAAGGTCCTGGAGTGGCCTAGCCAGTCTCCAGACCTGAACCCAATAGAAAATCTTTGGAGGGAGCTGAAAGTCCGTATTGCCCAGCGAAAGCCACGAAACCTGAAGGATATGGAGAAGGTCTGTATGGAGGAGTGGGCCAAAATCCCTGCTGCAGTGTTTGCAAACCTGGTCATGACCTACAGGAAACATATGATCTCTGTAATTGCAAACAAAGGTTTCTGTACCAAATATTAAGTTCTGCTTTTCTGATGTATCAAATACTTATGTCATGCAATAAAATGCAAATGAATTACTTAAAAGTCAACTTAGTGTATGTAAACTTCTTACCCACTGGAATTGTGATACAGTGAATTATAAGTGAAATAATCCGTCTGTAAACAATTGTTGGAAAAATTATTTGTGTCATGCACAAAGTAGATGTCCTAATCGACTTGCCAAAACTATAGTTTGTTAACAAGAAATTTGTGGAGTGGTTGAAAAAACTGGTTTTAATGACTCCAACCTAAGTGTATGTAAACTTCCGACTTCAACTGTATATGCTTCGTTTAATACACTGAAAACAAACTTAAAGATACCAAAAACAATTTAGTATAATCAATTATGTTAAATATCATGTGGTTGTCCATGGTAGGTATGTGTGTGTGTACTTAAGACAATTATGGTAGGGGTGGTAGGGTTAGTGAAAAATAATAAAGGAAAATATATTTAAAAATGATGAGTGTGTATATACAGTATATCAAAGAAAATACATTAAAAAAATAAGAACACAGAAGGAGACTGAGATACAACCGACTCCATATCGCCTTGCTTGGAGGATAGCTCCATACGAGCCGACCACGAGCCCAGATCCACCCCCGCATCCTGCAGCCAAGGTACAGGCAACCAGGGGAGGAAAGTCAACTTCAGTCCCACCAAGCCTTCTAAAGAAGGCTACACTCCTCCCTCGACAGCGGCCGCATGAGTTGGTTCGATCCAGGGCAGCCTCAGCATGCACCCAGCCGAGACATACAAGACAACACTCGTATCATTCAAAGACATGGTGAAACCGCAAGACTGTGTGCAAGGTCATGAACTCGAACCCGGCTTAACAGCCTTCGTCGATTCGTTTGTGCTAGTCATCTTCCTTACAACCAGTTAGCGAGGCTAAACAGGCAGCAGAATAACTAACAAATTGGTAGGGAACTTCACGAAACTAGTTACCAAACTTTAACACACAACCTCCAGAAGGATGAGCACGTCTTCCTTAAGTGGGACAGTTAAGTTGAACGCAAAATGTATCAGGTTTTACTCCAAATGTTAATTTTTTAAAGAAATGCAAGAAATGCATGAATTGTTCTTCTCAGCTCACCAACCAAGAATTCACAAAATGGGACAAACACCAAATTGAGACTCTGCATGCAGAATTCTGCAAAAATATTCCCTGTGTACAACGTAAAACAAAACACTAAATAATGCATGCAGAGCAAAATTAGGCCGATACCCGCTAATTATCAAAATCCAGAAAAGAGCCGTTAAATTCTACAACCACCTAAATGGAAGTGATTCCCAAGCCATCTATAACAAACCCATCACCTACAGAGAGATGAGCCTGGAAAAGAGTCCCCTAAGCATGCTGGTCCTCGGGCTCTGTTCACAAACACAAACAGACCCCACAGAGCCCCAGGACAGCAACACAATTAGACCCAACCAAATCATGAAAAAGCAAAAACCGAGAATGTACACTGTGACTGACCCAAACGTAAGGACAGCTTTGACTATGTACAGACTCAGTGAGCATAGCCTTGCTATTGAGAAAGGCCGCCGTAGGCAAACCTTGCTCTCAAGAGAAGACAGGCTATGTGCACACTGTCCACAAAATGAGGTGGAAACTGAGCTGCACTTCCTAACCTCCTGCCAAATTTATGACCATATTAGAGACACATATTTCCCTCAGATTACACAGGCCCACAAAGACTTTGAAAACACACCCAATTTTGATAAACCCATATCTATTGGGTGAAATACCACAGTGTGCCATCACATCAGCAAGATGTGTGACCTGTTGCCACAAGAAAAGGGCAACCAGTGAAGAACAAACACCATTGAAAATACAACCCTTATTTATGTTTATTTATTTTTTCCTTTTGTACTTTAACTATTTGCATATGACATATGAATTAATATGACATTTGAAATGTATTTTCTTTTGTAACTTTTTTGAGTGTAATGTTTACTGTAATTTTTAGTTGTTGTTGTTTATTTCAGTTTTGTTTATTATCTATTTCACTTGCTTTGGCAATGTAAACATATGTTTCCCATGCCAATAAAGCCCCTTAAATTGAAATTGTTTATCACCTGTGGAAGGCAGGGCTTCCAGTGAGGCATGGTGTTCATTGGCCTTGTCAGGCGTGATTCTAATGCTCTTCTGTAGAGGGCGCTAGCACACGAATTCACAATATCTGTGTTGTATCGAGCTGACCGACTGACTAAGACTTTTAAGCATGTCAACATTCACAAGGCTGTAGGGCCAGACGGATTACCAGGACGTGTTCTCCGAGCATGCGCTGACCAACTGGCAAGTGTCTTCACTGACATTTTCAACATGTCCCTAACTGAGACTGTAATACCAACATGTTTCAAGCAGACCACCATAGTCCTTGTGCCCAAGGACACTAAGATAACCTGCCTAAATGACTACCGACCCGTAGCACTCCCGTCTGTAGCCATAAAGTGCTTTGAAAGGCTGGTCATGGCTCACATCAACACCATTGTCCCAGAAAAACCTAGACCCACTCAAACAAAAAAGAGGACTGAGCATGCCCCCATTCTCATCGACGGGGCTGTAGTGGAACAGGTTGAGAGCTTCAAGTTCCTTGGTGTCCACATCACCAACAATCTATCATGGTCCAAACACACCAAGACAGTCGTGAAGAGGGCACGACAAAGCCTATTCCCCCTCAGGAGACTGAAAAGATTTGGCATGGGTCCTCAGATCCTCAAAAAGTTCTACAGCTGCACCATCGAGAGCATCCTGACTGGTTGCATCACCGCCTGGTATGGCAACTGCTCGACCTCCGACCGCAAGGCACTACAGAGGGTAATGCGTACAGCCCAGTACATCACTGGGGCCAAGCTTCCTGCCATCCAGGACCTCTATACCAGGCGGTGTCAGAGGAAGGCCCTAAAAATTGTCAAAGACTCCAGCCACCCTAGTCATAGACTGTTCTCTCTGCTACCGCACGGCAAGCGGTACCGGAACGCCAAGTTTAGGTCCAAAAGGCTTCTCAACAGCTTCTACCCCCAAGCCATAAGACTCCTGAACAGCTAATCATGGCTACCCGGACTATTTGCACTGCCACCCCCCCCACCCCACCCCACCCCGTCCCCCTCTTTTACGCTGCTGCTACTCTGTTTATTATTTATGCATAGTCACTTTAACTCTACCCACATGTACATATTACCTCAATTACCTCGACTAACCGGTGCCCCCACACATTGACTCTGTACCGGTACCCCCCTGCATATAGCCTCCTTACTGTTATTTTATTTTACTGCTGCTGTTTAGTTATTCGCTTTTATTTTTTTACTCAACACTTTACTTTTTCTTTTAAAAACTGCATTGTTGGTTAAGGGCTTGTAAGTAAGCATTTCACTGTAATGTCTACACCTGTTGTATTTGGCGCATGTGGCAAATACAATTTGATTTGATTTGCATTATTATAATATAATTCCTATTTTTTTTTGTATACAATATATATAATGTATTTTATACAGTCTTTTTTGCTAATCTTTATCAAGGGTGCCAGTTATTTGGAAGCTGAATGCATGTACTGTAATTTAATCTATGCAATCGCTGTACATTATCTCATGGTAATATTGAGGAAATAGGAAACAGTGTTTAAAAGTACCAAGTACCTTGACGGTCGTTCCACGAAAATATTGCCTTTTGCGTCCCTTTGACATTTAAAGTAGAAATGTTGCACCAACATTGCATTTTAAAAGCCTCTTCATTTAAATGAAGTTCCCTTTAAAGTTGCAATCAGCAGTCGCTTCATACATTTTTGCACTTATAAATTAATGATATGTACCCATTATTCTTGACGAAAATAACTTATAAATGCTTCATGAGCTTAGTTCAACTGTCATACCCCATCATAACCCAAAATTCTTATTGTTTCTACTGCTGATTGCCGCTTTAATATAGACCTCATGGAAAATTCAATAAATCAGATTTTTAATATAAATAAAGACTTGCTAAAGTGCCAGAAAATCCTTATTTTGACATGTCCCTCTTGACATGTCCTCCCTCTTGACAGGACACAATGTTTAAAACTTTAAAAGTGCCAAGTACAATGACTTGTTGGGGGAATTTCTACGTTTATCTCAACTAACCTGGTGCACTTCTGGTCCTCATCAACTGGGATATCTCTGTTGGAAACAATGAAACCATAAAATAACTTTCCCCTTAAATTCAATCAAGCATCAAACCAAACCATGTAAATATGAATCAGAAAATACTGTGAATTCCATATCATACTATATTATCATTAAGCTGTAAGGATTAACATAACTTGATCTTACTTGTTGAGCCTTTCAAATAAGAAGCTGAAGTAAACATACCTTTGTGGAGGCAGAAGAGAATCATTTCAAGTCTGTCATGAAAACATTAAGGGCTTTTTTACACTAACAAAACGTGTTGCCGGCGCTGCCTTACTTCGACTTACTTATTTTAAGCCTAATTCATGCCCTTATTTAACTAGGCAAGTCAGTTAAGAACAAATTCTTATTTACAATGACGGCCTACCCCGGTCAAACCCTCCCCTAACCTGGACGACGCTGTGCCAATTGTGCATCGCCCTATGGGACTCCCGATCACGGCAGGTTGTGATACAACCCGGCATCAAACTCGGGTCTGTAATGACGTCTCTAGCACTGCGATTCAGTGCCTTAGACCGCTGCGTCACTCGGTCCCTTTACGCAAGTACACAATGCAAGGGCACACTTATCTTCGCAAAATGGAAATCCTGCATAGTTGCGTCAGGTAAAAAAATGATGGGCTATATATGTTTGCTTGTCTTATTGTATTGCGTAGGCAGTAAATTAGGCTTTACACTATCCTTACATTACCTTGGATGTGGTGCGGCCAAAGCCACATTCATGCTACATGTGTATGTGCAGCTATTAACATACTGTGAATACCATAGTATGCAGTAGTAAATAAAAGTAAGCAAGATACTCAAAGTATTCAGGAGCTTTTCAACCAAACCAAATTGCAGGTAATGTTGCACACTTGAATAATGCAAGATAGTCTGTAGAGCATATACAGAATGGGCTATCCAAATAAAGTGTTATCCAATGCAATGATTCACAGATGTGCATACATTTTTACATTGTGTGCAGTAAACATGTTTTTGCTAATACAACAAAAATGCGGTGTACTGGTATAAATAATGGCATGGTCATGTGGCTTCGGAGAACCACTGTCTTTATTTAATACCACTCAGAGAGAGGGGTATGTGGTGTAGAAGTGTCCCAAACTAGTTGATCTATTTAATCTCCCTGCAGGCCGGCAAGGCCTGTTTGCAATAAGATGGTTTGTAACTCAGCAATAGAGACCACAGGGTGAATACAAAACCCTCATGAAAAATTGTCATTTTCTCATCAGTGCAAAAATCTACTGAGAGTAATGATTATATGTTGGTGTCTTTGGGAATTATTTCAGTAAGCACCACTTTCTGTGCCTTTTGTTACCAAATAGTCGGCAACACCCTTGCAAAGTTTTCACATTTTCCTGCCTTAAATTTCTATCTAAAAAGGGATTAATATTGGGATTTTTACCCAATGATCTAAACAACCTACTCCACATTTTCAAAGTGAAAGAACAATTATAGACGTTTTCTGAAACTAATAAAAAATAAGAAACAAAAAACATATTGGTCGCATAGGTCTTCACACCCCTAGCTGTGGTACAAGTAAATACGTCCAGGAGCTACAGTGGGGGAAAAAAGTATTTAGTCAGCCACCAATTGTGCAAGTTCTCCCACTTAAAAAGATGAGAGAGGCCTGTAATTTTCATCATAGGTACACGTCAACTATGACAGACAAATTGAGATTTTTTTTTCCAGAAAATCACATTGTAGGATTTTTAATGAATTTATTTGCAAATTATGGTGGAAAATAAGTATTTGGTCACCTACAAACAAGCAAGATGTCTGGCTCTCACAGACCTGTAACTTCTTCTTTAAGAGGCTCCTCTGTCCTCCACTCATTACCTGTATTAATGGCACCTGTTTGAACTTGTTATCAGTATAAAAGACACCTGTCCACAACCTCAAACAGTCACACTCCAAACTCCACTATGGCCAAGACCAAAGAGCTGTCAAAGGACACCAGAAACAAAATTGTAGACCTGCACCAGGCTGGGAAGACTGAATCTGCAATAGGTAAGCAGCTTGGTTTGAAGAAATCAACTGTGGGAGCAATTATTAGGAAGTGGAAGACATACAAGACCACTGATAATCTCCATCGATCTGGGGCTCCACGCAAGATCTCACCCCGTGGGGTCAAAATGATCACAAGAACGGTGAGCAAAAATCCCAGAACCACACAGGGGGACCTAGTGAATGACCTGCAGAGAGCTGGGACCAAAGTAACAAAGCCTACCATCAGTAACACACTATGCCGCCAGGGACTCAAATCCTGCAGTGCCAGACGTATCCCCCTGCTTAAGCCAGTACATGTCCAGGCCTGTCTGAACTTTGCTAGAGTGCATTTGGATGATCCAGAAGAGGATTGGGAGAATGTCATATGGTCAGATGAAACCAAAATATAACTTTTTGGTAAAAACTAAACTCGTCGTGTTTGGAGGACAAAGAATGCTGAGTTGCTTCCAAAGAACACCATACCTACTGTGAAGCATGGGGGTGGAAACATCATGCTTTGGGGCTGTTTTCTGCAAAGGGACCAGGGCGACTGATCCGTGTAAAGGAAAGAATGAATGGGGCCATGTATCGTGAGATTTTGAGTGAAAACCTCCTTCCATCAGCAAGGGCATTGAAGATGAAACGTGGCTGGGGCTTTCAGCATGACAATGATCCCAAAAACACCGCCCGGGAAACGAAGGAGTGGCTTCGTAAGAAGCATTTCAAGGTCCTGGAGTGGCCTAGCCAGTCTCCAGATCTCAACCCCATAGAACATCTTTGGAGGGAGTTGAAAGTCTGTGTTGCCCAGCGACAGCCCCAAAACATCACTGCTCTAGAGGAGATCTGCATGGAGGAATTGGCCAAAATACCAGCAACAGTGTGTGAAAACCTTGTGAAGACTTACAGAAAACGTTTGACCTGTGTCATTGCCAACAAAGGGTATATAACAAAGTATTGAGAAACTTTTGTTATTGACCAAATACTTATTTTCTGGATATTTTTTTCTCATTTTGTCTGTCATAGTTGACGTGTACCTATGATGAAAATTACAGGCCTCTCTCATCTTTTTAAGTGGGAGAACTTGCACAATTGGTGGCTGACTAAATACTTTTTTCCCCCACTGTATTTCTTTAATGAGGTCCATCTGTTTGCAAAAGTAGTGGTTCTCATGATTTGAGAGCAACTTCCCCTATCTCTGTAATGTCAGAGGATAGTGGAGAGTGAATTTCAAACAATAATTCAACCTCAGAGCCAACAATGCACTGTAAAACTTTTACCTGTAAATGTACAGCATTATACTGGCACCACAGTGGCCAGCTTAATAATATAATGTTGCTTTGCTATGTTTTACAGTACTATTTTCCTTACCGTAAAGACCTATTACAGCATCCTTGCTGTAAATGTACAGGGATGCTGTAATGTTTTACTGTAAGGAAAATAGTACTGTAAAACATAGCAAAGCAAAATTATATTATTAAGCTGGCCACTGTGGTGCCAGTATAATGCTGTACATTTACAGGTAAAAGTTTTACAGCTTAATAATATAATTTTGCTTTGCTATGTTTTACAGTACTATTTTCCTTACCGTAAAGACCTATTACAGCATCCTTGCTGTAAATGTACAGGGATGCTGTAATGTTTTACGGTAAGGTAAATAGTACTGTAAAACATAGCAAAGCAAAATTATATTATTAAGCTAGCCACTGTGGTGCCAGGATAATACTGTACATTTACAGAGAAATTCTACCTGAAATCTAAATGTAAGAAAAACTTTTGTACATAAAATACATTTATTCAAATTGGTAACAATATTAAAAACAAATTAACAACAGTATTGACAAAAGAAGTTTAAAAAAAGTTTACACATACAGTACCAGTTCAAAGGTTTGGACACACCTACTCATTCCCGGGTTTTTCTTTTTTGAAACTATTTTCTACATTGTAGCATAATAGTGAAGACATCAAAACACATCATGTAGTAACCACAAAAGTGTTAAACAAATCAAAATATATTTTAGATTTTAGATTCTTCAAAGTAGCCACCCTTTTCCTTGATGACAGCTTTGCACACTCTTGGCATTCTCTCAACCAGCTTCACCTGGAATGCTTTCCCAACAGTCTTGAAGGAGTTCCCACATATGCTGAGCACTTGTATGCTGCTTTTCCTTCACTATTCGGTCCAACTCATCCCAAACCATCTCAATTGGGTAGAGGTCAGGTGATTGTGAAGGTCATCTGATGCAGCACTCCATCACTCTCCTTCTTGGTCAAATATCCCTTACACAGCCTGGAGGTGTGTTGGGTCATTGTCCTGTTGAAAAACAAATGATAGTCCCACAAAGCGCAAACCAGATGGGATGGCATATCGCGGCAGAATGCTGTGGTAGCCATGCTGGTTAAGTGTGCCTTGAATTTTAAATTAATCACTGACAGTGTCACCAGCAAAGCACCCCCACACCATCACACCTCCTCCTCTATGCTTCACGGTGGGAACCACACATGAGAACATCATCCGTTCAACTACTCTGCGTCTCACAAAGACACGGCGGTTGTAACCAAAAATCGCAAATTTGGACTCATCAGACCAAAGGACAGATTTCCACGGTCTAAAGTCCATTGCCCGTGTTTCTTGGCCCAAGCAAGTCTCTTGTTCTTATTGGTGTCATGTAGTAGTGGTTTCTTTGCAGCAATTCGACCATGAAGGCCTGATTCATGCAGTCTCCTCTGAACAGCTGATGTTGAGATGTGTCTGTTCCTTGAACTCTGTGAAACATTTATTTGGGCTGCAATTTCTGAGGCTGGTAACTCTAATGAATGTATCCTCTACAGCAGAGGTAACTCTGGGTCTTCCTTTCCTGTGGCGGTCTTCATGAGAGCCAGTTACATCAGTGTTCAACACTTGATGTTTTTTGCGACTGCACTTGAAGAAACGTTTTAATATAATTGGTTCAGAGTTTATTTCGATATTTCAACCTGCGTTTCCTGATCGCGTCTGGTGTGGGGGGACAAAATCAACTAGAGCTCGATGGCGAACGTGGACGCACGCGTGCATGCGGTCTGGGTAGCATGTAATGAACTTATCCTCTGCAGCGGAGGTAACTCTGGGTCTTCCTTTCCTGTGGCGGTCCTCATGAGAGCTAGTTTCATCATAGCGATTGATGGTTTTTGCAACTGCACTTGATTAAACTTTCAAAGTTCTTGAAATGTTCCCTTTTGACTGACCTCCATGTCTTAAAGTAATGATGGACTGTAATTTCTCTTTGCTTATTTGAGCTGTTCTTGCCATAATATGGACTTGATCTTTTACCAAATAGGGCTATCTTCTGTATACCACCCCTACCTTGTCACAACACAACTGATTGGCTCAAACGCATTAAGAAGGAAAGAAATTCCACAATTGAACTTTTAACAAGGCACACCTGTTAATTGAAATGCATTCCAGGTGACTACCTCATGAAGCTGGTTGAGAGAATGCCAAGAGTGTGCAAAGCTGTCATCAAGGCAAAGGGTGGCTACTTCTTGGCCTTCCTGCGACACCTGGTGTTGTAGGTGTCCTGGAGGGCAGGCAGTGTGCACCCAATGGTGCGTGTATCACTCTCTGAAGCGCCTTGCGGTCCGCGGCGGTGGAGTTGCCATACCAGTCTGTGATGCAGCCCGATCTATGATCAGGGGCAACTCTGTTTGGGGTAAGGGGGTCCAGAGGAGGTGAAACACACAACAGGACAGTTTGGGCCGGAGAGCATCCAGGAGAGAGAAGTCAGCACAGCATCAGGTGTTCCTCATGGGGCTCTGTAACAAACCTCCTCAATTCTGATTTGTCAGCTCTTCTCACCCCTAGGACAAGCATAGAAAAAGAAAGAATATAATGAGACAGAGAGCACCAGGGATGTTACTCTGTGGGTAAAAAGACAGGGGACAAGGGGCATATCAAGCTGGTGTCGTGTGTATGTGTACTTACCTCACTAGAGGTCTTCATTCAAACTGTGAGCTCTTGGAAGAATGGGCAAGGTAGGGATTGAGAACAAACAGCTGGCTTCCTCTGGGCCACCTTGTCATGCACTTTGTTCCATCTTCAGGATTCATCATCTTGGGTTAATTCGAACCTACAGCATATATCCAATATAGTATATGAAATCAATTGAGGCATTGAACAAATACAAATAAGACAGCTAGATACACCTACTTCAAACCCTAGCATACTAATACAACATTGCTATAGCCTACACCAGATCACAGATTATTTCTAGCTGTGCCACCAAATTTTTGCGAACTACTGGTAAAGTGAACAGGTTTAGCTAATACTGTAACATTATGGAACAATGTTTTTAAAATTAAACAAATGGTTAGCGGGAGAGGCAATATGGACAATCATGGCCTACAAAAGGATGATTTATGTCACGCAGAAGAGAGCCAAGTGAACCGAATCACACAGGGTTGTAATAGCTAAGGAGGACAGTCTGTCCCTGTGTTTTTGACATTTATGCTCTCCCCATTGAGTAGAATATATCACGGTGACATCTAGATGGCTACCAATATAAGTTATGTATTGTGTAGGCTGCAATCCTACTTGAAATACTGTATATTCCTGGGAGGGGGAAATTCACCACGTTACTAGTTTCCACCGCCGACACTGTGTTAGGCTACAGCAGACCAGTGGCACGGCACGTTAGCAACTTTAGCGGCTCGCGAGTACGGCCACAGCACAGCCACTTGAAGAAGATATGGACTAAACTAGTCGGAGCTTCATGTGTCTCACCCGACAGCATGACGATGGCGCCTGAAACTGATAATTTGAATCTACAGTAGGCATAAGATATTACTGTAAAGAAATACAGTATGTTAGAGTACTTTTTACAGGAGGCTTCCAGTTGATAACAGTATTTTTCAGCATTTTACCCATGATGCAGTGCAATCTACAGCATGAATGCTGTAAAACACATGTATGGTATTATACTGTGCATCCTACAATGTTTTACTGTAAAAATTACAGAAAAGTCTTACAGTGTAGTGTTCTTCCTGAAAGATCCCCTTCTCGAATTCCCGACTTCTGCCATGCTCCAATTCTGTATCGATCATTTATATTAAGATTCTACACGCTGTTCCAAAAGTGAAAGGTGGAAGTCCCCGTAGACGGGCACTTTCATATCTGAGAGTATTGTTTTCCGTCTGGAGAAAATGTACGGAAAGGACAGGTGCATCTCTCGAAAAATGGTAAAATTCTTGATTAATTTTTTATTTTATCATGAAATATTGGTTTTTATCAACTAGGTTGTATGTTTTATATGAAAGGAAAATAGACATGTGAACCCATTTTAGTCAGACGAATAAATATGAATTTATTTGCAAACATTTCACTGTCCTATATCACTCAGCAAAAAAAGAAAGATAATTCGTAAAAATCCAAATAATTTCACAGATCTTCATTGGAAAGGGTTTAAACACTGTTTCCCATGCTTGTTCAATGAACCATAAACAATTAATGAACATGCATCTGTGGAACGGTCGTTAAGACACTAACAGCTTACAGACGGTAGGCAATTAAGGTCACAGTAATGAAAACTTAGGACACTAAAGAGGCCTTTCTACTGAACACCAAAAGAAAGATGCCCAGGGTCCCTGCTCATCTGCATGAACATGCCTTAGGCATGCTGCAAGGAGGCATGAGGACTGCAGATGTGGCCAGGGCAATAAATTGCAATGTCTGTACTGTGAGACGCCTAAGAAAGTGCTACAGGGAGACAGGACGGACAGCTGATTGTCCTCGCAGTGGCAGACCACATGTAACAACACCTGCACAGGATCGGTACATCCGAACATCACACCTGCGGGACAGGTACAGGATGGCAACAACAACTGCCCAAGTTACACCAGGAACGCACAATCCCTCCATCAGTGCTCAGACTGTCCGCAATAGGCTGAGAGAGGTTGGACTGAGGGCTTGTAAGCCTGTTGTAAGGCAGGTCCTCACCAGCCATCACCGGCAACTACGTCGCCTATGGGCACAAACCCTCCGTCGCTGGACCAGACAGGACTGGCAAAAAGTGCTCTTCACTGACGAGTCGCGGTTTTGTCTTACCAGGGGTGATGGTCGGATCCACGTTTATTGTCGAAGGAATGAGCGTTACACAGAGGCCTGTACTCTGGAGCGGGATCGATTTGGAGGTGGAGGGTCCGTCATGGTCTGGGGCAGTGTGTCACAGCATCATCGGACTGAGCTTGTTGTCATTGCAGGCAATCTCAACACTGTGCGTTACAGGGAAGACATCCTCCTCCCTCATGTGGTACCCTTCCTGCAGGCTCATCCTGACATGACCCTCCAGCATGACAATGCCACCAGCCATTCTGCTCGTTCTGTGCGTGATTTCCTGCAAGACAGGAATGTCAGTGTTCTACCATGGCCAGCGAAGAGCCCGGATCTCAATCCCATTGACCACGTCTGGGACCTGTTGGATCGGAGTGTGAGGGCTGGGGCCATTCCTCCCAGAAATGTCAGGGAACTTGCAGGTGCCTTGGTGGAAAGAGGAAAAGCGCAGCTACCTGCTCCTCTGGATCGGTGAAAACGGGAGAGACATTTACAACACATGGACACTTACCGAGGCTGAATCAAAGGTACTGAAAACATACTACGATCGTTTTGAAGTAATACCAATGCAATTTTCGCTATGTACAAATTCCATGAGAAAGTACAAGGCACTAGCGAATCGTTTGAACAGTTTGTCACTGAGCTGCGTCTGCTTGTGAAAGACTGTGATTATGCAAACAAGGATGAGATGGTCAGGGACCGTATTGTATTTGGAATATACTCACCGCGAGTGAGAGAGAAACTTTTGAATGTTGGATCAGAGCTAACGCTGGACAAAGCTATCGACATAGCCAGATCTCACGAGCTAGCACAGGTTCAGATGAAAACCATTTCGGGCGGCAGCACGAGCGCATCACGTGAACAAGCAGTGCACGCAGTCAGGCAGACATCAAAGCACACCTCCTGTGCCCAGAGAGCATGTTTCAGAACGTAGATAGACAGAACTCCAAAACAGAGCGACACAGACTCCAAACGCCCCAAAACATGTGGATATTGTGGATACAACGTGCATGGCGAACAGGGGAATTGCCCAGCTAAAGGCAAACAGTGTACTAAATGTGGAAAATGGAATCACTTTGCAAAAGTGTGCAGAGTTTACCGTGGAAAAACAGTACATACTGTGAGTGAAGATGAAATGTCAATCAAAGAGTTAAATGCTGATGAACTGTTTATTGATTCAGTGACACAGAAAAGTCAGATATCAGAGACAGAGCAAGCCTTTACTGACATTGAGATAGGAAGACAAGGCACAGAGCTAAAATTCAAACTAGACACTGGTGCACAAGTAAACATTATTCCTCTGAATAAGTACAGAAGATTGACATCTGAGTGCGAGCTACAGCCCACCACGCGCAGACTGACTGGTTATGGTGGTGAACAGCTCCCAGTAAAAGGCACATGCACTTTCAAATGCAAATACAAGGGAAGGGACATGATGTTGGACTTTTACGTTGTTGACACTCGAGCACCTGCAGTGCTAGGTCTTAAAGCATGTTTAGACATGGACCTTATCAAGCTAGTTTTATCAGTGACAGCACCAGTAGAGATAGAGAATATCATGGAGGAGTTTGCTGATGTTTTTACAGGAATAGGACTATTCCCAGGAGAATGTACCATTCACCTTGACCCAAACGCAACCCCTGTGGTCTACCCACGAGAAAGATTCCACTTGCTCTCCGCGCCCGTCTGAAGAAAGAGTTGGAGAGCATGGAGCAATCTGACATCGTCACCAAGGTTACAGAACCGACGGATTGGATCAACGCGTTAGTGGTGGTGGAGAAACCACCCACAGGCAAGCTCAGAGTATGTCTCGACCCAAGAGACTTGAACAAGGCTATGAAACGCCCCCATTATCCCTTAGCGACGCTAAATGGCATCACACACAAGCTAGCGTGCGCACGCTACTTCAGTGTCATGGACGCCCGTTCAGGCTACTGGGCTATCAAGCTCACAAAAGAGTAATCTAAGCTCACAACGTTCAACACACCGTTTGGACGCTACAGGTTCCATCGTCTGGCTTTTGGGATTATCTCAGCCCAAGACGAGTTTCAGCGAAAGATCGACGAGGTGTACGAAGGCCTCGACGGAGTCGTGGCATTTGTGGACGACATCCTTGTCTATGGTCGAACCAAAGAGGAACACGACAGAAACCTCAGCGCAATGCTGCAAAGGTCCCGCGAGAGAGGAGTCCGGCTCAACCCCGAGAAGAGCACAGTCGGCGCTACAGAGGTCAGCTACTTTGGACATCTTCTCACAGCGAATGGAATCAAGCCAGATCCGCAGAAGATCTCAGCCATAAAGGAAATGGAGCCACCAAAGAACCGTGCAGAGCTGGAAACAGTGCTTGGCATGGTCAACTACTTAGCCAAGTTCGCACCCAGCCTCTCCAATGCTAATGCACCCCTGCGTCAGCTGCTAAAGCAGTCCAGTGAGTTCCTCTGGGACAAGCAACACGACATCGCTTTCCAGAAAGTGAAAGACTTGATCACGAGAGAACCAGGACCAATCCTTGCCTACTACGACCCCAACAAAGAGCTCAGACTCCAGGTGAACACGTCGAAGTATGGACTAGGGGCAGTGCTACTGCAAGAAGGAAAACCCATCGGCTACGCTTCCAAATCTCTCACAGACTGTGAAATCAACTACGCTCAAATTGAAAAGGAGCTGTACGCCATTCTGTTCGGATGTAAGCGTTTCCATCAGTATGTCTATGGACGACAAGTCATTGTGGAATCAGACCACAAGCCCCTCGAGTCAATCATGAGGAAACCGTTAGCCGCAGCCCCGCCAAGGCTACAGAGAATGATCCTTCAACTAGAAAAATACGACTTCACAATCACTCACCGTCCAGGCAAAGACATCCCTGTCGCAGACACACTCTCCGGGAAGTTTCTTACCTACAAGGACAGCAGCCTCAGTGAAGGCATGGACATGCAGGTGCACACTGTGTACAGCAACTTACCAGTTAGTGACACAAAACTGAAGGAGATCCGAGCAGAAACAGAAAAAGACACAACTCACACAGCTGAGGAAAGTCATACAGTCAGGATGGCCTGAGCGCGTCTCAGAGTTCTGGAACCATCGTGACGAACTATCACAGATCAACAGAGTAATTTTCAAAGGAGAGAAAATCATCATTCCTACCAGTCTCAGAGAAGAGATTTTGACAAAGATCCATGCTGGACATGGGCATGGAAAAGTGCAAACAGAGAGCACGGGACATTTTGTTTTGGCCCAGAATGTGCAAACAAATAGAGGACATGGTTGGTAAATGCCCCACCTGTCTTGAACAACGCCCCTCAAACACCAAAGAGCCAATGTTACCTCACCGTATCCCAGACCGACCCTGGCAGGTCGTGGCAACCGATCTGTTCACCTGGAACAACGAGGACTACATTATAACAGTGGACTACTACAGCAGATACTTCGAACTCGACAAGCTTCACAGCACCACATCTGCAGCTGTGATATACAAGCTGAAAGCAGCCTTTGCCAGGCATGGCATTCTAGAGTTTTTAATATCTGACAATGGGCCCTGTTACAAATCAAATGAGTTTGAATCCCTTCACAAAAGCATGGGAGTTAACACACGTCACCACAAGCCCACATTACCCTCAAAGTAATGGCCTTGCTGAAAAATCTGTGCAGATTGCTAAATCACTCATGGACAAAGCAAAAGCAGACAAGAGAGACCCCTACCTCAGTCTCCTTGAATACTGCAACACTCCAGTTGACAACTTCAAATCACCAGCCCAGCTGTTGATGAGCCGCAGACTTCGCTCAATCCTTCCCAGCACCAACCAGCAGCTGCAACCTGAGGTCGTCAGCTACAAGGAAATGCATGCAAAACGTGCACAGAGACAACAACAGCAAAAGCGATACTACGACAGGTCAGCCAGAACACTGCCACCACTGAACGACGGAGAGTCAGTTAGAATCCAGGAGCATGGCTACTGGAAGCCAGCAGTCGTCATCCAACCAGCTGACACTGAACGTTCATATCACGTTTGCACCGCAGAAGGAGCGGTGTACCGCCGCAATCGTCGTCACCTACTGAACACAAAAGAACAACACACTGACGAGATGAACTGTTCCCCTGAAAGAGAACGGGGTGGACTAAACACAGACACAACACAACATACACCATACTTACCTGCAACACCACAAGAACTGTTGACTGACACAGAAGCATGCTCAGCTTCATATCACACAAGGTCAGGAAGAGAGGTCAAGCCTAGACCTGTCCTAGACCTGTGAAATGTCAAAGGGTGTAGGCGGATCGCTGCCCTAAATGAGTTCCGGACTGTAAACTTGTTATTGAAAGTTAACTTGAAATGCTTTGGTATTGTATTTCTTTGAAATGTTGAGATGTCATTGCTACAGTGAAAAGCTGAGTTGCTGAGAAATATTTGTTCTAAAAGTAACAATATGCTGAATCATTGTTTCAGTCTGTTATGTTGATGCAGTTGGTGCAGTTTAAATGGTTACTTACCTCGAGTTCAAACTACAGAGCATGTATTCAAAAGAAACGCTTTATTGTTCTACATATTTTTTATTTTTTTTTAAAGAAGGGGGATGTAATATTCATATGTGTCAGTATACTGAATTGTAATTGGATGCATTCTACTGTCATATCATACTGTGCTATGATTGGTTAAGACCACCCAGGTGATAAGGTCATTCTAAAGAGGATCATGGCCGGAGACACATAAACATGCCAGTTATAGCTAGTTAATAAAGAGCTACGTTTATAAAGATCCTGTCGTCCTGCATTTTATTATTTTGTACAAAGCATACAAAAGACACCTACCATGGCAAGATCATTGAGGGTCTGGCGAGTTTGAGAAAGATAATGCATTTGCTCTTTTCGGTCACTGCATTTAGCATACACAACTGGGTAAAGAACAATTCTACAAAGAAGATGTACCACAAAGTACACGTTAAGAGTTGCCAACCGTTTTTACTTTAGCATTGCATTTCACCATCTATTCCAGCAGGTAAAACGTAACACGTCACCTTTTTAGATGGTTAGCCCAATTGTCGTGAATTCTATTTTGTAGCCATGTTCTCATATGGTTTTGAACATAACTGTTATATATTTTTATGAATATATCACATGATTTCATATTATTGTTTTGTTTATGTAATTTTTGTTTATTTATTTAAATGAACTGTACAATGCAATTCAGAGCTTACCTGCCAATGTTGTACACCATGACAATAAACCAAACCTTACTATAAATACAATTCATACCAACTGGATATTCTATTGGCTATAGGCCCAAAAAATAAAAATTGTCTAACGCTGCATTATAATCTACAATACTCCCTATCCACAAAGAATTTAGGCTGTCATATTTCAGTGAGTGTGATGTGATTCAGATAACCACATGAACAAAGAAATGTTCTGATCTGCTTGAAGTGATGTCAACAGGCCAGCAGGGGGCATTCTTCCACCTTAGGTGCTGTTGTGAGGATAACAGTTTTAGAGAGGATGGATGCTCAAAATTCATATATGGGTATGGATGCTTAGAATTCCTAAATTGCTGTATTAATCGCTTGAATGCCATTCTCAACTATGTGCTTTAAAATATAAGTTGAATACATTTGGAGACTAAATAAAATAAAATAATATTTGTCACACAGTTTACAGCACATATAGAAGGTGCAGTAAAATGCTTGCGTGCTAGGCTAGCACCCTCAATATTATTATAATTACATGCTTATTGCCTGTATAAGCAATATGTAATGATGAACTCGTCTGTTGGCTACATCATCTCTCCTAAGTCTCCTGGTTAAAAGTACAATACTGTCTGCTTTTGGTCAAATATGGCAGATACACACCTGGTTTCAGTTCTGTTTGCTTTCAGGGCAGTACACATAACCCAATACAATGTGATTGGGCAGGATTTTCTGAAACCTCTTCCCCCATCCACTTTTCTGTGGACTCATTGTAATTAAGGATTTACACTTTTGCTCTGACATTGGCAGGATGTTTTTGCACAATTAAGTGCATCCTCCATATTGCCTTCTAAAAAGGAAACTGTTCTGATAAGTGTGACTCATGTTGCAATGTCCTACATCTGTCTAATATGCATTATTCAAACAACTTATTATTCATACGTGTGATTAATAAAGCTCATCCTTCGTTCTTTAATTTTTCACCATATGGATTTGGATTTGGACGTCTTGGGTCGATGGGATTATAAATGGGTCCTCCAGAGCTGCCTGTCCTCCATTGCAGACGCAATCTCCACCTCCTCCAGTTCGGTGTTACTCCTTAGCTGTTCCACATATGTGTTCTCTGGCCTTCCCCTTCTGCTGGTACCGTGCTGTGGTTGCCAGATGATTAGTTCACCAAAGTTGTTGTTTTTAGTTTGGCTATGGAATACATTTCATTTCGCAGTATTTCATGCACCATAACTGTCCACCAGAGTGTAGTGTAGCACTCCTTCACATTTTAGTGTGAATCCCACTAAAGTGTAAAGCTCTAAATCAAAACTCCACCTTGGACCTTGGTTAAATAAAAAGTAGTGACACAACACAAACATTATGGAAAGTGGTAAAATATTTATTTCAAGAAAAGTACATATAATAATAATAATAATAATAATAATAATAATAATAATAATAATAATAATAATAATAATAATAAATAATACTATTAATAATAATAATACTATTGTGTTATATTTTTGGATATATTTATTTATTATTTCCCCCCTCACAGTAATCAACAAGCAAAATAGATAGGCTACAGGATACAGAATGAAATATAAGATAGAAAATGAAAAAACATGTTCTTATTAGTTAAAAATTAACAATGGTGACGCTGGCCGTGACCCCAGTCCCTGCGGGTGTCTCAGGAGTTGGGATATGCAAGAAACACATTTCCATTACTCATTTCCATTACACCCACATGTGTGTAACAGGACAAATATAAGTATCCCCCAAATTATTATTATTATGCCTTTCCTTAACCTTAACCCAAACATAAACCTCAGTCAAACTATACCTAAACTTAACCTTAACCTAACCCTCATTCCTAAACCTAACCTGAATCATCACCTCAATTAATTTTTACAACTACGACTGAATTAAGTTTTTCTTCTGCCGGTCGAATATCCACTTCCTAGTTTTATACATTGGGACGAACTTCAGCATAGTTTTTAATGACCCCTGAGAAGCGAATGACTTTGACCTCTTTGGTTTTGGCCTTGAAGTCCTGCCACAGGTACTCTGGAGACAACACCTTGCTGGGCTTGTTGTAGAGCAGGTACCTGTTGAGGTGGCTCTCCTCCTGCCAGGCAGCCTCGATGGAATTCTCCGCATCCATCTCAAACCGCTTTCGACATACCTTTGTGAGTGTGTAAACATCCTCCACGAACCCTCCGATCATAGCCCCACCATAGTAGTAGTCTCCCTCATCCATGGGGATGAAGGCCATCGAGGCTGGACGCCGTTCGTATGGGAAGTGGTCACGGGTCTGCTCGTAGTAGCCTGGGTGTAACACAGCAACCAGCCTTCCAAGAGACTCGGCCCCCCAGCGAGCGTGGAACTTGCTGTCCACGTCCAGACAGAAGATGTAGTCGGCCTCCCTGCTGATCTGACGTTCGATGGTGGTCTGGATGATTTCCATCCTCCGAGCTGATATCTCCTGCCAGCGGTTTGAACCCGGGACCTGGATCACACTCAAATGTCTCCCCTGAGTCAGGTTCACTGAAGGAACATCGTGTGGACGATCAGTGAAAACATAGTAGCGCACGTTGAAGTCGACCATGAAGTGCTTCTCTGCTGTCTCCAGAAAATCTTGGAGAAAGCTGACGTATCTGTCAGTATATAAAGACATACATATCATAAGGATTAGTGCCTGGCTCAAGGACACAACGGCAGTAGGTCGCACCTGAGAATTTGATGTCAGCAATCCTCTGTAACTGATGGGGTGGCAGGTAGCCTAGCGGTTTAGATTGTTGGGGCAGTAACCAAAAGGTCACTGGTTCGAATCCCTGAGCCAAGCTAAGTTGGAAACATCTGCTGTTCTGCCCTTGAGCAAGGCAGTTAACCCCCAACAACAACTGCTCCCCGTGCGCCAATTATCTCGATTAAGCCAGCCCCCCCCAAACCTCTCTGATTCAGAGGGGTTGGGTTAAATGCGGAAGACACATTTTAGTTGAATGCTTTCAGTTGTGCAACTGACTAGGTATCCCCTTAACTGCATTATCATTCTCATATGACATTATACCACTTTCTGACCAATATACAATCAAGCAGATAATACATGAAGTAGTACAATTCTTCACGTGTTACAAGGCATGAATCATGACAACGTCATCATATTGTATTACCTGCCATGTTACATCAGGTTCTTATGTCCTTGAAATTGTATTGATTGTTCAACTTCCCTTTTGAATATTTGGCAAAAGTTGTACTCACTTTCCAACGGCAAACACTGTGGTTGCTATGGTGAGGTTCATGGGCTTGTAGATGTTGTCGACGATCACAGGGTCAAAGGTGCCTTCCCAGACGATGGGTGCCAACCATGGGGTCACTGCCACCACATCAGTACGTCTAGAGAAACAGAACAGGGTCCTGCCTGACAGTGTTGTACTGACCAGAGCCATGATATGATCTCAATATTTCACTATGGTCCTTGAAACAAGGTGTGGTATTTAGGCTACACCTCCTCACACTGATGTGTCAGACACTAATGTCAGGTGTGACCTCGTAATATATCAAATCTCCCCACGCTGATGTGTCAGAAACCTACAGTACGTCAGCTAATATTACTTTAACATGAGGTAAAAATGCTACTTACCCCACCAAGACACTGGGCTGCTTGTACAATAGCCTGGGAGAACAAAATGTAGTTAATTACTTAATTATAATGAAGAGCTGGGCTGATGTTGGTAGTATTAAATAGACTGACCTGTAATAGTTGTACTACTACAGAAAATATATACTGAACAAAAATATAAGCACAACATGAAACAATTTCAATGATTTTACTGAGTTACAGTTCATACAAGGAAATCAGTCAATTGAAATAAATTCCTTAGGCCCTAATCTATGGATTTCACATGACTGGGCAGTGGCACAGCTATGGGTGGGCCTGGGAGGGCATAGGCCCACCCACTAGGGAGCCAGGAACAGCCAATCAGAATTAGTTTTTCCCCACAAAAGGTATTTATTACAGACAGAAATATTCCTCAGTTTCATCAATTGTCCGGGTAGCTGGTCTCAGACGATCCCGCAGGTGAAGAAGCCGGATGTGGACGTCCTGGGCTGGTATGGTTACACGTGGTCTTTGGTTTTGAGGCCGGTTGGACATACTGCCAAATTCTCTAAAACGATGTGGGAGGCGGCTTATGGTACAGAAATGAACATTCAATTCTCTGGCAACAGCTCTGGTGGATATTTGAGCAGTCAGCATGCTAATTGCACACTCCCTCAAATCTTGAGACACCTGTGGCATTGAGTTGTGTGACAAAACTGCACATTTTAGAGTGGCCTTTTATTGTCCCCAGCACAAGGTGCACCTGTGTAATGATCATGCTGTTTAATCAGCTTCTTGATATGCGACACCTGTCAGGTGGATGGATTATCTTGGCAAAGGAGAAATGCTCACTAAAAGGGATGTAAACCAATTTGTGCACAACATTTGAGAGAAATAAGCTTTTTGTGTGTATGAAAAATGTGGGACCAACGCTTTACATGTTGATTTATATTTTTGTTCAGTATACATTAACAGAACTACTACCCCAACAACCATGCTATAAACTCAACACATAAAGTATCCCATCACCAATTCAAGCAGTAAATCAAACATGACATTTATGTAATAGAAATGTACATCAAAGGACCACTAATCTGATTGATTGCCAGTCCTTTATGGATTTTTTTTTGGTAGGATTGATTTGATTGATTTCATCAGTACAGCATGACACCATACTTCTATGGTTAATTATGGTAGAGTAAAATAAAGATACACACTTTTCAAGAGAGATCATGTTCCGTTCTCTGCTCCTGAACATGGGCTTACTCAGGCTGTATGAATAGAAAATCATAGTAAGAAGAAAACAAACACAATTAAGATCATAGAAAACTAGAAAGGGTACTTTTTAAGTAAGAAAAATTGTGTGACTTGCTTCAAAGTATTGTTATGTTAGTGGAAGGAGTTTAGAAGTTTAAATTTTTAGAGGCTAGTGTTGACAATTTGAGGCTAATGTAGTAGTGACTGTATTATAAATAGTAGTGGGATAGTAGCTATTAGTGCAGGGGTTCCCAAACCTTTTTGGCCCACGACCCCATTTTGATATCTGAAAATTCTCTCGACCCCAACCATATGAAAATAATTATGAAATTATCAGCCTATTTTTATTTATTTATTTGGGGCTATTGAAAAACAATCTAACATTATTTCTGATTGTCTTCTCAACTCAAAATCACATACTTTGAATGTGGGGCTATTACACTCAATCGCAAATTAGTCTGACATAAAGAAGACAGCAGGGTATTCCCTTTGAGTCAGGAACCAAAACTCCCCCATAGTGACCCGTGAATGCGTTGTCTGCAGCATTCGGTCACATGACAGCTCGACCAGCTGTTTGATTTCACTTACCACCATGTCAACTGAGCCAGGATCACTGTCAAACAGATTGGGAAGTAGGTCCCAAAGTGATTTTCCAAGAGTTGTCATCACTCATGTGGGACACTTACTGATTCTGTTTTCTGTTAGAAACATGCACAGCCGATGGGAAGGGGGCATAGTTTGCTTTTGAAGGACTCTCTCTCCAATAAGAATTATTTCCTCTGAATCCACTGATTCGGTCACTCATCTGTAGAATGTTTATCCGACATGATAAAAAATAAATAATAATAATATTATTATTATGTCCCCCACACTTATAAAACCAAAGTTGCGCCCTTGAGTTTCCCAAATATATCTGTCACATAGGCAAGGAGAGACATTTTCTTTTTATTACACAGAAAGTCAACCAAGTCTGTTTATTTTTCATCCACTGTGAATGACAACAGTTCCTTTCTCAATGCAGAAAATATTTCTAACAATCCCCCTCGATAACCACCAAGCCTCGGTGTGAAATAGAACATTGTCATGCTCTGATCCCATATCTCCACATAGTTTTGCGAACAGGCTTGCGCGCAGTGGATGTGGTTTGATGTAGTTTACATTCGAAGTTACCTTGTGGACACCCCTTCAAATTAGTGGATTTGGCTATTTCAGCCACACCTGTTGCTGACTTTTCCCTGCTAGAGCTGCCCTGGTCAACTGTAAGTGCTGTTATTGTGAAGTGGAAAAGTCCAGGAGCAACGACGGCACAGCTACGACGTGTTAGGCCACACAAGCTCACAGAACGGGACCGCCGAGTGCTGAAGAGCGTAAAAATCGTCTGTCCTCAGTTGCAACACTCACTCTTCGGTTCCAAACTGCCTCTGGAAGCAACGTCAGCACAAGACCTGTTCCTCGGGAGCTTCATGAAATGGGTTTCCATGACCGAGCAGCCACACACAAGCCTAAGATCACCATGCGCAATGCCAAGCGACGGCTGGAGTGGTGTAAAGCTCAGCACCATTGGAAAACGCATTCTCTGGAGTGATGAATCACGCTTAACCATCTCGCAGTCCGACGGACAAATCTGGGTTTGGTGGTTGCCAGGAAAACGCTACCTGCCCAAATGCATAGTGCCAACTGTAATGTTTGGTGGAGGAGGAATAATGGTCTAGGGCGGATTTTCATGATTTGGGCTAGTTCCTTTAAATCCAGAGAAGGGAAATCTTAACGCTAGAGCATACAATGACATTCTAGACGATTCTGTGCTTCCAACTTTGTGGCAACAATTTCGGGAAGGCCTTGTATTGTTTCAGCATGACAATGCCACTGTGCACAAAGCGAGGTCCTTACAGACATGGTATGTCGAGATCGTTGAGTTAGAACTTGACTGGCCTGCACAGAGTCCTAACCTCAACCCCATCGAACACCATTGGGATGAATTGGAACGCCGACTGCGAGCCAGGCCTAACCGCCCAATATCAGTGCCGACCTCAGTAATGCTCTTGTGGCTGAACGGACGCAATGTTCCAACATCTAGTGGAAAGCCTTCCCAGAAGAGTGGAGTCTGTTATAGCAGCAAAGGGGGGACCAACTCCATATTAATGCCCGTGATTTTGAAATGAGATGTTCGACGAGCAGGTGTTTAGTGAGTCTTCCAGATCAGAGGCAGTAGGGATGACCACGGATGTTCTCTTGATAAGTGCATGAATTGGACCATTTTCCTGTCCTGTTAAGCATAAAAAATTGAACTAATACTTTTGGGTGTCAGGGAAAATGTTTGGAGTAAAAAGTACATTATTTTCTTTAGGAATGTAGTGAAGTTAAAGTAAAAGTTGTCAAAAATATAAATAGTAAAGTACAGATACCCCAAAAAACTAGTTAAGTAGTACTTTAAAGTAATTTTACTTAAGTATTTTACACCACTGGATTTAATACGAGAAAAAGCCTATAATTTTACAATGGTTCTGTGTAGCCTAGTTATGCTAATATATTTGAGACCAGTGTATTGCAGTTATTTTCATCTTTGACTTCTTTGAATTTTGTCTTTGAGTTCGTTGACAAAACAGACCATGGAACGCTGTCACGCCCTGGCTCTGGGGACTCTAGTATGTTGAGCCAGGGTGTGAGTTTTCATTTGTTTATGTTCTAGTTGTTGTATATCTATGTTGGCCAGGGTGGCTCCCAATCAGAGACGGCTGTAGCTCGTTGTCTCTGATTGGGAGTCATACTTAGGTAGCCGTTAGGCATTCATTATTTGTGGTTTCTTGTTCCGTGTTGGTTCGTGTATGTAACCAGGGACGTCACGTTTTCGTTTTGTTGTTTTGTTCGTGTGTTCATTCAAATTAAATAAAATGTTCGCATTCAACGCTGCGCCTTGGTCCTCCTCTGTTCCCGACGAGCGTGACAAACGCCTTTTCACACAGAGATTTATTTGATCTGTGGTGGGTCTGTTAAAACTGTGCGATTATTTTGGAGGTTTATAGAAGTGAATGTTATCTATAAATGTACTGTTATAGTATTTCTAAGTAGCAGCCAATGCAGCCTGCGCCTCAAATATAAAACAGCTGATTGTTGAGTTGTGGCTGTCAATGAACAGTAGGCAGCAGCTAGAAGGTATTTGGGCAATATTTCAAAATACAATTGCAGGAAAAATCTTTTTGAATAGGTGAGTGCCACTGGAAAGTTGGTGGACTATAATTTCCTCCTCATATTGTAGGCCTAAAATCGGTGTATCCTCTCTTTTCATTGGCCTATGCTATTGGTTGCATTTAAGACATGGGTCGTTCTTTCTATTGATCACAGCATGTAAATGTCAGAGTAGCTTGTCATTTTGATAATTTGTGTGATATAAATAAATATTATTTTAATGTCTCCAGTCATGTAACATTATGTAAAATTGCAAGAAATGATTTTATAAAAGGCCCTTTTTTCTTGGACCAACACACCCCTCAGCCCTTGGTCTTCAGGAATGAGCCCTGAATGTTATGAAACTCTGTGAACTCCCTGGCAGCCATATCAGCCATGGAAACTAATTGTTATCACTTTATGATAGAACATTCAGATTTTTCTGCCTGACTGTGGCGCTCTTTACCTGATTGTTAGGATTTTCTTGTGATCACTTATTTTGCTCAAAAAGATGGGCCTAGCTGAGAATAGAACATTCCGTTTTCTGCCTGAATGTGGCGCTGTTTACCACAATTCTATGGACTATCTTGTGACAGAACAAAACTACAAAAATCCTAACATCCTAACTTTAAAAGTACCATCCTACCTTTAAAAGTACCAAGTACCATGACTTGTTGGGGGAATTTCTCAGTTTATCTCAACTAACCTGGTGCACTTCTGGTCCTCATCAATTGGGATATCTCTGTTGGAAACAATGAAACCATAAAATAACGTTCCCCTGAAATTCAAGCCTCAAACCAAACCCTGTTAATAAGAATCAGACAATATTGTGACTTGCATCTCACATTAGAGCATCATTAGGCTGTAATAGATTAACAGAACTTGATCTTACCTGTTGAGCCTTTCAGAGAAGAAGTTGAAATAGACATAGCTTTGGGGAGGCAGGAGAGAATCAGTTAAAGTCTGTCATGAAAACATTTAGGGTACTTTTACACTAACAAAATGTGTTGCCGGCGCTGCCTTTCTTTGACATCAGATTTTCGACATTTATTTGAAACATAATTTATACCTTACGCAAGTACACTACGCAAGGACGCATTTAGCTTTTCAAAATGGCAATCCTGCGTAGTTGCGTGGAGTTACAAATTACGGGGCAGCACACATTTGCGTACCTTATTGTATTGTGTAGGTTGTAAATTAGGCTTTACACAATCCTTACATTACCTTGGATGCGGTGTTGCCAAAGCCATATACATGCTGCATGTGTATGGCAGCTATTAACATGCCGTGAATACCATATTATGTAGTAGTATATAAAAGTAGGCAAGATGTTGAAAGTATACAGGAGCTTTTCAACTAAACCATGTTGCACATAATGTTGCACACTTGAATAATGCAACGATTCACACGTGTGCAGACATTTTTAAAGTGTTACATTTCTTTGCTAATACAACAAAAATGTAGTACTGATATTAATTGCATGTGGCTTTAGAGAGCCATTGTCTTTATCCAATACCACTCAGAGAGGGGTATGTGGTGTAGAAGTGTCCCAAGATACCTAGTTAATGTATTGAATAGTTTGATTAAATCTTGAGAAGTTGAATGACTGTTTAGTTAGTGCTTCCCTCAACCCTGCAACAGAACCTATTTATAAGTTTGTTTGTTTGTTAAATCATTGTGTAACCTTTACTTTCCTTTATGACCAGGCTCAAAAGAAAGCCTCAGTAATTCAGTTTGCATTGACTATTGTGGAGGAGGAAATAAATGATACATCTTTTGGAATTCAATATTTTTCCACTTTACCCAGTCTGTTTTGGAATGGGTGGCCAGTAATAAACTGTTCCTGAACATCTCTAAAACTAAGAGAATTGTATTTACTACAAACCATTCCCTAAGTTCTAGACCTCAACTGAATCTGGCAATGAATGGTGTGTCTGTTGAAAAATAAAAAAATAAAAAAAAATGTAATGGTGTTGTGGGGGAGGAAACACGTTTGTGAAGTTCATACATATCTTGGAATTAAATATTTTTCCACTCAACCCAACCTAAGAACTTGTTTGTACCTGTTCTTGTTTAAACAATAACAGGTGGAGTAGTATGGCAATTTGACATTTGGCAGTAGTCTGCAGGGTTTGGGACTCACTGAGTGGCAAAATATTGAACTGTGACAATGGCATTTAACTGTGTGTTGGCCATGTATAACCCCTGGGTAAGAGGGAAGTTTGCCATGTGGCTATGGTTTAAGTTTGTAAATTGCTAAGTTTGATATATATATATATATATTTAATGGTATCTTGAGAAGTTAAATGACTTTTTAGCGCTTCCCTCGAAATAGGCCATATTTAGACACCTTTATTAATTATTTCATGTATTACTAAGACGGGGTCCGAGGGGATTCCATAGCGACAGTGTGCGAGATAAGTCATGGCCCATTGACTGTACCTGTTAGTAGCATGTGTCCCCCGTCTGAAGCAATATCCATAAATCGGTAGACGGCTCCAATTGGAGAATCGCTGTTTGCCTCGTCGAGCAGTGAAAAATAAACAATTGAATCCAGTTTTTATATTCTACATCCCCTCCGCAGATCAAAATGTAATCTGGTTTGCAATGCTTTGTTCTGACTTTTTGCGCACACATTTCCTCTACTTAACGTCTGGGGCACCATGGTGCCCATATTGCGAGGCTGATTAGCTAGACAAATAGGTGTGTGAAACAAAGGCAGGGGTGTGCGCAAAGTGAGAACACCAACTGGAATTGATTTGGGTAGGGGGGTAGCATCTAAAACTGGATTTAACAGTTCTTGTTTGTTGCTCAGCGATGCAAATGACGATTCTCACCTTACAAAAAACCACATGATTTCACATGTGGAAAATTACATGATTTCACATGTGAAATGTCCACATGTTATACACATGTGAAATTGTATTTCACTTGTGAAATTTCACGTGATATCATGTTAAACTATGTGGCTTTGGTACACCACATATGATGATATTTCATATGTGATCACATAAACTTTCACATGTGGATTCACATTTTCACATGATGCCCTGCAAACAAAAAGTCATTAAGATGTCCCCTGAACGTCACGAAATAGCTACAATGTTTTCCACGTACATATTTGACACACTTTGACATACATGATTACATTGTGTATGTTTATTTATACATTAATTATTATTCAACATGTCCTCATCTGGAATTTGAACTCACAACCTCTTGGTTCACAGCATTCATTCTATGCCACCGTGTCTGTGTCAATGACTGATTTAATCTAACTCTCACATGTGGAATTGCATTTTCACATGTGAAAAACTTTCAAATGTTGTCACATTTAGTTTCATGGTATCACATGTTGAAATGTTGCATCCCCCTGTTTCACATTTATGTGTCGTTTCATGTTATAACATGTTGCTTTTACATGTTGTCACATGTTTTCACATTAACTTGATCACGTGAAATTCATGTGGTTTTTCCCATATGGATCCAATCGGAACCGTCTACCGATTATGGATGTAGCTTCGGATGTGGGACACATGCTGCTAGCAGGTACAGTCATTGGACCATGACTTACAGTGCATTCGGAAAGTATTCAGACCTGGACTTTTTCCACATTTTGTTACATTACAGCCTTATTCTAAAATTTATTAAATCATTTTTTCCCCCTCATCAATCTACACAAAATAACACATAACGACAAAACAAAAACAGGTTAAAAAAATTATATTACATTTACATACATATTCAGACCCTGTACTCAGTACTTTGTTGAAGCAGCTTTGGCAGCGATTACAGCCTCGACTCTTCTTGGGTGTGATGCTACAAGCTTGGCACACCTGTATTTGGGGAGTTTCTCCCATTCTTCTCTGCAGATCCTCTCAAGCTCTGTCAGGTTGGACGGGGAGCATTGCTGCACAGCTATTTTCAGGTCTCTCCAGAGATGTTCGATCGGGTTCAAGCCCGGGCTCTGGCTGGTCCACTCAAGGACATTTAGAGACTTGTCCGAAGCCACTCCTGCGTTGTCTTGGTGAACCTTCGCCCCCAGACTGAGGTCCTGAGCACTCTGGAGCAGGTTTTCATCAAGGATCTCTCTGTGCTTTGCTCTGTTCATCTTTCCCTCGATCCTGACTAGTCTCCTAGTCCCTGCCTCTGAAATACATCCCCACAGCATGAGGCTGCAACCACCATGCTTCACCGTAGGGATGGTGCCAGGTTTCCTCTAGACGTGACACTTGGCATTCAGGCCAAAGAGTTCAATCTTGGTTTCATCAGACCAGAGAACTTGTTTCTCATGGCCTGAGTTTCTTTAGGTGCCTGTTGGCAAACTCCAAGCGGGCTGTCGTGGCTTATACTGAGGAGTGGCTTCCATCCTTCTGGAAGGTTCTCCTATCTCCACAGAGGAACTCTAGAGCTCTGTCAGCGTGACCATCAGGTTCTTGGTCACCTTCCTAACCAGAGCCCTTCTCCCCTGATTGCTCAGTTTGGCCGGGCGGCCAACTCTAGGAAGAGTCTTGGTGGTTCCAAACTTCTTCCATTTAAGAATGATGGAGGCCACTGTGTTCTTGGGGACCGTCAATGCTGCAGAAATGTTTTGGTACCCTTCCCCAGGTCTGTGCCTCGACACAATCCTGTCTCTGAGCTCTTCGGACAATTCCTTCGACCTCATGGCTTGGTTTATGCTCTGACATGCACTGTCAACTGTGGGACCTTATATAGACAGGTGTGTGCCTTTCCAAATCATGTCCAATCAATTGTATTTACCACAAGTGGACTCTAATCAAGTTGTAGAAACATGCCAGGGATGATCAATGGAAACAAGATGCAGCTGAGCTCAATTTCGAGTCTCATAGCAAAGGGTCTGAATACTTATGTAAATAAGGTTTTCTATTTTTTATAAATTTGCAAAAAATGTTAAACCTGTTTTCGCTTTGTCATTTTGGGATATTGTGTGTAGATTGCTGAGGCTGTAACATAACAAAATGTGGAGAAAGTCAAGGGGTCTGAATACTTTCGGAAGACTGTATCTTGGTATTAAAGTTTACAAAGATCAGAAAGAAAGGGCCAACTTAAATGTATCTCCTATTTTAGAGAAAATTGGAAAGAGATTTAACTCCTGGTTATTAAGAGATCTTTCTTCATCTGGACATGTACTTTTGTCAAAATCTGAAGGTCTGTCCAGATTAGTTTATACCTCCCTTGCCTTGGATGTTCTCTGTCAGTAACTAAATTGTTGATACTAAATTATTTAACTTCATATGGAGGAATAAACCTCATTATTTAATAATAACGGTAATATTTAGCACCCAATATGAGGGAGGGTAGAATGCTCTGGATTTTAAAACCTCTAATATAATCTTTAAAATGGATACAAAACTATTTAAGAAATAAGGATTGCATTTGGAATATAAACCCTAATTTAATATTCCAACAGATTGGTGGTCTAGAGTTATTACTCAAATGCAACTTTGATGTGGGTAAAATTCCTATTAAGCTTGCTATAATAAGTACTTATAACTTGGAACCTCATGTAGAAATATAACTTTTCCCAACAAAGATATACAATCTGGAATGATAAAGACATAAAATACAAAAACAATTCTTTGTTTTTCCAGAGCTGGTTTGACAACAGCTCTTATCCAGAGCGACTTACAATATATTTTTTGTTTGTTTGTTTATACTGGCCCCCCGTGGGAATCAAACCCACAACCCTGGCGTTGCAAACGCCATGCTCTACCAACTGAGCTACATCCCTGCCGGCCATTCCCTCCCCTACCCTGGACAACGCTGGGCCAATTGTGCGCCGCCCCATGGGTCTCCCGGTCGCGGCCGGCTACGACAGAGCCTGGATTTGAACCAGGATCTCTAGTGGCACAGCTAGCACTGAGATGCAGTGCCTTAGACCACTGCGCCACTCGGGAGACTATATCTAATAAGATTAAACTCATTCATAGAATCTACCCTGTAAAGACCTTTATTGGACACAGATTCAAAATTGCTATTGATAACAAATGTGTATTTTGTGGTTGTGACCTAGAGACACATTGATTTTGGGACTGTTCTTATGTCAGAAGATTTTGGAGTGAGTTAGAAGATTTTATTTTAAAATAAACTACTATTAATGTTAATTTGAAAGACTGATATTATGTTTTATTTTGATCCAAATGATATGGACCCCGATTTAACTTTCATTGTTCATTTGTTTATTTTTCATGGAATATTCTTTATCCATAAAATGAAGTGGGCGGAGAACAAACCCCTCTTCACATTGTTTAAGATAGAATTGAAACATTATTTAGAAATTATCAGTAAGTGTAAAAACAAAAAAGCAATACGCACCATAAAACGTATTGACAAATTGAAAATGTATCTCGACATGTAATACCCCTGTCTGTTAGGTTTATGTACTCTTGTTCGTTTATTTCTGTTTTTGTATAAAAAAATATATATAAAAAAAAGAAATCACAGGACGCTATTTGAACTTCTCGAGAACAAAAATTGCTGCCATTGCAAAACTCGATTAGTCCCAGTAAGCAGCCTGACAGGATGCTCTCAATGGTGCGTCTGTAAAAGTTTGTGAGGGTCTTAGGGGCCAAGCCACATTTTTTCAGCCTCCTGAGGTTGTCTGTGTGGGTGGACCATTTCAGATTGTCTGTGATGTGTACACCGAGGAACTGGAAGCTTTTCACTTTCTCCACTGCGGCCCTGTCGATGTGGATGGGAGCGTGCACCCTCTGCTGTCTCTTGAAGTCCACGATCAGCTCCTTCGTTTTGTTGACGTTGAGGGAGAGGTTATTTTCCTGGAACCATTCCTTCAGGGCCCTCATCTCCTCCCTGTAGGCTGTCTCTTCATTGTTGGTAATCAGGCATACTACTGTTGTGTCATCTGCAAACTTGATGATTGAGTTGGAGGCATACGTGGCCACGCAGTCATGGGTGAACAGGGAGTACAGGAGGGGGCTGAGCACGCACCGTTGTGGGGCCCATGTGTTGAGGAGCAGCCTAGTGGAGGTGTTGTTTCCTACCTTCACCACCTGGGGGCGGCCCATCAGGAAGTCCAGGGCCCAGTTGCACAGGGTGGGTGCTTTGGGGGTACTATGGTGTTGAAGGCCGAGAGGGATACATAGGTATCCCTCTTGTCCAGATGGGATAGGGCAGTGTGCAGTGCGATGGCGATTGCATCATCTGTGGATCTTTTGGGGCGGTATGCAAATTGAAGTGACCCTAGGGTGTCAGGTAAGGTGGAGGTGATATGATCCTTAACTAGCCTCTCAAAGCACTTCATGATGACAGAAGTGAGTGCTACGGGGCGATAGTCATTTAGTTTAGTTACCTTTGCTTACTTGGGTACAGGAACAATGTTGGACATCTTGAAGTGGGGACAGCAGACTGGGATAGGGAGATATTGAATATGTCCGTAAACACTCCAGCCAGCTGGTCTGCGCATGCTCTGAGGACGAGGCTAGAGATGCCATCTGGACCGGCAGCCTTGCGAGGGTAAACACGCTTAAATGTTTTACTCACGTTGGCCACGGAGAATGAGAGCCCACAGTCCTCGGGAGCGGCCCGCGTCGGTTGCACTGTGCTATCCTCAAAGCGGGCAAAGGTGTTTAGCTTGTCCAGGAGGCGTCCGCGACGTGGCTGGTTTTCCCTTTGTAATCCGCGATTGTCTGGAGTCCCTGCCGTCTCGTGTCTGAGCCGTTGAATTGCATTTCTCTGTACTGACGTTTTGCCTGTTTGATTGCCTTACGGAGGGCATAACTGCACTGTTTTGTATTCAACCATATTCCCAGTCACCTTGCCATGGTTAAATACATTTACATTTACATTTTAGTCATTTAGCAGACGCTTTTATCCAGAGCGACTTACAGGAGCAATTAGGGTTAAGTGCCTTGCTCAAGGGCACATTAACGTCATTTAGCAGACGCTCTTAGCCAGAGCGACTCACAAATTGGTGCGTTCACCCTATAGCCAGTGGGATAACCACTTTACAATTTGGGGGGGGTTAGAAGGAATACTTTATCCTATCCCAGGTATTCCTTAAAGAGGTGGGGTTTCAAATGTCTCCGGAAGGTGGTGAGTGACTCCGCTGTCCTGGCGTCGTGAGGGAGCTTGTTCCACCATTGGGGTGCCAGAGCAGCGAACAGTTTTGACTGGGCTGAGCGGGAGCTATGCTTCCGCAGAGGAAGGGAGCCAGCAGGCCAGAGGTGGATGAACGCAATGCCCTCGTTTGGGTGTAGGGACTGATCAGAGCCTGAAGGTACAGAGGTGCCGTTCCCCTCACTGCTCCATAGGCAAGCACCATGGTCTTGTAGCGGATGCGAGCTTCAACTGGAAGCCAGTGGAGTGTGCGGAGGAGGGGGGTGACGTGAGAGAACTTGGGAAGGTTGAACACCAGACGGGCTGCGGCATTCTGGATGAGTTGTAGGGGTTTAATGGCACAGGCAGGGAGGCCAGCCAACAGCGAGTTGCAGTAGTCCAGACGGGAGATGACAAGTGCCTGGACCAGGACCTGCGCCGCTTCCTGTGTAAGGCAGGGTCGCACTCTCCGAATGTTGTAGAGCATGAACCTGCAGGAGCGGGTCACCGCCTTGATGTTGGCGGAGAACGACAGGGTGTTGTCCAGGGTCACGCCTAGGCTCTTCGCACTCTGGGAGGAGGACACAGCGGAGTTGTCAACCGTGATGGCGAGATCATGGAACGGGCAGTCCTTCCCCGGGAGGAAGAGCAGCTCCGTCTTGCCAGGGTTCAGCTTGAGGTGGTGATCCGTCATCCATACTGATATGTCTGCCAGACATGCAGAGATGCGATTCGCCACCTGGTTATCAGAGGGGGGAAAGGAGAAGATTAGTTGTGTATCGTCAGCGTAGCAATGATAGGAAAGGCCATGTGAGGATATGACAGAGCCAAGTGACTTGGTGTATAGGGAGAAAAGGAGAGGGCCTAGAACCGAGCCCTGGGGGACACCAGTGGTGAGAGCACGTGGTGCGGAGACAGCTTCCCGCCACGCCACTTTGTAGGAGCGACCGGTCAGGTAGGACGCAATCCAGGAGTGAGCCGCGCCGGAGATGCCCAGCTCGGAGAGGGTGGAGAGGAGGATCTGATGGTTCACAGTATCAAAGGCAGCAGACAGGTCTAGAAGGACAACCACAAAATGCGGTGGTTCGCGCTTTCAGTTGCTGCCATCTATGCACGTTTTTTTGTTTGGGTAGGTTTTAATAGTCACAGTGGGAACAACATCCCCTATATACACGGCAGTGACCATAACCAAAGATAATTCTCTTGGGGTGTAATACAGTAGGCATTTGATTGTGAGGTATTCTAGGTTAGGTGAACAAAAGTATGGAAGGGAACAATAACTAAAATAAAATACTGCAAAGTTGCTTAGGAGCTAGAAGCAGAGCTGCCATGTCTATCGGTGCCATCTTAACACGAATGAGCGCCATCTTAACATTAATAAAAGTTGAAAATATGTAATTTATAGACGTCTATGTTTGGGCCAAATCAAGGCCGGTCTGGACCTCACCAAATCTGAAATAAACATAGACCTCTGTGATTGGTTCAGATTTGGTCCACACCGGACCAAAAACCAATATCCTTGGATGTGGAAATCAAGGCCGGTCCGGATGGCACCAAAAAAAGACATCCAAAGGCTTTTGCGTCGGTCCGTGCTAACTGAGGTGTAGCATACATTGTTGCCTTAAATTGAATTTTATGAATGGCCTTTATGTGGTAAGCTCACCGTTTGTAAAAAAAACAAAACAACAACAACAATATGTCTGGACAGGACCAAAAAAATACGTATAAATAAAGTGGGCTCGTGCTTACTGGGTTGTAGCATACCATGTCAATTTTATGAATGGCCATCCATGTGGGAGGCCCACCATTTGTAAAACAGGCAGTTGCTGGATACAAACTTAAAACCACTGATCATGACAATGGGGTGAAACTCCTGGACAACAGTTGTGACTGTCCATTCCATATTGTCCATTTTACTTTGACCTGTCCTGTTTTTAGGATATGTAGTTTGTTAACATAACAGCACATTTTTTATTTCATTGGGAGCCATTTAGGTTAGGCTATTTGATTGGAGAAACCTGCATGATGTAAAAAGTGTCTTTGATTAGGCTATTTGATTGGAGAAACCTGCATGATGTAAAAAGTGTCTTTGATTAGGCTATTTGATCGGAGAAACCTGCATGATGTAAAAAGTGTCTTAGGTTAGGCTATTTGATTGGAGAAACCTGCATGATGTAAAAAGTGTCTTTGATTAGGCTATTTGATCGGAGAAACCTGCATAATGTAAAAAGTGTCTGTCTCATTACATTGTCATACATTTTATCTCCAGCCTGTAGCCTACAGAAAAGTCCACATACTCTTTCTACCATATCCTACATGTATGTGGACACTCCTTCAAATTAGTGGAATCTGCAATTTCAGCCACACCCGAGCACACAGCCATGCAATCTCCATAGACAAACATTGGTAGTAGAATGGCCTTACTGAAGAGATCAGTGACTTTCAACGTGGCACCGTCATAGGATTCCACCTTTCCAACAAGCCAGTTCGTCAAATTTCTGCCCTGCTAGAGCTGCCACTGTCAACTCTAAGTGCTGTTATTGTGAAGTGGATACATCTAGGAGCAACAACGGCTCAGCCGCGAAGTGGTAGGCCACACAAGCTCACAGAACAGGACCGTAGAGTGCTGAAGCGCGTAAAAATCGGCTGTCCTCGGTTGCAACACTCACTACCTAGTTCCAAACTTCCTCTGGAAGCAACGTCAGCACAAGAACTGTTAGTCGGTGCGCAATGCCATGCGTCGGATGGAGGGGCGTAAAGCTCGACGCCATTGGACTCTGAAGCAGTGGAAACGCGTTCTCTGGAGTGATGAATCATGCTTCACCATCTGGCAGTCCGACGGACGTATTTGTGTTTGGCGGATGCCAGGAGAATGCTACCTGCCCAACTGCATAGTGTCAACTGTAAAGTTTGGTGGAGGAGGAATAATGGTCTGGGCTGTTTTTCATGGTTCGGACTAGGCCCCTTAGTTCCAGTGAAGGGAAATCAATGCTACAGCATACATTGACGTTCTAGACGATTCTGTGCTTCCAACTTTGTGGCAACAGTTTGGGGAAGGCCCTTTCCTCTTTCGGCATGACAATGCCCCCATGCACTAAGCGAGGTCCATACAGAAATGGTTTGTTGAGATCCATTGAACACCTTTGGAATGAATAGGAACCCCGACTGCGAGCCAGGCCTAATCGCTCAACATCAGTGCCCGACCACACTAATGTTCGTAGCTGTGGAAAGTGAAAAACCATCCCAGAAGAGTGGAGGCTGTTATAGCAGCAAAGGGGGGACCGACTCCATATTAATGCCCATGATTTTGGAATGAGTTGTTCGACAAGCAGGTGTCCACATACTTTTGGCAATGTAGTGTACTTATCATCAGTAACAAGTCTCTCTCTTTTTCTCCCTCTCACAGATTGAGGAGGAGTTCCAAAGAATCACGACGGTCCGAATTCAGTCCACCTTCACGGGGAACCTGGACCAATACACCCCAAGGCTGTTGTCTTTGCTCAAGTCAAAAGGAGGTGATGAAAAGGAGAAGTTGCATGGCATCCTGGAAGCACAGTACAGGGTCTGCACTCGCCATTCACAGTACAGTCAATAATTACATTTGGTGACATTTATTTAGTTGCCTGTAGTAAATGCAACTATTTTTATTCCCGCATGACAGTGCAACACCATAGAGGAAAGAAGAGACTGGGTGATGCGTGGCCTGATCATATACCTTGGCGAAATGGTCGAGGACCTTATTAAGGAATACAAGGTAAAGTTGTTTTATTTCATAGCTTTATTTATTTAGGTATGTCCCTTTTTTATCTCATCTCTTTCTCCTGCCTCCCTCAAGTTGCACAGCTTGATTTTGTGGATGTAGTTGACCTTGTCTATGTCACGTCTCCTCCCGTTGCACATTGCATATTGTAAAGAGTCCATGTTACTGGGGAAAGCAGCTGTTCTTTCCACAACACAAACTAAGCAATCCCAAAGAACTGAAATATACTTTTGAGGTGGAGAGGATGTTTTTTTGGGGGAAACCCTGGCCTAAATGGCAAGTGTAAAATTGTGAAGGTGCTTTTGCCTAGGCAACCTAAGACTTTAATCAGATGTGATGTTCTGTGTTTACTGATATTTCTGTCAAGCCAGTGTGCATTGTTTTGAATCAGCACTACTTCAATCTTTCAAATGTTTTTGGCAGCAGAAAAGTGTTCAATACTTATTACAAAGTTTTATGTTTACTCAAACTAAAAGACTGGGCAGCCTTTTTGAGTTTGCTAAGAGGACTTTTCCTGCAGAAGGTTAATTGTGGTGCCTCATTTGTGTGCTTAACAAAACTGCTGTGTCTTTTTGAATCTTTTCAAATCTCACCGCTATTCAACCTCATGATTGATGTATAATTTGGGTCAATGATCAGAACCATCTGCTTTCAGTCCACCTTCATGGAGAAGCTGAACCAATACTGTTATACTTGAGGAGGTTCTTGAACCAAATGGGCAGGAAAGGTTACAAAGGGCCAATCCCAAATAGTCCCTGATGCACTTGTGAAGATTTGATTGGTATACACAATATGGTGTAACTACCACCTAGGGAGGTAAGGTGTAGTTATCAGATAGATAACAGCTGTCAAATCTTCTCAGTTCTCCACAAGTACAGAGTGTCTGGTTTGGGTGATGAGTTGCTATTGGGCCTAACTTTGCCCGCTCATATTTGTATAAAATTACATGAACATTATTGTAACATCAGATTCCAGTTTCATTAAAACTACGTATCTTTTTATAACACGACTGTTTCACATATGTTGATGTTGGGGAGCTGCTAGAGGACAAATGAGGTTGAAAAGTGATAATTTTCCTTTTGTTGACTTTGCCACTGAAACGTAATTATTTTGCCAGGTTTCTCTTGCAGAAACACATTGCACTTCAAAGAAAAGTAAGCAATAAAACGGAATTTTCAAAGTTCCTCTGTTTTACTTTTATGCATATTCCCATGTAGGTGTTGTGTCAAAAATAATTGAGTAAATTATCCAAAATAAATTGAGATCCAATTTACAAAAACAGTTCTGTAAATTATACAATTAAGTTAGATCTAACCAAGTTTTGAGATGCTGTAAGTAGTTTGCACATAATATTGTTTGTGAAACACTAAAAGCAAAGTATATTATACATAAAAATACCTAATGTTGGAAATACTCAAAAAGCTGACGCAAACAGTTGCTTCCATCGTTTTAAGTAGAACAAGCACATCTTTTTTACAGTTTGCTGTATTCAGTGCATATGACATATAAACATTGATTTGATGTGGCGTATAAGCCTAAGTGTCACAAGCGTCTTAGTTGATTTATTGAATCTCCCACCGCCCACTCCCTTACTGTGAGTGTGATATCAGATACGATCTGTATGGCTTGCATGGCCTGTTTCCAATGAGATAGTTGAGATGGTTTGAAACTTCAGAAGCCACAGTGAATTATACATTACCTAACTGACAACCATCTGTCAGTAAGTTATTATAAAATGCACAGTAACCTAATAGCCAGTACCTGCTAGTAACTTAAAACTAGCTGCCAGTGATTTACTGTACCTTTTCTGATTACAAGATAGCTTAACATTTGACAACTGCTAAGCATTCTTTGTGAACTTTCTGGTGGCCAACTGGTGCTCTACCTTGATCAACATAACTATAAAACCAGTTAAACTGGTACAACCACTAACAGTTAGCACAAATAGTCACCTGACCTCAACCTCTTGGTTGGCAGACAACTGACATTCCTGTGACAGAGATCAGCCACAGTAAGTTAATGCAGCAAGCTGACAGTAAATTATTGAAAATTAAACGAGCTGTGATTGAATACTGGCACTAACCGTACTATGTGTGATGTAAATGGAGTATGTAGTATGCTTATAGGTCATAGTATGGATATAGTTAGTATGCCAAAAGTTCCCGGATGTCGTACTCTAAAAGACTTACCTAAGGAGACTCACAGATGTAATCACAGCCAAAGGTGTTTGTAACATGTATTGACTCAGTGAGTTGAATACCTATGCAATAACTATATTTTAGCTATTTAATTTCTATTAATCTTTAACATTACAGAGTATTTTGTGTAGATGGTTGACAAAACATTTTAGACCAGGGCTCTCCAACCCTGTTCCTGGAGAGCTACCCTAGTTGTAACTTGATTCATTTTATCAACCTGCTAATTATTATAATCTGGTGTGCTTCATTATATTAGAGTTGGAGTGAAAACCTACACAACATTAGCTCTCCAGGAACAGGGTTGAAAAGTCCTGTTTTAGAACCATGCCCCCAAATATGCTATTGAGTCCCCACCAGCACATTGCTCCACCTACATTGAAAATATTCACTATATTGGCAAGAAAAACTTTGCGCATATGTACCCTTAAAGGTACCGACCAGTACCATGTGAGTGCCTAACAGTGTGTGCCACAAGCGCATCTGAAGTATCCTATAAGTATAACTGTAGAACCTGCCATTGGTTCTACCTGGAACCAGAGGGTTCTTCATGGGAGGTTTTAAATGGAACTCAAAAGAGTTTCCCTACAGGGACAAATCAAAGGGTTCTATGTGGCACCCAATGTCACGCTCTGGCTCCGGGACTTTGTATTTTGAGCCAGGGTGTGTTCGTTTTGGTTGTGTTTTGTTTGGTTGGGTTGTCATTGGTTGTGTTTTCCTTGTTTGGTCAAATGACTCCCAATCGGAGGTAACGAGTGTCAGCTGTCGGCTCGTTATCTCTGATTGGGAGCCATATTTAAACTGTCTGTGTTCACCTTGTGTTGGGGGGTTTTTGTTCCTTGTCAGTCATTGTCTGAGGACGTTACGTATCGTTTATTGTTTTGTATTCGTGTTTGCACTTTACTATTAAAGTATGTTCGCTCAACACGCTGCGCCTTGGTCCTCTCTAACCAACGATCGTGACAGAAAAACCCACCAAGACCAGACCAAGCAGCGTGTCCAGGAGCCATCGCTAATAGATCTCCGTGGCAGCTTCGACTGGGTCAAGCCCATTGAGGAGCTGAGTGAAGAGGGTTGGAGACAGAGGAGCGAGAGGTGGGCGAGAATGTTGGAGGCCTGGTCCACGGGGAGGAGAGACCCCCAGAACATTTTTAGGGGGGGGCTCACGACGTCGGGGCAGCAGGAGGCCGCTATGGAGCGGTCCAGCGGGGTTGCAGAGGAGGCCGCCAGGTTACGGGGGCCACTGGTAGAAGAGGGGATGGAAGGCGTAGAGGCACGGCGAGAGGTACTGGCGTGTGTTGCCAGTCCGGTCCGGCCCGTTCCAGATCCCGGTGTAGAGCCAGTGGTGTGTGTCCCCAGTACGGTCCGGTCTATTCCTGCTCCCCGCACCAAACCTACGGTGTGCGTCGACAGCCCAGCCCGGCCCGTTCCTGCGCTCCGCACCGAGTCTGTGGTGCGCGTCGCCAGCCCAGTTCGGCCCATCCAAGCTTCTCGCATTAAGTCTACGGTGTGCGTCGACAGCCCTGCCCGGCCGGTTCCTGCTCCACGCACCAAGTCTACGGTGTGCGTCGACAGCCCTGCCCGGCCTGTTCCTGCTCCTCGCACTAAGCCTGCGGTGTGCGTCGCCAGCCCAGCCCGGCCTGTTCCTGCTCCACGCACGAAGCCTACGGGGTGCGTCGTCGGCCTGGTCCAGCTCGTTCCTGCTACTCGCACCAAGCCAAGGGTGCGAGTCGTCAGCCTGATCCAGCCCATTCCTGCTACTCGCACCAAGCCAAGGATGCGAGTCGTCAGCCTGGTGAGGTCCGTTCCGGCTCCACGCACCAAGCCTAGGGTGCGTATCGTCAGCCAGGTCCGGTCCGTTCCTGCCTCACGCGCTAAGCCAGGGGTGCGCGTCGTCAGTCCTGATCCAGCCAGCCATTACGGGGGGATTGAAGTAGGGTGGTGGTCAAGCCCGGAGCCGGAGCCGCCTCCGAGGAGCAACACCCACCCAGCCCTCCCCTATTTGGGGTTTTGAGGCGCGGTCGCAGTCCGCGCCTTTAGGGGGGGGTACTGTCACGCTCTGGCTCCGGGACTTTGTATTTTGAGCCAGGGTGTGTTCGTTTTGGTTGTGTTTTGTTTGGTTGGGTTGTCATTGGTTGTGTTTTCCTTGTTTGGTCAAATGACTCCCAATCGGAGGTAACGAGTGTCAGCTGTCGGCTCGTTATCTCTGATTGGGAGCCATATTTAAACTGTCTGTGTTCACCTTGTGTTGGTGGGTTTTTGTTCCTTGTCAGTCATTGTCTGAGGACGTTACGTATCGTTTATTGTTTTGTATTCGTGTTTGCACTTTACTATTAAAGTATGTTCGCTCAACACGCTGCGCCTTGGTCCTCTCTAACCAACGATCGTGACACCCAAAAGGGTTCCCCCATATGTCTATTGGTTCTAATCTTTTAACAGTCCCTATCATACCCACAGACCCGGTGGCAGAGCAGGAAATACAGGTCGCTGGCAACTGAGAGATTGTGAGTAAAACACTGTAAAACCTTTCCTGGCTACTGGTTGCATTGAAAATGCTGTAAATATCCAAAAGGTTAGTGTATTACTTGGGAGTCAACCTCACTTTGGGTTTCAACTCATAACCTCTCGGTTGCCGGCACCATGAATTTCCTGCTACACCACCAGGTCTCTGGGTATAGTAGAGATTTTTAAAAGATTAGAACCAATAGACATTCTGTCATTTGTCCCTATGAGGGAACTCTTTTGGGTGCCACGTAGAACACTTTGATTTTTTAGAACCCTCTCACAAGGAACCCTGTTTTTTTGGTCCACGTAGAACACTTGGATTATTTTGAACCCTCTCACAAGGTTTTTTTGTTCCTTTAGGGGAACCCAATTGGGTAGAACCCTCTCATAAAGAACCCTCTGGTTGCAGGATCCTGTCTCTGTCCCTATGGGCAAACCCTTTTGGGTGCCACGTAGAACCCTTTGATTTGTCCCTGTAGGGGAACCCTTTTGAGTTCCATTTAGAACCCTCTCATATAGAACCCTCTGTTACAGGTAGAACCAATGACAGGTTTTACAGTTATACTCATAGGATACTTCAGATGTGTTTGTGGCACACACTGTTAGGCACTCACATGGTACTGGTCGGTACCTTTTAAGGGTACATTTGCACAAAATCTAGTATAATGGTACATTTTTCGACCAAATATATTCAATGTAAGGTACAATCATTACTGCAATTTGAAATGTAGGTGGGGTCAATGTGCTGGCGGGGACTCATTCGCATATTTGGGGGCATGGTCTAAAATATGTTATTTTTGTGCCAACAGTTCGTGTCTGTACCAGTTTAAGTGGTTTTATCATTATATTGTTGAAGGTTGAGCACCTGCAGCTCTTTGTCACATGCTCTTACGAAGATGGCAGAAATGACACTGTTAAACGATGTGCTCAACCTTTCACAACAAAACCATCAGCCACTTAAACTGGTACAACACTTCCACTGACTGTTGGCACAAATACACAAAATTCTGTAACTTTACTGTACTTTCACTGCAACCAGTAGTCTGTAGTTTACCTTAAAATTACAGGAACTTTTTAACAGTGTAGCATTTCATGGCATAAAGGAAAACATGGTGTAGAGGGAAAGAACAGGATGGTTCTTCACAACCATCACAGTAGTAAAGAACCCTTCCTGAGCAGTGAATAACCCTATCTGAAGAATGGCTACACCTATCACCCTCACACCCTTTTGGTTCCAGGTAAACTCTTTTGGTTTCTATGTAGAACCCTCTGTGGAAAAGGTTCTACATGGAACCTAAAAGGGTTCTACCTCGAACCAAAAAGGGTTCACCTATGTGGATAGCCAAAGAACCCTTTTAGGTTCTAGATATCACCTTTGTTTCTAAGAGTGTATTATTATTTTTTTGTATTGCGATCTTGTCTCATCGCTGCAACTCCCCAATAGGTTTAAGAGAGGTTAAGGTCAAGTCATGTGTCCTCTGAAACATGACTCGACAAAATCGCACTTCTGAAACACCTGCCCGCTTAACCCAGAAGCCAGCTGCAGGAGGTTTTTTATCTGAGCTGCAGGAAATTCAAATGAGCCTTGTAATTTACATACATTCAATGCAAATCCACAGTTCTCATTCTCTCCCACTCGCTCAAGCGCTAAAGCATCAGACATAATAAATGTCCTATTACTGCAGGTCCTACTACTGCGACAATCAAATATACAAAAATGTTTTTGAAATGCAGCCATACACATCAACAACCGTCGTTTTATATAGTTTATTAATAACAACAGATAAACTATAGCCTATCAAAAATGAATTTCCTGTTAGACAATATCACCTTTTGTTTTGATAATCAAATTCTCCTGCTGCTGGATTGTTTTTCAAATTAACATATCACATCTCTACCAAAATCACTGGGTTTTCTCGGGAGCACTATGGTGAATATGTCTTATGAATAAGTTACTCATCACAACAGACATAACATACTCTTCAAGCATTGTAGTTCTGTAATGATAATGGGCTTTTATTTTGAAAAATACTTATGAATGATAATGAAATAATGTGTTATGAAGGTTGTTGTGCATTATACTTCAGTCCTTATAAAGGTGTTATAACTGGTTTCATTAAGTTGGACTACGTTGTCTCGAGCGAGTGAGAGAGAATAAGAACTGCGTGTTTTCATTGAATTTATGTAAATGACAAGTCCATTTGAATTCCCTGCAACTCAGGAAAATTATCTGTGACTACAGAGTGATCAAATTAGGATATGACATTAAATGTCTTATGTAAACCCCCTTCAAGATTAGATAATATGTGAATACAACACAAAATCAATAAAATGATATTAAATTATTGTTGTATAAGGTGAAGAAATGGCCTAATACATTGGCTACAGTTAATGCTACTATTATAATACATTTACAAAGAAAAAATAAAGTAAAGAGAAGTACATTTTAGTCATTGCTGATATTATATTTCAACACCAGATATTGAAATATAATTTACATAATTTCAGTTTAAGAGGTATGTTATATCTTTAATCTTCATTAAATCTAATATATTAAATCCATCCAACCCTTAACAGATTAGAACATACTCACATTCAAGAAACATGTTTAAAAAATGACATCTCAGAGCTCTTAGAAGCTAATATGAACATCTTTCACAAAAGCCCCTCATTTAATCCCAGAAAAAGGAATAAACTGGAAGTAATGTCAAAATGGTTTACATACCCCAGAAGCAAGAAGATTCCAACAATGACAAGCAGAACATATGCCCTAACATTTGAACTAAAACGCATTGTTCCTCCAATAGTGTCACCAAAATATTTCGTTTATCCTATTAATACTGGTCACAAGTATGATAGTAGATACATCTATCACCAGTAAATCAACCCTTGTCTGGATTCAGGACCCATGAAAATATGTTTAAACTGGTGTGACAGGCAAAACGTATATGTACTGTGTAGCCTATCATGAGGGAGCAGTTGATGTTCTGTCTGTGTTTCCTCCTTTGGCTCGTTTCTATTTTTTTTCTCTTTGGCTGATTCCCAAATCACTCCCTTCCCCTCACCCCTCCATTTGCGTGTTCATGCACGTCTCTTTGTCATATGCACAAGCATATGGTTGGGTAAGCAGGAGGCTGGATTTAGGACCACACGGACAACAGAGCGTGTGCAGACAGGTTGGGTGAAGGCCAGCACGGGAGAGATGAACAGAGGCAGCTGCTGTCTGTGTTGCGTCTCTTCATATAATCTCAGACATAAATTACTGCAGTTTAAGACCATCCATAGAACGTACTATATGCCAGTTAAACTGAATATCACGAGCTCAGAAATGTAATTATCCTTCTGGAGGTGTAAAACACACAAAAGGGAACATAATTGTATATGCTATGGTCTTGTGAAGGCTGGCTGAATTCTGGCAAAGAGTATATTATTTTATCTCAGCATGTCTACATATTCTCCTTCTTTTTGTTTTCTTGGTAATGTTGATACTGGAGACTGTTATCAGAAGAAACTGTGTAACCTAGCATTTACAGCGGCTAAGAAATGCATTGCTATTAATTGGAAGGTTGGTTATCCTCCCACAATGTCACAATGGATGGCAGAAATGTCAAGTTATACATCACTAAATTTGGCACATCTAGCCACTGGGATTTTTGCCCATTCTTCAAGGCAAAACTGATCCAGCTCCTTAAAGTTGGATGGGTTCCGCTGGTGTACAGCAATCTTTAAGTCATACCACAGATTCTCAATTGGATTTAGGTCTGGGCTTTGACTAGGCCATTCCAAGACATTTAAATGTTTCCCCTTAAACCACTCGAGTGTTGCTTTAGCAGTATGCTTAGGGTCATTGTCCTGCTGGAATGTGAACCTCCGTCCCAGTCTCAAGTCTCTGGAAGACTGAAACAGGTTTCCCTCAAGAATTTCCCTGTATTTAGCGCCATCCATCATTCTTTCAATTCTGACCAGTTTCCCAGTCCTTGCCGATTAAAAACTTCCCCCACAGCATGATGCTGCCACCACCATGCTTCACTGTGGGGATGGTGTTCTTGGGGTGATGAGAGGTGTTGGGTTTGCGCCAGACATATATTTTTCCTTGATGGCGAAAAAGCTCAATTTTAGTCTCATCTGACCAGAGTTCCTCCTTCCATATGTTTGGGGAGTCTCCCACGTGCCTTTTGGGGAACACCAACAATAATTTTTTTCTTTAAGCATTGGCTATTTTCTGCCCACTCTTCCGTAAAGCCCAGCTCTGTGGAGTGTATGGCTTAAAGTGGTCCTATGGACAGATACTTCAATCTCTGCTGTGGAGCTTTGCAGCTCCTTCAGGGTTATCTTTGGTCTCTTTGTTGCCTCTCTGATTAATGCCCTCCTTGCCTGGTCCGTGAGTTTTGGTGGGCGGCCCTCTCTTGGCTTGTTTGTTGTAGTGCCATATTCTTTCAATTTTTTAATAATGGATTTAAAATGGTGCTCTGTGGGATGTTCAAAGTTTCTGATATTTTTTTATAACCCAACCCTGATCTGTTCTTCTCCACATCTTTGTCCCTGACCTGTTTGGAGAGCTCCTTGGTCTTCATGGTGCTTGCTTGGTGGTGCCCCTTCCTTAGTGGTGTTGCAGACTCTGGGGCCTTTCAGAACAGGTGTATATATACTGAGATCATGTGACACCTAGACTGCACACTGGTGGAATTTATTTAACTAATTATGTGACTTCTGAATGTAATTGGTTGCACCAGATCTTTTTTAGGGGCTTCATGGCAAAGGGGGTGAATACATATGCATGCACCACTTTTCTGTTATTTCTTTTTTACAATTATTTGAAACAAGTTATTGTTTTTCATTTCACTTCACCAATTTGGACTATTTTGTGTATGTCCATTACATGAAATCCAAATAAAAATCAATTTAAAGTACAGGTTGTATTGCAACAAAATAGGAAAAACGCCAAGGGGGATGAATACTTTTGCAAGGCACTGTATCACAATATCCAGCTACTATGACAATGGTGAGATGATCTACAAAGATGATATCCTTACATAATGAACACAACAGAACAACAACAACTTATTTTCGTGGCCGTCCTCCACTCCCCCATGTCTGTCTGGTGCATACTTTAGCACCAGTCCGAGGTCGCTTTACAACTGCACCTCCAGAGGGTTATGGTCCGACCTGTCTATTAGAGAATATGCTTATAAAATGTTGAACCAATAACCATAAGACACATGGCAAGCTCACCCATGTGCAGACATGCACACACACAAAATGTGACCATTTCTATTGCTCAGAACATGCTCATATAAATCTATCGCTCTATGCAGGATGTTAATCTGCATGGTGTTGACTCTGCCACTCTGTCCGTGGTTTACATTTTAAGACATACTTACTATTTCACACCTATACTTACAGGCTGCAAGACAATTAATGACTTTCTGGCCTCAAGAACAGTTGAGCGGACATTCTTCCTCCCAACTCTGTCATGGGCCTCTCACTCCACCGGGTTACCACCTTAATTTTCTTCCACTCTGCTCACCACTCTCTCTACTCAGCCTAACTAGCTCCACCTGTCCCTGCTCTGCTCTGCTCTAATTACTCTGCCAGCTGCGCTGCATTACCCACTACCTCTCCCAGTATTTAAGGCCCTGTCTTTCAGCTCTCCGGTGTCAGATCGTCTGCAAAGCTCTCACCCGGAACCTGTTTGCTCGCGCTTCTGGCTCACCCTGGTTTTGTGACCCCGGACCTGCCTGTTTCTTGGATACTCTTCTGCCTCAGGAGATCCAGACCTGCTTCTGCCATTACGACTCCTGACTACTCTTCAATCCCGGTAACTCTGACCAGCCTTCTGCCTTGCTACTACGTATTTTGGATTTCCCTTGAACTGTACTGCTGCCTGGTTTCATTCCGCCCTGTTGTGTCTGTGTCTCCCCCCAGGACTTCTGGACCACCCACCACCGGCTTCATAGGACGCATCGCTGCCACTGGGGGGCACAGACCCAGCGCATTGGACGGGATCCCTGTTACCCCTGGAGCCTTCATTCACTCCCCTACTTCCCTTTTCCCTTAAGTTTAATAAACTTTCTGGTGTGACGCAATTGTGGTCCTCTGGTCGTCTGTCTGAACCGTGACAGTACGATCTGACCATTATGGACTCAGCGCACACTTTCCCCGACATGGAAACCGATGAGCATGAGCAGCAGTTCCAGCAGCAGCAACAACAACTCGCCATGATCATTCAACTCCTCACCAACCTTACCCCAGCCAGTCTGCCCACCAGCCCAGCCCCCGAGTTACCTGCCCCGGTCATTGCAGCCGCTGCTCCGGAACCCAAGATTGGAAACCCCGAGCGGTTCAACGGCGATTCAACCCAGGGCCGGCCATTCCTGACTAGCTGCCGACTTCAGTTCTCCTTGCAGCCAAGGACCTTCGCCACGGAGGGGGCTAAAGTTGGGTATGCCATCACTCACCTGACGGGCCGAGCTCGACTCTGGGGAACAGCAGAGTTCGAACGTCAAACCCCCGCATGTGCAACCTTCGACCTGTTTGCTGAGGAGATGCTGAAGGTGTTTGACCTGGATTCACCCACCGCAGAGGCGTCTCGTGAACTGTTCAGTATTCGACAAGGCAGACGTACAGTCGCAGACCATTCCATCGACTTCCGAACCCTGGCTAGACGAAGTTCTTGGAACACACCATCGTTGGTGGACGCGTTCTTCCATAGTTTGGCTGACTATATCAAGGACGAGTTGGTCTCCCATGAACTGCCTTCCACTCTTGATGAAGCCATCGCACTGACTGTCAGGATCGACAGAAGGATACAGACCCGTCGTCGTGAGAGGGGGCGCCAAGGTCCACCTACTACCGGCATTCGGAGAGATCCGACTGGGCTCCTGTCATCTACTGCCACTCACCCAGGTCAGCTTGATCAGTCTGAGCCTATGGAGATTGGGCGAGCCTCCCTCACTCCTGCAGAGCGCCAGCGCCGCTTCACCTCAAACCTCTGCCTCTATTGTGGAGGTGAGGGACATCGCGTGGTAACCTGCCCTTTAAAGGGCCGAGGCTCACCGGGCATAGGGGGAGTCCGGTTGAGTTCTATGACCATCCAGTCCTCCGACCGCAAACCCCTGCTGCAAGTTCACCTCCGCCTCTCTGACTCAACTCACACCCTGGCTGCTCTGGTGGATTCTGGCGCCGAAGCCAACATAATGGACATCAAGCTGGCACGCCAACTGGGACTGGAGAACCTCCGTTTGACACCTCCTATTCCTGCCCGGGCACTGGACGGACACTTACTCGGATCGGTCACTCATGTCACGGCCCCGGTCTCGATGGGTCTGTCCGGAAACCATCAAGAAACTATCCAGTTTCACCTGCTCCCCTCTCCAGGCCAACCCCTCATCCTGGGTTACCCATGGCTCCGCCGGCACAACCCTCAGCTCGACTGGGTGACCGGGGTGATCAGGGAGTGGGGAGAGGACTGCCACCGAACCTGCCTGCTTGCTGCCGCACTACCCCTCGGCCAGTACCTACTAACTCCGCTCCTGACCTCTCCAATGTCCCAGAATGCTACCATGGTCTCAGAGAGGTGTTTAACAAAGCAAGAGCCACATCTCTGCCCCCCTCACCGACCGTACGACTGTGCCATCGACCTCCTCCCTGGAACAGCTCCTCCAAAGGGTCGTCTTTATTCGTTGTCTGCTCCTGAAAGAAAGTCCATGGAGGACTACATCAATGGCTCTCTGTCCGCAGGATTAATCCGTTCATCTTCATCTCCTGCTGGTGCTGGCTTCTTCTTTGTGGGGAAGAAGGACGGATCTCTTCGCCCCTGCATCGACTACAGGGGACTCAACGACATCACAGTGAAAACCGTTACCCTCTGCCTCTGCTCACCTCTGCTTTTGAGTTGCTCCAGGGAGCCACTGTTTTTACCAAGTTGGATCTCAGAAACGCTTACCACCTAGTGCGGATCCGGGAGGGAGATGAATGGAAAACCGCATTCAATACACCAACAGGCCACTACGAGTATCTGGTTATGCCTTTTGGCCTCACCAATGCTCCTGCTGTGTTCCAGGCTCTAGTGAATGATGTACTGCGGGACATGTTAAACAAGTTTGTCTTCGTTTACCTGGATGACATCTTAATCTACTCCAGAAACCTGTCTGAACACACCCGCCATGTCCAGCAAGTCCTTCATCGTCTTCTGGAGAATTCCCTCTACGCCAAGGCAGAGAAATGTGAGTTTCACGTCAAGACAGTGGCCTTCCTGGGGTACATAGTGGCAGAGGGAAGTATCCAAATGGATCCTGCCAAAGTATCAGCAGTTACTTCATGGCCTGTTCCGGAGAACAGAAAGAAGCTGCAACAGTTTCTGGGGTTTGCTAACTTCTATAGGAAGTTTATCCGGAACTACAGTACCGTTGCTGCCCCTCTCACTGCTCTAACCAGCACCAAGCAACCCTTCACCTGGACCCCAGCAGCCGACAAGGCCTTCAGTACCCTCAAGGTGAGGTTCACCTCCGCTCCCATCCTCCAGATGCCTGATGTGGACCGGCAATTCATTGTGGAGGTGGACGCCTCGGATGTGGGAGTTGGTGCTGTGATTTCTCAGTGGGCTGCGGAGGATAGGAAGCTCCATCCCTGTGCCTTTTTCTCACGTCGGTTGTCCCCCTCTGAGTGCAATTACGACATAGGGAACCGTGAGCTGCTGGCTGTGAAGCTTGCCTTGGAGGAGTGGCGTCACTGGCTGGAGGGGTCCACCATTCCATTTCTCGTTTGGACCGATCATAAGAACTTGGAGTACATCCGCGCGGCCAAACGGTTGAACTCCAGGCAGTCCCGCTGGGCCCTGTTCTTCACCAGGTTTAATTTCACTCTGTCATACCGGCCTGGATCACGCAACACCAAGCCAGACGCCCTCTCCCGTCAATTCCAGAAGGATGACACCCCCTCCAAGGACCCTGTGTCGATTCTGCCAAGTCCCTGCATCGTTGCAGCTCTGACCTGGGCTGTTGAGGAACAGGTGCTGGAGGCTCTCCGTAACCAGCCAGGTCCCAGCACTTGCCCAGCTGACCGCCTTTTTGTCCCCGAAGACCTGAGGTCCCAGGTCGTTCAGTGGGGACATGACTCCCGCCTAGCTTGTCACCCTGGCTCCACCCGCACTTACAACCTGCTCGCCCAGAGGTTCTGGTGGCCCTCTCTGAGGAAGGATGTACGGGAATTCGTCCAAGCCTGCCCCATCTGCAACCAACACAAGTCGTCCTGCCAGCCCCCAGCCGGATTGCTGCAGCCCCTGCCTGTGCCCAGACGTCCCTGGTCTCACATCGCCCTTGACTTTGTCACGGGGCTGCCCCCCTTCAAGGGGCATGACCGTCATTCTCACCATCGTTGACCGTTTCAGCAAGATGGCACACTTCATTCCCCTCCCCAAGCTCCCAACCGCCAAGGAGACCGCCCAGGTGGTCCTGGAACACGTCTTCCGGATCCACGGACTGCCAAAGGATGTAGTTTCTGACCGTGGTCCACAATTCTCCTCCGCTTTTTGGAAGGAGTTCTGTCACCTGCTGGGAGCCACAGTCAGTCTGACTTCCGGATTCCATCCCCAATCCAATGGGCAGTCAGAGCGGGCTAATCAGGAGCTCGAGAAGGCACTGCGATGCATGACTTCACGCAACCCCCCACTCCTGGTCGCAGCAATTGACATGGGTGGAGTACGCACACAATTCTCTGACCTGCTCTGCCATCGGTATGTCCCCTTTCCAATGTGTTTATGGATACCAGCCTCCTCTATTTGCCAGCCAGGAAGAGGAGGTTACTTGCCCATCTGCACTTGCTTTTGCCCGTCGATGTCGCCACACCTGGTCACAAGCCCGAGCCACACTCCTCAGATCCGTTGCCAGCTACACTACCGGGGCCAACCGTCGGAGAATTCCTGCTCCCACCTACCATGTTGGTCAGAGGGTGTGGTTGTCATCGAAGAACCTGCCACTCAGGGTGGAGTCGCAGAAGCTGGCACCTCGGTTCATTGGCCCATTCCCTATCATAAGAGTGATTAGCCCAACTGCTGTCCGGCTCCAACTGCCTAATTCCCTGAGGGTGCACCCCACTTTCCATGTGTCTAAGATTAAGCCCATCCATGAGAGTCCGCTGGTCCCTGCTGCGCCTGGTCCTCCTCCTCCACGGCTCGTCGATGGTGGTCTGGTTTACACCGTCCGCCGCCTGCTTCGGTCCAGACGGAGGGGTAGGGGTCTCCAGTACCTCATTGACTGGGAGGGCTATGGACCTGAGGAAAGGACCTGGGTGCCAGCTAGTCGGATTGTGGATAGGACTCTCATCACCGCTTTCCACCAACGGCATCCTGATCAACCTGCAATCCGTAGGGGCCGCCCCAGAGGGGTCCCTAACCGTCCGGCCCGCTCGGCTTCCTGTCCTGTGCCTGATCCTGTCTCGGGACCTGTCCCATCTCCCGACCACGGCCCTCCGGCTTCCTCCGAGGATGAGGACGTTCACTCGGACCCGTTCGGAGGAGTTCTAGCCCTCCTCCGGCTCCCCTCCTCCCGCCCGGCGTGGTGTTGCTCTTGGGACTTCTGGGGCCGTCCCTTGGGGGGTTCTGTCATGGGCCTCTCACTCCACCGGGTTACCACCTTAATTTTCTTCCACTCTGCTCACCACTCTCTCTACTCAGCCTAACTAGCTCCACCTGTCCCTGCTCTGCTCTGCTCTAATTACTCTGCCAGCTGCGCTGCATTACCCACTACCTCTCCCAGTATTTAAGGCCCTGTCTTTCAGCTCTCCGGTGTCAGATCGTCTGCAAAGCTCTCACCCGGAACCTGTTTGCCTCGCGCTTCTGGCTCACCCTGGTTTTGTGACCCCGGACCTGCCTGTTTCTTGGATACTCTTCTGCCTCAGGAGATCCAGACCTGCTTCTGCCATTACGACTCCTGACTACTCTTCAATCCCGGTAACTCTGACCAGCCTTCTGCCTTGCTACTACGTATTTTGGATTTCCCTTGAACTGTACTGCTGCCTGGTTTCATTCCGCCCTGTTGTGTCTGTGTCTCCCCCCCCCAGGACTTCTGGACCACCCACCACCGGCTTCATAGGACGCATCGCTGCCACTGGGGGGGGCACAGACCCAGCGCATTGGACGGGATCCCTGTTACCCCTGGAGCCTTCATTCACTCCCTACTTCCCTTTTCCCTTAAGTTTAATAAACTTTCTGGTGTGACGCAATTGTGGTCCTCTGGTCGTCTGTCTGAACCGTGACAAACTCAGTACATTGGTGGTGGGAGCAGCATTGACAGCACCATCGGGCCATGTTGCCTTTTTTATCTGGGGGAGAAAGTCATACCAAGGTTTAGTGGAGAGTCAAAATGGATAAAAGTGGATGAACATTTGAGATAATACTTGTATTGCCATATGTACCTGCAGAAGTCACATCTGCCTCCAGCAGGTTCTCGGCATAAATATCCTTGCGGGTCAGACGCAGTTTCTTCTCAGTCAGCTTTGTTGAACATCCAAAGTTGAGTGAATCAAAATCTGGAGCAATCTGGAGAACAGGTAGACACAAACAAATCTATGAATTTGTTTATCATTCAGTTTAGAAGGGTAGATGGAAAGGTAGCACTTTCAACAGCAAAATCTAAGCTGTAATGCATGTAATTTTGTACATCTATGAAACTGGCACAAGAATAGAAATTATAATTAAAACATACATTGAATTCTACCTACTGACAAATATGAGTATCAGGGCTGTGGCCAATTCCAATTACAGACAATTCAGGAAGCACACTAAAATTCAAATTCTCTTCATGGATTTTCAATGAGGACAATTTGGAATTGGGTTACTTTCTGAATTGACTGTAATCTAAATGGAATTTACCCAAACCCTGATGAGTAGACTTTCAATCAGGGCACCCCAAGTTTTCTGAGCAAAAATGTGTAAAACATTTTTGTGTGGAATTTTCATTGTTGAACATAAAAGACTAAAAACACCAGAAAATCAGCTCCAAGTGATTTTTATTCAAGAAATCTGTTTCCAAGTATTCCCACGCATAATAGAGCGACGTGATCGTATACAAATGTAAGCAAGGTTTGAAATGATTATGTTTTAGTCAAAAAGTATATATGTTTGGGCGTCTACAAATAATTTGTAATTATGTTCCGGACCCCCGGCCATCCGCTCCAGAAAGAAATTGGCCCGCGGCTGAATCTAGTTGATGATTCCTGCTTTAAATCATATATGGAAACGGATTCGACTTTAACCCTGTTCCAGCAACTGGTCTCCATGGTCTTGGACCCGTTTTCAAGTATCCACTTTGCCCTCTGGTTGGCTTGCTCCTTTGGGGGACACATCTGACTCTGTTATGGGCAAAAAGTATTTAATGTCAAGTAACATTTCACTTGGGAAATCCCTCTTTCCCTTAAATATAGTTTATGTATAGTTTGAGTTGTGTACATCAACAAAGTTGCAGCTGATGTGTGGAAAAACTCTAGACCATCTAATGAAAATGTGGCCTAATATCATTATACATCTATTTCAATAAATTAAAGCTCTCAGTAACAACAAATATCAGAATTCATACAGACGATCTGGTCTGTCTATTAATATCTGCTCCTCTCAGGAGATTCTGTATGTATATACGTTCCATATACTAAAACATTTACCAGTCAAGACGGGGCTTCTGCTTTGTCTGTCATCTTCGGCGGCTGCAGCTGTGGAGTTGAGCCGTCCTGGTCTCCGACGCCACTTCTCAGGTTCCCGAGGCGTTCCTCAAGGAAACCAGTGGCCTCATCCTTGGGTGTACCAAGCATCCTTGAAGATAAAAGTCTGCGTTTTTTTACATTTACATTTACATTTTAGTCATTTAGCAGACGCTCTTATCCAGAGCGACTTACAGGAGCAATTAGGGTTAAGTGCCTTGCTCAAAGACCCTTTGTGTTCAATATGGCTAGAATTTTGTAAACCTAATCAAAAAGTATTACACCTTCAAGGACTCCATTTCGGTGGAAATAGCAGAGCTCATGCATGATAGATAATGCAGTGAGTTTCAAAATGTTAACCTAACTTACAGCCTTTACCCTCTGAATCCTTGAGGCAAGAAAACTGTTCCACTAATGAAGATGCCCGTTTTGTCTTTGTCTCAGATGTTGGGCTGAAAGAAAAGGGGGATAAACAGAAAATACAACATTAATCAAAGGTACAATGTTTACAAAATAGTCACAGTCACAATTCCCGTCATTAGGACCTTTAATAATGTAACTACTGTAGAACACATGTTTCTCCAAACTGCTAATGAGGTGTGAAATCAATACCCGGACCATGGACTGTGTCAGCTTAGCAGCTAAGAGCATTGGGCCATTAACCGAAATGTAGCTGGTTCGAATACCAGAGCCGACCAGGTAAAAAATATGTTGATGTGCCCTTGAACAAGGCACTTAACCCTAATTTTGCCTGTAAGTCACTCTGGATAAGAGTGTCTGCTAAATAACTCAAATGAAATGCATAACCTTCCAATGAGGCTGGCCACAATGGCTTTGCCCTCCAGTGTTGTTGTCTATGTTCAAAACAGTTCCATTTGAGTCTTACACATGATCTGCAGCTAATAGGATAACTTAAAATTATGCCACAACAATCTGGTGTTGGTCCAACAGGTTCTACTGGTATATGATGCAGGCCCAGCTCAGGTAATCCCTACCATTGTGACGCAGAGTTGTCATAATTCTTCAGCAAATGTACATTACACCAGGGGTGTTGGTAGACAGAATGTAAGTAACCTAATTTATGTCCCTCTAACTGCCCTGAATGCCTCTGCTGACCCTACAGCTAGTGTATGCAGTAGTCATGTGCCTATGAAGCAGAGTTATACTGTTAGCACTGAGGCAGTGTGCACTAGGAGGAAGTCCACTATGTGCAGCTCACCCTTCACCAACATAAATAACGTGAGCATATCTTCTTCTGCTAAGCTTCTGTCAAATTGCGACGTGAATGCGGTAGGCGAAGTCAAGCTACTGGAAACTATACTTTACTAACAAAGTAACCAGAGTACGAAACAACCTCCAAACAGGGAGGAGAAATACCCGCACACTAGCAACTCCCGAAAATTACGAGAAACAATCACACACAACACACAATGAACGACAGAGGGTTAAATAGGGAATACAATACAACATAATAGGAAACAGGTGTACACAATCAAGACAAAACAAGTCAAACACAGAAACATAGATCGGTGGCAGCTAGTACTCCGGGGACGACGAACGCTGAAGCCTGCCCGAGCAAGGAGGAGGAGCAGCCTCGGCTGATTCCGTGACAGCTTCCCAGTAAAGCATTGAAAACAAGTAAGCATCCCAGATGAAAAGTGTTCAAAATAGCCCACGTTAACATATGTAGCTTAAGAAACAAGGTTCATGAAATCAATAATTTGCTAGTAACAGATGACATTCAAATTCTGACTATCTCTGAAACTCACTTAGATAATACCTTTGATGATACAGTGGCAGCAATACAAGGTTATAACATTCACAGAAAAGTTAGAAATGCCAATGGTGGAGGTGTTGCGGTTTATATTCAGAACCACATTCCTGTGAAGATTAGAGAGGATCTCATGTTAAATACTGTTGAAGGAATATGGCTACAGGTTCATCTGCCTCACCTAAAGCCCATTTTGGTGGGAAGCTGCTATAGACCACCAAGTGCTAACAGTCACTATCTGGATAATGTGTGAAATGCTTGATAATGTATGTGATATCAACAGAGGTATATTTTCTGGGTGATTTCAATATTGACTGGCTTTCATCAAGCTGCCCACTCAAGAAAGGGCTTCAAACTATAACCAGTGCCTGCAACCTGGTTCAGGTTATCAGTCAACCTACCAGGGTAGTTACAAACAGCACAGGAATGAAATCATCAACATGTATTGATCACATCTTTACTAATGCTGCAGAAATGTGTTTGAAAGCAGTATCCAGATCCATCAGATGTAGTGATCACAATATAGTAGCCATATCTAGGGAAACCAAAGTTCCAAAGGCTGGGCCTAATATAGTGTATAAGAGGTCATACAATATGTTTTGTAGTGATTCCTATGTTGTTGATGTGAAGAATATTTGTTGGGCCGTGGTGTGTAATGAGGAGCAAACAGACGGTGCACTTAACACATTTATGAAATTGCTTATTTCAGTTACAAACAAGCATGCACCCATAAAGAAAATGACTGTAAAAACTGTTAAATCCCTGTGGCTGGATGAGGAATTGAAAAATGGTATGGTTGAGAGCGATGAGGCAAAAGGAATGGCAAATAAGTCTGGCTGCACAACTGATTGGCTAAAGTATTGCAAATTGAGAAATCATGTGACTAAAATGAATAAAAAGATGAAGAAACTACACTATGAAACAAAGATAAATGGCAAAGAATGATAGTAAAACGCTTTGGAGCACCTTCAATTAAATTTTGAGAAAAAAGGCAAACTCAGCTCCATCATTCATTGAATCAGATGGCTCATTCACAACAAAACCAACTGATATTGCCAACTACTTTAATGATTTTTTTCATTGGCAATATTAGCAAATTTAGGCATGACATAACAGCAACAAACTCTTACACTACACATTCAAGTACTGTATGTAAATGTCATATTTCCGTTTTTTTTTCAAGGCAAAGGGTGGCTATTTGAAAAATCTCAAATATAAAATATATTTTGATTTGTTGAACACTTTTTTTGGTTACTACATGATTCCATATGTGTTATTTCATAGTTTTGATGTCTTCACTATTATTTTTACAATGTAGAAAATAGTAAAAAATTAAGAAAAACCCTTGAATGAGTAGGTTTTCTAAAACTTTTGACCGGTAGTGTAAATGCAATGCTATATTATATAGAATCTTTTTTTTGGTCTCATGTGTTCTGGTATCTCAGTGCTCACCAGGTCACCCCCCTCTTGTGCTCACTTTTTGTTACAGCACCTTCCTATTTTAAAATTAAGCACTGCATGGGGGTCTACAGCACCCTGAAGACCCTTGGTGTTAATATCTCAAACAATATAGAAGCTAGAGGGAATCGAAACTGCTATGAACCGCAAATCCACTTCACTTCAGATTTGGGATGCATAGTCTCTGTACTAGTCTAAAGACAATTTCTGAAGGAATAGTCGTTGCGTTCCAAGATGGCCGCTCCAGGAAAGTTGGTGGTGCCATTGCCAACGATGATCTACATACTGACAAGATGCATACTGACCACTAACAGTGGGAATAAATGGCCGCAAAAGGAGGAAGGCAGGCGGGAGGAGGCTGGAACAGGCAGGAACATTCTAGCCAATGAGAGGGCAGATACGCACATCTCCGATATAAAATTGTTTTTCTCAAAGTTGCCGGAATACCACGTGCGTACACTAATATCAGTATATTCATAACAACCTAAACATTATGACACTGCTATTCAATCAAATAAGCTTCACGTTGCAAATTAGCAATAACATTTTATGTTGAACAAATTCGACACTCTCTTATTGACCTCTGTACAAACAATCTCCACTTTGTCTGCTTCTTGCTGTATTTTCGTACTACACATTTTAGGGCGGAGTCAAGCCTCTCGTGTTGCCTCTTCCTCTCCACTTCTGGTGAACTTTGATGAAATTTTGCAGGATTGTATAACCAACTCACCAAGAGTAACTGGCTGTAGTAACTATTAGGTCAACTTCTACCACAGTCAATACTACCTCTACTACTACTACTACTGCTACGACTACTACTGGGCTACTGTCACTAATATCAAATCAAGCTTTATTTATACAGCACATTTCAGACATGGAATGCAACACAATGTGCTTCACAGGAAAAAACTAAAACAAAATATTAAAATGAAAAATGAAATATTTACTACACAACAAAAATAAGAGGACAAAAAACTAAAGAATAACAATAAATACTGAACGACTAAAAAGCACCCTAAGGAAAAGCAAAGCTAAAAAGGTGTGTTTTAAGATCTCTTTTAAAAATGTCCACAGTTTCGGCCCCCCTCAGGTATACTGGCAGGCTATTCCAGAGGCTGGGGGCATTGTAACTAAAGGCTGCCTCTCCATGCCTCTTGGTCCTAGGCTTTGGGATATTTAAAAGGCCAGTGCCAGAGGACCTGAAGGACCTACTGGGTACATAACTTAAAAGCGTGTCTGACATTGGGGTGCACAATCGTGGATTGATTTAAAAACCAATAGGGTTCTCCTCGAATGCAGCACTTAAATCCAAGAGTCAGAGGACAGAGAGCTGTTTGGCATCGGTGTTGGCTCTAAGATCATTTACCACTTTAACTAAGGCTGTCTCTGTGCTATGGTGGGCCCGAAAAATCAAGATTGGAATTTGTAAAAAATACAGTTGGCTACTATCCCACTACTATTTACAATACAGTCACTACTACACTAGCCTCAAATTGTCAACACTAGCTTCTAACAATTTAAACTTCTTAACTCCTTCCACTAACATATAAATACTTCTGGACAGCTGAAGCAAGTCACAATTTTTCTTAATGAAAAAGTACTATTTTTAGTATATATGATCTTCATTGTGTTTCCTCTAACTATGCTTTTCTATTCATACAGAGTAAGCCCATGTTCAGGAGCAGAGTACGGAACTGTCTCTCCTGAAAAGTGTGTATCAGTATTTTACTCTACCATCATTCACCCTAGCAGTATGGTGTCATGCTGTACTGATGAAAACAACCAAATCAATCCTACCAAATATCTTCCCAAAAGGACAGACAATCAATCCGATTAGTGGTCCTTTTATGTCATAGAAATGTACATGAGCATCATGTTTGATTCACTGCATGAATTGGAGATGGGCTACTGTATGTGTTGATTTTATAGCACTGTGGTTGGGGCAGTAGTTCTATTAATGTATATTTTCTGTAGTAGTACAAATATTACAGTTCGGTCTATTTAATAATACCAACATCAGCCCATCTCTTCATTATTATTAAGGAATTAACTACATTTTGTTCTCCCAGGCTATTGTACAAGCAGCCCAGTGTCTTGGTGGGGTAAGTAGCATTTTTATCTTATGTTAAAGTCATATTAGCTGACGTACTGTAGGTGTCTGACAAGTCAGCGTGGGGAGCTTTGATATATTACGAGGTCACACCTGACATTAGTGTCTGACACGTCAGTGTGAGGAGGTGTAGCCTAAATACCACACCTTGTTTCAAGGTCCTTTAATTGCAAGTACCATAGTGAAATATTGAGATCATAACATGGCTTTGGTCAGTACAACACAGTCAGGCAGGACCCTGTTCTGTTTCTCTAGACATGCTGATGTGGTGGCAGTGACCCCATGGTTGGCACCCATCGTCTGGGAAGGCACCTTTGACCCTGTGCTCGTCGACAATATCTACAAGCCCATGAACCTCTACAAAGCAACCACAGTGTTTGCCATTGGAAAGTAAGTAGGCTGCAACTTATACCAAATATTCAAAAGGGAAGTTGAACTATCAATACTTTTTCAACACTGCAACTAGTGGTCCTCTGTAGCTCAGCTGGTAGAGCACGGCGCTTGAAACGCCAAGGTAGTGGGTTCGATCCCCGGGACCACCCATACACAAAAATGTATGCACGCATGACTGTAAGTCGCTTTGGATAAAAGCGTCTGCTAAATGGCATATTATTATATTATAACTATAAGGACATAAATACCTGATGTAACATGGCAGGTAATAAAATGCCATGATGTTGTCATGATTCATGCCTTGGAACACGTGAATAATTGTACTACTTCATGTATTATTATCAATTTTTTAGTCCATTAAAATAACATCAAATTGATCAGAAATATAGTGTAGACATTGTTAATGTTGTAAATGGCTATTGTAGCTGGAAACGGCTGATTTGTAATGGAATATCTACATAGGCATACAGAGGCCCATTATCAGCAACCATCAGTCCTGTGTTCCAATGGCACGTTGTGTTTGCTAATCCAAGTTTATCATTTTAAAAGGCTAAGTGATCATTAGAAAACCCTTTTGCAATTATGTTAGCACAGCTGAAAACTGTTGTGCTGATTAAAGAAGCAATAAAACTGGCCTTCTTGAGACTAGTTGAGTATCTGGAGCATCAGCAATTGTGGGTTCGATTACAGGCTCAAAATGGCCAGAAACAAATAACATTCTTCTGAAACTCGTCAGTCTATTCTTGTTCTGAGAAATAATATAATAATGAGAAATGAAAGCTATTCCATGCGAGAAATTGCCAAGAAACTGAAGATCTCGTAAAAGGCTGTGTACTACTCCCTTCACAGAACAGCGCAAACTAGCTCTAATAGAAAGAGGAGTGGGAGGCCCCGGTGCACAACTGAGCAAGATGACAAATACATTAGAGTGTCTAGTTTGAGAAACAGACGCCTCACAGGTCCTCAACTGGCAGCTTCATTAAATAGTACCCGCAAAACACCAGTCTCAACATCAACTCCGGAATGCTGACCTTCTAGGCAGAGTTGCTGTCACGGTTTCAGCCGAGGCTGCTCCTCCTCCTGGTTCGGGCAGGCTTCGGCGGTCGTCGTCCCCGGAGTACTAGCTGCCACCGATCTATGTTTCATGTTCGTTTGGTTTTGTCTTTATGTTGTACACCTGTGTCTTGTTAGTCCTCGTTAGTGTCCTATTTAGTTCTCGTTGGTTGTGTTTGTCTTTGTGTGTGATTGCTCTTCTGTTTTCGTGTTGGAGCTACGTACTTCCCTCTAGTGTTTTGGAGAAGGTTTTCGCACATGTTAGTGCGCCGTTTGTTTGACGCCTGTGTGCGCCGTGATTTCGCCTTCGGGCTTATTGTGATTATTTTCTACGTGATTATTGCACTAAAGTATTTTGGACTGAGCTTCTGCGTCCTGCGCTTGATTCATGCACCACACCCACCTTCAGCACCCCTTGACAGTTGCAAAGAAAAAGCCATATCTCAGACTGGCCAATAAAAAGAAAAGATTAAGATGGGCAGTCTGAGATATGGCTGTATACGTACTTAAAAATAAAAAATAAACTAGAAAGAATTAGCTTTATTAATCACATTTATGAATAATAAGTTGTTTGAATGATTCCTATTAGACAGATGTAGGACATTGTGACATGAATCACACTTATCAGAACAGTTTCCTTTTTAAAAGGCAATATGGAGGATGCACTTCATTGTGTAAAAACATCCTGCCAATGTCAGGGCTAAAGACTAAATCCTTCATTACAATGAGTCCACAGAAAAGTGGATGGGGGAAGGGGTTTCAGAATAGGCTGCACAATCACATTGTATTGGATTACGTGTACTGTCCTGAAAGCAAACAGAACTGAAACCAGGTGTTTATCTGCCATATTTGACCAAAAGCAGACAGTATTGTACTTTTAACAAGGAGAATGAGGAGAGATGACGTAGGCAACAGACAAGTTAATCATTTCATATTGCTTATAGGGGACTGGCCACCCCTCAGAGCCTGGTTCCTCTCTAGGTTTCTTCCTAGGGAGTTTTTCCCAAGCCACCATGCTTCTACATCTGCATTGGCTGGGTTTCTGTATAGCACTTTGTGACATCTGCTGATGTAAAAAGGGCTTTATAAATAAAATGTGATTGATTAATTATACAGGCAATAAGCATGTAATAATAATATTGAGGGCGCTAGCCTAGCGTGCAAGCATTTCACTGCACCTTTTATACATGCTGTAAACTGTCTATGTGACAAATACAATGTGATTAGATTTAATTTAATGTAACCTCCCAATGTATTCAATTAAAATTTTAAAGCACAGTTGAGAATGGCATTCAGGTGATTAATACAGCAATTTAGGAATTCTAAAAATCCATATATTCTCGTCTAGCACTAACTGCTACAGTATATGTCCCCATACATGAATTTTAGGGAATCCATCCTCTCTAAAACTGTTATTCTCACAACAGCACCTACAGTGGCTTGCGAAAGTATTCACCCCCCTTGGCATTATTCCTATTTTGTTGCCTTACAACCTGAAATTTAAATGGATTTTGGGGGTTTGTATCATTTGATTTACACAACATGCCTACAACTTTGAAGATGCAAAATATTTTTTGGGGTGAAACAAACAAGAAATAGGACAAAAAAACAGAAAACTTTAGCATGCATAACTATTCACCCCCCCTCCCCAAGGTCAATACTTTGTAGAGCCACATTTTGCAGCAATTACAGCTGCAAGTCTGTAATTGCTGTAAGCTTGGCACATCTAGCCACTGGGATTCCTGCCCATTCTTCAAGGCGAAACTGCTCCAGCTCCTTAAAGTTGAATGGGTTCCGCTGGTGTACAGCAATCTTTAGGTCATACCACAGATTCTCAATTGGATTTAGGTCTGGGCTTTGACTAGGCCATTCCAAGACATTTAAATGTTTCCCCTTAAACCACTCGAGTGTTGCTTTAGCAGTATGCTTAGGGTCATTGTCCTGCTGGAAGGTGAACCTCCGTTCCAGTCTCAAGTCTCTGCAAGACTGAAACAGCTTTCCCTCAAGAATTTCCCTGTATTTAGTGCCATCCATCATTCCTTCAATTCTAACCAGTTTTGATGTGTATTTTTTAATGGATTAGGAGATAGAACTGGGTTAATCACGAACATTGAGTTAGAATTATTTGTTACTGGGCCAGGAATTTAATTGGGGCATTTCACTGTGTGTGTGGGGGAGTAGAGAGGAAATCTGCCCTAGGGTCAAATGGCTTGCTCTTACTTCAATCTATGGCTGTTTTATCTGATGAGAGACTGAAACTAGCTTGTGGCCTTTTGTCTCTCTCTTCAAACCCCATGAAGGGAGCGGCACCAGGGTTGAATGGAGTTTGGGATAGACCTTTGTCTCCTTGGTATCTTCTTGATTGATTACAGCATGATGGGGTGAGGTTTGTGTATGTTAGGGCCTTGTCATGTTTAAACTAAACATGAGTGTGTGTGCAAGACAGGGGAGTGAGTGATTGGTTGGAGTATTATGTGCATAATAAAAGTTGAGTTTAGCCGCCCTCAGATACAAAGGAAGTGGGCGTGGAGTGATAAAGAACGGGAAACTGAAGACGGAGGGATTTAGAGCTAGAAGAGTTGGGGATGATGGTATATAATGTGACGTGAGAGAGAGAGAACGGGGTGCCACTCTGCAGACTGGTATCGGCTTTGTTGAAACTTTAATAAAGTAATTTCTTGATGCAACAAAAACTCTGTAAGACCTTATTTGTAATGAAGTATAGTGGTTATTTTCCAAAACATAATTGGCGACCACGAAGGGACTGGATATAGAAATCTTTGAGTGCTTTGCCATCGGAGGAGGTTTTGACGAATCACACAATCAGTGGCCACTGTTTAAAAAAAAGGTAAGCAACGTTCTTAATTAAACTGTGTGTTTCGATCAAGCTGAATCTGAGGGTAGGGTATGGAAGGGTTCTCTCCAGAATTGAAGGACCAAATTTAGCAGAAGAACAGAGTTTTTGTTTGAATAAAGAATAAACATGCATGCAATGTGATTGTTGAAAAGTGTAAATAAGTTAATTCCTGTGGTACCGCTGTGGAGAGCTAAGTTAGCACTCCAGAGGGCTGGAAGAGTAGGTGGCTAGCCAAGAGTTGTACATAAGACTGTAGTGTACATAAGACTGAGAGGGCTTACGGTACCGCTCTAACGTGGAGTTCATCATTAGAGGACTGCTCGGGTAGGTGTGCATTATCCTGGTTGAGGTGATGCACAAATTAGACAGCTAATCGGGTAAAAAAGTAAGTCATCCTGAGAAGGTGACACCTGAATTGGAAGTCGCGCTTTTCATCCCTAGTAGGAGAACGGATGTGAACGCCACCAGGGCTTCAAAGTATAGAGAAATAATAAGATAGAGTAGGTCTGCTCATCTCATATGGGTGAATGGTTAGCTTGAGCGGCTGTGAGTCATTCAGTGATTCATTTAAGCACGAGTGGCGGCTTATTTGTGTGGGTGTGTCACTATTCCGTCGTGGATGTGGTGGAGGAGTCAAGCGCAGGAAACAGAGGTTTAGTCCAACAAGACTTTTAATAGTTTCAATAACACGAGAACAAAACCCCGACCTCGAAAACACGAAGTGGCGAGGGAAAATTACGCACACGCGTAAAACACTAAACATGAAAAATGACACGGAAAACAAACACGTATCATAGACACAGTGGCAACAGAATAACAACACACAAATACCTAGATCACAACACGGAACTTATAAGACACGTAATCAACTCCCAAACAGACACAGGTGTGACAGACAGACAAAAGCAATCAAACACAGAAACATAGAGCGGTGGCAGCTAGTACTCCGGGGACGGCGAACGCAGAAGCCTGCCCGAACCAGGAGGAGGAGCAGCCTCGGCCGAAACCGTGACAGTACCCCCCCCTTGACGCGCGGCCCCAGCCGCGCGCCGACTCCCGGCCTCGGGGGACGGCCAGGAGGACGCGGACCCGGGCGCGTGGGATGCCCATGGTGAAACTCAGTCAGGAGGGATGGATCGAGTATATCCCTCCTGGGCACCCAGCACCGTTCCTCCGGACCGTACCCCTCCCACTCCACGAGATACTGGAGACCACTCCTCCGGCGCCTCGAGTCCAAGATGGACCGGACCCTGTACGCCGGGACCCCCTCGATGTCCAAAGGGGGCGGAGGGGTCTCTCCTATCTCATCTTCTTGGAGTGGGCCAGCTACCACCGGCCTGAGAAGAGACACATGGAACGAGGGGTTAATATTTTTATACTCAATTGGCAGTTGTAACCTGTAACACACCTCGTTCAATCTTCTCAGGACTTTGAAGGGCCCCACAAACCGCCGACCCAGCTTCCGGCAGGGCAGGCGGAGGGGCAGGTTTCGAGTCGAGAGCCAGACTCGATCTCCCTGTGCGTACACCGGTCCCTCACTGCGGTGGCGATCGGCGCTCGCCTTTTGTTGACGGATGGCACGCTGCAGATGGACATGGGCAGCGTCCCCACGTCTCTTCCGAGCGCCCGAATCCACTCGTCCACCGCAGGGGCCTCGATCTGGCTCTCGTGCCACGGTGCCAGGACCGGCTGATAACCTAAAACACACTGGAAAGGTGTTAAGTTGGTGGAGGAGTGGCGGAGAGAGTTCTGGGCCATCTCTGCCCAGGGGATGAACCTCGACCACTCCTCCGGCCGGTCCCGGCAATAGGACCTCAAAAACCTACCCACATCCTGGTTGACACGTTCCACCTGCCCATTACTCTCTGGGTGGTACCCCGAGGTAAGGCTTACCGAGACCCCCAACCGTTCCATGAACGCTCCCCAAACTCTGGAAGTGAACTGGGGACCTCGGTCAGACACAATATCCTCGGGGACCCCATAGTGCCGGAACACATGGGTAAATAGGGCCTCAGCGGTTTGTAGGGCAGTAGGGAGACCCGGCATGGGAAGGATACGACAGGCCTTGGAAAACCGATCCACAACGACCAATATGGTGGTATTCCCCTGGGAGGGGGGTAGGTCAGTTACGAAATCCACCGATAGGTGGGACCATGGTCGTTGTGGAACGGGCAGGGGATGTAGCTTACCCTGGGCAAATGTCTAGGCGCCTTACACTGGGCACACACCGAGCAGGAGGAGACATAAACCCTCACATCCCTAGCTAACGTTGGCCACCAGTATTTCATGCTAAGACAGTGCACGGTCCGGCCAATACCTGGATGTCCAGAGGAGGGTGATGTATGAGCCCAATAAATAAGACGATCACGGACCTCGAGCGGAACGTACGTCCTCCCCACAGGACACTCGGGGGGAGTAGGGTCGGTACGCAGTGCCCGCTCGATTTCCGTATCGACCTCCAATACTACCGGAGCCACCAAACAAGATTCCGGCAATATGGAAGTAGGCTCGTTGGACCTCTCCTCCGTGTCATACCGCCGGGACAGGGCGTCTGCCTTACCATTCTGGGACCCTGGGATGTATGTGATCTTAAAAACAAACCGGGTTAGGAACATATTCCACCTAGCCTGACGAGGGTTCAATCTCCTAGCTGCCCGGATGTACTCCAGGTTACGGTGATCAGTCAGAATGAGGAAAGGGTGTTGAGCCCCCTCAAGCCAATGCCTCCACACCTTTAGGGCTTGGACTACGGCTAACAGCTCCCTGTCCCCAACATCATAGTTGCGCTCCGCCGAGCTGAGCTTCTTCGAGTAGAAAGCACAGGGGCGGAGTTTAGGTGGCGCGCCGGACCGTTGTGACAGGACTGCCCCAATACCGGTCTCGGACGCGTCTACCTCAACCTGGAATGGTAAAGAGGGATCCGGATGCGCCAGCACCGGAGCCGAGGTGAACAGGTTCTTAAGTTTGACAAATGCCCTGTCCGCCTCAGCCGACCACTGCAAACGAACCGGACCCCCCTTTAGCAGGGACGTAATGGGAGCTGCAACCTGTCCAAAACCCGAATAAACCTCCGGTAGTAATTAGCAAAACCCAAGAACTGCTGCACCTCTTTTACAGTGGTTGGAGTTTGCCAATTACGCACGGCCGATACCCGGTCTACCTCTATCTCCACACCAGACGCGGACAACCGATAACCCAAAAAGGAGACGGACTCCTGGAAGAACAGGCATTTCTCTGCCTTGACATACAAGTCATGCTCCAACAGTCTTCTCAACACTCGGCGCACCTGGGCTACATGCTCGGCTCGAGTAGCAGAGTACACTAGGATGTCGTCGATGTAAACTACTACCCCTGCCCATGCATGTCCCGGAAAATCTCGTCAACAAAGGATTGGAAGACTGACGGAGCATTCATTAACCCGTATGGCATGACGAGATACTCGTAATGACCCGAGGTGGTGCTAAATGCTGTCTTCCATTCATCCCCCCTCCCTAATGCGCACCAGATTGTACGCGCTCCCTGAGATCCAACTTTGTGAAGAACCGCGCTCCGCGTAATGATTCCGTCATCGTCGCAATCAGTGGAAGTGGGTAGCTGTATTTAACTGTGATCTGATTGAGACTACGATAATCAATACACGGGCGCAATCCGCCGTCCTTCTTCTTCACAAAGAAGAAACTCGAGGAGACTGGGGAAGTAGAGGACCGTATGTATCCCTGTGCCAAGGACTCGGCTATGTATGTCTCCATAGCCGCTATCTCCTCTTGAGACAGGGGATACACATGACTCCGTGGAAGAGCCGCTCCTGTTTGGAGATTTATCGCACAGTCCCCCTGTCTATGAGGAGGTAGCCGTGTTGCCCTCGATTTGCTAAACACGAGTGCTAAATCCTCATACTCGGGGAATGCGCAGTGCGGGCACTTGGTTCGGACTCTCTACCGAGGTCGCCCCTACGGGAAACACCTAGACATCTCCCTACACACTGAGCAGACCACTCCATAAGAGCCCTCTGTTGCCACGCTATGGTAGGATCATGGGTGCTTAACCAGGAAGGCCCAACACCACGGAGTACGCAGGAGAGTCAATCAGATAAAACTGAATGATCTCCTCATGACCCCCTGCGTCGTCATCGTCAGTGGTGCTGTGACCTCCCTGATCAGGCCCGACCCCAACGGCCGGCTGTCTAATGCGTGGACAGGAAATGGATCGTCTACCGGCCGAAGGGGAATCCCTAACCTACTACAAAATGCCTGATCAATAAAGTTCCCAGCTGCGCCTGAATCTACTAGCGCCTTATGCTGGGAATGAGGTGCCACCTGTGGAAACCTCACAGGAATACTCATGTGACCAACAGAGAGCTCTGGGTGAGTGGGGCACCTAATCACCTGAAATGACTCCCCAGTGCGTGGCCTGTTGTCACCTCTCCCAGGAGACCCTCCCCAGCACCTGGCCGCAGTGTGTCCTCCACGACCGCAGGTGGTGCAGGGGATGGCCCCCCTCGGGTTCCCTCTCCTCCTCTCTCTAGCGCCAGCACCCCCTAGCTCCATGGGAATCGGCTCGGGGGTGCTGGAGGGTGGACTGGACGACCCCCACTCGGGACGTCCGCGGGTAGCCAGCAGGGTATCCAGACGGATGGAAATGTCCACCAACTGGTCAAACGACAGGTTGGTGTCCCTGCAGGCCAGCTCCCGACGAACGTCCTCTCGTAGACTACACCGGTACTGGTCGATGAGGGCCCTCTCATTCCACCCCGCATCCGCCGCTAGTGTCCGGAACTCCAGTGCGAACTCCTGTGCGCTCCTCTTCCCCTGTCGGAGGTGGAATAGACACTCTCCCGCCGCTTTCCCCTCAGGGGGATGATCGAAGACAGCCCTGAAGCGGCGGGAGAACTCCGCGTAGGTGATGGTTGTGGCGTCTATTCCCCTCCATTCGGCGTTGGCCCACTCCAACGCCTTGCCGGAGAGACAGGAGATGAGGGCGGAGACGCTCTCGTATCCCGAGGGCGCCGGGTGTATGGTGGCAAGGTAAAGTTCTACCTGCAGGAGGAATCCCTGACACCCGGCTGCAGAACCGTCATATGCCCTCGGGAGTGAGAGCCGAATGCCACTGGGTTCCGGTGCTGAGAGAGGAGGACTGGCCGTTGGTGATGCGATGTTGTAAGGGTCCTTGGCCACCTCAGGGTTCACCAATCGGCGCAGAGTGTTGGACACCTCGTCCATGGCGGTCCCGAGTTGCCGGATCATGGCGTCCTGGAAGTTGATCCGGTCCAGCAGGGATTCGGGTGCCGCCGCTGTTCCTGCTGACTCCATGATGGTGTGTTGTTCTGTCACTATTCCGTCGTGGATGTGGTGGAGGAGTCAAGCGCAGGAAACAGAGGTTTAGTCCAACAAGACTTTTAATAGTCTCAATAACACGAGAACAAAACCCCCGACCTCGAAAACACGAAGTGGCGAGGGAAAATTACGCACACGCGTAAAACACTAAACATGAAAAAATGACACGGAAAACAAACACGTATCATAGACACAGTGGCAACAGAATAACAACACACAAATACCCTAGATCACAACACGGAACTTATAAGACACGTAATCAACTCCCAAACAGACACAGGTGTGACAGACAGACAAAAGCAATCAAACACAGAAACATAGAGCGGTGGCAGCTAGTACTCCGGGGACGGCGAACGCCGAAGCCTGCCCGAACCAGGAGGAGGAGCAGCCTCGGCCGAAACCGTGACAGTGTGATCGGACAACAAAAGAAATCCTGTAAATAATAGCCTTTTCTTTGTGGAGAAAGTGTAAGGAAAGGGACTATATTTTAGGTTGTTTGAAGCTTCTAAGGCTGGTAGAGAAAGGGAAAGCCCAATCTTGCATTAGGGAGAGAATAATTAATAGTAAGTGGATATTCATTTACTAACGTAAAGGAGAGAGAAATCCTATTGAAGGAACAGGTCACGTGTACGGGGGTGATCATATGACGTCGACACATTGAATTTCGGCCAAGCTTTTAGGGGGTCATTAAAGTTGGGAAATTTAGAAGGGATATACAATGAGGGAAACAAGTATTTGATCCCCTGTTGATTTTGTATGTTTGCCCACTGACAAAGACATGATCAGTCTATAATTTTAATGGTAGGTTTATTTGAACAGTGAGAGACAGAATATCAACAAAAAAATCCAGAAAAATGCATGTCAAAAATGTTATACATTGATTTGCATTTTAATGAGGGAAATAAGTATTTGGCCCCTCTGCAAAACATGACTTAGTACTTGGTGGCAAAACCCTTGTTGGCAATCACAGAGGTCAGACGTTTCTTGTAGTTGGCCACCAGTTTTGCACACATCTCAGGAGGGATTTTGTCCCACTCCTCTTTGCAGATCTTCTCCAAGTCATTAAGGTTTCGAGGCTGACGTTTGGCAACTCAAACCTTCAGCTCCCTCCACAGATGTTCTATGGGATTAAGGTCTGGAGACTGGCTAGGCCACTCCAGGACCTTAATGTGCTTCTTCTTGAGCCACTCCTTTGTTGCCTTGGCCGTGTGTTTTGGGTCATTGTCATGCTGGAAGACCCAGCCACGACCCATTTTCAATGCCCTGGCTGAGGGAAGGAGGTTCTCACCCAGGATTTGATGGTACATGGCCCCATCCATCGTCCCTTTGATGCGGTGAAGTTGTCCTGTCCCTTAGCAGAAAAACACCCCCAAAGCATAATGTTTCCACCTCCATGTTCTTGGTGGGGATGGTGTTCTTGGTGTCATAGGCAGCATTCCTCCTCCTCCAAACACGGCGAGTTGAGTTGATGCCAAAGAGCTCGATTTTGGTCTCATCTGACCACAACACTTTCACCCAGTTCTCCACTGAATCATTCAGATGTTCATTGGCAAACTTCAGACGGGCCTGTATATGTGCTTTCTTGAGCAGGGGGACCTTGCGGGCGCTGCAGGATTTCAGTCCTTCACGGCATAGTGTGTTGCCAATTGTTTTCTTGGTGACTGTGGTCCCAGCTGCCTTGAGATCATTGACAATAACCTCCCGTGTAGTTGTGGGCTGATTCCTCACTGTTCTCATGATCATTGCAACTCCACGAGGTGAGATCTTGCATGGAGCCCCAGGCCGAGGGAGATTGACAGTTATTTTGTGTTTTTGCCATTTGCGAGTAATCGCACCAACTGTTGTCACCTTCTCACCAAGCTGCTTGGTGATGGTCTTGTAGCCCATTCCAGCCTTGTGTAGGTCTACAATCTTGTCCCTGAAATCCTTGGAGAGCTCTTTGGTCTTGGCCATGGCAGAGTTTGGAATCTGATTGATTGATTGCTTCTGTGGACAGGTGTCTTTTATACAGGTAACAAGCGGAGATTAGGAGCACTCCCTTTAAGAGTGTGCTCCTAATCTCAGCTTGTTCCCTGTATAAAAGACACCTGGTAGCCAGAAATCTTTCTGATTGAGAGGGGGTCAAATACTTATTTCCCTCATTAAAATGCAAATCAATTTATAAATTTTTTTACATAAAGACTGATCATGTCTTTGTCAGTGGGCAAACGTACAAAATCAGCAGGGGATCAAATACTTTTTTCCCTCACTGTAGGATTATGGTAAAATTGACCATAGTAAAGGAATATTCCTGTAGGTTATGCAAGTAGTGATGAAGCGTGTTTGAGAACAACATTGTGTGAATGTGATTTGATGAAGAGATAAAGAGGTGTGTATGATAATGTTATATAGGTGTGGATAATAAGCTTTTTATATAATAATATCTTGGGGGGTGTACAACGCGGCCTGGCATAGAATATTGTATTATCAGTGACCAGTCTATAGGATTCTGAGAGGATGCTATGACTGAGGGACGGGGGTCTAGGTCGTTAAATTGATGTTCCACTGGGACTAGATTAGAGTAAATTAACGTGTGGCAATAAAGAAGCCTTAGAAATACGAATGGTTTGGTTGGTATGAATAATATTAAAATATGATGAATGTTATGTGTGGGTAATTGATTAGTAGAGGGTGGATAAAAGTGTAATAATATATAAGTGCTGGCTTGCGCGCCCAAACACATAGACATACGTGGGGGGTGGGAGACAGTACATAGATCATGTGATAGAGATCCAATTAAGCATTATAATAGCTCATTATCATTTCAGAAGCAGAGGTGATATGGTCAAGGAATTTTAGTATATTAGGGGGAAAATATAATTCATTTGAGTAAAGTCGTTAGATCTGTTTTCAAATCAATGAATGTGGGTTTGACTCGTTGACTGCTAAGTTATTTACGTTGAGCGTGTGAGATCTGTGTCCTTCAAAGCTATTTTGAGATAAATGTGTTATGTGTCAGATACTAAAAATACAGACCATTTATAATTGGAATAACCGAGGATTTACTTGTCATTCCAATAAAGCATAGATTCTGCATTACTGACTAAAATCTAGATTTTCTGATTATTGTCCAATTATGGGTTGCTTAGATTGATAGAACAGTCAGTGTTCATTTTGTGTTATAAGACTGGACGATTTAGCAGCTTGCTGATTTCAAATTGAACGACTCCTGTATTCAACCGGAATAGGGGGGGGAAGAAAGATAGTTATTTTCTGTGGCGCCGAATTCCATTTTGGTCATTTGGCAAACGCGCTTATCCAGAGTGACTTACAGGAGCAGTTAGGGTTGGGTGCCTTGCTCAGGGGCACATAGACAGATTTTTCACCTGGTCGGCTCGGGGATAAGAACCGGCGACTTTTCGGTTGCTGGCACAACGCTCTTAACCACTAAGCTACCTGCCCCCCGAATGAGTTGATAATTTGAAAACTATTGAGAATAGGGTTGGAATTTGGAATATTGAATTGAATATGGATATGAATTGAGTGTATGCGGGTCAATTATAGCCAGTGTTTGTTTTACTAATTAGAGCATAATCAGAAAGGACAGTTACAGAAATGGAATAGCGGACTGGCAATTGCGATAGAGCTGAGGCCGTGATTTGAATTGATAACAAAGGAAAGCAATTTAATAGGGAAGTTAGAATTTCAATGGTGAATTGTATGGATAGACAGAGGAAAGTACTGTATTTTAATGATATGAATGCAAATATACTATTAGTTATTGGTGGTTTGGGAATAGACTTTACTAATGCCATGTTTTAGTTCGCGGGTAAAAGAGAGACAGACTAGCGAGTACGAATCGAGCTGTATGTCACCTTCGTTCATAGACGGGACGGACCAAGGCGCAGCGTGATATGCATACATGTTTATTATATCGAATAAACACAACGACAAAACAACAAACTAAACGAAACGTGAAGTCCAAGGTAGACACAAACAACATACCTTACACGGAACAAGATCCCACAACCCACTAGTGCCAATAGGCTGCCTAAGTATGGTCCCCAATCAGAGACAACGAACGACAGCTGCCTCTGATTGGGAACCACACCGGCCAACATAGAACCATACATACTAGATCGTACAACCTAGAACATACACAACAAAGAATATACACACCCTGACTCAACATATAAGAGTCCCCTGAGTCAGGGCGTGACAGTACCCCCCAAAGGTGCGGACTCCGACCGCACAACATAAACATAACAGGGTAGGGGCCAGGTGGGCATTCCGCCTCGGAGGCGGATCCGGCTCGGGGCGTGACGACCTCTCACTCTCCGCATCCCAGTTGCGCCCCTGGTCTGGTCTGGACCTCGGCGCACTACTTCCCCTCTCCTTCCTCCCACGATACACCAGGCCCTGTCTGGACCCTGTTGTGGGAGACCCCGAACTTGGAGAGGGGCTGACGTCATGGTCTGGACTGGAGCCGCTGACCGGAGCTGGACTGGGCACCGGTGGAGCGAACTGCTCTGGCTCCGGAGTGGAGCCGCTGACCGGAGCTGGATCAGGCACCGGTGGAGCGGACTGCTCTGGCTCCGGAGTGGCGCAGCTGACCGGAGCTGGATCAGGCACCGGTGGAGCGGACTGCTCTGGCTCCGGAGTGGAACAGCTGACCGGAACTAGATCAGGCACCGGTGGAGCGGACTGCTCTGGCTCCGGAGTGGAGCAGCTGACCGGTGCCGGACCAGGCACCGGTGGAACGGGCACGGGCCATGCCGGACTGGACAAACGCACCACTGGTCTGGTGCGAGGAGCAGGCACGGGCCAGACCTGACTAGGAACACGCACCACTGGCTTGGTGCGAGGAGCAGGAACAGGCCGGGCCGGGCTGGCGACGCGCACCACTGACTTGGTGCGAGGAGCAGGAACAGGCCGGGCCGGGCTGGCGACGCGCACCACTGGCTTGGTGCGAGGAGCAGGAACAGGCCGGGCTAGCGACGCGCACCACTGGCTTGGTGCGAGGAGCAGGAATAGGCCAGGCCGGGCCGGGCTGGCGACGCGCACCACTGGCTTGGTGCGAGGAGCAGGAACAGGCCGGACCGGGCTGGCGACGCGCACCACTGGCTTGGTGAGAGGAGCAGGAACAGGCCGGACCGGGCTGGCGACGCGCACCACTGGCTTGGTGCGAGGAGCAGGAACAGCTTGTATCATCTAAACCATTGTACCAGAGTGAGGGAACTGATGACTAAGAGATGAGAGAGCTGAGGATGCTGGCGAGAATCAGATGGGGGAGGATGGCAATTACTGATGAGCTACGTGTTCTTGCTGATTCCCTCGGCGGAGGGGCAGACCACAGAGACCTTCGAGACTTTCGAGACCTTCAAGACCTACCAGATATCCCCATCATCGATTTCTCTGCAATTGACTAGTTCCCTGAGAATAAGGGGAATGGGGTACTGATAATAGTAAAGAGCAGAAGAACAAGACATAGAAGGGATGTAGACAGGATTAGAATGTATATTCCTGCACCGGCAGGAACCATAACTAAACTACAGGTAGGGATCACTACTAAAATACAAGAGTTAACTGGTTATTGGTGTGGGAGGAACCAGCACAAGGATTATGGGGAAATCACATGGGGTAACGGTGACCTTAAAATAATGAAAGAAAAAGACAGATGGATCATAGACATAAGGGTAACAGCCCAATACTTAGATAAACAATTTGATGTAGTATTTAGTGCTACATTTCCAGGGGGCAGGGTTGTTGAAGTAGTTATTCCTTGGGAAAGTGCACTAAACCTGTACATGTTAGAGCCATACCAACTGCAGAAGAAAGGGAAAGGAAGGAGTCATTAGACAATGATTGGTATAGATGAGTACAATATATTACATTACAATTAAATAAAGAAAATAGTCTAATATGCACCACATCTCCGTTTAAAGAATTAACAGTAGTTCAAAATCTTCACAGTTACCAGGACTGTGTGCTAGGATTCAATCACAACTTTTGTAATATTTAGGAAATTCTAAATATAACAATTTTATGATCAACCAGGATGAGGAGAGAAGTGTAAGCAATTGTTAGAATAGGAACAAGGAAAAGGGAAGCACCAGAGTAATATCAAATAGACTATGAGGAAATATAGGAATGTTACAATAAAACAATTGGGTTATATAATTTGGGAGAATTCAAGGGAGAATGTGAAACTAGGGGGCGTTTAAACAGATAGACTTTGGAATACACGGACTGCTCAAAGAAAAATCTATCAGGCAGCGGGATCAAGTATTAGAAATTGGTATTAAGAATGAGTGGTGAAACATAATAATTTGTCATATAGTCAATGCTTATAGGGATGTTTTGGATTAGAAATAAACTCAACTAAACTGTTATGATCTGTCCTTTCCTGAGGTTACTACGGATGGTGTCGTAATGCATAGCAGAGATAATTCGGTCCAGAACGGTGTAAACCTCAATGAAAACCAAAAACCCTCTACCCGGCTGAAGAGGAGCAACAAAGGCATTGAAGACATTCCTGTCCAGCACCACCTCTACTAGGAGACCTGAATTAGAACCGGCATCAAATCAAAGCAATAAATTGCCTTCTCTTTTATGCCTTTTCTCTCAAGAATGTGACAGGAGTCCATGTGGAGTGAGCAGGAAGAGAGATATGTTCAAATACAACATTTCTCATGGTTCTGGTATAATGGTTGGCAAAATGGACAAAACAGAATGGAGGTAGAGGTGGGGCGGCTCAGGTGTGATGTTGGAATTGGGACATTGCCATGGGCAATCCAAGATGAAATATGAAGCTATCTGAAGAACATAATGAGGACGTCAGAAGATTGAGTGCCGGTAGAGGAAGGGAGTGTTAGTTGAGGTAGTAGGTTGATTAAGGAGGTATTATACACTGCTAAATGTATAGTAATTTAGACTAGGAATGCATTGAGATACTGATCTGTTGTAATTCTCTTTATGAGGAAGCTAATGCTAAAATTATGGATAATATAAATGTACATTCTGTTAGTGTCAATATGTGCCAAGGTGAGAGTTTTAACTTTGAATGATGGAACCAAGGTGACTAACTAAGAATTGTCATTCTAAATTTGTTTTGGGTAATTATGATTATGAATTGTAAGCTGACTGAGTGATCTAAATGAAGATATGTGAGTTAAAGATGTTGACACTATTCTTAAACATGTCCTCGGTAATATGGTTAAAACAATGCTACATTTATTTTAATGTGTTAGGAGAATAACACTTATATTGGAATTCTTTTGAGTAGAAATAGTGATGTTTTCATTATGAGTATAACTTTGAATGCAAAGATGGTGATTGATAGCATAAATATAATATACTTTTGTAACATTTATGGGATTAGTAATCTCATTAGGAGGGATATGATGTGTATTTTTTAATGGATTAGGAGATAGAACTGGGTTAATCACGAACATTGAGTTAGAATTATTTGTTACTGGGCCAGGAATTTAATTGGGGCATTTCACTGTGTGTGTGGGGGAGTAGAGAGGAAATCTGCCCTAGGGTCAAATGGCTTGCTCTTACTTCAATCCATGGCTGTTTTATCTGATGAGAGACTGAAACTAGCTTGTGGCCTTTTGTCTCTCTCTTCAAACACCATGAAGGGAGCGGCACCAGGGTTGAATGGAGTTTGGGATAGACCTTTGTCTCCTTGGTATCTTCTTGATTGATTACAGCATGATGGGGTGAGGTTTGTGTATGTTAGGGCCTTATCATGTTTAAACTAAACATGAGTGTGTGTGCAAGACAGGGGAATGAGTGATTGGTTGGAGTATTATGTGCATAATAAAAGTCGAGTTTAGCCGCCCTCAGAGACAAAGGAAGTGGGCGTGGAGTGATAAAGAGCAGGAAACTGAAGACGGAGAGATTTAGAGCTAGAAGAGTTGGGGATGATGGTATATAATGTGACGTGAGAGAGAGAGAACGGGGTGCCACTCTGCAGACTGGTATCGGCTTTGTTGAAACTTTAATAAAGTAATTTCTTGTTGCAACAAAAACTCTGTAAGACCTTATTTGTAATAAAGTATAGTGGTTATTTTCCACAACAGTTTCCCAGTCCTTGCCGATGAAAAACATCCCCACAGCATGATGCTGCCACCACCACGCTTCACTGTGGGGTTGGTGTTCTCGGGGTGATGAGAGGTGTTGGGTTTGCGCCAGACAGCTTTTTCCTTGATGGCCAAAAACCTCAATTTTAGTCTCATCTGACCAGAGTTCCTTCTTCCATATGTTTGGGGAGTCTTCCACATGCCTTTTGGGGAACACCAAACGTGTTTGCTTATTTCTTTATTTAAGCAATGGCTTTTTTCTGGTCACTTTTCCGTAAAGCCCAGCTCTGTGGAGTGTACGGCTTAAAGTGGTCCTATGGACAGATACTCCAATCTCTGCTGTGGAGCTTTGTATCTCCTTCAGGGTTATCTTTGGTCTCTTTGTTGCCTCTCTGACTAATGCCCTCCTTGCCTGGTCTGTGAGTTTTGGTGGGTGTCCCTCTCTTGGCTTGTTTGTTGTGCTGCCATATTCTTTCCATTTTTTAATAATGGATTTAATGGTGCTCTGTGGGATGTTCAAAGTTTCTGATATCTTTTTATAACCCAACCCTGATCTGTACTTCTCCACAACTTTGTCCCTGACCTGTTTGGAGAGCTCCTTGGTCTTCATGGTGCCGCTTGCTTGGTGGTGCCCCTTCCTTAGTGGTGTTGCAGACTCTGGGGCATTTCAGAACAGGTGTATATATACACTGAGATCATGTGACACCAAGATTGCTCACGGGTGGACTTTATTTAACTAATTATCTGACTTCTGAAGGTAATTGTTTGCATCAGATCTTATTTAGGAGCTTCATAGTGTTGTGGAAAATAACCACTATACTTTATTACAAATAAGGTCTTACAGAGTTTTTGTTACATCAGGAAATGACTTTATTAAAGTTTTCAACAAAGCCGATACCAGTCTGCATACCCACTTCCTTTGTCCCTGAGGACGGCTGAACTATTACTCCAACTAATCACTCGCTCCCCTGTCTTGCACACACACTCATGTTTAGTTTAAACATGACAAGGCCCTAAATTCTTGAATCATACACAAACCTCACCCCCTCATGCTGTAATCAATCAAGAAGATACCAAGGAGACAAAGGTCTAGCCCAAACTCTATTCAACCCTGGTGCCACTCCCTTCACTGTGTTTGAAGAGAGAGACAAAAGGCCACAAGCTAGTTTCAGTCTCTCATCAGATAAGACAGCCATGGATTTAAGTAAGAGCAAGCAATTTGACCCTAGGGCAGATTTCCTCTCTAATTTCCACACAGTGAAATTAAATGACCCAATACAATTCCTGGCCCAGTAACAAACAATTCTAACTTTATGCTCTTGATTAACCCAGTTCTACCTCATTGTCCATTAAACTCTACAGTTCATTAATAATAATTCACCACATATCCCTCCTCATGGGATTACTAATCCCATAACCTTACAAAATTATTGTCACGTTTCGGCCGAGGCTGCCTCTCTCCCTTGTTCGGGCAGGCTTCGGCGTTCGTTGTCTCCGGAATACTAGCTGCCACCGTTGTATGTTTCATGTTCGTTTGCTTTTGTCTGATTGTTGTCACACCTGTTTTCATTTAGTGTCATTAGTGTCCTATTTAGTTCTCGTTGTGTTTGTCAGGTGTTGTGTGTTATTGATTTTTGTCTGTCGTGTGTAGGGCTGATGTTCGCTATTTCGCTCGGTTGAGCTTCCCTCCACTGCGTGGAGTGTTTACGCACCTGTGTAGTGCGCATTTGTTTTGTTTGCCTTCGTGCGTTATTTCGCCTACGGGCAAGTGTTCTCGTCATTTCCTTGTTGGAGAGTTACTAAAGTCTGTTGGACTATACTTCGGTGTCCTGCGTTTGATTCCACCACTACACCCACCTACAGCACGCGTGACAGAATAACACACCTTTAAATGGAATCAGCAGGAGGCTGAGGACCAGGTTCGGGAACAACGGGACCAGATCCTGCAGATGGGGACCGCACTGCAGGAGGTGATCACCACCATTCGAGGCTGGGGAACGCCTCCACCGCCACCCTCCCTGCCAGCACCATCGGCCAGTCCGCCCATTCCAGCACCGGATCCCCGAGGAGTCCGACTCTCGCTCCCGAGGTCCTACGATGGAACCGCGGCCGGGTGTCAGGGATTCCTTCTCCAGGTGGAGCTGTACCTGGCCACCGTGCACCCGGCGCCCTCGGGACATGAGAGCGTGTCCGCCCTGATCTCCTGCCTTTCCGGGAAGGCATTGGAATGGGCCAACGCGGAGTGGAGGAAGATCGACGCGGACACCATCACGTACGACGAGTTCTCCCGCCGCTTCAGGGCGGTGTTTGACCATCCCCCGGAGGGGAAAGCAGCGGGGAGCATCTGGTCTTCCTCCGGCAGGGGAGGAGAGGCGCAAGAGTTCGCCCTCGAATTCCGTACTCTAGCGGCAGATGCAGGGTGGAATGATCGTGCTCTCGTCGATCACTACAGGTGTAGTCTACGAGAGGACGTCCGTCGGGAGCTGGCTTGTAGGGACACCAGCCTCTCGTTCGACCAGTTGGTCGACATGTCCATCAGGCTGGATAACCTACTAGCTACCCGCGGACGTTCCGAGGGGGTCCGTCCATTTCACCCTCCAGCGCCTCCGAGCCGTGTCCCATGGAGCTCGGGGGTGCTGGCGCTAGAGAGAGGAGGGGGTCGGCTTACTAGGGGGTCCATTCCCTGCACCAACTGTGGTCGGGAGGACACACCGCGGCTAGGGTGCTGGGGATGGCCTCCTAGGGGAGAGGACGACAGGTCCCGCACTGGGGATTCCTTCCAGGTGAGTAGGCGCCCCACTCACCCAGAGCTCTCTATTGCACATTTCTGTTTGCCTGTGAGTTTTCCACAGGTAGCACCTCATTCCCAGCATAAGGCGCTGGTAGATTCAGGCGCGGCTGGGAATTTTATTGATAATAAATTTTTGTTTAGCTTTAGGGATTCCCCTTCTTCCTGTTGATGTCCCTTTCCCCGTTCATGCCCTAGATAGCCGTCCGTTGGGTGCGGGCTTGATCAGGGAGGTCACTGCGCCACTTAGGATGTGTGCGCAGGGGGGTCATCAGGAGATGATTCAGCTATTTCTGATTGACTCTCCTGCGTATCCGGTGGTGCTGGGCATGCCCTGGTTGAGTACCCATAACCCATCTATTTCGTGGCAGGAGAGGGCTCTGATGGAGTGGTCTGCCCAGTGTGTGGGTAGATGTTTAGGCTTTTCCGTAGGGGGCTACCTCGGTGGAGAGTCCAAACCAGGTGCCCGCATTGCACGTTCCCCCTGAGTATGGGGATTTGGCTATTGCGTTTAGTAAGTCGAGGGCAACGCAGTTGCCGCCCCATAGGCAGGGGAGATTGTGCGATAGACCTCCAGGCAGGAGCTGCGCTCCCACGGAGCCATGTGTATCCTCTGTCTCAGGAGGAGAAGAAAGCTATGGAGACTTACATAGACGAATCTCTGAGACAAGGATACATACGGCCTTCCACTTCCCCTGCATCCTCGAGTTTCTTTTTTGTGAAGAAGAAGGATGGTGGTTTGCGCCCATGCATCGATTACCGTGGTCTCAATCAGATCACGGTGAAGTACAGTTATCCACTCCCGCTGATTGCGACCATGACTGAGTCCTTGCATGGGGCGCGTTTCTTCACTAAATTAGATCTCAGGAGCGCGTACAACTTGGTGCGCATCAGGGAGGGCGATGAATGGAAGACAGCCTTTAGTACCACCTCGGGCCATTACGAGTATCTTGTCATGCCATACGGGTTGATGAACGCTCCGTCAGTTTTCCAATCATTCGTGGATGAGATCTTCAGGGACATGCAGGGGCAGGGGGTCGTGGTGTACATAGATGACATTCTCGTGTACTCGCCTACCCGTGTCGAGCATGTGGCCCTGGTGCGCAGAGTGTTGCGGAGGCTGGTGGAGCACGACCTGTATGTTAAGGCAGAGAAGTGTCTGTTTTTCCAGGAGTCGGTCTCCTTTTTTGGGGTATCAGTTGTCTGCGTCAGGGGTGAAGATGGAGGTAGACCGGGTGTCAGCCGTGCGTAATTGGCAAACACCAACCACTGTGAAGGAGGTGCAGCAGTTTTTGGGGTTTGCGAATTACTACCGGAGGTTTATCCGGGGTTTTGGACAGGTGGCAGCTCCCATCACGTCTCTCTTGAAGGGGGGCCCGGTGCGTCTGCAGTGGTCTGCCGAGGCGGACAGGGCATTTGGGAGGCTGAAGGACCTGTTTACCTCGGCTCCAGTGCTGGCGCATCCGGATCCCTCTTTACCATTTCAGGTAGAGGTGGACGCGTCTGAGGCCGGTATAGGAGCCGTGCTTTCACAAAGATCAGGCGCGCCACCTAAACTCCGCCCCTGTGCTTTTTATTCCAAGAAGCTCAGTCCCGGGCGGAGCGAAACTATGACGTAGGGGACAGGGAGCTGTTAGCCGTGGTACAGGCCCTAAAGGTGTGGAGGCACTGGCTTGAGGGGCTCAACACCCTTTCCTCATTTTGACGGACCACCGTAACCTGGAGTACATCCGGGCAGCGAGAGGCTAAACCCTCGGCAGGCTAGATGGAATATGTTTTTGACCCGGTTTACGTTTAAGATCACGTACATCCCTGGGTCCCAGAACGGTAAGGCAGATGCGCTGTCTCGGCGGTATGACAAGGAGGAGAGGTCCGTGGAGCCCACTCCCATACTGCCGGAGTCGTGTCTGGTGGCACCGGTAGTGTGGGAGGTCGATGCTGAGCTCGAGCGGGCGTTACGCACCGACCCTAGTCCACCACAGTGCCCGGAGGGTCGGAAGTACGTTCCGCTCGAGGTTCGGGATCGATTGATCTATTGGGCTCACACGTCACCCTCCTCTGGACATCCGGGTATCGGCCGGACAGTGCACTGTCTTAGTGCCAAGTACTGGTGGCCCACGTTGGCAAGGGATGTGAGGGTTTATGTTTCCTCCTGCTCGGTGTGCGCCCAGTGTAAGGCGCCTAGACATCTGCCTAGGGGTAAGTTACTACCCCTGCCCGTGCCACAACGACCATGATCCCACCTCTCGGTGGATTTCCTTACTGACCTTCCTCCTTCACAGGGGAATACCGCTATACTGGTCGTTGTGGACCGGTTTTCTAAGGCCTGTCGTTTGCTCCCCATGCCGGGCCTTCCTACCGCCCTGCAAACTGCCGAAGCCCTATTCACCCATGTGTTCCGGCACTACGGGGTACCCGAGGATATTGTGTCTGATCGAGGTCCCCAATTTACCTCCAGAGTCTGGAGGGCCTTTATGGAGCGGTTGGGGGTCTCGGTGAGCCTCACCTCGGGTTACCACCCGGAGAGTAATGGGCAGGTGGAACGTGTAAACCAGGATGTGGGCAGGTTTCTTAGAACATACTGCCAGGACCGGCCGGAGGAGTGGGCAGGTGCGTTCCCTGGGCCGAAATGGCCCAGAATTCCCCTACGCCATTCCTCCACTAACCTAACCCCTTTCCAATGTGTGTTAGGTTACCAGCCGGTTCTGGCACCCTGGCAGCAGAGCCAGATCGAGGCTCCTGCGGTGGATGAGTGGGCGAGGCGCTCGGAGGAGACATGGAACGCTGCACACATCCACCTGCAGCGGGCCCTCCGACGTCATAAGGCGAGCGCCGAACTCCACCGCAGTGAGGGACCGGTGTACGCACCTGGTGATTGAGTCTGGCTCTCTACCAGGAACCTGCCCCTCCGCCTGCCCTGTCGGAAACTGGGTCGGCGGTTTGTAGGGCCATTTAAAGTCCTGGGAAGGTTGAACGAGGTGTGTTATAAATTACAGCTACCTGTTGAATATAAAAGTATTAACCCCTCGTTCCATGTGTCCCTTCTCAGGCCGGGTGGTAGCTGGCCCACTCCAAGAAAGTGAGATCAGGGAGACTCCTCCGCCCCATTGGACATCGAGGGGGCACCGGCGTACTCCGTGAGGTCCATCTTGGATTCGAGACGTCGGATGGGGGGTCTCCAGTATCTAGTGGAGTGGGAGGGTACGGTCCGGAGGAGCGGTGCTGGGTGCCGAGGAGAGACATTTTGGACCCGTCTCTCCTGACGGAATTCCATCGTGGGCACCCGACGCACCCTGCTCCGCGTCCTCCGGGTCGTCCCCGAGGCCGGAGTCGGCGCACGTCTGGAGCCGCGCGTCAAGGGGGGTACTGTCACGGTTTCGGCCGAGGCTGCCTCTCTCCCTTGTTCGGGCAGGCTTCGGCGTTCGTTGTCTCCCGGGAATACTAGCTGCCACCGTTGTATGTTTCATGTTCGTTTGCTTTTGTCTGATTGTTGTCACACCTGTTTTCATTTAGTGTCATTAGTGTCCTATTTAGTTCTCGTTGTGTTTGTCAGGTGTTGTGTGTTATTGATTTTTGTCTGTCGTGTGTAGGGCTGATGTTCGCTATTTCGCTCGGTTGAGCTTCCCTCCACTGCGTGGAGTGTTTACGCACCTGTGTAGTGCGCATTTGTTTTGTTCGCCTTCGTGCGTTATTTCGCCTACGGGCAAGTGTTCTCGTCATTTCCTTGTTGGAGAGTTACTAAAGTCTGTTGGACTATACTTCGGTGTCCTGCGTTTGATTCCACCACTACACCCACCTACAGCACGCGTGACAATTATATTATGTTTATGCTATCAATCACCATCCTTGCATTCAAAGTTATACTCATAATGAACAATATTAATATTTCTACCTAAACCAATTCCAATATAAGTGTTAGTATCCTAACACATTAAAACTAACGTAGCGTTGTTTTAGCCATACTACCTAGGACATGCTTAAGAATAATATCAATATCTTTAACTCACATTACTTCATTCAGATCAATCAGTCAGCTTACAATTCATAATCATACTCAAATTAATTACCCAAAACAAATTTAGAATGACAATTCTTAGTTAGTCACCTTGGTTCCATCATTCAAAGTTAAAACTCTCCCCTTGGCACATATTGACACTGGCATACTGTATAGTTATATTATCACAATTCTAACACAACCTTCCTCATAACGAGAATTACAACAGATCAGTATCCCAATGCATTCCTAGTCTAAATTACTATAAATTTAGCGGTGTATACTACCTCCTCAATTCAACATACTACCTCAACTAACACTCCCTTCCTCTACCGGCACTAAATCTTCTGGTGTCCTCCTTATGTTCTTCAGATAGCTTCATAGTTCATCTTGGATTGCCCATGGCAATGTCCCAATTCCAATGTCACACCTGAGCCGCCCCACCACCATCATTCTGTTTTGTCCCATTTTGCCAACCAGTATAGCCAAATTTTGAAGAATGTTGTATTGGCATAGATCTCTCTTCCTGCTCACTCCACATGGACTCCTGTCACATTCTTGAGAGAAAAGGCACAAAAGAGAAGGCAATTGATTGCTTTGATTTGATGCTGGATTCAGGTCTCCTGGCAGAGGTGGTGTCGGACAGGAACGTCTTCAACACCTTTGTTGCTCCTCTTCAGCCGGGTAGAGGGTTTTTGGTTTTTATTGAGGTTTACACCGTTCTGGACCGAATTATCTCTGCTATGCATTACGACACCATCCGTAGTAACCTCAGGAAAGGACAGATCATAACAGTTTAGTTGAATTTAGTTGAGTTAATTTCCAATCCAAAACATCCCTATTAACATTGACTATATGACAAATCATTATGTTTCACCACTCATTCTTCATACCCATTTCTAATACTTGATCCTGCTGCCTGGTAGATTTTTATTTGAGGGGTCCCTGTATTCCAAACGCTATCTGTTTAAACACCCCCTAGTTTCACATTCTCCCTTGAATTCTCCCAAATTATATAACCCAATTGTTTTATTGTAACATTCCTATATTTCCTCATAGTCTATTTGATATTACTCTGGTGCTTCCCTTTTCCTTGTTCCTATTCTAACAATTGCTTACACTTCTCTCCTCATCCTGGTTGATCATAAAATTGTTTATAGTTAGAATTTCCTAAATATTACAAAAGATGTGATTGAATCCTAGCACACAGTCCTGGTAATTGTGAGGATTAGGAACTACTGTTAATTATTTTACAGGAGATGTGGTGCATATTAAACTATTTTCTTTATTTATGTCACGGATGCCGCCGAGGCTGCTCCTCCTCCTTGCTCGGGCAGGCTTCGGCGTTCGTCGTCCCCGGAGTACTAGCTACTACCGCTTGATGTTTTCGATGTTTGTTTTGTCATGTCTAGTTGGTACACCTGTTTCGTATTCTGTATTGATTATGTCACCTATAAGTTTCCCTATTTTATGTTTGCCTTTGTATGTTATTGTCCGCTTGTCTTTGATGTATTGGTTCGGTATCTTGGCTTATCGTGTTGATTACGCACTCCGCGTATTTGTTTGCCTCTTGTGTTTGGAGGCCGTTTATTTTGTGCGTATTGAGTTTGCTAGTAAAGTCGTCTTGACTTATCCTCTGTGTCCTGCGCTTGACTTCACCACCGCATCCACATCAGCATTATTGACAGAATAACATACCACCCATGGAGTCAGCAGGAGCAGCGGCGGTGACCGAGTCACTGGAGGAGCGGGTCAGCAGCCAGGACGCCATGATCCAGCGACTCGGCTCCGCCATGCAAGACGTGATGGACACCCTGCGCCGATGGGAAAGAGGAGGCTTGCCCACACCTCCTCCTACCTTACCACCACCATCGGCCAGCCCCATCATACCAGCTCCGGAGTCCAGTGGGATTCGGCTCTCACTCCCGAGGGCATATGATGGCACCGCAGCCAGGTGTCAGGGGTTCCTACTTCAAGTGGAACTCTACCTGGCAACCATACACCCGGCGCCCTCGGGATACGAGAGCGTTTCCGCCCTCATCTCCTGTCTATCCGGCAAGGCTTTGGAGTGGGCCAATGCCGAATGGAGGGGAATAGACGCCGCCACCATCAGCTACGCGGAGTTCTCCGCTTCAGGGCTGTTTTCGATCATCCCCCAGAGGGTAAAGCGGCGGGGGAGCGTCTGTTCCACCTCCGACAGGGGAAGAGGAGCGCACAGGAGTTCGCCCTGGACTTCCGGACTCTAGCGGCGGATGCGGGGTGGAATGAGAGGGCCCTCATCGACCACTATCGGTGCAGCTTGCGAGAGGACGTTCGACGAGAGTTGGCCTGCAGGGACACCAATCTATCCTTCGATCAGTTGGTGGACATGTCAATCCGTCTGGATACCCTGCTGGCTACCCGCAGACGTCCGGAGTTGGGGCCGTCCATTCCATCCCCCAGCACCTCCGAGCCGAGCCCTATGGAGCTCGGGGGTGCTGGCGCTAGAGAGAGGAGGAGAGAGATCCGGAGGGAGGCCGTCCCCTGCACCAACTGTGGCCGTAGAGGACACACTGCGGTTCGGTGCTGGGGAGGGCCTCCAGGGGATCGAGGCAACAGGTCACGCACTGGGGAGTCATTCCAGGTGAGTAGGCGCCCAACTCACCCAGAGCTCTCTGTTGTTCACCTGTGTATACCAGTAGCATCTCCCCAGGTTGCATCTCATTCCCAGCAAAAGGCGCTAGTCGATTCAGGCGCAGCTGGGAATTTTATTGATCGTAATTTTTGTGTTAAGTTATGGATTCCCCTCCTACCAGTAGATGTGCCTTTTCCTATTCATGCCCTAGATAGCCGTCCGTTGGGATCTGGGTTGATTAGGGAGGTCACAGCGCCACTAAAGATGAAGGCGCAGGGGGGTCATGAGGAGATCATTCAGTTATATCTGATCGACTGTCCTGCGTATCCCGTGGTGCTGGGGCTTCCTTGGTTAATCGCCCATGACCCCACCATTTCGTGGCAACAGAGGGCTCTCAAGGAGTGGTCTAACCAGTGTGTTGGGCGATGTCTAGGTGTTTCCGTAGGGGCGACCACGGTGGAAAGTCCGAACCAATTGCCCGCACTGCACATTCCTCCTGAGTATGATGATTTGGCACTCGTGTTCAGCAAGACTAGGGCGACGCGATTGCCACCTCATAGACAGGGGGATTGTGCGATAGACCTCCAGGCAGGTGCTGCACTTCCGCGTAGTCATGTGTATCCTCTGTCTCAAGAGGAGACGGCGGCTATGGAGACATACATAGCCGAGTCTCTGAGACAGGGATACATACGGCCCTCCACTTCTCCTGCGTCCTCGAGTTTCTTTTTTGTGAAGAAGAAGGATGGAGGGTTGCGCCCGTGTATTGATTACCGTAGTCTCAATCAGATCACTGTTAAATACAGTTATCCACTCCCTCTGATTGCGAGTATGACGGAATCATTACACGGAGCGCGTTTCTTCACAAAACTGGATCTCAGGAGCGCCTACAACTTGGTGCACATTAGGGAGGGAGATGAATGGAAGACAGCATTTAGTACCACTTCGGGTCACTATGAGTATCTCGTCATGCCATACGGGTTAATAAATGCTCCTTCAGTCTTCCAATCCTTTGTGGACGAGATCTTCCGGGATTTGCATGGGCAGGGTGTAGTGGTGTATATTGACGACATACTAGTTTACTCTTCTACACGAGCCGAGCATGTAGCCCTGGTGCGTCGAGTGTTGGGTAGGCTGTTGGAGCATGACTTGTATGTCAAGGCAGAGAAATGTCTGTTTTTTCCAGGAGTCCATCTCCTTCCTGGGCCATCGATTGTCCGCGTCAGGGGTGGAGATGGAGATTGACCGCGTTTCAGCCGTGCGTAATTGGCAGACTCCAACCACGGTTAAGGAAGTGCAGCGGTTTTTGGGTTTTGCCAATTACTACCGGAGATTTATCCGGGGTTTTGGACAGGTAGCAGCTCCCATCACCTCCCTGCTGAAGGGGGGCCCGGTGCGTTTGCAGTGGTCGGCTGAGGCGGACAGGGCGTTTGGAAAACTGAAGGACCTGTTCACCTCGGCTCCGGTGCTGGCGCATCCGGATCCCGCTTTAGCGTTCCAGGTGGAGGTGGATGCATCAGAGGCCGGTATTGGGGCTGTACTGTCTCAACGCTCAGGCACGCCCCCTAAACTCTGGCCCTGCGCTTTTTACTCTAAGAAGCTCAGCCCGGCGGAACGTAATTATGACGTGGGGGACAGGGAGCTGCTAGCCGTGATTCAAGCCCTAAAGGTGTGGCATTGGCTTGAGGGGGCTCAACACCCTTTTCTCATTCTGACTGACCATCGTAACCTGGAGTACATCCGGGCAGCTAGGAGACTGAACCCTCGTCAGGCTAGGTGGACCATGTTTCTGGCCCGGTTTGTTTTTAAGCTCACTTACATCCCAGGGTCCCAGAACGGTAAGGCAGACGCCCTGTCCCGGCGATATGACACAGAGGAGAGGTCCATTGAGCCCACTCCCATACTGCCAGAGTCTTGTCTGGTGGCACCGGTGGTGTGGGAGGTCGATGCGGAAATCGAGCGGGCGTTACGCACCGACCCTACTCCTCCAGAGTGTCCAGTGGGGCGGACGTACGTTCCGCTCGAGATTCGTGATCGTCTCATATATTGGGCTCATACGTCACCCTCCTCTGGACACCCTGGTATTGGCCGGACAGTGCACTGCCTTAGTGAAAAGTACTGGTGGCCAACATTGACTAAGGACGTGAGGGTTTATGTCTCCTCCTGCTCAGTGTGCGCTCAGTGTAAGGCGCCTAGACACCTGCCCAGGGGGAAGTTACAACCCCTACCCGTTCCACAACGGCCGTGGTCTCACCTCTCGGTAGACTTCACGGACCTTCCCCCCTCCCAGGGGAATACCACTGTTCTGGTCGTTGTGGATCGGTTCTCTAAAGCCTGTCGTCTCATCCCAATGCCGGGTCTCCCTACTGCCCTACAGACTGCTGAGTCTTTGTTTACCCACGTCTTCCGGCACTACGGGGTACCCGAGGATATAGTGTCTGATCGGGGTCCCCAATTCACCTCTAGAGTCTGGAGGGAGTTCATGGAACACTTGGGGGTCTCGGTTAGCCTTACCTCGGGTTTCCACCCTGAGAGTAATGGGCAGGTGGAGAGAGTGAACCAGGATGTGGGTAGGTTTCTGAGATCTTATTGCCAGGACCGGCAGGAGGAGTGGTCGGGGTATGTCCCCTGGGCAGAGATTGCCCAGAACTCTCTTCGCCATTCCTCTACGAATCTGACCCCTTTCCAGTGTGTGTTGGGGTATCAGCTGGTTCTGGCACCATGGCATCAGAGCCAGATCGAGGCTCCTGTGGTGGATGAGTGGTTTCGGCGCTCGGAGGAGACATGGAACGCTGCGCATGTACATCTGCAGCGGGCTATCCGTGTGAGGGTCCAGTGTACGCACCTGGAGATCGAGTCTGGCTCTCGACTCGAAACCTGCCCCTTCGCCTGCCCTGCTGGAAGCTGGGTCGGCGGTTTGTGGGGCCATTTAAAGTCCTGAGGAGATTGAACGAGGTATGTTACAGGTTACAACTGCCTAATGACTATCACATTAACCCCTCGTTCCATGTGTCTCTCCTCAGGCCGGTGGTAGCTGGTCCACTCCAGGACAGTGAGATACGGGAGACTACTCCGCCCCCACTGGACATCGAGGGGGCTCCGGCGTACTCAGTCCGGTCCATCGTGGATTCGAGACGTCGGATGGGGGGTCTGCAGTATCTCGTGGAGTGGGAGGGGTACGGTCCGGAGGAACGGTGCTGGGTGCCTAGGAGGGATATTTTAGATCCCTCCCTCCTGACGGAGTTCCACCGGAGTCATCCCACGCGCCCTGCTCCGCGTCCTCCTGGCCGTCCCCGAGGCTGGGGTCGGCGCACGGCTGGAGCCGCGCGTCAAGGGGGGGGGGGGTACTGTCACGGATGCCGCCGAGGCTGCTCCTCCTCCTTGCTCGGGCAGGCTTCGGCGTTCATCGTCCCCGGAGTACTAGCTACTACCGCTTGATGTTTTCGATGTTTGTTTTGTCATGTCTAGTTGGTACACCTGTTTCGTATTCTGTATTGATTATGTCACCTATAAGTTCCCCTGTTTTATGTTTGCCTTTGTAAGTTATTGTCCGCTTGTCTTTTATGTATTGGTTCAGTATCTTGGCTTATCGTGTTGATTACGCACTCCGCGTATTTGTTCGCCTCTTGTGTTTGGAGGCCGTTTATTTTGTGCGTATTGAGTTTGCTAGTAAAGTCATCTTGACTTATCCTCTGTGTCCTGCGCTTGACTTCACCACCGCATCCACATCAGCATTATTGACAATTTAATTGTAATGTAATATATTGTACTCATCTATACCAATCATTGTTTAACGGCTCCATCCATTCCCTTTCTTCTATATTTGGTATGGCTCTGACATGTACAGGGTTTAGTGCAATTTGCCAAGGAATAACTACTCCAACAACACTTCCCCCTGGAACTCTAACACTAAGTACTACATCAAATTGTTTATCTAAGTCTTGAACTGTTATCCTTATGTCTATGATCCATCTGTCTTTTTCTTTTATTATCTTAAGGTCACCGTTACCCCATGTGATTTCCCCATACTCCTTGTGCTGGTTCTTCCCACACCAATAACCATTTAACCCTTGTATTTTAATAGTGATCCCTTTCTGTATTTTACATTTACATTTACGTTATTTAGCAGACGCTCTTATCCAGAGCGACTTACAAATTGGTGCATTCACCCTATAGCCAGTGGGATAAGCACTTTACAATTATTTTTTTTTTTTTAGGGGGGTAGAAGGATTAGTTTATCCTATCCCAGGTATTCCTTAAAGAGGTGGGGTTTCAGATGTCTCCGGAAGGTGGTGAGTGACTCCGCTGTCCTGGCGTCGTGAGGGAGCTTGTTCTACCATTGGGGTGCCAGAGCAGCGAACAGTTTTGACTGGGCTGAGCGGGAACTATGCTTCCGCAGAGGAAGGGGAGCCAGCAGGCCAGAGGTGGATGAACGCAATGCCCTCGTTTGGGTGTAGGGACTGATCAGAGCCTGAAGGTACGGAGGTGCCGTTCCCCTCACAGCTCCATAGGCAAGCACCATGGTCTTGTAACAGATGCGAGCTTCAACTGGAAGCCAGTGGAGTGTGCGGAGGAGCGGGGTGACGTGAGAGAACTTGGGAAGGTTGAACACCAGACGGGCTGCGGCATTCTGGATGAGTTGTAGGGGTTTAATGGCACAGGCAGGGAGCCCAGCCAACAGCGAGTTGCAGTAATCCAGACGGGAGATGACAAGTGCCTGGATTAGGACCTGTGCCGCTTCCTGTGTAAGGCAGGGTCGTACTCTCCGAATGTTGTAGAGCATGAACCTGCAGGATCGGGTCACCGCCTTGATGTTAGCGGAGAATGACAGGGTGTTGTCCAGGGTCACGCCAAGGCTCTTCACACTCTGGGAGGAGGACACAACGGAGATGTCAACCGTGATGGCGAGATCATGGAACGGGCAGTCCTTCCCCGGGAGGAAGAGCAGCTCCGTCTTGCCAAGGTTCAGCTTGAGGTGGTGATCCGTCATCCATACTGATATGTCTGCCAGACATGCAGAGATGCGATTCACCACCTGGTTATCAGAAGGGGGAAAGTAGAAGATTAGTTGTGTGTCGTCAGCGTAGCAATGATAGGAGAGGCCATGTGAGGATATGACAGAGCCAAGTGACTTGGTGTATAGCGAGAATAGGAGAGGGCCTAGAACTGAGCCCTGGGGGACACCAGTGGTGAGAGCACGTGGAGCGGAGACAGCTTCTCGCCACGCCACTTGGTAGGAGCGACCGGTCAGGTAGGACGCAATCCAAGAGTCAGCCGCGCCGGAGATGCCCAGCTCGGAGAGGGTGGAGAGGAGGATCTGATGGTTCACAGTATCAAAGGCAGCAGACAGGTCTAGAAGGACAAGAGCAGAGGAGAGAGAGTTAGCTTTAGCAGTGCGGAGAGCCTCCGTGACACAGAGAAGAGCAGTCTCAGTTGAATGACCAGTCCTGAAACCTGACTGGTTTGGATCAAGAAGGTCATTCTGAGAGAGATAGCAAGAGAGTTGGCTAAAGACGGCACGCTCAATAGTTTTGGAAAGAAAAGAAAGAAGGGATACTGGTCTGTAGTTGTTGACATCAGAGGGATCAAGTGTTGGTTTTTTGAGAAGGGGTGCAACTCTCGCTCTCTTGAAGACGGAAGGGACATAGCCAGCAGTCAAGGATGAGTTGATCAGCGAGGTGAAGTAGGGGAGAAGGTCACCGGAGATGGTCTGGAGAAGAGAGGAGGGGATGGGGTCAAGCGGGCAGGTTGTTGGGCGGCCTGTAGTCACAAGTCGCAAGATTTTGTCTGGAGAGAGAGGGGAGAAAGAAGTCAAAGCATAGGGTAGGGCAGTGTGAGCAGGACCAGCAGTGTCATTAGACTTAACAAACGAGGATCGGATGTCGTCAACCTTCTTTTCAAAGTGGTTGACGAAGTCATCCACAGAGAGGGAGGAGGGGGGGGAGGAGGAGGATTCAGCAGGGAGGAGAATGTGGCAAAGAGCTTCCTAGGGTTAGAGGCAGATGCTTGGAATTTAGAGTGGTAGAAAGTGGCCTTAGCAGCAGAAACAGATGAAGAAAATGTAGAGAGGAGGGAGTGAAAAGATGCCAGGTCCACAGGGAATCTAGTTTTCTTCCATTTCCGCTCAGCTAACCGGAGCTCTGTTCTGTGAGCTCGCAATGAGTCATCAAGCCACGGAGCTGGAGGGGAGGACCGATTTTAGTTATGGTTCCTGCCTGTGCAGGAATATACATTCTAATCCTGTCTATATCCCTTCTATGTCTCGTTCTTCTGCTCTTTACTATTATCAGTACCCCATTCCCCTTATTCTCAGGGAACTAGTCAAGTGCAAAGAAATCAATGATGGGGATATCTGGAGCGTCTTGAATGTCTTGAATGTCTGGAATATCTCGAAGATCTAGAAGGTCTTGAAAGTCTTGAAGGTCTCGGTGGTCTCTTAGTCATCAGTTCCCTCACTCTGGTACAATGGTTTAGATGATACCCGATCGCGCTCCCCTCTATGGTGTAACCTGGACGACGATGTATGGTCACTTTAGCTTTTAACCTTCTTCCGTCACTAGGGTCTCCGGATCAGCCAGAGTCCCTCTCAATCTAGCGAAGAGTGTTCTTCTATCAGCCTACCCATAAGGAAGCTCGGAGTTACTGCTGCAAGGACACACAAGCACAGACACACACAAAAGACAACAATGCTACCCAATGGCTGGGGTTGGAACACTCCTATAGTGGGAAACATGGATCTAAGTATCTGTCTCCGCCACTTTTACCATCATTGAGGTAGCCAACAACACCTGGTACAGGCCCCTCCACATAGGGTCTTTCCAACTCTTTCTTCCGTAGTCTTTTACCATCACATAGTCTCCAGGGCGCAGAAAAAACTCAGATTCTCCTACTCCGTTGGGCAGAGTTCCCTTTACCCATGGGAAAAAAATCTTAAGAACATTGTTAGGTTAAGTGAGACACAGTATTCTACTTACAGTATGTCCTCTCATCCGTCAGGAGAAGCCTTGAGATTATGAAGCGCACCTACTTCCAGCTTGTTGTAGTCCACTCATTTCATAGACAGACCCCCTCCACACCCTGCCTCCTCTCACAAAAACAAAAAAGATTTAACCTAACCCATAACACATTATTACTACTGCTCATATCCTTAATACAATTTGCATATCTTACCACAAAAACATTAAAAACATTAAAAATATTGAAAAACATTAAAAAACATTAAAACCCCTGTAAGCCCAAAAATCATTAAAACACCTGTAAAACCCCTGTAAGCCCAAAAATCATTAAAACACCTGTAAAACCCCTGTAAGCCCAAAAAAACAAAATCGTTAACAACTTACCCCCTTTGGACACATGCATCACATCGTGATTCATGTGTTCAAAAAACAAAACAACAACAATATTGCTTGTTAAACCAAAAATAATAACTGAACTTAAAATGACAACCCTTGATGATATCTTAACCCAATTTCATTCCATAACATTATTCAAGGATATCTCTCCTTCAAGACTAACTCTTTCACTTCATCCTTGTCCTGTTTGGAATGATATGTAGGATGAATGCCAAATTATATACTTCTTCACAATTCCTTATTATAATCAACCCCCAATTCAGCATGCCTCCAAGATTTACAGTGTGGGTGATCAGGCCACACTATAAAGCCAGGACAGATTGCAGAGGTCATTGAAATCACTCAATGAATTGTTCCATCAAATAGTATACTACTCATTAACAACCGTCAAAACATTTCATAAATGTTGTATCCCAAGTGTACAGTATGTCTTTAGTTCAGCTCTTTTCAAAATAAATCACCGGTATTTACTTATCCCTCAGTAAATAAAAGGCCAAATTACATGTGTTTGCCCCTTTAAGATATTTCACTTCCATCTATGGTAATATTTTATGTATCATTAAGGAAAATGTTGGGAAATGTCAAAGATAAAATATAGTAAACATGATTGACATTTTATAAGTCCAGATGCATGTCTAAATAAGGAATATAGTCAATACAATGTGTAAACATGCTTTGATGAATGTATGTATTTTATTTTTAAAAGTGTCTGTGCCATGCCACCAATATAATGAGATAAGGGAAAGAGGCAAAAGCGCCCATGGCCTTTTTGAGTAAACAACATGTGTTATTGGACTTTCAAAGATAATAGTGGCGTGGCAGTTAAAGATGTTAATCAGTGATCTTAAGAGGAGTAGCTTTGTAAGCTATGTATACATGACTGTGCATTTGTGTGTGTAAATAAGAGATCTCTAAGCCAAAGAGAGACAGCCGTTCCATGGAGTGGCTCGGCTTTGTTACGCAATAATAAAGTCTAATTTCTGGATTCACAAGCTCCAGTCTCTTGAGAGATATTTTTGAGTTGACTATTTTTTAGTCAAATATTTCTACGACATATTTGGCGAGCTTGCCAGGAGTTGAAAAAAAGGGTCCAGAGACGGTGTACATCTGCAGTTATGAAACGGCTTGGACGGACCATACAAACAAAAGCGGCCGCTTTTAAAAGGTAAGCCAAGTTCTTACTTATATAGTATAAAAGTTTGTGTGGTTCGATCTGGGGCACGGCATCAGCTGCAGAAATACCAAGTACGTCTCTCCAAATTTAAGAACCAGAAAATTAGAGACTGGGAGCTTTTGAATTTAAGAATACATGTCGATATCACTCTGTTGTTCGTCTGAACCGTCTGTTCAATTGATTTGATTCGTTTGATTCATTTGATTCATTTGATTCATTTGATTCATTTGATTCATTTGATTCATTTGATTCATTTGATTCATCCAGCTGATCGCTTTGTCTCGGTCATTTCGGCACGGGCGGTTGTCCATCTGGTTGAGCGATCAGACAATAACATGTTAAGTCCTACGAATACCGCTATAGACGTGTAGAGGAAGTGTATCGTTTATAGGCTGCTTAGGTAGGCGAAATCCTGTGCAATACTGCTTATTTTCTGTGTCGAGGAAGTGAATCAGAGAAGAAGGGAAGAATTTACAGGTCGCTTAGGAAAGCGTAGTAAAAGTCCAGGTGTGTAGAGGAAGTGTATCACCTAGGGGGCTAAATAAATAGAAATCCTGTGGATACCGCTTTGGAGAGCTAAAATTAGTGCTCCAGAGGGCTGAACGGGCAGGTGGCTGGCTAAATTTGGGACCTACGGTTACCGCTCTAATGAGGAATTTATTGTTGGAGGTCTGCTCGGGTAGGTGGGGCATCATCCTGTGTTGTGGTGATGCCAAAGTTAGGCAGGGTCGATCAGGTAAAAAAGTTAGGTCATCCGGCGTAGGTGACACCATAAATTGGAGTAACACCGGTCATCCTGAGTAGGTGAACGGGTTAAATAGCCACAAGGGCTTCAAAATATAGAGAAAGTGTTAAATAGAGTAGGTCTGCTCATCTTGTGTGGGTGAGTGGTTTGCTTGGGCGGCTGTGAGTCATTCAACTGTCTGATTCATTTGGGCACAAGTGGCTACTCATCTGTATGAATGAGAATAATAAGAAATCCTGCAGATAACAGCTTATTTTCTGTGTTGAGGAGAGAAGCTGTGTTTGAGGTCGTTTGAAGTGTCGGTGTTTGGTGGAGAAAGGTTGGCGCACCTTTCCTGGACCGTTGCTTGAGTGTAATCTGGTAGGAAGGACACACCCGGTCTCACACCAAGAGGGGAAGAGTGAATGGTGTGTGAATGTTCATAGGGGTAGGAACACACATATGGCAGAGTGATATAATGGTGTAAATGAGTCGCATTCTGAAGTTTGAATGATGAGATATAGAGGTGTATATGATAATTATATATACGTTGGAATAATAAGCTTTTCTTGTAAATGATATCTTGGAGTTTCATACAACAATGCCTGTCATAGAATTTCGTAAGATCAGTGAATAGTGACCAGCATATACGATTATGGGAGGATTCTATGACTGAGGGGAAGGATTTGGGTAATTTGTTGTTCGTTCTGCTGAGACTAGATTGTGATTAACTGATTTGTGGCAATAAAGAATCATTAGAAACATGAATGGTTTGGTAGATATGAATATATTGGAATATAATTAATTTTATGTGAGTGTAATTTAATATGAGGGATTGGATAAAATTATAGGTGTTGACTTGCCCAAACACGTAGACGTACGTGGAAATGGGAGAGAGTACATAGGGCATGTGGTAGAATTAAGCATTATAATAAACTAAAATCTATTATTTCAGAAGCAGAGGTGATATAGTCAAGGAATTTTAGTATATTAGGGGAAAGTATAATTCATTTGGTTAGGTCGTTAGATCTGGTTCCAAATCAATGAATGTGGGGTTTGACTCGTTGACTGTTAAGTTGTTTAAGTTGAGCGTGTGAGATCTGTGTCCTTCAAAGCTATTTTCTGATAAAGTGTGGTATGTGCCAGATACTATAACTACTGACCATTATCATTGGAATAAAGGAGGATTAACTTGTCATTTCAATAAAGCATAGATTCTGCATCGCTGATTAGTGTCTAGGTTTTCTAAGTATAGTTCAGCTATGGTTGTGGGTTGTTTAGATTGAAGGAACATTCAGGATCAGACTGGACGATTTAGCAGCCTGCGTCTTTTCAGACTGAAGGACTCACTTATTCAACGGGAAAGAAGGAGGAGTGACTATAGTCAGAAAGGACAGTTAAATACATTTGAATAGCGTACTTGTCACGCCCTGGCACTGGGGACTCTTTATGTTGAGCCAGGGTGTGTAGGTTTTATGGTTTAGTTTTCTATGATGGCCATGGTGGTTCCCAATCAGAGACAGCTGTAGCTCGTTGTCTCTGATTGGGGACCATACTTAGGCAGCCCGTTTGGCACTAGTCGGTGTGGGATCTTGTTCCGTAAGGTTTGTTTTGGATTAACCTAGGACTTCACGTATCATTTGGTTTATTGTTTTGTTCGTGTGTGTACTAAATAAAAGATGTACGCTTATCACGCTGCGCCTTGGTCCGCTTCCTCTAACGATCGTGACAGAAGATCCCACCATAAGAGGACCAAGCAGCGTGCCCAGGAGGAGAAGTTGGCGATGTCCCAGGTGGGCCAATGGTGGTCTTGGGAGGATATATTCGCGGGCAGAGGGCCATGGGCAAAAGTAAATGCCAAGGCAGGAGAGGAGAAACGGCGCCAACCGTGCCGACGACGGACACGCGAGAGGCAATCCCAAGTAATTTTTTTGGGGGGGCACACGGCGTGGACGACGGGGCTGCTGGAGGCAGCTACAGGGCGCATTGGAGATCTAGGAGAGGAGGCCACCAGGTTTGGGGGGCTGGAAGGGTGGTTGGCGGAGCCTAGAGGTAGAGCAGAGACAACTCCCCGTACTCAGGCTAGGCAGCGTGAGACTGGGCAGGTTCCGGGTTATGCGGAGCTGTGTACTGTGCCGCGAGTGTTCCGGCACAGTCCTGTACGTCCTGTGCTAGCACCACGCATGTGTCGTGCTAAGGTGGGCATGCAGCCAGGACGGAGTGTGCCGGCTCAACGGTCGTGGCCTCCAGTACCCCTCCTCGGTCCCGGATATCCTGCGCCAGTGCCACGTGCTGTAGTGCCAGTACGAGTGCACAGCCCTGTACGTCCTGTGCTGATGCCTCACACAGATTGTGTGGAGATAGGCATTCAGCCAGGACGGGTTGTGTCAGCTCTCCGCTCCAGACCTCCAGTCCGTCTCCACAGTCCAGCCCGGCCTGTTCCTGTCCCTCGCACCAAACCAGTGGTGCGCGTCGCCAGCCCGGTCCGGCCTGTTCCTGTTCCTCGCACCAAGCCTGTGGTGCGCGTCGCCAGCCTGGTCCGGCTTGTTCCTGTCCCTCGCACCAAGCCTGTGGTGCGCGTCGCCAGCCCGGTCCGGCCTGTTCCTGTCCCTCGCACCAAGCCTGTGGTGCGCGTCGCCAGCCCGGTCCGGCCTGTTCCTGTCCCTTGCACCAAGCCTGTGGTGCGCGTCGCCAGCCCGGTCCGGCCTGTTCCTGTCCCCCGCACCAGGCCTGTGGTGCGCGTCACCAGCCCGGTCCGGCCTGTTCCTGTTCCCCGCACCAAGCCAGTGGTGCGCGTCTTCAGCCCGGTCCGGCCCATTCCTGCTCCCTGCACCAAGCCAGTGGTGCGCGTCGCCAGCCTGGTCCGGCCTGTTCCTGTCCCTCGCACCAAGCCTGTGGTGCGCGTCGCCAGCCCGGTCCGGCCTGTTCCTGTCCCTTGCACCAAGCCTGTGGTGCGCGTCGCCAGCCCGGTCCGGCCTGTTCCTGTCCCCCACACCAGGCCTGTGGTGCGCGTCGCCAGCCCGGTCCGGCCTGTTCCTGCTCCCTGCACCAAGCCAGTGGTGCGCGTCGCCAGCCCGGTCCGGCCTGTTCCTACTCCCCGCACCAAGCCAGTGGTGCGCGTCGTCAGCCCGGTCCGGCCCGTGCCTGCTCCCCGCACCAAGCCAGTGGTGCACGTCGTCAGTCCGGCACGGCCCGTGCCTGTTCCACCGGTGCCTGCTCCACTGCGGAGCCAGAATAATCCGCTCCACCGGTGTCCAGTCCAGCTCCGGCCAGCGGGACCAGACCAGGGGCGCTACGGGGAGGTAGAAGGAGAGTGGTGGTCACGCCCGGAGCCGGAGCCGCCTCCGAGGCGGAATGCCCACCCGGCCCCTCCCCTGTTGTGTTTGGTTGGCGCGGTCGCAGTCCGCGCCTTTGGGGGGGGTACTGTCACGCCCTGGCTCTGGGGACTCTTTATGTTGAGCCAGGGTGTGTAGGTTTTATGGTTTAGTTTTCTATGTTTTGTTCTAGATCGTGTTGATCTATGTTGGCCAGGGTGGTTCCCAATCAGAGACAGCTGTAGCTTGTTGTCTCTGATTGGGGACCGGCGCCAACCGTGGAGAAACGGCACCAACCGTGCCGACGACGGACACGCGAGAGGCAATCCCAAGTAATTTTTTTGGGGGGGCACACGGCGTGGACGACGGGGCTGCTGGAGGCAGCTACAGGGCGCATCGGAGATCTAGGAGGCCACCAGGTTTGGGGGGCTGGAAGGGTGGTTGGCGGAGCCTAGAGGTAGAGCAGAGCCAACTCCCCGTACTCAGGCTAGGCAGCGTGAGACTGGGCAGGTTCCGGGTTATGCGGAGCTGTGTACTGTGCCGCGAGTGTTCCGGCACATTCCTGTACGTCCTGTGCTAGCACCACGCATGTGTCGTGCTAAGGTGGGCATGCAGCCAGGACGGAGTGTGCCGGCTCAACGGTCGTGGCCTCCAGTACCCCTCCTCGGTCCCGGATATCCTGCGCCAGTGCCACGTGCTGTAGTGCCAGTACGAGTGCACAACCCTGTACGTCCTGTGCTGATGCCTCACACAGATTGTGAGGAGATAGGCATTCAGCCAGGACGGGTTGTGTCAGCTCTCCGCTCCAGACCTCCAGTCCGTCTCCACAGTCCAGCCCGGCCTGTTCCTGCCCCTCGCACCAAACCAGTGGTGCGCGTCGCCAGCCCGGTCCGGCCTGTTCCTGTCCCTCTCACCAAGCCTGTGGTGCGCGTCGTCAGCCCGGTCCGGCCCGTTCCTGCTCCCCGCACCAAGCCTGTGGTGCGCGTCGCCAGCCCGGTCCGGCCTGTTCCTGTCCCTCGCACCAAGCCTGTGGTGCGCGTCGCCAGCCCGGTCCGGCTTGTTCCTGTCCCTAACACCAAGCCTGTGATGCGCGTCGCCAGCCCGGTCCGGCCTGTTCCTGTCCCTCGCACCAAGCCTGTGGTGCGCGTCGCCAGCCCGGTCCGGCCTGTTCCTGTCCCTTGCACCAAGCCTGTGGTGCGCGTCGCCAGCCCGGTCCGGCCTGTTCCTGTCCCCCGCACCAGGCTTGTGGTGCGCGTCGCCAGCCCGGTCCGGCCTGTTCCTGTTCCCTGCACCAAGCCAGTGGTGCGCGTCTTCAGCCCGGTCCGGCCCATTCCTGCTCCCTGCACCAAGCCAGTGGTGCGCGTCGCCAGCCCGGTCCGGCCTGTTCCTACTCCCCGCACCAAGCCAGTGGTGCGCGTCGTCAGCCCGGTCCGGCCTGTTCCTGCTCCCCGCACCAAGCCAGTGGTGCACGTCGTCAGTCCGGCACGGCCCGTGCCTGTTCCACCGGTGCCTGCTCCACTGCGGAGCCAGAATAATCCGCTCCACCGGTGTCCAGTCCAGCTCCGGCCAGCGGGGCCAGACCAGACCAGGGGCGCTACGGGGAGGTAGAAGGAGAGTGGTGGTCACGCCCGGAGCCGGAGCCGCCTCCGAGGCGGAATGCCCACCCGGCCCCTCCCCTGTTGTGTTTGGTTGGCGCGGTCGCAGTCCGCGCCTTTGGGGGGGGTACTGTCACGCCCTGGCTCTGGGGACTCTTTATTTTGAGCCAGGGTGTGTAGGTTTTATGGTTTAGTTTTCTATGTTTTGTTCTAGATCGTGTTGATCTATGTTGGCCAGGGTGGTTCCCAATCAGAGACAGCTGTAGCTCGTTGTCTCTGATTGGGGACCATACTTAGGCAGCCCGTTTGGCACTAGTTGGTGTGGGATCTTGTTCCGTAAGGTTTGTTTTGGATTAACCTAGGACTTCACGTATCGTTTGGTTTATTGTTTTGTTCGTGTGTGTACTAAATAAAAGATGTACGCTTATCACGCTGTGCCTTGGTCCGCTTCCTCTAACGATCGTGACAGTACTGGCAATTGCGATAGAGTTATGGCCATAATTTGAATTGTTTAGGTAGACTGGAATGAAAGTAAGGTCTTTTAATAATATGAATATAAATATATTATTAGTTATTGTTGGGATGTGAATAGACTTTACTAATGCCATGAACTGGTTTCCGGGTAAAAGAGAGTCGTACTTGCTTGACTGTATCGAGCTGAAAGAGATATTTGAAGCAAGTTTGAATAGCTGGATGGAAAACATTTTTTTGACCAATTCTAATTGGTATTACTTTATTCTATAGTTTGCGTGACACCAGTAATGTATGCGAATAGTTGGTGAAATCTAGAATGATAATGTATTTTTGTTACGTGAACCAGGGGATGCAAGGAGCTTTGGCTATTATGCTGAGGGAATAGCACCAATTTATAGTGGGTTCTAGATTTGTTGAATAAACAAACTTATATTTTAAACTAAAGTAATGCAATAGGCTACAATTATAACATTATCAGAAAAAGGCACTATACGCTCAACTGTGGTCCTCTGTAGCTCAGTTGGTAGGGCACGGTGCTTGCAACGCCAGGGTTGCGTGTTCGATTCCCAAGGGGGGCTAGTATAAAAATGTATGAGCTCACTAATTGTGGGTCGCTTGGGATAAGAGCATCAGCTAAATGACTAACAAATGTTAATGGTTATGGAGAGAAGAGTGCGTGGTAGTAATTTTTTAGTCATTGAATAAGGCTTTGCTAGATTAATCGAGTGACAATGGTGGAATATGTCTATAAATAAATTGGATCGTGATAAATGGATGATTTCAATATATGATGGTAAACTACAGCAAGTGTTTGGTGTTACTTGTAGCTTACTTAGAAAGGATAGTTCATACATTCTGATAATGGCGGAGTGATGGTTTAATTGCGTGGCTATGATTTTAGTTGATTACAAGAGAAATAGGATATAGTTTACGACGCATGGAGAAGTGAATGTCTTATATGGTAATAGATCAACTGAACCAAACATGACGTTACTATGGCAATTTAGGATGGTTAATGTTGTTAAGTTCGTTTTTAAACCCTATGATAGAGAACGCTGTTTGAAAGTGTGTTTTATTAGTAGGTCTGCTAGTAAAAATGGAAGAATTTTCATTTTTGTCCACGGGTGTTAACCATTGGGGCTTGCTGAAACGTGAGAGCGCTATAAGGGACATTATGGGTTACGTTAGGTGTACAAGGATCGCGTTTTTGTAGGAAGTCATAGGAGGTTGAATATTATCGGCAGGAAATTGCTAGCTAATTAGCGGTGAGAGCTAGTGCGGTTTTCGTTGGGTGACGTCACTTGCTCTATGAACTGGAAGTAGTTGCTTTGCGGGGGCCGGGGCTTTTGTGGAACGACGGGTAACGGTGCTTCGATGGTGAATGTTGTCGATGTGTGCAGAGGGTCCCTGGTTCGAATCTAATAAGGGACAGAAAGCAAATATTTTACATTGATGCTATTGACGTGAATTACTGGTTTCATTGATAACATTATAGGAAATATGTTGTCCTACCAATCCATGTCGGATAGGATAACATAGTAATTAAAATTGCATATCGGTGAATTTGATGTTTTATTGGTTTTTACTATAAATGTAAAATAATTTGTCATCTGTTGAGGTACCATTATGAGGAAAATTAGCGGTAGAGTATGATAGATATTGTAGAGGGTAAAATAAATAAATAAGTAAGTTAATTGGGTGATGAGACAGGTTGACTTGATGTTGAATGGGATTGTTTAATATAAGTAATTATTTATATTTAGGAGAATGAGAATATGTTATTAGGTAGTATTGCTTTGTGGAGACGATTTACTAATGAAGAACATGTCTCGATAGTTGAATAAGGAACGATATTTGATAATTGATCATTTTATTATGACATTATATAGTTTGGTTAAACAGCGGTGAGTTATGAAGATGGTTCTTTGCTTCAGATAACGATAATTTGTTTATAGTACGTTGAACGATGGGAGTAGTTCTGAGGAGTGAGATTGATACGAATGATTGTTGATGGGATAGGACTGGGGATATATGTATGATGTTTTGTGTGTAATTACTATCTTTGGATTGTTGATTCTATGTTATCGACATGTATACTTTCTCTTCCAGGAACATGGGGATTTCTTTATATCTCATTGGGATGTTAAAAAAGTCTGTAGGCTAGGGTGGAACTAGTTAGTAAAATTAAGTAGTTTAATTTTTAGGTTGTCATAGGGAGCTACCAAAATAAATAAGGCCTGGCCATTTTTTGTTTGTTTATTGTTTTACTATATGGTGTTCGAATAACCACAAACAAACTACTTAGTATGAAATGTTATTCTGTATAGGATTTTTATTTATATTTTGTTTTTTTTGACAGGATGGAAGTGAAATATCTTAAAGGGGCATACACATGTAATTTGGGGTTTTATTTACTGAGGGATAAGTAAATATGTGTGATTTATTTTGAAGAGAGCTGTACTAAGGACTTACTGTACACTCGGGATACAACATTTATTAAATGTGTTGATGGTTGTTAGGAGTAGTATAATATTGGATGAAACAATTCATTGAATGATTTCAATGACCTCTGAAATCTGTCCTGGCTTTATAGTGTGACCTGATCACCCGCACTGTAAATTCTAGAGGCATGCTGAAGTAGGGGGTTAGATATAATAAGGATAATTGTGAATAAGTTTATAATTTGGAAAAAATCTATATATAAATTAGTCCAAACAGGACAAGGATGAGGTGAGAGGGTTAGTCCTGAAGGAGAGGTATTCCTTGAATAGTGTTATGGGATACAGTTAAGTAAAGATAAGCTTAAGGGTTGTCATTTTAAGGTTAGTTATTATTTTAGGTTTGATAGGCAATATTGTTGTTGTTTTGTTTTTTGTACACATGAATCACAATGTGATGCATGTGTCCAAGGGGGGAAGTTGGGATTACAGAGGTTTTAATGTTTATTATGGTTTTGTGGGGAAATATGCAAGGTGTATTAAGGATATGAGCAGTAGTAATAATGTGTTATGGGTTAGGTTAAATCTTTTTTGTTTTTGTGATTGGAGGCATGGTGTAGAGGTGGTCTGTCTATGAGATAAGTGGACTACAACAAGCTGGAAGCAGGTGTGCTTCATAATCTCAAGGCTTCTCTTGACGGATGAGAGGACATGAGTAGCATACTGTGTCTCACTTAACCTAACAATGCTCTTAAGATTTTCTTTTCATGGGTGAAGATAACTCTGCCCAACTAAGTAGGAGCCCTGGAGACTATGTGATGGCAAAAAACTACAGAAGAAAGAGCTGGAAAGACCCTATGTGGAGGGGCCTCTACCAGGTGTTGTTGGCTACCTTAATGATGGTAAAAGTGTTGGAGACAGATACTTAGATCCATGTTTCCCACTATAGGAGTGTTCCAACCTCAGCCATTGGGTAGCATTGTTGTATTTTGTGTGTGTCTGTGCTTGTGTCTTTGCAGCAGTAACTCTGAGCTTCCCTATGGGTAGGCTGATTGAAGGACACTCTTCGCAGACCGATGTCGATAGATTGAGAGGGAATCTGGCTGATCCAGAGACCCTAGTGACGGAGGAAGGTTAACAGCTAAAGTGACCATACATCGTTGTCCAGGTTACACCAACAGCGGTACGGATAGAGGGGAGCGCGATCGGTATCATCTAAACCATTGTACCAGACTGAGGAAACCGATGACTAAGACACCACCAAGACTTTCAAGACCTCCAAGATGCACCAGAAATCCTCATCATTGATTTCTCTGTACTTGACTAGTTCCCTGAGAATAAGGGGAATGGGGTACTGAAAATAGTAGAGAGCAGAAGAACAAGACATAGAAGGGATATAGACAGGATTAGAAAGTATATTCTTGCACAGGCAGGAACCATAACTAAAATGCAGGAAGGGATCACTATTAAAATACAAGGGTTAAAATATTATTGGTGTGTGAGGAACCAGCACAAAGAGTATGGGGAAGTCACATGGGGTAGTGTGACTTTAAGATAATGAAAGAAATAGACAGGTGAATCATAGACATAAGGAGAACAGTCCAAGACTTAGATAAACAATTTGATGTAGTATTTAGTGTTAGATTTCCAGGGGGAAGTGTTATTGGAGTAGTTATTCCTTGGGAAAGTGCACTGAACCCTGTACATGTTAGAGCCATACCAAATACAGAAGAAAGGGAATTGAAGGAGCCGTTAAACAATGATTGGTATAGATGAGTACAATGTATTGCATTAAAAGTAAATAAAAGAAAATAGTATAATATGCATCACATCTCCGTTTTAAACAGTTAACAGTAGTTCAACATCTTCACAGTTACTAGGACTGTGTGCTAGGATTCAATCATAACTTTTGTAATATTTAGGAAATTCTAACTATAAACAATTTTATGATCAACCAGGATGAAGAGAGAAGTGTAAGCAATTGTTGGAATAGGAACAAGGAAAAGGGAAACACCAGAGTAATGTCAAATAGATTATGAGCAAAAATATAGGAATGTTAAAGTAAAACAATTGGGTTACATAGATTGGGAGAATTCAAGGGAGAATGTGAAAATAGGGGGTGTTTAAACAGATAGCCTTTGGAATACAGGGACCCCTCAAAGAAAAATCTATCAGGCATTAGATAGAAATGGGTATTAAGAATGAGTGATGAAACATAAGACATGTAGACAATGTTAATAGGGATGTTTTGGATTGGAAATGAACTCAACTAAACTGTTATGATCTGTCCTTTCCTGAGGTTACTACGGATGGTGTCGTAATGCATAGCAGAAATACTTCGGTCCAGAACGGTGTAAACCTCAATAAAAACCAAAAACCCTCTACCCGGCTGAAGAGGAGCAACAAAGGCGTTGAAGACGTTCCTGTCCGACACCACCTCTGCCAGGAGACCTGAATCCAGCATCAAATCAAAGCAATCAATTGCCTTCTCTTTTGTGCTTTTTCTCTCAAGAATGTGACAGGAGTCCATGTGGAGTGAGCAGGAGGAGAGAGGTCTATGCAAATGCAACGTTCTTCCTAGTTTGGGTATACTGGTTTGCAAATGGACAAAACAGAATGATGGTGGAGGTGGGGCGGTTCAGGTGTGACATTGGAATTGGGACATTGCCATGGGTAATCCAAGATGAACTATGAAGCTATCTGAAGAACATAATGAAGACACCAGAAGATTGAGTGCCGGTAGAGAAAGGGACTGTTAGTTGAGGTAGTATGTTGATTGAGGAGGTATTATACACTACTAAATTTATAGTAATTTGGACTAGGAATGCATTAAGATACTGATCTGTTGTAATTCTCGTTATGAGGAAGTTAATGCTAGAATTATTATAGTATAAATATACATTCCGCCAGTGTCAATATGTGCCAAGGTGAGAGTTTTAACTTTGTATGATGGAACAAAGGTGACTAACTAAGAATTGTCATTCCAAAGTTGTTTTGGGTAATTCATTTGATTATTATTATAAATTATAAGGGGACTGATTGATCTGAATAACTTTTTAATATTAATGCTTAGTGATATTGACATTGCAATTAATGGATTAGATATTGATATTGATTATTTTGATTGTTATAATACTTGTGATATGGGTGAAAAAGGTTATGTAAGCTAAAGATATTGACACCATTCTTAATATGTTCTAGATATTAATGTTAAGACAAAGTTGCATATGTTGATGTGATAGGATACTAACACATATATGGGAAAGGCTATAACTAAACAAAAGTGGGGAGCAATGTTTATAAATAAATACACCCAGTTCAGGGAGCGCCATGACAGTAGGTAAATGAATATGGGGAATTTGGGAATCCTGAATGTTTGTATGAAGTTGTTCCTGGGGGTTGATGGGCCTGCCATGGTTACAAAGCCTAATAGAAAAACTTGGAGGTTAATTTAGAGGAAAACCTTCCAAACTTGTATCCAATACCTGACTGGGCTCTGGGTCCTCATCAGGATGGGTCAAACAATGAGGAATATATATTGGTTTAAATATATGCATATGAAAAGTAACCACATATGGCAAGGATAAGAATAAGTAAATGCACATGCTTACATTCATTTAAAAATTAATCTTTGTATTATTTGGAACATTGTTGGAATGTCCCAAAGGGGGGATTATATGGTAATATTTTATGTATCATTAAGGAAAATGTTGGGAAATGTCAAAGATAAAATATAGTAAACATGATTGACATTTTTTTGTCCAAATGCATGTTTAAATAAGGAATATAGTCAATACAATGTGTAAACATGCTTTGATGAATGTATGTATTTTATTTTTAAAAGTGTCTGTGCCATGCCACCAATATAATGAGATAAGGGAAAGAGGCAACAGCGCCCATGGCCTTTTGGAGTAAACAACATGTGTTATTGGACTTTCAAAGATAATAGTGGCGTGGCAGTTAAAGATGTTAATCAGTGATCTTAAGGGGAGTAGCTTTGTAAGCTATGTATACATGACTGTATACATGACTTTCCCACATGCCCTGTGGCCCCCCTCCTATAAAATCGTTTACTAATGTGATGATGGTTTCGCCCATTAGCGTCATCGTCATTCGACGTCCATAACACTTTACTACAATCCACAACACTCAAATTCAACCCCTCTAGCGATTGTTTAAATGCAGCATGATACACCATTTGACTATTTGTAACCCTCATTCGCACTGTCATGCATACATACTGTCAATTTACATTTCACCTTTCAGAATTCATTATCTTTGACCCTCGGAAGGATTCTTTAACCCCACTGAATGTAGTACTTTTCCCTCTCACAAATACAGTCAATTCCTCAGTGTAAGGAATCTGTGATATTTGATCCCAAGTATCTATTAAAATGTTGTTTGAGACGTGGTCTCCTACATCTCCCTCATCATTCATACTGTAGGGGATTTCCATCAATCCGTGAAGAAAGACTCCCAATCAAGACACATCAGACATGATAATGTTTCATTAAGTGGAATATACACCTATAACATAACCACTTTCCAGTATTCTAATCATTTGAACTTGCTGCCTTGATTTTAGTGAAAATATAAGTTGTTGTGTAATCAATCCAGAACCTACAAAAAGTTAGTCCTGTCCCCTAGTCCAAAACAAATGCTTTTCTAGCTACCCTGATTTGGTCCTTCCCATGAGTTCTAAGACTGCTGCCATTCATCTTAGCTGGTGCCATTTCTTTGCCAATTTTCAGGTTGTGGTTGCCTAGGCAGCCATGGGTTGGTAGGACATTCCTTTCTCATATGTCCTAATTGATTACACCCCCAGCAGACACCTGGCGGTCCTCTCGGTCCACCCCTCTTGGCATGTCTGCTGTTGTGATCGGTACCCTGGATTCTTTGGTCTGTTTCCATTTCCTTTGTTTAGCCACTGTCCAGGGGATTGTTGTGTGTACACATTCACTACTGGTAAGGCAGGAGCTCTTTGGCCTTGCTGCTGAGGCAGTGGTTGTTGAACTCCCTGGATGACAGGTGCCATGGCACCCTCCTCCAGCGATGCCGGAGTAATCACTGGAGCTTGTGTTCTCTTTTTGTCATTTCTTGACAGCTCTTCCAGCTGCATCTGTGTCAGTTTTCTTTGAATGTCTCTCCCTTGATCTGTCAGTTTCTGTTCATCCTTCCTGTATTTCTCCACTGCGTGGATAACATGGTCGCAGAACTCTTTGTGTGACTTTGACGTTAGTCCCACCACATCTTCTAGTCTGCTTCTGACAGGCATTGGCATTCCTTCCATCAATGATGTTCTAAACAGTGTTGTCATCAGTGGATCCCACTCTGGATCCCTTTCTGTTTCTTGTCGCCACCTCTTGAGCTGGTCCTCCAGATAACCTGCCGGGTTTTCTTTATCCCCCAATGGCTCCCCTCTTAGTGCTTTAGGGTCTATTTTGGCTGGATACTCTATTCTCAGAGTGTGCCACAGTCCTGGCCTATAATTGTCAAAGGCCACTCCATCCAGTATCGTTCTCCGCACCGCCGGTATGAGGCCATCCGCCTGCATCAAGTTCTCCATTTTGGCCACTCCCACCACCCTGGCCAGCAATGCCTTCAAGTCTCCCACCGCCAGTAGCTTCCCCATCGTTTGTTCTTCAAATGTTCTAATCCATTTCCCTGCTCCTTCATGCAGGTTAGGCAGTCTAGTCACCAGACCTTCCAGGTCTTGCGTTCCCCAGGGCACATAGTGAACCTGTGTCCCCTTTACCAAAATGGGATATTGAGCTCCATATTTTTTTGGCTTTTTGATTGTCCTTCTGTTTCTTAAATTTGATTTTTCCAGATGAGCGTATAGTGCCTTACCTAAATCTGTGACTATAAGTTTGCCTCCTGTGGCTCCTTGCTCTGATAGTCGTCCCTCTGTCTCACTCTGTTCTTGATCAGAGTCAGCATACTGTCTAAGTTCTTCACCTTCCCCATCACTCGTATTCTCCACATCTTTTTGCCCTCCATACTTTTGTTAATCTACCCCATAATTTTCTAGTTCTGTTAACATGTCCCTCAGTCCTCCATAACAGTCTATATCTAAATGTGATTTTTCTCTTCTTTTATGCGTGGAAACCTGTTGTTTCCCATTTTCTTCTTCTTCTATCTCTATATTCCCTGTTATTGAGACTAGACCTGTAACCTGTGAATACTGCCCCCCTTCTGTGTATGGTGGTGGTGTAGTTAAGCCAGCCTTTTTTGTTTCACTCTCCCTTAACATCTTTCTAGCTTTGGCTATGCTGTCCCTCCAACTCTTTCCTTCCTCCCAGAACATTTTCAAGATTTCTCTCTCTTTCTCTCTCTTCTTTCTTTTCTCCCCTTTCTCTCCTGTTTTATAGTTCTTTATTAGTGTGTCCATTTCCTCGCACACAGTTACATCAAATGTTCCCTCCTTTGGCCATTTAGTTACTATTTTCCTTGTCCTTTTTTCCCATTTGTCACAGATATTACCAATATCTTCACTATTTTCTGGGAACCTTCTCTTCATGATTGCTACTGGTGTTCCTGCCATCTCTACTTCTTGTATGGTTCAGTGTCTATATTAGGGTGTAAGGTAAATTATTCCTGTTGCCTTTCTCAGCTAAACGTTTGTATATCCCTCAGTTAATGGTATTTTCTCCCTAATATATCTTCATACTCTTCCTCTTTCCCTAAATGAGATTTTATCCCTTGCCTTTCCTTTACTATCATTCTATCATTACTGGATCAATGACACTTGAAATAACTATTTCGCATTAAATTGTGCCTTTTTCTGATAATGTTATAATTGTAGCCTATTGCATTACTTTAGTTTAAAATATACGTTTGTTTATTCAACAAATCTAGAACCCACTATAAGTTGGTGCTATTCCCTCAGCACAATAGCCAAAGCTACTTGCATCCCTGTCACACCCTGGCTCTGGGACTCTATATGTTGAGCCAGGGTGTGTTCATTCTGTGTGTTCATTTTCTATGTTGGGTATTCTAGTTTGTTTGATTCTATGTTTGACGATGTGACTCCCAATCAGAGGCAACGAGTGTCAGCTGTTTGCTGGTTGTCTCTGATTGGGAGCCATATTTAAACGGTATGTTTTCCCTTGGGGGTGGTGGGTTTTTGTTCCTTATTCGGTCAGTGTAACCATGGACTTCACGAGTCGTGTTTTGTTTGTATTTAGTACTTTAATTAAATAAAGTCATGTTCGTTTCACACGCTGCGCCTTGGTCTACTCTCCTTTACGACGATCGTGACAGAAAAACCCACCGTACAAGGACCAAGCAGCGTGTCCAGGAGCAGGCAGCCTGGTCATGGGAGGAAGCACCAGGAAAGGAGATGGAGAGGCTGGCGATGGCCCAGGTGGGCAAAGTGTGGTCCTGGGAGGACATGCTCGGGGGCAAGGGACCTTGGGGGTAGGATCAAGGCCCTGGCGAGAGAGGAGCAGCGGCGTCAGCAGTGCCATCGTCGGACGGACGAGAGGCACCCCCAATAATTTTTTAGGGGGGGGCACACGGCATGGGCGACTGGGCAGCAGGAGGCTGCCACAGGGCGAAATAGGAGAAGAGGAGAGAAGGCCACCGGGTTACGGGAGCCATTGGCGAGAGGAGGGAAGGAAGTCGTAGAGGCACGGCGAGAGGGACTGAGGTGTATTGCCAGTCCGGTCCGGCCCGTTCCTGATCCCCGTTTAAAGCCAGTGGTGTGTGTTCCCAGTACGGTCCGGCCTGTCCCTGCTCCACGCACCAAACCTACGGTGTGCGTCGCCAGCCCAGCCCGGCCTGTCCCTGCTCCACGCATCAAACCTACGGTGTGCGTCGCCAGCCCTGCCCGGCCTGTCCCTGCTCCACGCACCAAGCCTACGGTGTGCGTCGACAGCCCTGCCCGGCCTGTTCCTGCTCCACGCACCAAGCCTACGGTGTGCGTCGCCAGCCCTGCCCGGCCTGTTCCTGCTCCACGCACCAAACCTACGGTGTGCGTCGACAGCCCAGCCCGGCCTGTCCCTGCTCCACGCACCAAACCTACGGTGTGCGTCGCCAGCCCTGCCCGGCCTGTTCCTGCTCCACGCACCAAGCCTACGGTGTGCGTCGCCAGCCCTGCCCGGCCTGTTCCTGCTCCACGCACCAAGCCTACGGTGTGCGTCGCCAGCCCTGCCCGGCCTGTTCCTGCTCCACGCACCAAACCTACGGTGTGCGTTGACAGCCCAGCCCGGCCTGTTCCTGCTCCACGCACCAAGCCTACGGTGTGCGTCGCCAGCCCAGCCCGGCCTGTTCCTGCTCCACGTACCAAACCTACGGTGTGCGTCGCCAGCCCAGCCCGGCCTGTTCCTGCTCCACGCACCAAGCCTACGGTGTGCGTCGCCAGCCCTGCCCGGCCTGTCCCTGCTCCACGCACCAAGCCTACGGTGTGCGTCGCCAGCCCAGCCCGGCCTGTTCCTGCTACACGCACCAAGCCTACGGTGTGCGTCGCCAGCCCTGCCCGGCCTGTCCCTGCTCCACGCACCAAGCCTACGGTGTGCGTCGCCAGCCCAGCCCGGCCTGTTCCTGCTACACGCACCAAGCCTACGGTGTGCGTCGCCAGCCCTGCCCGGCCTGTCCCTGCTCCACGCACCAAGCCTACGGTGTGCGTCGCCAGCCCAGCCCGGCCTGCTCCTGCTCCACGCACCAAGCCTACGGGGTGCGTCGTCAGCCTGGTCCAGCCCGTTCCTGCCACTCGCACCAAGCCAGGGGTGCGAGTCGTCAGCCTGGTCCAGCCCGTTCCTGCCACTCGCACCAAGCCAGGGGTGCGAGTCGTCAGCCTGGTTCAGCCCGTTCCTGCTACTCGCACCAAGCCCGGGGGGCGAGTCGTCAGCCTGGTAAGACCGGTCAGCTGCTCCACAACGGAGCGTAAGCAATCCGCTCCGTCAATGTCCAGTCTAGATCCAGCCAGCGGGGTCAGACCGGACCAGGGGCGCTACGGGGGAATTATGGAGGGGTGGTGGTCGGAGCCGGAGCCGGAGCCGCCTCCGAGGAGGAATGCCCACCCAGCCCTCCCCTGTTTGGGGTTTTGTTGAGGCGCGGTCGCAGTCCGCGCCTTTAGGGGGGGGGGTACTGTCACACCCTGGCTCTGGGACTCTATATGTTGAGCCAGGGTGTGTTCATTCTGTGTGTTCATTTTCTATGTTGGGTATTCTAGTTTGTTTGATTCTATGTTTGACGATGTGACTCCCAATCAGAGGCAACGAGTGTCAGCTGTTTGCTGGTTGTCTCTGATTGGGAGCCATATTTAAACTGTATGTTTTCCCTTGGGGGTGGTGGGTTTTTGTTCCTTATTCGGTCAGTGTAACCGTGGACTTCACGAGTCGTGTTTTGTTTGTATTTAGTATTTTAATTAAATAAAGTCATGTTCGTTTCACACGCTGCGCCTTGGTCTACTCTCCTTTACGACGATCGTGACAATCCCCTGGTTCACGTAACGAAAATAAATTATCGTTCTAGAATTCACCAACTATTTGCATACATCACTTGTGTTAAGCAACCTATCGAATAAAGTAATAACAATTAGAATTTGTCAAAGCACTGTTGTCCATTACACTATTTAGACTTCTACTTCTAATCTCTCTTCCAGCTTGATTCGTACTAGCTGGTCTGTCTCTCTTTTACCCGTGTTCTCAATTCAACTCATTGCCACAGCTCTATGGCAATTGCCAGCCCGCTATTCAATTTCTGTAACTGTCCTTTCTGATTATGCTCCAATTAGTAAAACAAACACTGGCTATAATTTACAAGCATACATTTAATTCACATCCATATTCAATTCACTATTCCAAATTCCAATTATATTCTCAGTAGTTTTCAAATTATCAACTCATTCGGGCGGCAGGTAGACTAGTGGTCAAGAGCGCCAAACCCTAACCACTCCTGTAAATCGCTCTGGATAAGAGCATCTGCCAAATGACCAAAATGCAAAAATGTAATACGGCGCCTCAGAAAATAACCAACTATCTTTCTATCCCCCCCTATTCCGGTTGAATACGGGAGTCGTTCAATTTGAAATCAGCAAACTGCTAAATCGTTCAGTCTTATAACACAAAATGAACACTGACTCTTCTATCATTCTAAGCAACCCATAAACGTAATTGGAAAATGCAGAATCTATGCTTTATCGGAATGACAAGTAAATCCTCTGTTATTCCAGTTATAAATGGTCTGTATTTCTAGTATCTTGCACATACCACATTTATCACAAAATAGCTTTGAAGGACACAGATCTCACAAGCTCAACGTATAACTTAGCAGTCAACGAGTCAAACCCACATTCATTGATTTTGCAACAGATCTAACGACTTAACCAAATGAATTATATTTCCCCCCTAATATACTAAAATTCCTTGATTATATCACCTCTGCTTCTGAAATGATAGATAGCTATTATAATGCTTAACCTTTTCTACCACACGCTCTAAGTGCTGTCTCCCATCCCCCACGTACGTCTACGAGTTTGGGCGCGCAAGCCAGCACTTATATATTTTTCCACTTTTATCCACTCTCTATTAATCAATTACCCACACATAACATACATCATATGTCAATATTATTCATATCATCCACCGCATTCGTATTTCTAATGATTATTTATTGCCACATGTTAATTTCCCCTAATTCAGTACCAGCGGAACATCAACTTAACAACCTAGACCCCGTCCCTCAGTCATAGCATGTGGTCCTCTGTAGCTCAGCTGGTAGAGCACGGCGCTTGTAACGCCAAGGTAGTGGGTCCGATCCCCGGGACCACCCATACACAAAAAATTTATGCACGCATGACTGTAAGTCGCTTTGGATAAAAGCGTCTGCTAAATGGCATATTATTATAGCATCCTCTCAGAATCCTATAGACTGGTCACTGATTTTACACTATTCTATGCCAGGCCGCGTTGTACACACAGGCCGCGTTGTACACACAAGATATTATTATATAAAAAAGCGTATTATCCACACGCTCTATAACATTATCATACACACCTCTTTATCTCTTCATCATATCACATTCACACAACGTTGTTCTCAAACACGCTTCATCACTATTTGCATAACCTACCGGAATATTCCTTTACTATGGTCAATTTTACCATAATCCTATATCCCTTCTAAATTTCCCAACTTTAATTACCATATGTCGACGTCATATGATCACTCCCGTACACGTGACCTGTTCCTTCAACAGGATTTCTCTCTCTCTCCTTTACGTTAGTAAATGAATATCCATTTACTATTCATTCTTCTCTCCCTAATGCAAGATTGGGCTTTCCCTTTCTCCACCAGTCTTAGAAGCTTCAAACGACCTAAAATATAGTCCCTTTCCTTACACTTTCTCCACAAAGACAAGGCTATTATTTACAGGATTTCTTTTGTTGTCCGATCACCCACACAGATAAGCCACCACTCGTGCTTAAATGAGTCAGACAGAATGACAAGCAGGACGAACAATAGTGTCAGACGATTGAACGAAGCTGACCAAATTACAACTTAATCACAATTGAATGAACCACAGCCGCACAAGATGAGCAGACCTACTCTATCTTATTATTTCTCTATACTTTGTAGCCCTGGTGGCCGTTCACAACCGTTCACCTACTCAGGATGCCCGGCGCTACTTCCAATTTCTGGTGTCACCTTCTCAGGATGACTTACTTAATTTTAGCTGTCTAATTTGTGCATTACCTCAACCAGGATAATGCACACCTACCCGAGCAGTCCTCTAATGATGAACTCCACGTTAGAGCGGTACCGTAGGCCCTCTCAGTCTTATATACACTACAGTCTTATGTACAACTCTTGGCTAGCCACCTGCTCTTCCAGCCCTCTGGAGTGCTAACTTAGCTCTCCACAGCGGTACCACAGGATTTAACTTATTTACACTTTTCTACAATCACATTGCATGCATGTTTATTCCTCATTCCAACAAAAACTCTGCTTCTTCTGCTAAATCTGGTCCTTACATTTCTGGAGAGAACCCTTCCGTACCACACTCTCAGATTCAGCTTGATCGAAACACACAGTTTAAGTAAGAACGAAGCTTACCTTTCAGTGGCCACTGAGTCTGTGTGAGTCGCTCAAACTTTCTCCGACGGTAAAGCAATCAGAGATCTCTATAACCAGTCCTGCCGGGATCGCCAAATATGTTGTGGAAAATAACCACTATACTTTATTACAAAAAAGGTCTTACAGAGTTTTTGTTACATCAAGAAATGACTTTATTAAAGTTTTCAACAAAGCCGATACCAGTCTGCAGAGTGGCACCCCGTTCTGTTTTCCTCACGTCACATTATATACCATCATCCCCCACTCTTCTAGCTCTAAATCCCTCCCTCTTCAGTTTCCCGCTCTTTATCACTCCACACCCACTTCCTTTGTCCCTGAGGACGGCTGAACTATTATTCCATCCAATCACTCGCTCCCCTGTCTTGCACACACACTCATGTTTAGTTTAAACATGACAAGGCCCTAAATTACACAAACCTCACCCCCTCATGCTGTAATCAATCAAGAAGATACCATGGCGACAAAGGTCTAGCCCAAACTCTATTCAACCCTGGTGCCGTTCCCTTCACTGTGTTTGAAGAGAGAGACAAAAGCCACAAGCTAGTTTCAGTCTCTCATCAGATAAGACAGCCATGGATTTAAGCAAGAGCAAGCAATTTGACCCTAGGGCAGATTTCATCTCTACTCCCCCATACACACAGTGAAATGCCCCAATTAAATTCCTAGCCCAGTAACAAACAATTCTAACTCAATGTTCGTGATTAACCCAGTTCTATCTCCCAATTCATTAAAGAATACACATCACATCCTATGACGGTGCTGAAATAGCCCAATCCACTAATTTGAAGGGCTGTCCACATACTTCTATGTATATATAGTGTATTTAGTATCCATCAAACCAACATTCACAATGCAAATTAAGGGCATTTCATTAATTTAGACATTTGCTCAGTACTTGAAGGGTGTCATTTCCAATGCTACTGAGTTGAAATTTCCCATGACATTATGATTCATAATCTGGCTTTATTGTGGCCATGGAACCTTTGGGCCAGTATAGTGCCCACCATATGAGAGCTTTTAAACCTCAGCACTACCTGTACTGAAGTTGAAAATAGGTCTTCAAATATGCATGAGTTTCCGGGCCAGGGGCACAAATGAGCGAGATTTACTAAAAATACCAGATATACCACATTGATACTTTGAGCCAAAACCAACTGGAAAATGGGCTTTATGCTTCTAGTTACCCTATGAAATGTCTAACTCCATACAAGTGTCAACTGTCAGTAAAAAAATAACACACTTGAAGCAAATGTAAACATTTAATTAAAACAATTTAATCAAAGAGCAGTTGAACAACAGTTAGCAAAGTTTAGGATAAGGGAGATAAAGTCGTTGATGTTTTCTGGCAGCCTGGCAGCGTGGGATTGGTGCCAACAGTAAACCAACTTCCCCTAATGTGTCCTGGAGAGAAAGAGAGAGAGTAGGTGGTAGTGGAGGGATCATTCAAATTATGTGAAAGGGACACAGTATTCTAACACACAGGTAGGGCTGTGGCGGTCATGACATTTTGTCAGCCGGTTATAGTCAAGCAAATAACTGCTGGTCTCAAGGTAATTTACCGTTAATTAACATCAACACATTTAGTATCTCCTGGCTTCCACGAATAGCCTACAAGCCGCTGATGCCCTAACTTCTGTTATTGACCAAATACTTATTTTCCACTATACTTTGCAAATAAATTCATTAAAAATCCTACAATGTGATTTTCTGGATTTTTTTTTCTCAATCTGTCTGTCATAGTTGACGTGTACCTATGATGAAAATTACAGGCTTCTCTCATATTTTTAAGTGGGAGAACTTGCACAATTGGTGGCTGACTAAATAAAAAATGTCCCCACTGTACCTAGTCAAAGCCCAGACCTCAACCCAATTTAGAATCTGTGGTATGACCTAAAGATTGCTGTACACCAGTGGAACCCATCTAACTTGAAGGAGCTGGAGCAGTTTTGCCTTGAAAAATGGGCAAAAATCCCAGTGGCTAGATGTGCCAAGCTTATAGAGACATACCCCAAGGGACTTGCAGCTGTAATTGCTGCAAAAGGTGTCTCTACAAAGTATTGACTTTGGGGGGGGGTGAATAGTTATGCACGCTCAAGTTCAGTTTTTTTTGTCTCATTTCTTGTTTGTTTCACACACACAAAATATTTTGCATCTTCAAAGTGGTAGGCATGTTGTGTAAATCAAATGATACAAACCCCCCAAAAAATCCATTTTAATTCCAGGTTGTAAGGGGTGAATACTTTCGCAAGCCACTGTATGTGTGAGTGAGCAGATGATGGCTTGAGTGTTTGTGTGAGTGTGTAGGGCCCTGTGAGTGTGCATAGAGAAAATAAATATAAAAGGTCAATAAGGATACAAGGTTAACTCAGATAGTCTGTGTAGCTAAATTAATGTAACATTAATGTAACATTTCAACATGTGATACCATGAAACAAAAAATATGACATTTCACATGTGAAATCATGTGAAACCATGTGTTTTTGGAATACTTCACATTTGTGAAATCATGTGCAATTGAAATTTCACATGTGAAATCATGGTGCCAACGTGTTTTTGGCACACTTCACATAAGATATAGAGGGGATTCGATTATCTGGCTTCGGTTGCCCGGTGGGAGGAGTTTGCACCTGGTGAAAAATGACTGCATTCGTTTTTTTAAACCGGGCTGCCTCCCGGGCGTGAGCTAGGTGACCCGTTCAAAGCCCACGGCTTCGGTGAAAACACAGGATTCTGTTTTCACACGCAAAAGTGATTGCTTTTGATACAAATGCTTTAGCTGCCATCCCAATTAAAACTAGTTTGAAAATCCAAATATATATTTTATAGAGAAGAGATGTTGTATGTTTCTGGACGATGCACCATGTTGCCTTGTTGACAACATGTCCAAGCGGCGCAGATTACTGTTCGATTTGAGATGGACAGTCCTCCCTGTCACGGGCGATAGCCGAGTGCACCGCGGCTCAGGTTAATAGAACTCCCTCTATGTTTTTACCACCCATATGGTTGTCTTTTTAAGTTCTAAATACTTAACTGTTTTGTGTATTATGAACTTTTTGATATCTGTTCATCATGATCAATTACACCTCATAGAACAACAAACTGCCTAATACTATTTTAGAAATATACTTTTCTTTCTTCAAACATGCATACAACATTGTGTAAAAGTACACTATATAAACAAAAATATGTGGACACCCCTTCAAATTAGTGGATTCGGCTATTTCAGCCACACCCGTTGCTGACAGGTGTATAAAATCGAGCACACAGCCATGCAATCTCCATAGATTACTGAAGAGCTCAGTGACTTTCAACGTGGCAACATCATAGGATGCCACCTTTCCAACAAGTCAGTTCGTCAACTTCTGCTCTGCTAGAGCCGCCCTGGTCAACTGTAAGTGCTGTTATTGTGAAGTGGAAACGTCTAGGAGCAACAACGGCTCAGCCACGAAGTGGTAGGCCACACAAGCTCACAGAATGGGACCACCGGGTGCTGAAGCACATAGCACGTAAAAATTGTCTGTCCTCAGTTGCAACACCCACTACCGAGTTCCAAACTGCCTCTGGAAGCAACGTCAGCACAAGCTGTTCATCAGGAGCTTCATGATATGGGTTTCCATGGCCACAGAGCCCTGACCTCAACCCCATTGAACACCTTTGGGATGAATTGGAACGCCGACTTTGAGCCAGGCCTAATCGCCCAACAGCAGTGCCCGACCTCATTAATGCTCTTGTGGCTGAATGGAAGCAAGTCCCCGCAGCAATATTCCAACATCTAGTGGAAAGAATTCCCAGAAGAGTAGATACTGTTATAGCAGCAAAGGGGGGACCAACTCCATACTAATGTCCATGATTTTGCAATGAGATGTTCGATGAGCAGGTGTCCACATACTTTTGGTCATGTAGTGTATATTCAATGTAAGGTATAATCATTACTGCGCTTTGAAATGTAGGTGGGGGCAAAGTGCTGGCAGAGACTCATTAGAATATTTGGGGGCATGGTCTAAAATATGTTGTAATTGTGCCAGTTTGTGTAGAAGTTTAACTGGTTTTATAATTATGTTGTTGAAGATTGAGCACCTGCAGCTCTTTGTCAAATGCTCTTACAAGGATTGCAGAACTGACAGTGTTAAAAAGTGGTGCTCGACCTTTTACAACATAACCATCAACCATTTAAACTGTTACAACACTTCCACTGACTATTGGCACAAATACACACAATTCTGTAACTTGTTGTTATTTACTGTACTTTCACTGCAACCAGTAGCCTGTAGTTTACCTTAAAATTACAGGAATTTTTAAACAGTGTAGCATTTCATGGCATAAAGTAAAACATGGTGGAGAAGGAAAGAACAGGATGGTTATTCACAAAATTCTTACACATATCACCCTCACACCCTTTTTGAATATGAATATGTCTTATTAATAAGTTACTCATCACAACAGACATAACAGTCCCCTCCCTCTTCAAGTAGTTATGTAATGATAATGGACTTTTATTTTGAAAAAGACATGAATGATATGGAATAAATGTTTTATGAAGGTTGTTGTGCATGATAATGCAGTGCTCATAAAGGTGGTTTCATTAACTAAATTGTCATAAGTAGATTCAGTAAATGTCTTATATATACCCCCTTCAAGATTAGATAATATGTGCATTCAACAAAAATCAATACAATTATATTATTGCTGTATAAGGTGAAGAAATTGCCTAATACATTGACTACAGTTAACACTACTATTATCATATATTTAAAAAAGAAAGAGAAAGAGAAGAGAAATACATTTTAGGCATTGCTGATATCTTTCAACACCATATTGAAAGTTCCCTCTAATTTCTTTAGACACTGAGCTAATTTCAGGTCTGCTGAGCCCAAACTTTAAACGTTGTAAAAATTGTGTGCATCTTCCAGTTCTCGTTTACTGTGAACACTGAGACTGTACCCGCTTTAAGTTACAGTTTGAACAGTGGCCAAGTAGGCTACTGTGGCTATTTGATCATAATGTAGACCTACCAGAGTGGCCTACCATCAAAAGCAATGGAGGAAATGCATTTAAACATGGAAATAGCTGTTCTATCATTCAGCCTACAGTAGCAGCCAATGTGTGGTGTTTAATGTAGGCCTACATTCCATGAGCCTTTTGAAAAAACATGCAGGGCTTGACAACCTGTTTATCCACTTGTCCTTCAGACAAGGAGGTGACTGAACATATTTTTGTGTTGTTTGATGCAAGTAATAATAAAATGTATTATTATTCCCATACCATTATTACAGAGAATCAGACAAATTATGCTACCCTCTGCCTATTGGCTACTTCGCATATTCAAGCCTGTCTCAAAATACAACATTGCCCCTTCAAGACAAAAATAAAAGCTCTTTACCTGACTCACTTTTCAAATATGTCTAGAAATGTACATATTTTGTGGTCTTCTAGGAAGCAATCACTCCCCAATTGCTGACTACATCTGTATTGCTTGCTGTTTGGGGTTTTAGGCTGGGTTTCTGTATAAGCACTTTGTGACATCTGCTGATGTAAAAAGGGCTTTATAAAACATAAAATGGACAATTCAATGGTTATCAAATCAACAAAGAGGTAAGAATATGTAGGCTATAAGAATATGTTGAAGGCTAGCTGTATTGGGTGCAGATGACTGAACTGTTCACTTTTGTGCCTGCAGGTATACAGAGCAGGAAGCATACAAAGGTATGTCAATTGGTATTGGTATGTTATGCAGATCACATTTACCATCCTCCTCCCTTACCTCTTCAATGAATATCCCATAGACCTCTACATTATGGACAAGGTATGTGTATGAAAACAGTTTTTTTCATTCACATTTACCACAGAAACCAAGGTATGAATACTGTGGTGTGCTTGTTTTGTCAATCATTTGTATAATCATCTGTATAATTTTTGGAATTCACAGACTTCACCCTCCCTCTGATGAATATAAAAGGAAACCTGTTCGATCATAATGCACTCAAAATCGTTCTGGCTATGTGTCACGATCGTCGTAGGAGTGAGTAGACCAAGGCGCAGCGTGTGAAACAAACATGACTTTAATTAGTTAAAGTATACCAAACAAAACACGACTCGTGAAGTCCACGGTAAACAAATACCGACACGGAACAAAAACCCACAAACCCAAAGTGAAACACAGACAGTTAAATATGGCTCCCAATCAGAGACAACCAGCCGACAGCTGACACTCGTTGCCTCTGATTGGGAGTCACACAGGCAAACATAGAAACAGACAACCTAGAACACCCAACATAGAAACAGAACACATAGAATGAACACACCCTGGCTCAACATAATGAGTCCCAGAGCCAGGGTGTGACAGTACCCCCCCCTAAAGGCGCGGACTGCGACCGCGCCTAAATACGAGCAAAACAGGGGAGGGCTGGGTGGGCATTCCTCCTCGGCGGCGGCTCCGGCTCCGGGCTTGCCCACCACCCTCCAACAAACCCCCCATAGCGCCCCTGGTCCGGTCTGGCCCCGCTGGCTGGAGCTGGACTGGACGTAGCAGGAGCGGTAGGTTCAGCTCCTTAGTGGAGCAGTAGAGCGGTACCTGAATTGGCACCGATGACCTAGGCACGGGTTGTGCCGGACTGACGACTCGCACCCCTGGCTTGGTGCGAGTGGCAGGAACGGGCCGGGCCGGGCTGGGGACGCGCACCGTAGACTTGGTGCGAGTGGCAGGAACAGGCCGGACCGGGCTGGCGACGCGCACCGTAGACTTGGTGCGTGGAGCAGGGACGGGCCGGGCCGGGCTGGCGACGCACCCCGTAGGCTTGGTGCGTGGAGCAGGGACAGGCCGGGCTGGGCTGACGACGCACACCGTAGGCTTGGTGCGTGGAGCAGGGACAGGCCGGACAGGGCTGGCGACGCACCCCGTAGGCTTGGTGCGTGGAGCAGGGACAGGCCGGGCTGGGCTGACAACGCACACCGTAGGCTTGGTGCGTGGAGCAGGGACAGGCCGGGCTGGGCTGACGACGCACACCGTAGGCTTGGTGCGTGGAGCAGGAACAGGCCGGGCTGGGCTGGCGACGCACACCGTAGGTTTGGTGCGTGGAGCAGGGACAGGCCGGGCTGGGCTGACGTCGCACACCGTAGGCTTGGTGCGTGGAGCAGGGACAGGCCGGGCTGGGCTGTCGACGCACACCGTAGGTTTGGTGCGTGGAGCAGGGACAGGCCGGGCTGGGCTGACGTCGCACACCGTAGGCTTGGTGCGTGGAGCAGGGACGGGCCGGGCCGGGCTGGCGACGCACCCCGTAGGCTTGGTGCATGGAGCAGGGACAGGCCGGGCTGGGCTGACGACGCACACCGTAGGCTTGGTGCGTGGAGCAGGGACAGGCCGGACAGGGCTGGCGACGCACCCCGTAGGCTTGGTGCGTGGAGCAGGGACAGGCCGGGCTGGGCTGACAACGCACACCGTAGGCTTGGTGCGTGGAGCAGGGACAGGCCGGGCTGGGCTGACGACGCACACCGTAGGCTTGGTGCGTGGAGCAGGAACAGGCCGGGTTGGGCTGGCGACGCACACCGTAGGTTTGGTGCGTGGAGCAGGGACAGGCCGGGCTGGGCTGACGTCGCACACCGTAGGCTTGGTGCGTGGAGCAGGGACAGGCCGGGCTGGGCTGTCGACGCACACCGTAGGTTTGGTGCGTGGAGCAGGGACAGGCCGGGCTGGGCTGACGTCGCACACCGTAGGCTTGGTGCGTGGAGCAGGGACAGGCCGGGCTGGGCTGTCGACGCACACCGTAGGCTTGGTGCGTGGAGCAGGGACAGGCCGGGCTGGGCTGGCGACGCACACCGTAGGCTTGGTGCGTGGAGCAGGGACAGGCCGGACAGGGCTGGCGACGCACACCGTAGGCCTGGTGCGTGGAGCAGGAACAGGCCGGGCTGGGCTGTCGACGCACACCGTAGGCTTGGTGCGTGGAGCAGGGACAGGCCGGGCAGGGCTGGCGACGCACACCGTAGGCTTGGTGCGTGGAGCAGGGACAGGCCGGGCTGGGCTGGCGACGCACACCGTAGGCTTGGTGCGTGGAGCAGGAACAGGCCGGGCAGGGCTGGCGACGCACACCGTAGGTTTGGTGCGTGGAGCAGGAACAGGCCGGACCGTACTGGGAACACACACCACTGGCCTTAAACGGGGATCAGGAACGGGCCGGACCGGACTGGCAATACACCTCAGTACCTCTCGCCGTGCCTCTACAACTTCCTTCCTCCTCTCGCCAATGGCTCCCGTAACCCGGTGGCCTTCTCTCCTCGTCTCCCATTTCGCCCTGTGGCAGCCTCCTGCTGCCCAGTCGCCCATGCCGTGTGCCCCCCCCTAAAAATTTCTTGGGGTTGCCTCTCGCCTGTCCGACGTTGACCCGTTTGGCGCCGCTGCTCCTCTCCTGCCTGGGTCTCCCCCTTTATCGCCTTCCGGTACCGGACGGCCTCCTCCTCAGTAATCTGCCCCCAACCGAGGAGGACATCCACAAGAGTCACCTCCTGCGTGTGTTCCTGGACACGCTGCTTGGTCCTGGTATGGTGGGTTTTTCTGTCACGATCGTCGTAGGAGTGAGTAGACCAAGGCGCAGCGTGTGAAACAAACATGACTTTAATTAGTTAAAGTATACCAAACAAAACACGACTTGTGAAGTCCACGGTAAACAAATACCGACACGGAACAAAAACCCACAAACCCAAAGTGAAACACAGACAGTTAAATATGGCTCCCAATCAGAGACAACCAGCCGACAGCTGACACTCGTTGCCTCTGATTGGGAGTCACACAGGCAAACATAGAAACAGACAACCTAGAACACCCAACATAGAAACAGAACACATAGAATGAACACACCCTGGCTCAACATAATGAGTCCCAGAGCCAGGGTGTGACACTATGGATACGGAGAACATCAACATCAACAGGACAGAGGATATACCCTTGGGGCTCTGCTGGGAGTTTACCTCATATTTAGATTTCTTAGTTCTGCTTTGCCACTAAAATCTTAATAAATGCTGACAACTAAAATATTGTGTTATTGTTCTTCTTCTTCTTCTTCTTCTTCTTCTTCTTCTTATTATTAATAATAATAATATGGGAGGGGGGGTAGTTCAAAAATGACCCCCAAAAGGGTATTTAATGGTTCTTCGAGGATCCATTAAAAGGAGTTATTTGAAGAACCCTTTTAAAGGGTTCTTCAAAGAACTTATAGGGGTTCCCCCACAGTTTCAATTTGAAGAATCCCTAAAGGATACTCCAGGAACCTTTTCATTTTAGAGTGTAGTGACAAAGCAGAATAAAACAATCTAAATATGAGGTGCACTCCCAGCCCCAAGTCTAATAGCTATATCGTCTGGCGTGTTGATGTTGATGTCCTCTGTAGGCTGTCCATAGCCAGAATGATTTTGCAGTGCGTGGTAATCGAAAATGTTTCTTGTTATATTCATCAGAGGTGTAGGGAGGGTGAAGTCTGTGAATACAAAAAATATATAATTATACAGATGATTAACAAAACGTGCACAGGACAGTATTCATATCTTGGTTTTTGTGTAAAAATTATATGAATTAAAAACTTTTGACAATGTTTTTCATACACATACATTACCTTGTCTGTAATGAAGATGCCTCTGGGATCTTCATTGAAAAGGCTGGGGAGGAGGAAGATGGCTGCTGTGCATGATTTCTATAAGGTTTTAGAGAAACAATTAATTGAAATTAATTGGAGATGATACATGTGATCTGCATAACATTATGAGACAAACCAATACCAATTGTACATACCTTTGTGTGCCTCCTCGTCAGTATACCTGCAGACACACACAAATAAGTGAGCAGTTCAGTCACACAAAAGAATGGAGAAGCATGCCTATTTATGAGCCACCTGTATTTGTTTGTCTGATTTTGAGACTTGACACATGTAACATTTGAAATACCGCCCAAATGTAATGTTACTGAGGTTTATATCTTGAAAAACGACAGGGAAATTCTCATTTGTTTTTCCATTTGTGTTTTGAGGTTCGACATTAGCACGTTGGCCACACCGATTGGTGTCACCTCGTTAGTCAGTATGTGTTACACCTGTGCTGGCGTGTCATCTCGTTAGTCAGGTATTTCACCTGTGCCGGCAATGGTAAAGATTCCAGTAACAATATTGGAAACTGTAAAATATGGTACGGTAACAACTGTAAGTTATCAACAAAAAAAAAAGGAAATGGTTTACAGTGTACAGTCTCTTATTACGGGTCGTTTTTCACACATTTTAGTCCAAACTTTTCCTTGGGTCAAGGGCTTTTTGTTTACACGCCTCCCTGCGCAGTTCCTCATCGTGGGCCCGCCAGGTACAGTGCTGTATCTGTCTTTGTTGGGGGTTTATGGTATTGGCTAGTCTAAGCGGGGTTAGTGTTCGTGCCAGTTATAGAGCTATACATATACTTACCTCACTTTGTTGGCATGCAGTGTATCACCGAGTGCTGTCGTGGAAATTATAATCAAGTGAGGGAGACTTTGTCATTTCTTCAAACAATCAATCTTTATTTAAGAATTGCAATTATGGAGCTGGTCAACAAACCACCCGAAGGTGATTTGTTGAGAGCCCAGCGAATGATGTTCGGTCTTAGCTTATATAGCCAAACTATCTTATGCAAGCATATACAAAACACGTGATCTTGGTATGTGTACGTGTGTGGAAAACAGAGGTGCAATTGCACCATTTGTAAAGGGCACAACAGACTCACTGTGGGTTTGGTCGTCACTGGAAACACTCTAGATGCAGTTTCCTCTAAAGCCTGAGGCAGCGGTCTTGGAAGCTCGGTTGGAAGCCCGGTTACACACACACACATAGGAATCTGTCACGATCGTCAGGGAGAGACCAAGGCGCAGCGTTGAATGCGAACATTATATATTTATTTAGAATGATCACACGATCAAAACGATAACGTGACGTCTACAGTATAACACAAACCAAATCAGAACAAGAAACCACAAATAATGAATGCCTAACGGCTACCTAAGTATGACTCCCAATCAGAGACAACGAGCTACAGCCGTCTCTGATTGGGAGCCACCCTGGCCAACATAGATATACAACGACTAGAACCTAAACAAAATAAACACCCTGGCTCAACATACAAGAGTCCCCAGAGCCAGGGCGTGACAGTACCCCCCCCAAAGGCGCGGACTCCGACCGCGCCAACCAACCACAACAGGGGAGGGACCGGGTGGGCACTCCGCCTCGGCGGCGGATCCGGCTCCGGACATGCCCCAGGCACGGGTTGTGCTGGACTGACGACGCGCACCCCTGGCTTGGTGCGTGGAGGAGGAACGGGCCTTACCAGGCTGACGACGCACACCGTAGGCTTGGTGCGTGGAGCAGGGACAGGCCGGACTGGGCTGACGAAGCACACCACTGACTTGGTGCGGGGAGCAGGAACGGGCCGAGCCGGGCTGACGAAGCGCACCACTGCCTTGGTGCGGGGAGCAGGGACAGGCCGGACTGGGCTGACGAAGCACACCACTGACTTGGTGCGGGGAGCAGGAATGGGCCGGACCGGGCTGACGACGCGCACCACTGACTTGGTGCGGGGAGCAGGAATGGGCCGGACCGGGCTGACGACGTGCACCACTGACTTGGTGCGGGGAGCAGGAACGGCCGCGCCGGCTGACGAAACGCACCACTGACTTGGTGGGAGTGGCAGGAACAGGCCGGACCGTACTGGGAACACACACCACTGGCCCTACGTGGGGATCAGGAACAGGCCGGACCGGACTGGCAACACACGCCAGTATCTCTCGCCGTGCCTTTACAACCTCCTTCCCCCTGGTGACCAGTGACTCCCGTAACCTGGCGGCCTCCTCTGCCAACCCGCTGGACCGCTCTATCGCGGCCTCCTGCTGCCCCGACGTCGTGAGCCCCCCCCTAAAAAATTTCTGGGGGTCTCTCCTCCCCGTGGGCCAGGCCTCCATCGTTCTCGCCCAACTCCCGCCATTCAGCTCCTCAATGGGCTTGACCCAGTCGAAGCTCTTCCTCAACTGGTCCCAAGTCCACCCTCTCTGCTCCTCACTAGGCTTGACCCAGTCGAGGTTGCCACGGAGCCCTGGACACGCTGCTTGGTCTGGTTTTGGTGGTTTCTTCTGTCTCGCTCGTCTAAGGAGGAGGACCAATGCGCAGCGTTGAAGGTGAACATATTTCTATTTATTAGGGTATGATCACACGACCAAAATAACAGACGAAAACGTGATGTCTCTGGTTACATAAACAAACCAAATAAGAACAAGAAACCACAAACACAAAGTGAAAGACAGACAGTTAAATGTGGCTCCCAATCAGAGACAACCAGCTGACACTCGTTGCCTCTGATTGGGAGTCACTCAGGCCAACATAGAAATACAAACATAGAATTACACACCCTGGCTCAACATAACAGTGTCCCCAGAGCCAGGGCGTGACAGAATCTTACAAAATAGAGAACACTTAGAACTATTAAAAATATTCTTCAATACTTTAGAGCGTTACATAAAATAAAAGAGTTTAACAGATTGTTCCATCACAATTTCACTCCATACATATTTTTTTTGAATTTAAAATACAATTAATCGTAAACATGAAAAATAAAGTCTGTCACCACTACACGCCAAATCTTTCCCCCAGTGGTCATATTTTCTGAACATGGCGAACCAGTTACCAACACCTGCGCCGAACTTTGGGCAACAGGGAATTCAAATGTTTCCTTACAGTACATTCAGAAAGTATTCAGACCCCTTGACTTTTTCCATATTTTGTTACGTTACAACCTTATTAAATGGATTCAATTGTTTTTCCCCCCCCCTCATCAATCTACAAACAATACCCCATAATGACAAAGCAAAAACAGGTTTTTAGTCATTTTTGCCCAAAACAATAAACAAATGAAATATCACATTTACATAAGTATTCAGACCCTTTACTTAGTACTTTGTTGAAGCACCTTTGGCAGCAATTACAGCCTTGAGTCTTCCTTGAATGTCCTTGAGTGGCCCAGCCAGAGCCCGGACTTGAACCCGATTGAACATGTCTGGAGAGACCTGAAAATTGCTGTGCAGCGACGCTCCTCATCCAACCTGACAGAGCTTGAGAGGATCTGCAGAGAAGAATTACCAAGCAAGAGATCCCCACATTGTAGCCTGTACATTGAATATATTCACTGATCATATACAGTGGGGAAAAAAAGTATTTAGTCAGCCACCAATTGTGCAAGTTCTCCCACTTAAAAATATGAGAGAGGCCTGTAATTTTTATCATAGGTACACGTCAACTATGACAGACAAATTGAGATTTTTTTTCTCCAGAAAATCACATTGTAGGATTTTTAATGAATTTATTTGCAAACTATGGTGGAAAATAAGTGTTTGGTCACCTACAAACAAGCAAGATTTCTGGCTCTCAGAGACCTGTAACTTCTTCTTTAAGAGGCTCCTCTGTCCTCCACTCGTTACCTGTATTAATGGCACCTGTTTGAACTTGTTATCAGTATAAAAGACACCTGTCCACAACCTCAAACAGTCACACTCCAAATACAGTGGGGATCCGGAGACAGGTGTTTACTCCATCTCCTTAGCTATCATACTCTAATTCCACTGATTTCAAAACTCTGTCCTCCAGAAAGTGGAGAGCAACACTTATGTAGTTCTACTACGCGATACATTTTTTAAAATGCCGCGTTAGACAGGATTACCTACACATACTGGCCAGCTCAAATAGACAGAAGCGTGCTATATGGCAGACCAATCCGAACTAATCTCTCGGCATGTCCTGCTAGCTCATTATCTCAGCCAATCATGGCTAGAGGGAAGGTTGCTGTCTTTTTCTGTGGCTAAACCAACTAGGCTCGTAATTTTATTTATTTATTCATATTTACAGATGGTGTTGTGGCAAATTCGTCCTCATACTGATCAAAGAACCAAAGTATTTTCAGAGTTTTTGTAGAATTAAGATAGACTTTATTACAATAAACAAAGCTGAGGTGGTTTGCAAAGCATCGCCCTCCTACCTCTCAGCTCTCTGTTTATATAGTCATATCCACATACATCTCAGCTTAAAGCCCCTCCCTCTTGGGTTCCCCCACCACTATCCTCAGCCTCCCCCTCTTGACTGTTCCGCCCACTTCCTAAGTCTATGATAGTGGCGAAATCTGACTTCTATTCAGTTTGGAAACAATGATGGTACAACCAATCAAGCCCTTGTCATGTAAAAATAATAATGTTCAGTTTAAACTGACATGGCAGGTCCACACTCAATCTCTCAAACATACACAAACCCAACTCCTCTCTCCCCTCCCGTCATGCTGTAATTACTTATGTTTAGTCTGAACTCTGTTCAACTCTGGCTCTGTTTTCAGGACTTTGTCTGAGGACAGAGGCAAAAGGCAACAATCTGGTTTCAGTCTCTGATAAGGTAGGACAGCCGTGGATTAGGTAAGAGCGAGGAAATCGACCCAAGGTCAGATCCCCATTTCACACACACACACAAACCCAGTGAAAGGAACCAATTAAATTCTTGCCTAGCAACAGAGATGTACCCATGTTTAACCCTGGCTCCATGTTCGTCATGTTTGTGATTAACTTTGTTTATCTCATAGTTTACTGAAAAATCCTCATCATATCCCCACTCTGGGACTTCATAGTCCCATTTCAATACATCCAAATACTTCAAATGTATATGGTGACTGATATATGAATATTGTGACATAAAAATGAACATGTTCACGGTATAAGGCACAATCCTTGCATTAACATTATATTTTTCAAACAGTAAGATTCAAAAGTTTCTACTCGAAATAAACCATATACGTATATCCTAACACATTAAAACTAACGTAGCATTGTTTTAACCATAATATCTAGGGCATGTTGAGAATTGTGTCAACATCTTTAGCTCACATAACTTCTTTAGCCATATCACAAATAGTATACCAATCAAAATAATCAATACCAATATCTAACACATTAATTGCAGTGTCAACATCTTTAGTTATTAACATATTAATAACTTACTCAAATCAATCAGTCAGCTTACAACTCATGATCATACTCAAATTAATTATCCAAAACAAATTTAGAAGGACAATTCTTAGTGATTAACATTGGTCTTATCACTCAAGTTAAAACCCTCAACTTAGCACCCATTGACACTGGCAGAATGTACATTTATATTATCATACAGTATAATTATCCATAATTCTAGCATTAGCTTCCTCATAAGGAGAATAACTAGAAGATCAGTATCTCAATGTATTCTTTGCCTAAATTACATAAATGTAGCAGTGTGTAGACCTCCTCAATCAACCTGATACCCCAAATCACACTCCCTTCCTTCCCCGGTACTCAATCTTCTGGCGTCTCTTCATTATGTTCTTCAGATAGCTTCATAGTTCAACTTGGATTGTCCATGACAATGTTTCAATTTCAATGTCTCACCTGAGCCGCCACCACGTCTACCCCCATTATGTTTTGTCCGTTTGCCACCCAGTATACCAGTATCACGAGAGATGTTGTATTTGAACAGATCTCTCTCCATGCCCACTCCACATTGACTCCTGTCTCACTCCTGAGAGAAAAGGCATGAGAGAAAAGCCAGCTCTTATGCCCTTAGCGCTTCCCCTAATGTCAACCAAGGTTCAACCTGTTCATCTATTGGGATTATTAGAAAATACAACCTTTTGTCCAATTCCTTCCTACTATCCCAGCCCAATCTATGTATGGCCACACATGTATATTTCTCAGTTAATGGTATCTTTCTCACTAATATATCTTCATACTCTGCTTCTTTCCAAAAATGTGTTTTTATCCCTTGTGCCCCTCCTTTTAGTTATTTTATTATCTTTGTCCCCGTGCTCCACTTCCCATTAAGATAACACACTCACTTCCCTGTGCTTCGGTATTATATTCTTATTTTTCTTTGTTCCCTTATCTTATCTCAAACCTAGAAAATACCCCCCTCACGCTCCTGTCCTTAGGTATTTTCCCAGTGGTCTATTCAGTCTTAGGTCGCTAGACCACCCCCTCTTTTCCCCTAATAATATTCACGTTACTATTTTCTCAAATATTCATACGTTTCCATTTTCGTACTCTAGGTATCCCTAATATATCTTCCTATACCTTATGTTCCTGTCTTTCAGTATGTCTATATCATACGTTATTATTTTTATGTTTCCTGTCACTGTGTAATCAACTATTGTATATCCCTTTATCCTATTCTTAAATGCGGCTGGTTCTCATTCTAATCTACGTCTTGGCATTTATTCCCTAACTTTTCTTACCTTCTATGTGATTACTATTTCTTACGCCCACCACTGTTTTAATAATCGTGGTTTGACTGTTATCTTTTCTCCCAGTCTGCACCCCCACCTTCGAATTTCATGCACCAATTTGGGTAATTCTATTTGTGCCCATTTGTTCTTACCATTCCTATTCGTGCCTAATTACCTCCCCATTACTGTCGCTCGTTTCGGAATAACCCACCGAAACTCTCTCAACACTACAGACACTGCTTTAGATTGTGCCCCTTTCCGATAATGTTATCAATTAAGACCATGGCCACAGCTCTATCGCAATTGCCAGTCCACTATTATTGGAAGTCAGTAGATTTAGGTAACTGTCCTTTCTGATTAGGCTACAGGTAACAAAACAAACAGTTGCTGTATTTTACAAGCAAATATTCAATTAATTTCCATATTCCATTCAATATTTAAAATTACAACTCCGTTTTCCAGTAGGTTCCTCCAGCTAACCATTAGGCCACACAAAAAAAAACTATTCCCTCAATCATTCCGCTCTCTTAAAATAAACACTGGCTGCCATATCAATCTAAGCAACCCATGGCCATAGTTGAATTATAATCAGAAATCCAGATTTTAGTCAGTAACACAGAACCTATGCCTATTTAAATGACAAGTAAATCCTGCAAATCTCCCAATTACAATGGTTTGTAGTCTTAACATCTGTCACATAACACAATTACCAGAAAATAGCCTTAAAGATCGTCCAAGTGTTTCTTTGCACAGATCTCACATGCTCAAAGGGACTAAATTAGCAGCCGACGAGTTACATTTACATTAATTGATTTGGAAACAGATCTAACAAGTTTAATCAAATGGATTAGGTTTTCCCTTGCGACATAATGAAATTCCTTTACTACACCTTAGCTCCGCAATGAGAGACAGTGTCACGTATGTTAAGGAACGGGACCGACCAAGGTGCAGCGTGAACGGCGAACATGTTTATTAACTAATAAACACACAAAACAGTAACCAAAACAACAAACTTAACCGTGACGGTCCAAAGGCTAACACACAAGCCTAAACTTGAACATAACAAATTCCCACAACGCAGGCAGGAAAACTGGTTGCCTAAGTATGATCCCCAATCAGAGACAACGAGCGACAGCTGCCTCTGATTGGGAACCACACCCGGCCAAACATAGAAATACAAACCTAGAATATATTCACACCCTGACCAAACTAGCTAGAGTAATATAGGCCAGGGCGTGACAGACAGTCATATAATGCTTAACCTTATCAAATATCTAGTAATCGATTACACGCACATAAAATTCACCATATCGTCATATACTTACATCAACCAATCAATTCGCGTTTTTAATGATTCTCCATTTATTTATTTTATTTTTTATTTCACCTTTATTTAACCAGGTAAACCAGTTGAGAACAAGTTCTCATTTACAACTGCGACCTGGCCAAGATAAAGCAAAGCAGTGCGATAAAAACAACAACACAGAGTTACAAATGGGGTAAAACAAAACAAAGTCAAAAAATACAACAGAAATACATATATATACAGTGTGTGCAAATTTAGCAAGTTATGGAGGTAAGGCAATAAAATAGGCTATAGTGCAAAATAATTACAATTAGTATTAACACTGGAATGATAGATGTGCAAGAGATGATGTGCAAATAGAGATACTGGGGTACAAATGAGCAAAATAAATAACAATATAGGGATGAGGTAGTTGGGCGGGCTAATTTCAGATGGGCTGTGTACAGGTGCAGTGATCGGTAAGGTGCTCTGACAACTGATGCTTAAAGTTAGTGAGGGAGATAAGTGTCTCCAGCTTCAGAGATTTTTGCAATTTGTTCCAGTCATTGGCAGCAGAGAACTGGAAGGAATTGCGGCCAAAGGAGGTGTTGGCTTTGGGGATGACCAGTGAGATATACCCGCTGGAGCGCAGACTACGGGTGGGTGTTGCTATGGTGACCAATGAGCTAAGATAAGGCGGGGATTTGCCTAGCAGTGATTTATAGATGGCCTGGAGCCAGTGGGTTTGGCGACGAATATGTAGTGAGGACCAGCCAACAAGAGCGTACAGGTCACAGTGGTGGGTATTATATGGGGCTTTGGAGACAAAACGGATGGCACTGTGATAGACTACATCCAATTTGCTGAGTAGAGTGTTGGAGACTATTTTGTAAATGACATCGCCGAAGTCAAGGATCGGTAGGATAGTCAGTTTTACGACTGACCATTGCCACACATCCACTTATCACAATCTACACCCAGCGGAACCAAAAACAACCTTTAGTTTCCCGGACCCACTTTCTAACATAACATCCCACTCTCAGTACCTCCCTGTGATATTCTATGATCGGTAGTAATGTACGGAACCCCAAGATAACGTTAAATCAAAAGCTTATTATCCAAATCCCAACCATTTTATTATACATATTTCTATATGTTATTATCCAAACTTCAGATTACAACTCCTTCCCATATTCACACAACTCTCATATCACATTCACACAATACTATTTCCCAACACACTTAATCAATAATCGTATAACCTGCAGGAATATCTTCTTCTATAAACGGGCCCAAACTTGGAATGTCAAATCTATCACATTAACATTTTACTATAACCAATTTTAGCATAATCATAAATCACCCATAAGGTTTCCAAATTTGTAGAGATCGGTCCAACCGGGATATAATGGCCTGACCCCACCCCGAATGACTGCCCGAAATACAATGTTTAGCACACACCGGTACACGCGACCTGTTCCTCTAACAACATTTCTCATAACCCTCCTGGTAACCGTGAATTTTCCCACATTCAGTATGTCAATGAACATTCACGCACTATTTATTATTCTCCTCCTAAATGCAAGATTGGGTGTGTCCTCTCTGCCAGGCTGCACTTAAACAAGGATCCAAAAGAGATGCGTCAGCCCCTCCCCATCCGAGACAGAACTTCAAGCAACTCAAACACTGCCCCTTCCTGATTCACACAGAAACGGCTATATTCACAGGATTTCTTTTTTTCCTGATCACCCTCAAAGATTAGCAGCCCTACTCTACCTGGCATTTTCTGTACATTGCAGCCCTTGTGGCTATTTCACAACTGTTCATCTACTCAGGATGACCAGCGCTTCTTCCAATTATTACATCACCTACTCAGGATGATCAAAGCTACTTTTTCCCTAACGGCCCTATCTAATTATTGCATCGCTACCACTTTTCCCCTATGCAATGCATCCCCTGGGCTGAGCAGAACTACTACTCCACCTAGAGCTCTCTCTATGTAGCACAGCCTCCCTCGCAGCTCTTCTTTTTCCTAACTATTCCCAGTGCGTTCAGTCCTATGGTTATTACACCAAAGCTGTACCTACGGTCCTTATATACAAAAATCAACAATCAACAACATTGCATGCATGCTTATTTCTAATTCCCACAAAAACTCTGTACTTTTCCTAAATTTAGCCCTTAATACTGGAGAGACCCAGGACCTGACATTCCAAAATCCGAATTCCGAATCACACAATTTCTATGTCTAAAGTAAGAACGTTGCTTATCTCTTGTTACAGCGGCCACTGTTTGTGTGTGATTCATTCAGCCTCCTTCTTTTCAGTCCCATCTGGGGTGCCAAATATGTTGTGGCAAATTCGTCCTTATACTGATCAAAGAACCAAAGTATTTTCAGAGTTTTTGTAGAATTAAGATAGACTTTATTGCAATAGACAAAGCCAAGATGGTTCGCAAAGCATCTCCCTCCTACCTCTCAGCTCTCCGTTTATTTAGTCATATTCACATACATCTCAGCTTAAAGCCCCTCCCTCTTGAGTTCCCCCACCACTATCCTCATCCTCCCCCTGTTGACCGCTCTGCCCACTTCCTTAGTCTATGATAGTGGCGAAATCTGACTTCTATTCAGTTTGGAAACAATGATGGTACAATCAATCAAGCCCTTGTCATGCAAAAATAATCATGTTCAGTTTAAACTCTGTTCAACCCCGGCTCACCCTATTTTGACCTGGAGATTTATTGTTGGACATGGCAGGTCCACACTCAATCTCTCAAACATACCCAAATCCAACTCCTCTCTCCCCTCCCGTCATGCTGTAATTACTCATGTTTAGTCTAAACTCCGTTCAACTCTGGCTCTGTTTTCAGGACTTTGTCTGAGGACAGAGGCAAAAGGCAACAATCTGGTTTCAGTCTCTGATAAGGTAGGACAGCCGTGGATTAGGTAAGGGCGAGGAAATCGACCCGAGGTCAGATCCCCATTTCACACACACACAAACCCAGTGAAAATAACCAATAAAATTATTGCCTAGCAACAGAGATGTACCCATGTTTAACCCTGGCTCCGTGTTCATCATGTTTGTGATTACCTTTGTTTATCTCATAGTTTCCTGAAAAATCCTCATCAATGGCATACAAGTCAGTTATTAAGGCACATGAATGTTCCAGAAGGCATTTCTGCCAAAAAACACATTTTGATTTTTAAAAAGAAGTTTACATTCAAAAGGCTCTCTTGTATAGTAGTGACCAGCGACATACGCCTAGTTTCCTGAAACAAGTTACATATTTTTCACATCCTTGATGTACACAGGTCTTTTGGTGAGTGGATTCACTGTTGCATGAATTAATAAATAAGGACCTGTAACGAAGACGCAGGGAGTCAGGAAGCAGGTGCAGTCGGTGAGTTTAATAAGAATGAACATGGAGTGAAAACCGAACAAGAGTAGCATCTGAACATGAACACAGAAACAATACTGCCTGATGGGTGATAACAACGGAGTGCTAGATAAAGGGGGAGTAATCAGGGAAGTGATGAAGTCCAGGTGTGCCTAATGATGAGGCGCAGGTGTGCGTAATGAAGTTTGCCAGGTGTGTATAATGATGGGTAGCCAAGACCAGTGGTTAGTAGGCTGGCGACGTCGAGCGCCGGACGCGCGGCTACAGCCGCAGGAGGACGGCCCCAAGGGCGAGGAGCGGGCCGGTCCGGACGGCAAAGGTGGAAATCTCGGATGATGTTTGGATCTAGAATGTCGTCCACCGGAACCCAACCCTGCTCCTCTGGACCGTACACCTCCCAGTCCACCAGGTACTGGAGCCGACCCCCACAACTTCGGGAGTCCAGGAGGGATCTGATGGCATAGGCGGGGCTTCCCTCGATGTCCAGGGGAGGCGGAGTGTCGTGGGGGATGGCATCAGCCAGGGGAACAGGAACCACCGGCCTGAGGAGGGAAACGTGAAAGAGGGTGAGATCCGGTAGTTAGTGGAGGGCTTTGAATGGCCCCACAAACCAGGGGCTCAGCTTCCGGCAAGGCAGGCGGAGCAGGAGGTTCATGGTGGATTGCCAGAAGCGATTACCAGGATGGAAGACGGGGTGCCTCACTGCGGTGGTGGCCCACCTGCTCCTTCTCTGCGTGCCGGAACCACTCATCCACCGCAGGGGCTTCAGTCAGTCTCGGGGTCCACGGGGTCCACGGGGCCAGGGCCGGCTGGTACCCCAGGACACACTGGAAGGGAAACAGCCCGGTGGAGGAGTGACGAAGTGAGTTCTGAGCGTACTCTGCCCAGGGAAGGAACCGGTCCCACTCCCCCTGCCAGTCCTGACAGTGACTCCTCAGGAACCTCCCCAGCTCCTGGTTGGTCCTCTCCTCCTGCCCACCTAGAGCTCTCAATCAATCTCAGAAAATGCAATTCCGTTGTATTATTGACAAAAGGTCTAGGTCATAGAGATTGAACATGTTCAGTAGGTCCCATATATACCCTTACATATTTGTGTAGATGCTGAAAGAATCAACATGATCTATCTTATAACAATAAGCATTTGTCAATATTAGGAAGGTGTCCTTGATGTTTTGTACACTCAGTGTATTGGTCCATATTATCAGGCAGGTGTGCTATTTAGCAATAAGCATTATCACCTGATATAGCCCACCTGATGCAGCATAGTGGCTATAAATAAATAGGCTGAGGGTTGCCCATCTGTATTTACCCCATTGGCCTAATCATTAGCTAGATCACAAAGTTTAAACATTAGGCTACCTTGTTAGGCTAGTTAGCAACATTCCCAAAAAATATTCCACTGGCACTCAGCCAACCAAGGATAATTTACTGTGAATATAATGTAGGCTGCCTACCAGTTATACCTGACCCGCCTTGTTACATTTAGCCTCGGTCTTCCTTATTCATTCAACTCCATTAGCAAGCGTTAACGTGCATAAACCATGCCGCTGCTAAAAACTCTGGTTCTAAAATGGTCAATTTTACTAATTTCCTGGATTTGAGAAATAAGTGTAGCCTAGTAACACTAGAAAGCTCTGTGGTCCTCCTCTTTTAACAGTGGCCATTGTTAGGTTCTAAATAAACAGAGTAAAACTCATGACGACTAGGAAAAGCTCAAACCAAGTTTATTCACCCAATGGGTCAAACAGCTGAAAAGACAAAGACATGTTTCCACCAGCACAAGTATTTATACCCTCCTTTAGGCAGAGTCTCCTCCTTGCACATCTAAGCACTACATCTTTGTTGCTAGGCAGGAAGTTAAGTGATGTGTGTATTAATGATGTGTTCCTTTTCCCTAACCTGACCTGACCTCGGCCCACATTTCTCACTAATCCATAGCCATCCAACCTCCATTGACCCCACCATATACATTCCTCATACATGTAATCATTACCTTCTAGTATAGAAAGTATTTCAAACTAGAACCCAACACAATCAAATCTGCTTTCAAAGTTGTGTTTTCCTGCAACTGCATTAAGAATGTACAATGACTGGGCAGGCATATTTCTCTCTCTGTAAGGCACTCCATTTTGAATGCGCCTCAAGAGGAATATTATTTTCTTGCATAGAATGTGACAGGCTAAACATTTGAATAGGTAAACTCTTCTACTATGGGGTTGTCAGATTTTTCTGATGGAAAATTAAATGTGGACAACAATTTTTCATTAGATAATTCAAATAACCAAAGGTATGGGGTCTCAACTCCGCCTGGCTCTCATTTGGATCATAGGTGCCAGGTCTCGGACCCGGCGGGACCAACCTAATATAACCCCTGCACACACTCAAACCCTGACTACTCAGCTAGAGCGTATCCAGAAGAGGGCCTGCAGAATAATTATGGGTGGGTCCTACACCATCTACCAGGAAGCCCTAAAAACCCTCTGAATCATGTCCTTGGAGAGCAGACGGGAGCAGATCAGCATGACATTTGCTAAATCCCTGCAGAACTCCCAGTTAGCAAAGTGGGTCCCCCCAACCAGACAGCAGATTACTGGACGGCCAACCTGCATCAGCCACAAACTGAACATTACCACTCCAATGACACGCACAGACCGCTATCAGAACTCTCCCATTCCGTACTTCACTAAACTGATCAATGCACACACCATGTAGCCCAAGGGTCTTAGAAATGCCTTCCTAAGAACTCTAAAGATGTATTTTCTAAAGCTGCCACCCAAACCTTGGTGTTGTAGTATTGTTGTTTTGTATATTAGGATTTTACTATTTTATAATTATATATACACTACCTTTCAAAAGTTTGGGATAACTTAGAAACGTCCTTGTTTTCCATGAAAACATACATGAAATGAGTTTGAATAAGAAATATAGCAAAATGAATAGGAAATGTAGTTATTGGTTAGAAATAATGATTTTTAATTGAAATAATAATTGTGTCCTTCAAACTTTGCTTTCATCAAAGAATCCTCAATTTGCAGCAATTACAGCCTTGCAGACCTTTGGCATTCTAGTTGTCAATTTGTTGAGATAATCTGAAGAGATTTCACCCCATGCTTCCTGAAGCACCTCCCACAAGTTGGATTGGCTTGATGGGCACTTCTTACGTACCATTCGGTCAAGCTGCTCACACAACAGCTCAATAGAGTTGAGATCCGGTGACTGTGCTGGCCACTCCATTATAGACAGAATACCAGCTGACTGCTTCTTCCCTAAATAGTTATTGCATAGTTTGCAGCTGTGCTTTGGGTCATTGTCCTGTTGTAGGAGGAAATTGGCTCCAATCAAGCACAGTCAACAGGGTATGGCATGGCGTTGCAAAATGGAGTGATAGCCTTCCTCCTTCTAGATCCCTTTTACCCTGTACAAATCTCCCACTTTACCACCACCAAAGCACCCCCAGACCATCACATTGCCTCCACCACGCTTGACAGATGGCATCAAGCACTCCTCCAGTATCTTTTCATTTGGTCTGCGTCTCACAAATGTTATTCTTTGTGATCCGAACACCTCAAACTTCGATTTTGTCTGTCCATAACACTTTTTTCCAATCTTCCTCTGTCCACTGTCTGTCTTTTTTTGCCCATCTTAAACTTTTCTTTTTATTGGCCAGTCTGAGATATGGCTTTTTATTTGCAACTCTGCCTAGAAGGTCAGCATCCCAGAGTCGCCTCTTCACTGTTGACGTTGAGACTGGTGTTTTGTGGGTACTATATAATGAAGCTGCCAGTTGAGGACCTGTGAGGCGTCTGTTTCTCAAACTAGACACTAATGTATTTGTCCTCTTGCTCAGTTGTAAACTTGGATTAGCAAACACAACGTGCCATTGGAACACAGGACTGATGGTTGCTGATAATGGGCCTCTGTACGCCTATGTAGATATTCCATTAAAAATCAGCCGTTTCCAGCTACAATAGTCATTTACAACATTAACAATGTCTACACTGTATTCCTGATCAATTTGATGTTATTTGAACGGACAAAAAAATTGCTTTTCTTTTGAAAACAAGGAAATTTGAACGGTAGTGTATATTTTTTGACAACTTTTACTTTTACTTCACTACATTCCTAAAGAAAATAATGTATTTTTACTCCCTACATTTTCCCTGACACACAAAAGTACTCGTTACATTTTGAAAGCTTAGCAGGACTGGTCAAATTCATGCACTTATCAAGAGAAAATCCCTGGTCATCCCACTGCCTCTGATTTGGCGGACTCACTAAACACATATGCTTTGTTCGTAAATTATGTCTGAGTGTTGGAGTGTGTCCCTGGCTATCCATACATTTTAAAAACAAGAAAATGGTGCCATCTGCTTTGCTTAATATAAGGAATTTGAAATGATTTATACTTTTACTTTTGATACTTAAGTATATTTTAGCAATTACATTTACTTTTGATACTTAAGTATATTTAAAACCAAATACTTTTAGACTTTTACTCAAGTAGTATTTTACTGGCTGACTTTCATTTTTACTTGAGTAAGTTTCTATTAAGGGATTGACACTTTTACTCAAGTATTATAATTGGGTACTTTTTCCACCACTGATTAGTCATGACATTAGGTGGCTTTGAAAATGCTCTCTTATGGAGAAAATGAGTAATTTCAACTTTTCTCCACCAGATGTCCCCATGCTCAAGTAAAACATTTGCTGTGAAAATTAGAGTTGAGGTTAATTCAGCTGTCAATTTAGGAAATAATTCAACTAATACATTGACAAATATTTATAGAAAATAATTAACCGTTTTTTAGGAATTAATTTCATTGGTGGCTTTTTAAATTTCCACCCCTGTGTTTATTGCCTCCTGAAAGTAACCTCTCTGAACGTGTGTGTGTCTGTGTGTGCGTGTGTGCAGGTGGTGATTTTAAGAAGCAGACTGACAGGGGGAGTGTGAAGATGTGCCACCACAACAGCACCAAGGAGACCTTGAGTACAGCCATGCTGTCTCTATTACCACCAAGGTTAAATAAAAACAGCACATCGATCAGCGCCTAATCATCCGTGGCCATGCAGAAGGACGTTGGAGGAGAATCGTGTCTGTGTGCATCTATTTGTGTGTCCATAAGTGAGTGGGTGAGTGTGTGCGTGTGTGCGTGTGTGTGCATGTTGTTTTCTATGAGGAGGAGTGTGGAGAGGAGGCACTGGGCAAATAGTCTGGGTAGCCATGATGAGCTGTTCAGGAGTCTTATGGCTTGGGGGTAGAAGCTGTTGAGAAGTCTTTTGGACCTAGACTTGGCACTCCGGTACCGCTTGCCGTGCGGTAGCAGAGAGAACAATCTATGACTAGCGTTGCTGGAGTCTTTGACAATTTTGAGGGCCTTCCTCTGACACCGCCTGGTATAGAGGTCCTGGATGGCAGGAAGCTTGGCTCCAGTGATGTACTGGGCCGTACGCACTACCCTCTGTAGTGCCTTGCGGTCGGAGGCCGAGCAGTTGCCATACCAGGCAGTGATGCAACCAGTCAGGATGCTCTCGATGGTGCAGCTGTAAAACATTTTGAGGATCTGAGGACCCACGCCAAATCTTTTCAGTCTCCTGAGGGGGAATAGGCTTTGTTGTGCCCTCTTCACGACTGTCTTGGTGTGTTTGGACCATGATAGTTTGTTGGTGATGTGGACACCAAGGAACTTAAAGCTCTCAACCTGTTCCACTACAGCCCAGTCGATGAGAAAGGGGGCCTGCTCAGTCCTCTTTTTTTCCCTGTAGTCCACAATCATCTCCTTTGTCTTGGTCACATTGAGGGAGAAGTTGCTATCCTAGCACCACACGGCCAGGTCTCTGACCTCCTCCCTATAGGCTGTCTCATCGTTGTCGGTGATCAGGCCTACCACTGTTGTGTCGTCGTCAAACTTAATGATGGTGTTGGAGTCGTGCCTGGCCATGCAGTCATGGGTGAACAGGGAGTACAGGAGGGGACTGAGCATGCACCCCTGAGGGGCCCCCGTGTTGAGGATCAGTGTGGCAGATGTGTTGTTACCTACCCTTACCACCTGGGGGGGCCCGTCAGGAAGTCCAGGATCCAGTTGCAGAGGGAGGTGTTTAGTCCCAGGATCCTTAGCTTAGTGATGAGCTTTGAGGGCACTATGGTGTTCAAATCTGAGCTGTAGTCAATGAGTAGCATTCTCATGTAGGTGGTCCTCTTGTCCAGGTGGGAAAGGGCAGTGTGGAGTGCAATAGAGATTGCATCATCTGTGGATCTGTTGGGGCGGTATGCAAATTGGAGTGGGTCTAGGGTTTCTGGGATAATGGTGTTGATGTGAGCCATGACCAGCCTTTCAAAGCACTTCATGGCTACAGACGTCAGTGCTACGGGTCGGTAGTCATTTAGGCAGGTTATCTTAGTGTCCTTGGGCACGGGGACTATGGAGGTCTGCTTGGTATTACAGACTCAGTCAGGGACATGTTGAAAATGTCAGTGAAGACACTTGCCAGTTGGTCAGCACATGCTCGGAGTACACATCCTGGTAATCCGTCTGGCCCTGCGGCCTTGTGAATGTTGACCTGCTTAAAAGTCTTACTCACATTGGCTACGGAGAGCGTGATCACATAGTCATCCGGAACAGCTGGTGCTCTCATGCATGCTTCAGTGTTGCTTGCCTCGAAGCGAGCATAGAAGTGGTTTAGCTCGTCTGGAAGTCTTGTGTCACTGGGCAGCTCGCGGCTGTGCTTCCCTTTGTAGTCTGTAATAGTTTTCAAGTCCTGCCACATTTGACGAGCGTCAGAGCCGGTGTAGTACGATTCAATCTTAGTCCTGTATTTACTCTTTGCCTTTTTGATGGTTCGTCGGAGGGCATAGCGGGATTTCTTATAAGCGTCCGGGTTAGAGTCCCGCTCCTTGAAAGCGGCAGCTCTACCCTTTAGCTCAGTGCGGATGTTGCCTGTAATCCATGGCTTCTGGTTGGGGTATGTATATATGGTCACTGTGGGGACGACGTCATCGATGCACTTATTGATGAAGCTAGTGACTGATGTGGTGTACTCCTCAATGCTATCTGAAGAATCACGGAACATGTTCCAGTCTGTGCTAGCAAAACAGTCCTGTAGCTTAGCTTAGCTACCCTGGCACAGAGGATGTCACTCCATTAGTTTTGAACTGCAGCCAGAGGAGGAGGAGGGGGGGTAACCGCAGGACTCTGGGGATGCCCGGAACACACCTCCTCTACATTACATTTTAGTCATTTATCCAGAGCGACCTACGGGTGCAAGTAGTGTTAAGTACCTTGCTCAAGGGCACATCAACAGATTATTCACCTATTCGTCTCTAGGATTCAAACCAGCAACCTTTCAGTTACTGGCTCAACCATCTTAACCACTAGTCTACCTGCCACCCTCTAACAGAGGCTTTGGCTTTACCCTCCCATTTATCTATCTCAGTCTGTTAACGATGGCATTCACATTCATAAAAAGCCATCCCTGCTTTAATGGCCTGATCACAGAATGGTGAAGTCTGGTGAAATTGTGTCTGCTCTATCTTAGTGGCGGTAAATCACCCATTGAGCCCCACTGAGACAGCTTAATGGATGGACATTAATGGATGGGTCTGTCTTTGGGCCAAGTACTGTTTACATCTGGCATGGAAATCAACTGTGTTCTGCGCCTCACATTGTGTGGAGACTGCACCTGTACATCGTGCTGTGATGGCAATGGATCTTTTACAATGTAATGTCTTAATGCAGACCTGTCTATAACACAGACCTATGATAAACCAAGGGCTATGGTAAACGAAGGGACGTACATCTTTACATTTTAATAATTTAACCGGTGCTCTTATCCAGAGTAACTTACCAGCAGTGCATTCAACTAAGGTAGGTAAAACACCCACATATCACAGTCATCTGCTAGACAGCGATGAGCCTGATATTAAATACATTTTAGCATGGCTAAGGCAGAACTGATGGGCAGCATCCATACCGTTCCTGCTTAATCTGAGAGAGATAAGAGAGACCAACACTGTATTGATCCATGTTAGCATTCTGGGGAAATGATCTGTGACTTACAGTAATGTATCACTTTGTGTATCACAATGTTTACAGATGACCTGAAGCCTGAGGGGAATGACAAACTGAATAAACTGTGCAATAAATAAGAACCTAATATGTATAAATATTGAACCACTAAACATCGATAAAATATATATTACCAATCTTCCATTGTATTCTGTGTGCAGAGTTTAACAATGTACTCAGGCAGCAGTTCCCTTGTCAGGGGCACAGATTAGATAAGTGTAAGATAATTCATCATACTAATGGCATGGTTGGCAATGCCATGTTAGAGGAGCACACCGTGGAGATGTATCATCTTTGTAGCTCTGGACAGACTCAATACCTGATACATTACATCAGGGGCGCAACTTTGGTTTTAGAAGTTGGGGGGAATAATAATATATATGTATTTTTTAAACACTCCAAACAGCCTACCTGACTGCTCGGAGGCGTCTGCATGGTCCTAAATCACACCATTCCCTCGTTTTGTATCACATTCCAATGATAAAACTGGGGTGGGGGGGACAAATATGTAATTTCAGAATGTGGGGGACATGTCCCCCCGTCCCCAGTGAAAGTTGCACCCCTGCATTACATACTTGACCACTGAAGCTAATGTTAAAATAAACATTCTGACTTGATATCTCTGAAACACTGCTAACAAGAAGGAAATAGGTAAATTCAGGCCTAAAGCAGTGTTTTCTGAGATATCCTTGGTCAGATAGGATGTGGGAGCACTAAGACTGACAAGGTACATACATACGTCACATAGTTTCAGAGCTATTCAAATAATTCTTACTCAGTCTGATAGTCTTGAACAACCTCCAGGCTAATTCATTACAGCCTGTGTCAGAAAGTTCATTTGGCTTAAAGTGAAACCAACATCAATGCCTCTTTGATGAGTTTGAATGTTTAATATACAGTTAACACAACTCTAAAATAGTGTGGATATAATATTTTTCCTCACCACCTTATTAATAACTGACAACATTTCTACTCCACAAGCCATTATCCAATATTCTCTACGCTACACTAAGGAAAGAGACTTGTTGTGACAGTCTGGCTAGGAGAGACGTTGCCTCAGATTTCCTAATTTTCTGTTGCTTGTAAGCAGACCCGGAATCCAGGTCTGCTTGTCAGGCAGGGGATGTATTGTATCTGTATGCTGACCTGCGTCTGACCAGGAAGCCATTTATCTGAGGATTGGGAGAGAGGAGCCGAGGGGAGGAGGGGGTGTATTGGTTGAGGCTCTCCTTGTTAGCATGGCCTGCTGATAAACTGCTAGAGCTACAGCTGTTCCTGGTTCTTCATGGCTCCACACACACACACACACACACACACACACACACACACACACACACACACACACACACACACACACACACACACACACACAAACGTGCACACACACAAACGTGCACACACACACACACACACACACACACACAATGATCACAGCCAATTAGGGCCTTCCTGTGTGACCCATCCCATTTCATTGCCAAAAACTTCCTGTCGTGTCTAATCAGTGCAGGAAATGCCAGCCTGACATCATTCTCTGACACTAATTAGCGGGTGCTTCTGATGACAACTTGTGTGAAATATATAAAATCACAAAGATCAGTTCTTTGATTGTGTGTGTTTTGAATTAGTTGTTGGCAATGTCTTCAGTATACATACAGTATACACAAGCTGTGTTGAAAAAAAACAACCACTAAGCTTCCCCTTGAAATAAGTGATTTCCTTGCCAACCCTGTGTCCAGATATGAAAAGTGCGATGTTTGGCATGTAGCATGTTTCATATTGATTTGTGTGTTTCAGAGCAGACCATACAGTATGTGTGTGTGTGTGGGGTTGTGTGAGGTGTATGTATTTCATATCAGAATTCCGCTGCTATATTCTCTTCACCTCTAGATACTGTATCACTGGGTGTGAGGAGGAGGGGAACAGAGAATAACAGCCTGTCCTTTCAACGATGTCCTCATTGCATTATCAACAAGAAAAATCCTGATTCCTGGGACTGTTAATCAAAGCTTTGGCTCTTGTATAGTTGACTATGTCAGTATCCCAAATGGCACCCTATTCCCTATATAGTCCCCATAGGGTTTTAGTCAGAAGTAGTGCACTATGTAGGGAATAGAGTGTCATTTTGGGATGCATCCTAGTTCCCCTCTGTATACAGTATGGAGTGGTTGTCTGTCTGTGAGCGCTCAGACTCTGTCCACCTCTCCTCTGCTTGGCTGGGACCATGGGAAACAGAGAGTCTCTGGTGGAAAGATAGACCTGTTGTTTCTGCTATGTGACAGCCATGGTGTGAAACCTAACTACAACCTCTACTGTGGGTGAAACCGGGTGGCATTTATAGAGCAGAAAGTGCAACTTGGTGCTTTCTGAAGACTTATAGTACATGCAAATTGTTTTGGCTTGTTACTACATTTACATTTTAGTCATTTAGCAGACGCTCTTATCCAGAGCGACTTACAGTTAGTTTATTTTTCATACTGGCCCCCCTTGGGAATCAAACCCACAACCCTGGCGTTGCAAACGCCATGCTCTACCAACTGAGCTACATCCCTGCCGGCCATTCCCTCCCCTACACTGGACAACGCTGGGCCAATTGTGCGCCGCCCCATGGGTCTCCCGGTCGCGGCCGGCTACGACAGAGCCTGGATTCGAACCAGGATCTCTAGTGGCACAGCTAGCACTGCGATGCAGCGCCTTAGACCACTGCGCCACTCGGGAGATTCAACATTGAGAGGTCTTACAGTATCATTCGATAAACTTACTATGAACCACATATAATTCCTGCCATCATCAACACATCTCCTGATATTCATCCATGATCGTGTCAATATAATACCAATGACTTGACAATACTGTCAAGAGAAATTCAGTACCATATTACCAAATTCTGCAAACAAATCAAATCAAATCTTATTTGTCACATGCGCCGAATACAACAGGTGTAGACCTTACCGTGAAATGCTTACTTACAAGCCCTTAACCAAAAATGCAGTTTTAAGAAAATAGAGTTACGGAAATATTTACTAAATAAAGTAAAAAATAAAAAAGTAACACAAAGAAATAACAATAACGAGGCTATATACAGGGGGTACCGGTACCGAGTCAATGTGTGGGGGTACAGGTTAGTCGAGGTAATTTGTACATGTAGGGGGTGGCCATTTGATTAATTGTTCAGCAGTCTTATGGCTTGGGGGTAGAAGCTGTTAAGGAGCCTTTTGGACCTAGACTTGGAGCTCCAGGACCGCTTGCCGTGCGGTAGCAGAGAGAACAGTCTATGACTTGGGTGACTGGAGTCTTTGACAAATGTTTGGCCCTTCCTCTGACACCGCCTGGTATATAGGTGATGCAACCGGTCAGGATGCTCTCGATGGTGCAGCTGTAGAACCTTTTGAGGATCTGGGGACCCATGCCAAATCTTTTCAGTCTCCTGAGGGGGAGACTGAATTTAACCAGGCAGTTAAGAACAAATTCTTATTTACAACGACCGCCTACCCCGGCCAAACACGGACGACACTGGGCCAATTGTGCGGCGCCCTATGGGACTGCCAATCACTGCCGGATTGTGATACAGCCTGGAATCGAACCAGGGTCTGTAGTGACACCTCTAGCATTGAGACCGCTGCGCCACTCGGGAGCGTTGTCGGAATAAACACCTAAGGAATGCTTGGGTTTGAACTAAATACAGTATATTCCAACCATAGAATTAGTCATTAGAATGACTGGAATGTGTTCTATACTGTCACGTTCGTTGAATGACAGGACAGACCAAGGCGCAGCGTGATATACGTACATGTTTATTAAACTAAATAAACACACGCCAAAACAATAAACAAAACGAAACGTGAAGTGAAGTCCTAAGGTAGATACACACAACATACCTTACACGGAACAAGATCCCACAACTAGACAGTGCCAATAGGCTGCTTAAGTATGGTCCCCAATCAGAGACAACGAGTGACAGCTGCCTCTGATTGGGAACCACACCGGCCAACATAGAACTAGACATACTAGATCCTCATACATAGAACAAGCACAACAAGGAATATACACACCCTGACTCAACATATAAGCGTCCCCTGAGTCAGGGCGTGACATATACTGTAAACTAAGACGCATGAGGTGAATATAATTAAGTGATAATGCCCGAGTAGCTGGTGTTTGGAGGATATATTGGCACGGGTGTTGTTAGACCCGAGATGAAGTCGAGGGCCGGCAAACCGCGCCAATATGTCCTCCAAACACCGGTTTCGAGGGCATTTTCACTTTTATACAACGGGTTACCAACATATTCAAATAATGATTGACATATTTTCATAACAAACGTTATTTTGATGAATTTATTCATACTATTTCCTCCATCCACAAGACATAGTCCCGACACAAATCTAAGGTTGCTACCCAAGCCGGCTGGTCGTTCCTTTTATCGGTTAGGTTGCCAGAGACGAGACCCAGTCATTCAGTCTTTTTGTTCTGTATCTATGGATAGAGACGCGACCCAGTCGTTCGTTCTAAATGTTACATTGCCATACTGGCTGGTAACGTTCTTATCCCTTGCTTGCTAGCTAGCCAACTACGGCTAATTTACAGTCACGTCAACAGTGCAGTCAGAATAACAACAGTATTTGCATTTGCATTTGTTTAAGCTGTTTTCTCGTGACATTTGTTTGGATACATCTATAACAATGAGCTAATGAGCACGATTTCACCTGGGATAGAAAATGTGCTCACTCGTCAGGACAGTGTTGTTCAGAGGAGGTAGCCAACTACACAGCTAACACAATCACTTCAAACTGAAGCTGGAAAGACTGCAAACTAGCTGCACTTCGATTCTTTGTACTTTTTTTCAATTTACATGTCTTTGTATATATCCATAAAAATGATGAAGCTGATGCCAGCTGATTCATGATTTCGACTGGCTGAGAAACGCTGCCTGCCTGTCTGTCTCGTCCCGACTCCCGACACTTTCATTAGTATGGGACAGCTGGAGATCGAATTTGAATATTGAAACCATGTTGCAAATGTCAGAGAGACAGACAGCAAGGTTAATACACATCTCCGCTGTTGAAAACTAAATGTTAATCTAAAAGAAATGTGAGGTAATGTCTAGATTATTTTTATAGTGGAGATCAAGTTCATAAATTGCCTGGCTGGGCTGATGAGACAGTGAATTGTGCAGTCAGATGGAACAGAGTTTTAACTTGTGGAATAGACACTGGCTGGAACGCAGTTTTAACCAATCAGCATTCAGGATTAGACCCACCCGTTGTATAATCTGTATTATAAACCGGGTAGTTTGGCTCCTGGATACTGTTTTGCTGAAAGCCGTGGTTTGGCAAAACTACTTGTTTACTGTTCTAATTATGTTAGTAACCTATTTATAATAGCTATAAAGCACCTCAGGGTTTGTGATATATGGCCAATATACCACAGCTAAGGGCTGTATCCAGGCACTCCGCGTTGCGTCGTGCATAAGAACAGCCCTTAGCCATGGTATATTGGCCATATACCATAACCCCTCAAGCCTTATTGCTTAATAATATCTAAGGATCTCAGGGGGTTCCACATAAATGCACCTCCTCTATGACAGTGTCAAGTTCTGTCTATTCAAACTCACCCTGCCAAGGTGTGTTTGGAGTGTATTGAGCACAATTTGTCCATGTGTTACCTTGACTGTATGACGTCTGAGGCCGGTAACATCAACAGTGAGGACAAACCCAGCCTGTCTCTCTCCTTCCACACTGAGTCCAAACCTACAGTCACTGGGTCCTGATTGACAGTGGAGGCCAGTTTGCACTGCAGGATCCAGAGATGGCATCAGTGAAGCTGGAAGACTGCAGTCAAACACTGGAGCTGAATGTCAACATTAAAGATGAAGAAGAGGAGGAGAAGATTTGGAAATCTGTTTCTCATGGTAAGAGCAGGTTCTATCTAATTAAGTTTGTTGGACATGATTTGGAAAGGCACACACCTGTCTATATACAGTGCATTCGGAAAGTATTCAGACCCCTGGACTTTTTAGATATTTTGTTACGTTACAGCCTTATTGTAAAATTGATGAAATTGTTTTTTTCCCTAATCAATCTACTCACATTACCCCATAATGACAAAGCAAAAACAGGTTTTTATCAATTGTTGCAAAAACAACGAGACGATCACATTTACAAAATGACTTTCTACTCTGCGAGTGGGAAGTGTCTAAACCAGAGGAGTGATCTAGATGAGGATAAAGAGTGCAATTAAAGTCCCCTGCCATTAGGACTTTACCAGGAATGGAGGCTATCAATAGAAATACATTTTCAAAGAATTTGGGATTATCATCATTAGGACCATAAACATTGTCCAGATTAATATGCTCATTCAAAAGAGTTTCCTGTATCTAAATGTATCTACCAGCTGTATCAGTTATAATAGTATCCACTTGAAACGGAACAGATTAGTGAATTAAAACCATAACACCATGAGAATGAGAGGAGAAACAGGATGCTACTACTTGCCCTTGTCATCTCCTGCATACTTTAAGTAGCTCATCCTTCAACAAGTGAGTTTCTTGTAGGAAGACAATAGATGAAGTTGTTTAAGCCTAGTAATAACCTGTTTTAAGCTTGGATAGTTTACAAACTCCACAGACATTCCACAAAGTAAATTTTAATGTTTCATTTGAAGTCATTTAACCAAAGATGTAAACATGGAATAAGCTATAGCATAAAGGCATATCAAAAATATGTTTAGGAACCACAAGGACCGCAGGAATTTTTTGTAGTGAGGAAAATATGTAAAGTTCTGTTGGAACAAACAAACATAAATCTATCCTAACATTAAAAAACACTGAACGCCATTCCACTGTCTCCCTAACCGAGACAACCAACGCTTCTTCTCCCACCTCATCCTGATCGTAGAGTGTAGCCTGGTGGACGACTGATCCATTAAAGGGAGCAGTCTAACCTAAGCGACGCTAAACAAAACAAAGTATCTCCTGCCTTCTCTCGGCCATTACTTCTCACGAACAAAACAAAAGGCCTATCTAGCAAGATGATATGTGAAATATCACGTAGTATTTCTTTGAAAAGTAGCAAAGAATAGCTCCACCTAAAACAGTAACGCTAGTTAGTGAAGCCTGAGACTAACCGTCCAAAATAGTGGTAGATGATCCACAACACAGGGTCTGTTGCTAGTAGCTACCAAGTAACAATATGGCCCATACGTATAGCGTTAATGTAGTACACCATGATACGTTTATAAACCAGAAAAAAGTATCAAAGATCAGAAATGAACAGCCTACGTGAGAAAAAAGAGAGAGTTGAATATGTGCTACGTTACCCAAAGGCCCTTTGCACATGATGTTATGCTTGCACCTGAGTGTCAAACATTTTAGTCCAAGGATATGATTCAAAGGCCTCCATCATTCTTAATTGGAAGAAGTGTGGAACCACCAATACTTTTTCTAGAGCTGGCTGCCCGGACAAACTAAGCAATCGGGGGAGAAGGGCCTTGGTCAGGGAGGTCACCAAGAAGCCAGTGGTCACTCTGACAGAGCTCCAGAGTTCTGTGGCGATAGGAGAATCTTCCAGAAGGAAAACCATCTCTGCAGCACTCCACCAATCAGGCCTTTATGGTAGAGTGGCTAGACGGAAGCCACTCCTCATGAAAAGGCACATGACTGCCCGCTGGGAGTTTGCCAAAAGACACCTAAAGGACTCTCAGACCATGAGAAACAAGATTCTCTGGTGTGATGAAGCCAAGATTGAACTCTTTGGCCTGAATGCCAAGCGTCACGTCTGGAGGAATCCAGGCACCATCCCAACGGTGAAGCATGGTGGTGGCAGCATCATGCTGTGGGGATGTTTTTCAGTGGCAGGGACTGGAAGACTAGTCAGGAACGGGGAAAGATGAACAGAGCAAAGTACAGAGAGACCTGAAAATAGCTGTGTGGCGACACTCCCCATCTAACCTGACAAGCTTGAGAGGATCTGCAGAGAAAGTCCCAAAATACAGGCATGCCAAGCTTGTACTGTCATACCCAAGAACACTCAAGGCTGTAATCACTGCCAAAGGTGCTTCAACAAAGTACTGAGTAAAGTCTGAATACAGTATATATATATTTTTTAATTGTGTGCAAAAATGGTGTCATAAAACCTAAATGGTTCCAATCATTTTTTCTTTTTATTAATTTTAGACACTTAAAATAAGGGCTGTGTTTCGTGTAGGCTTATCCCTGGCGTGACTTTTAGCAACATATTCGTCTCTATTTCCTCTTCGATTAAAACTAATTATCATCAAAGTAGACATCATGCAAAACAACAAATCACTGCAATCTCCAGCATGTCATCTCTAGCTGACACCTTTGATAACAGGTATTGTGTCAATTTTAAAACTTGCACAAGACAGTTCACAGAATTGTCCATTTTAAATAAATGTATCCTATTTATTCATTATTACATTTAGCTAACATTAGATAGTTAACCCAGAGATCCTTACTTTTGACTCGATTTGGCAATTTTGTCCAGATCATCATGGCATTTGTAGTTCTTTATGATAGCCACATTAACAGCTAATTACCATTTCATTTTTGTGGGGGTAAATACAGGCCAATATATTGATAAAAGTCACCTTGTCCTAGAGAGATTTACACAGTTATCAAAGTGCCACGCTAGGATGGGCCTACATGAAACACAGCCCTTATTTTAAGTGTTTCTAAAATCCCCTATGAGAAAAATGAATGGTGGGAAAAGGATTGGAACCATTTCCCTGTTTGACTGCAAGGTTTTATGGGTATTATCATTTATACTGTGGTACTCCATTGGTGTGCAGCTACCCGACGCTAGTGGGGTGTGGATGAGCTGAGACGTGGTAGGATGGCGGACAAGAAAAAAAGTGGAATGGGGGATGCACAAACCTTCTGGAAGATCTGATGAAGGAGAAGATGGTGGACAAAGGAGAAAAGTGGAATATGTTTTGAGTGAATATGGAATGGAAGATCACACAGAACTTTTAGAAGAGCTACAGGAGGAAAGTGAACGTGACGAGAGTGAGGATGAATTAACTGTGGTGGCAGGTGCAGTGATGGCCGCTGAGAAGGAGCTGAGTGTAGAGGGAAGCAGTGTGGTGAGGGAGGTTATCGTCTAGTGTATAAAGAGGGATACGTCCTCCAGTAGCTCAGAGATGGAACCTGGTGAGAGTGAGGATGAATTACCTGCGGTGAGGAACTCCGAGTTCGGGCCTCGTTCCAAGGATGATAAGGATGATTCTGGCCCAGTGGGAGTGTGATTTGTAGAGAGAATGGATCCATATGTGGTGTCAGGATAGGTGGAGAAGAGGTTGGGGACTGTTGAGTTGGTGAAGGTAACTGAGTGGACTCGTGATGATTTATTGTTTCTCCTCTGTCCAGAGGGAGCGGGCGCTGCGGATTACGTGAGTAATGACAGGAATTGTGACTTGAATTACTCTCCGGAACAGGGTGGCATTGAAAGGAGTGATAACAGGGTTAGGTTTAAGTGTTGAGGATGAGCAGTTGAAATGGAAGATTCCAGGTGTCTGTGACGCCCTCTGTTTGGTGAGTCGTAGATCCGGTGTAGAGCGTGGGGAAACAGAGAATACATTATCTGTCATGCTGGATTTTGATGCATAGTCTCTGCCAAATAAGGTCAAGGTAGGAAGTGTCAGTTAACCCGTGAGCGATTTTGTTCCGTAAATACTACAGTGTTTTAGGGGTGAAGTTTATGGGCCGGTTGCAGCAGTGTGTAGGCGTGAGATGCCTAGATGTGACAAGTGTGCAGGAGGGCATGAGATGAAGAAATGTGTGGTATCGGTGGAGAAAGCTCTGTGTGTTAGTTGTGGGGGTGCTAACGGGCTGGAGATCTGAGGTGTCAGGTGAGAAAGGCAGATTGGGGTTGCCAGGGTTACAGTAGTACAGAAAGTGTTGTAGCAGAAGCAGTGAAGAGAGTTGTAGAGGAAGATGGGTACAGGGTGAGGGATCTTGAGAGGATTCCTGTGAGTAGGCAGACCAAGAGAGAGTGATGGGAAGAATATGTGCTTCAGTAAGGTGGGATGTTTAGAATTTATAGCAATGGTTGTCAATTGTACTGCAGAAATTGATCTCACAAATTACCAAAATGACAGGCTACTTTAACACTGAGAATCTGAGCTCAATAAAAACGACCTTGTCTTGAATCCATCAATAGCCGAGGCCCCTAAGTGTGCAGAGAAACACATTGTACAATATGAGGAGGAAGATATAGTCCTAAAAAAGCTTTCCGGTTTCACTGACTCGCCCAATGATGTGCAGCTCACTCACCGGCCAAAAGCTTATCTCTCTCTTGCTTTACTTTTTTAAACAATGCTGTTCGCTCAATAGGTCTATTTGGAAGTTGATAACTTGGTAACATACAGACATTAGTATTTTATTTTCAGCAGGATCCATTTGCTTTACAACCTGTGTTTTCCAGCGATTGTATTAGAAATATTTGCTAAAGGCCTGTTTTGGCTGCATGCTGTTAACTGACAGATTTGCCACACGTTAGGCTTGCCTTGTGATTTGGCTACACACACATTTAAAATGAGCTATGGATCCTCTGTGGTGAAAATCTAGGCTTACTCCTGGTGGAGTATTGGGAATGATTTAATTTCTTTCTGAACAGACTGCAGAGTGCTGCAGCACCTCCAGCACACTTCCCACAGCTATTATTCTATTAAGAGATAAATGATGAAGTGCAATGCTGGAGAGAAGAGAGTTGCCGGCTTATGTCTATAACAGCACAGAGAGGGAGAGAGATCATACAAAGTGAATGTCATTGTATTTCTGTGAGAGATACAGACGTGCTTCTCTCTCACCACAGCAATGGCCACGCCTTGGTCTAGGCTACAATGTTGCGCAAACCATAAACCCCGGACGGCCCAACATGAACCAATTCTTAGAATATCATGCACGTTTTCACATTACGTTTTTTGAGGGGGCATGACAATTACAGAGGAATCTAAATGTAATTACTCTGATTGCTTTTATTAGGATTTTTACATTGCAAACAGTGGAAATTATTTTTCTTGCCACAAGAGGTAGGCTACCTGATCCTGGCAAATGGGTTCCGGAATCATAGACTACAAAACTGAGAGGTACCGGAGGATCCATCTCAAATTAATCAGCGTCCTTCTCATATAAAGGGGTAGGGCCATCCCAAGGATCCCTGAACGCACGCACGGTTGCACCAAATATTTCTTAGAACTAAACCAAGATAGACCACAGCTGGTCGTTTCCAATGGGAACAGATGAGTCATAGTGGGCAGAGCCAAGCACGAGCTAGCGAGATCCTATTGGTGTGTTCTAGCACACATCTGCATATTTCTGTTAGGGAATGCCTCCTCTGTGAAGCGCTCATGTGCAATAACTCAATTCGCCTTTGCGTTCCTTTTAAATAACGTGATTTTAAAAAATATTAGTCCACAAAACTTAGTCCACTCTGTGCATAACATATTTTAGTCTTGGGAACAGAACTGTATTAAGATCCGATGTTTCATTGATTAGAACATTTGCAGAATGTCGGCCAAAATCCATCTCCTTCCATCTTCTCCCACTGCCGGCCAGTGGGCTTCCTCTCACTGCCATATTTGGTAGTGAGTGGAAACACCAACCGGATGCTTCACAATTATACATCCAGTGAAATATCTGTCTCATTGTTCTATCTGTGGCTGCACTGTGGTAGTGGGGGAACAGGAAGTTCCAGGCAGGCACGCACCATTCTTCAGTAAAAGAAAGCGCCAGAACTGTGATGTCAAGAAGATAACCTTTGTGTCCGTTTCTTTTTATTACTATAGGTACAGTGGGGAGAGCAAGTGTTTGGTGCACTGCCGATTTTGCAGGTTTTCCTACTTGCAAAGCATGTGGAGGTCTGTGGTTTTTGTCGTAGGTGCACTTCAACTGTGAGAGACGAAATCTAGAACGGAAATCCAGAGGGTCACATTGTATGATTTTTGAGTGATTAATTTGCATTTTATTGCATGACATAAGTATTTGATCACCTACAAACCAGTAAGATTTCCGGCTCTTACAGACCTGTTAGTTTTCCTTCAAGAAGCCCTCCTGTTCTCCACTCATTACCTATATTAACTGCACCTGTTTGAACTCGTTACCTGTATAAAAGACACCTGTCCACACACTCAATCAAACAGACTCCAACCTCTCCACAATGGCCAAGACCAGAGAGCTGTGTAAGGACATCAGGGATAACATTGTAGACCTGCACAAGGCTGGGATGGGCTACAGGACAATAGGCAAGCAGCTTGGTGAGAAGGCAACAACTGTTGGCGCAATTATTAGAAAATGGAAGAAGTTCAAGATGACGGTCAATCACCCTCAGTCTGGGGCTCCATGCAAGATCTCACCTTGTCGGGCATCAATGATCATGAGGAAGGTGAGGGATCAGCCCAGAACTACACGGCAGGACCTGGTCAATGACCTGAAGAGAGCTGGGACCACAGTCTCAAAGAACCATTAGTAACACACTACGCCATCATGGATTAAAATCCTGCAGCGCACGCAAGGTCCCCCTGCTCCTGTAAGTCGCTCTGGATAAGAGCGTCTGCTAAATGACTAAAATGTAAATGTAAATATCTCCACCTGTCCAAACAAGCTGTTGCTTTGATCACGCGGGAAATCTTCCATTATAAATCGTACAAGCGTGTCCTAGAAAAGATAAGGCGTGTAAGTAAGCAAACATTGTTGGAATATAACAAGGGGTGATTTGGTTGTGAGGTACATGTGATTGCATATTGTAAGCGTTGAAACATGAAAAGAACATGAGGCCACAGTTTGTCAACTGCATTTTTGTGGGCATTAAAGAAAGAGGCAGGTTGAGACATTGTCCTCTACTTAGAGACAGTCACAATGGTTATAACCTGATGATGTTGTATCATTGGAATAACTATTTTTAATTGGATAAATAAATTACCAGATTTGAATTGAACTGAAACCAAAGAGCAGTGATCATCACCCTCTTCATTATGTACTTCAAAGTTCAAACCATTTCAAGTTCCAAAGAAGAATTGGCACTGACTCAGGACTGATGTATGGGGAATTCTCCGGCAACCACAACACTTCCCTCTGTCTGCAGTAATGAAAAGCTTACAACTGCCAAGTTACAAATTCTGGTAGTAATGTACGGAATAAGATCTATGTTGCCCTTTTGGGAAAATGCCCCATTGACTATCAGCGTGACACCCTGGTGTGTCCCAAATAGCACCCTATTTCCTATGTAGTGCACTACTTTTGTGCATGATGTATGGAATAGGGTGCCATTTGGGACATAGCCCAATGCACAACATGGCACTGTCTACACTTCCTGTTTGCTGTCCGTCCCCTATTAGGGCCCCTGGGTGGGATGGAGAGTGTGGGAGGAACTGATAAGAGTGCCCGGATGTAATAGGAACAATCACTGCAGAACAGGACAGAGTTTCATTACATAGGCCTACTACAGTACTTGGATAAGAAGGGTTTGGTTGGGTTTTCATTTTAAGAAACTCCTCCCTCAAATCATGATTTTGTTTGAGTCTGGTGCCACTGATATGTCATGTAGAAGGGAAGTGAGTTGGTAGAGTTACTCAGAGAGGCGGAAAATGTTATTTTTTTATGATCACAGGGCTGGATATTGTTTGGGAGTTTCATCTTGATTAGCTCCTACTTCTTCTTCATTGGGGTTTTATGGCAGTATGCATACCAGTATTAGGTACATTACCGCCACCTACTGAGCTGGGGTGTGATGATACTATGGAGGTGTTCTAGATTCTGCTCTCAAGTCTACATGAATGGAGGAAGGAATTTATTGCTAAGTGAATTACAGTTTTTTCTGGACAGCTTTTGAGTAAGTTGGAAAGGGTGAAGCTTATTCTCAGGGATGTGATCGTTCTTCTGAGCATTTGCCTTTGATGTTCATAGGTTTGACAGTGAAGGAGGATGTGATCTGTTGCAGGACAGTTGGTTGTGTTTTCCTATCTTTTGGAGAGAGTGATTGAGGCCATTGTTTCCTATTCGCAGACGGGTGATTATGGTTTCTGATCATCTTGAGAGTCCTTTGTGGTTATTGCTGATTGAAACCAGTGGGTGGATGGAGTATATATTCCTTCCTTTTCCCCCTTCTTTCTATTATTTTTGCCATTTGCCATTTTGATTCTGATGAGTGACTTCATTTTAGATTTTGACATTGGAACTATGATGTTGGTGTTGTCATGTAGGGCTCCTTCATCTGCCATCTCGTTCCCAGGCACCCACACGTGAGCTGCGACCCAAGGAAAGTTGACTGTTATGGCTTGGTGTAGAATCATGTTCGGGGTTTTTTCTGGGTGAACTGTATGTCTGGGATAGAGAAGGTTGCTGAGATGTGTCATGTCACCGGGTCCTTGGAGCCGTCTGTGTAAATGTGTGTTGCGACATGGTATTGTGACCTTACATACCCTGCTGTCAGCAGTCCTACTGCCCCTTTATCTTCTCCTTCCCGAATCATCTCCAGTAGGCTAAAGTCTACTTATCCGGGTGTAAAAAAAAGAAGAAATTTGTGGTATCTGGTTTGCTTAATATAAGTAATTTGATTTATAGCATTTACTTTTTACTTTTACTCAAGTATGACAATTTAGTATTTTTTCCACCACTGTACTTAGAGTAAGTACATTTTAAACCAGATACTTTTAGAATTTTACTCAAGTTGTATTTTACTTTCACTTTTACTTGAGTCATTTTCTAGTAAGGTATCTTTACTTTTACTAAAGTATGACAATTGAGTACTTTTTCCACCACTGCAAACAAGCGTGCGTTTGACAATTGCACTGGTTTAACGCCAGCCGAAAATAGAGCCCAGAGACAGTTTGGTGAAAAGGTGACATTCAACATCGGGCAGAAAGATGATTCATTAATCCTGATTTGTCAGGTTGTTACTCACGCATAACAATTTCACAAATGTTACTCTGAGGTCAAATCAGAGTTGTTTTCAGCCAGCAATAACTGGCACAGCAGCTGCTGCCTGGTATGCCTGCTCAGAAGAAGGCCAGCTCAGAACAAGGCTGTGGGAAACTTCTACAATGGTTGAGAAATAGAAGGGATAGAGAGGAGAGGAAGTGAGGAATGATGTGAATTATTGAAGGTAAAAACAAGAGGAAGAATGATGATAACCTGGCTTTGTGATTCTGAAACTCATTCTGAACCTGTTACTCAGTCAGACATCATCATCAAAAGCATTCCTACGGGAACCCTCACAGAGAGAGATGTGCCTTGGGGTCATACACTGTCTACTACAAGCATTATTATGTGGAATTACATGGCATACTTCTAAGAAAGATCAATTTAATTAAGTCATATGGGAGTATTCTTTAATGACATCATAGGACTCTGCTCATAAACTTTTCAATTACTACAGACAGTGAGGACAGTGTGTTGATATAACACGGTTGTTCAGTATCATTCAAAGGTTATCATACAATCCATGTATCCAACTGCAAATTAGCTGTATTCAAGAAGAGGAAGGGCATGGTCAAAGTGCATGTATACTTTTTTATTTCGCAATTTGTCTTCTATCCATGATTATTGTAATCACCACTTACGCCTGGGGGCACTATAGACACTTAAATATCATATTTTAAACTCCCACACTACTTGGAGAATACACTGTCTAGAATAGGCTACTCTATGCTGTCTGGCAAGGATTATAACAATGCATGATTGCAATTGCTCTATTGGTAGTCTGGAGCTGTCCAACCTGGACTCAGGGGTAGACGTAACATAGTAAAAGTAAATCTGAGATATAACAATTGGATTGATATGTTACATTTCGTATGGTATGTATTAATTTGTGGATGTCCATCATCCATTTCGTATGATATGTTACGAATTGCAATTCGTACAATATGTTACGAATTTGCAAAAGGTATGATATGTTATGAATTCTGTCTTATGAAAACATACCAAATATTACATATTATATTTAGATGCGTGATTTACGTTTACTATGTAATGTCTAGTGTATGAGACCAGGCTGAGCTGTCGCGCAGACAAGGTGCCCGTGCGCGCTCAATTTAATCTCCGTATAAACCCCCAATGATTTAATTTATGATGACCGCAGTACACCCCGGAAGAATGACTAATGTGTACAGTGAGCGCGTTTGAGGTTCTATCGGCCGTATGTGGTTGTATGTTTTTGAAGACAGAAGGGAGAGAGAGCAGAGCGTAGAGAGAGAGAGAGGGCGGTAGGGCAGCGGTAATTATGCGAGTTCGTTGAGGGCTGCACGGTTATTTGACTTGTGGGAAAGATTCGAAAGTAATTTCAAAAAGAATACAACACATTCTGCATTTGAACAACGGATGTTTGAGAAGAAAATATAATAAGGAAGTCCACATGGCTATCTTTCAACTTCTCCGGTTCTCTACGAATACCTACTACCTCCTGTTGCTTGTCCTGTTGTGCACAGTACATATTCTTCAAGGGTTCAACCTGGACGTGCGGTTCCCTGTCGTCAAGGAAGGAAAGACCCCGGGAAGTCTCTTTGGCTTCTCGGTGGCACTTCACAAACAGATGGTGGGAGAGAAAAGATACCTGTAAGTGTTGTCAAATGTTCGATTTATCAATTTTGCTTTTATAGAATGTGCACAGGCAAGATAGGGGGAAATAAAAGGCATTGCACCTGTGGATGTCAAACTTCCTTTGAGTACTGTAACGGCAAACTGTAAATTAGACGGTCATTTGGGGTATTATCAACAGTAAAAGCAGCATACTGTAAATGATGGTGCATTGTGGGGAAATGTTGTGGGCGGGGAAAGAATAGCTTTATTTCGAAAGGTACTGTAATTCTTCCCTAAGAATACAGTACCATACATTATGCTGTTATGTGTAAACACTTTATCTAGCAGCCATCCTGCTTGCACCTATCCCTTGTAATTACAGTAAAATACTGTGATTACAGTAGCATATACTTTTTTTTTTTTTTTTACAGTATAGTACAGTCAATTTCATGCCATTGTACTGTGTGTCATTACACAGTACTTTCTTTGATACCATATTTATATTACAGTAGGTGTACTGTAATATGAAATACAGAATTTTACTTGCCACATAGCTGCCTGTCAAATTCCTGGCAACCCCTTTACAATGTAGGCTGTCGCTTTTCCGTGATTCAAGTTCAGCAACAAACACTTCAAACTCTGTAAAACTGTTATATGCAGGCTAAATGTCACATTAGGATCTCAAATGTCTACTGGAGTTTTACCAGACTATAAACATAACATTTATTTGGTGGTTTGTACATTCATGCAATTTATAACACAAACCATGTACCATCATAAACATTTCAAATCAATTTTATTCGACACATTTCCACGCATAGGCCTAAGCATGCACATGCAACAGGAACCTCAAAAACATGCTGATGGGGATATATTTTATTCCCCATGCAAGGTGTGGCTTAGGTTCATTCTATTCAGTCAATTATTAATCTCCATGTCTCAGCTACACAATAATTATGACTCACAGTCTGACAGAGTAGGCTAGGCTCAACCAGCTCATGGAGGTGGGTGACCATTCATGATGGTACTATCACAGTCTTGGTGATAGTGTAGCTGGGGGCCATACAAACTGGTTGAAATACACAGAGAACAAACATTTGTGTAAATAATATATTTTTTAGATGTTTTATTGAGGGTATTTGATATACATCTTCTTTGGGTGCCACCTCTCTTATATGCCCCAGAGGACCACAAAACGATTTAATTGAACCTTTTGCCTCTTTATGGCCCGGAGGAAAATTATTAGAGCTTCCCAATAAAAACACTGACCTTTCTTTGGTGGGCAAAAGCTGATCATCGGCATGCCTTCTCTGACCTAGAAGAACACCAAATCCACATCAGAGAGGCTTTTAGCCAAACGTAACGGAGTTGCACCACAAGACTATGTTAGCCTGCTGAGCTAAACCCTAGGTGTCTTCAGGTCTCAGCCTCAAGCAAGGTCACGTATCACATGATCATCTTTCACCGGACCATCTCCGTTACACACATAGCTCTCTGCTGGGCTATGCCCTATCCTGGTCATGGGTGGCTACTCCCCAGGTGTGACACCTCATCCTCCAATAGTCCAGTATTAAATCACCTGATTTAATTTCTTCCCTCCGATCCATTAACCAGCTCTCCCAGTCATCCCAGCTCTGATTTAGCTGGGCATTTAAGTGGAGAGTCCCTCCAGAGCTGGAGAGCAGGTTGAAGATGACAAAGGTTAAGAGAACAGGATTCTAATATCCCATAACTGTTTGCGAAAATGGGACCAGCGTTGCTAGTTAGCCACAGCGCTAGTAGATATTAATGGCGCTGGTCCAATGAATTTGTTTATTTTCTAAGGCTGACACATGTAATTATTACGTTGTCTTAACCTTGTCACATTTAACCTAGTTAAGGACCAGGAAGTATAGGCTTCCTGGGAGTTGGTCCCCCGTCCCCCACAACCCACCAATCACCTTTAATGGCCCACAAAGTTCCACTGAGACCTGAGAGTGGAAAAGGCGATGTGTCATGTATTTTTTTAAATATCAATTTCTTTGCTGTTTCTGTGTAATCAATGGGCTGGTACTAACCAGATGCTCTTGTGGTGACATCACTGACATGTTAAATGTTCCTTGATTTATTTGACCTGTGTTTCAGTGGCCAGAGTGTGGTCAAGGAGATAGTTGAAGTGAGAGTGCCACACCTGCACACACACACAGACACACAGACACACAGACACACACACACACACACACTCTTTTACTCACTTGCATACTTTGTTTCACACTTTTAGAAAACCCTGCACAGACTGGCCCACAACATTACATTTACATCATTTAGCAGACGCTCTTATCCAGAGCGACTTACAAATTGGTGGGCCTACTAAGTCACACAAATACAATGCAGAAACCGTTACTGTTCAATTGCATATAAAAATTGCTCCCAGCACTCAGACAATTGCCTCTTGCATGATTCCCCTGGGAAGATGCCTGATCTTGGCTTTAGCAATCCTCCACTTTATCCTCTGGCTGTTTGCAGTAATAATGGTAGGAGGAGATGCTTAGCTAAGGCTGTTCTGCTATAGCCCCAACAGGCCTGGTGGTTGGCTCATAATGCCAGCCCCTCTCTCCCTCACGGCGGATGGCATGCCACATATTTCACAATAGGGCCATGTCATACAACAGGCCTGCACCTCTTACATACAGGCTGTTTTCTTTTATTACAATGGGATCTGATGCTAGGCATAACATAATCCTGTTTTGATTGAAAGGCCCGACATTAACATAGTGGGGAAAATGTGAAGTGAGCCCAAAGAGAGAACATCTACGTAGAAACATATGTAGGATACTGTGTCTTTTGTGTGTCTATCTGTATGTGTGTTTTTAAATGTGTGATGTCTTGTTACGATGACTCAAGACAGGTGGTTGTACATCAAGACTTAACTAAACTATAAAGCATAGCACAACTACATAACAACTCTGTATAGTATAGGCCTATGTATGTGATCACTACCCACACAATCCTGACCATTTGACTTAGAATCTCCCATTTGACAGACATAAAATGTGGCCAAACATTTGAATTCTAGACCGCACATACTGTATCTTCCTCGAAATTAATCATAAAAGGAGGGCGTGGATAGTTTTCAGTCAAGTAGGAGCTTTGTTAAAGGGACATTTCAAAATGTTTCAACTTTATATTCATAATCTCCAGCACCACCCCAACATCAACAGATGTGAAAATGCTGCGTTTCTATGTTTTGTAGTAAAAAAGATAGAGGAAGATTAGTTTTTCCAATGACATCATCAACCAATTTGTAGACAATTAGTAGGCAATGCCTACTCATAATTGGTTAAAATCACGATGCACACCGATGATGTCATTGGAAACACTGATCTTCCTTTATTAATTTTTTCCACAAAACATAGAAACGCGCCATTTTCACATATGTTGGTGCTGGTGTTGAAAAATTGTGAACAAAGTCAACAAATATTTTTTGCTGTGTTTCTTCAGTTGTGGGTTGTCTTCAGCAAAGCCTCAGTGGGTGATGAGACTGTGTCAAGTTAAGTACTTTGAAAAAACATCTCAGCCATATTAACAGTAATTATGGTGTCTGGCTGAACCAGTAAACACAATGCATGGGCCATATGCAAGTCATTATGATTTTATAGAATATGAGGTTAGCTCATGTCTCTAACACCCATCCCCCTCAAAGTGTTGCATTTATACCGATATCCTTCTTCTTAGGTCGAACTTGTCAGTGATTTATTTTATTGCTCTCATACTGTCATTTTAGTTGTTACCTCTGACTCTCTGAGTCTTTCAAATCAAATCAAATCAAATTGTATTGGTCACATACACATATCTAGCAGATGTTATTGCAGGTGTAGTGAAATGCTTGTAAAGGAGTTCATAGCAAAGTTAATAGCAGCAACATCCTTATTGTTAACAGATGTGATGAGCTGTTTTGTCATTTATGTCTTGTCTCCTCCACACATCCTTGTGTAGTTGCCCATGCCATCCATGGAAGACACTGGACGGTGGGTTCATACACGACTTACCAAAATGTGTCAGTAGTCGAGTTGCCCTTTAAAGAGAAGTGTCCATGATATTGAGACAAGATATGGGGAGAGAAAATGCAAAGTGTTGTTTTTATATGATAGGCCATCTAAGGGCAAGAGATTGTCCTGGTCAGGTCATGTCGTCAGGAAAATGACACTAGCCCTAATGGTGTCCTCCCTCTACTGTGTGGCTGTGGCTGGGTTATGATGGTATTATGTGGCCTGGATGGATGGGTCTGTCTGAAGGCTTCCTGGTTGCTGGTCAGAGCAGGAGGAAGAGGCTGGACTGGGTTCCTGGTGTATGGTCCCCTGGGAAAAGGCTGTTCAGTGTCTGCAGAGAAGACCATATGACCTGACCAAGAAAAACTCCTGTCCAGTTTCCTGGTATGGAAAAAACTCTTGGCCCTAGTTATGGTGTTGGACAAAGTCGCCCCTAAAAGTGATGTTACTTGCAATTTGCAACAAAAATGGTCTGCAGATTGCTTTGTGTGACCCCGGCCTAAGCACTGATCTAGGTTCTACTTTTGGCAACCCAATGGTTCTGAGGCAGCACTTGCAGGTTATTTCTTAGTTGAGCTACTGTTGCATAGCCTTATGGGTTTTGTGTGTGTGTGTGGGGGTGATTTGGTGAGGTTGGGTGGGGTTTAGAGGGGATGTCCTCAGAGACAAGCCACAACACAGCCTGGAGAAGCCTGTATAAAGCACAGTAATCTGGACCTTACTACAGTAGATGGGAATGCAATCGTGAGTGCACTGAGAAGCAAGGCCTGCATTCAATTTGACCGGTCTAGCAAAGCCGGGGTCTGCCAAGTAGTTCTTAATAGAGAGAACTGAGGCAATACAGTGGTAACCCAATTGTTTCTCTTACAAAGGTCACTTACTGTACAGGGAAATTACAGTTATACCCCTACATGCCATCATTTGTATATATTTGTGTTCAAGTGTGTGTGTCCTGTCCATGTTTTCAATTGTCGTATGTACAGTCGTGGTCAAAGGTTTTGAGAATGACACAAGTATTGGTCTTCACAATGTTCGCTGCTTCAGTGTTATGAGATATTTTTGTCAGATGTTACTATGGTATACTGAAGTATAATTACAAGCATTCCATAAGTGTCAAAGGCTTTTATTGACAATTACATAAACTTTATGCAAAGAGTCAAGATTTGCAGTGTTGACCCTTCTTTTTCAAGACCTCTGCAATCCGCCCTGGCATGCTGTCAATTAACTTCTGGGCCACATCCTGACTGATGGCAGCCCATTCTTGCATAATCAATGCTTGAAGTTTGTCAGAATTTGTGGGTTTTTGTTTGTCCACCCGCCTCTTGAGGATTGACCACAAGTTCTCAATGGGATTAAGGTCTGGGGAGTTTCCTGGCCATGGACCCAAAATGTCTAAGTGTTTTGTTCCCCGAGCCACTTAGTTATCAGTATTACCTTATGGCAAGGTGAGCCGTCATGCTGGAAAAGGCATTGGTCGTCACCAAACTGTTCTTGGATGGTTGGGAGAAGTTGCTCTCGGAGGATGTGTTGGTACCATTCTATATTCATGGCTGTGTTCTTAGGCAAAATTGTGAGTGAGCCCACTCCCTTGGCTGAGAAGCAACCCCACACATGAATGGTGTCAGAATGCTTTACTGTTGGCATGACACAGGACTGATGGTAGCGCTCACCTTGTCTTCTCCGAACAAGGTGTTTTCCAGGTGCCCCAAACAATCGGAAAGGGAATTAATCAGAGAAAATGACTTTACCCCAGTCCTCAGCAGTCCAATCCTTGTACCTTTTGCAGAATATCAGTCTGTCCCTGATGTTTTTCCTGGAGAGAAGTGGCTTCTTTGCTGCCCTTCTTGACACCAGGCCATCCTCCAAAAGTCTTCACCTCACTGTGCGTGCAGATGCACTCACACCTGCCTGCTGCCATTCCTGAGCAAGCTCTGCACTGGTGGTGCCCCGATCCTGCAGCTGAATCAACTTTAGGAGACGGTCCTGGCGCTTGCTGGACTTTCTTGGGCGCCCTGACACCTTCTTCACAACAATTGAACCTCTCTCCTTGAAGTTCTTGATGATCCGATAAATGGTTGATTTAGGTGCAATCTTACTAACAGCAATATCCTTGCCCGTGAAGCACTTTTTGTGCAAAGCAATGATGATGGCACGTGTTTCCTTGCAGGTAACCATGGTTAACAGAGGAAGAACAATGATTTCAAGCACCACCCTCCTTTTAAAGCTTCCAGTCTGTTATTCTAACTCAATCAGCATGACAGAGTGATCTCCAGCCTTGTCCTCGTCAACACTCTCACCTGCGTTAACCAGAGAATCACTGACATGATGGCAGCTGGTCCTTTTGTGGCAGGGCTGAAATGCAGTGGAAATGTTTTTTTGGGATTAAGTTCATTTTCATGGCAAAGAGGGACTTTGCAATTAATTGCAATTCATCTGATCACTCTTCATGACATTCTGGAGTATATGCAAATTGCCATCATCAAAACAGAGGCAGCAGACTTTGTGAAAATTAGTATTTGTGTCATTCTCAAAACTTTTGACCACGACTGTACTGTAGGCCCAAGTGACTGAAGAAGTCTTACACGTCCTGCACAAACCATTTCCCAAATCTCTCTTCGAGTACCCTCATGTACCACACCATGTATTTGATGTATTCCAGACCATCTAGCACACATGATTCGACTTATGAAAGGCTTGATGATTAGTTGTGGATTGGATCAGGTGTGTTAGTAATGGCATTCATCAAATAAGTGGAATGGCTGGGGGTACTCTTTCCTCATTAGGCTATCTGTCAGACAGCTCCAGGAGTTAGCTAGTTGGTTCTCTGAATCAATAGGCTGATCAATAGTGTCGTCCCCACCCAGGCTCAGACTGGAATGAAGCTCTAATTAGAGAAAATCAGTTCTGATGACTGACGAGCCAGTCTCAAATCCATGTTGGACTCAAGTGAAGTGACACACAACAACTCTTGTCTTACAAGAGGGTTACAGTGTTAGCGGTTTCTCCAATATTATTTACTCAGTCACCAGGTCAATGGACTTACTCTCTTACGCCAGTATATTGGTATGTCCCCTTCCCTCTTTCTTCCTATATCATAGTGATTCAATTAGATATCTGAGAAAAATCAGAGAGACTTCCTTAAAGATGCACAATGCAGAAATCGCTCCGCCATATCCTGGTTGATGAAATTAGAATAGTTCGCCTAATTTCAGTTTATGTGACAAAACAAGCAAGTATAATGTAGAGATCTATCATAAACTGCTGTGAAATATATTTTCCATAACCAAAGATATTGTATTTTCAGCTGTTTGAAGCTGGTGTACAAAACCGAAAGTAAAAGACGCAAAAATAAACTTAAGAAAGGGAAGCATAGAAATAGCGCACATAGTCTAAGAAGTGGTAGATCTGTTCTTTCTTTCAATGAGAATGACAGATCTATAACACACATTTCTATGTGAATTTGGTCAGTCAGCCAAAAAGTTACATATTGCAGCTTTAAAGACTTACTAAGAGAGATGTAAGATACCCTAGAGCTGGTACTTCCCTTTAAGGAAAGCTGCTGGTGTCTGGCCCCTTTTATGGCTGTAAAAGCTGACCTGACGTACTGTAGGAATTCGACTAACCTGTACCCCCGCACATTGACTCGGTACCGGTACCCCCTGTATATAGCCTCGTTATTGTTATTTTATTGTGTTACTTTTTATTTTATTTTTTACTTTAGTTTATTTAGTAAATAAATATTTTCTTAACTCTATTTCTTGAACTGCATTGTTGGTTAAGGACTTGTAAGTAAGCATTTCACTGTAAGGTCTACACCAGTTGTATTCGGCGCATGCGACAAATAACATTTTATTTGAATTAGAGCAGTCAAATCAACCCTCAGATTAATGTGTTGAGGCATTAATAATGCGTTTAGAATACCTCATGATGCAAAAGGGAACCGTCAGGGCAAAGGGTAATACTGTACTTGGCTCAGATCCCACTGCTTCATCATCTCTATCGCTGTAAAGAGATGAAGAGAACTGAACTGGTTCAAACCATTCAATATGTAGAGGTTACAGCAGCTACTGCGTCAGCTTTTGTATCCCAGCAACCCATTCGGTTGAAAGAGGTACAGTACTAACAACAGTAAGGCAATATTGTTTTTGTTTGGCTGAGACATTCCTAAAACTCTCCATTGGGGTTTACCACCTGTTTTTATGAAAGATAAGGAATGGTTGCAAAATATGTGTTGCATTCATTAGCACATGGTGTTTATCTGTTTTTTATATGTATATATGTTTGAAATATTTTTTATTTCTCCTGTTTTAAATAAATAAATAAATAATATGAATATACTTTTTTAATTAATTAAAATGATAAACAGCTGTTATAGCTGTGGAATGAGTGATGTGAATATTGTAGTTTGATATTTAAGTGATAATGCCCGAGAAGCCGGTGTTTGGAGGATATATTAGCACGGGTGTTGTTAGGCCCGAGACGAAGTCGGGGACTGGCAAACCGTGTCGATATGTCCTCCAAACACTGGCTTTGAGGGCATTATCACTTTTATACAATGGGTTACCAACATATTCAAATAATGATTGACATATTTTCATTAAAAACTTTATTTTGATTAATGTATTCATAATATTTCATCCATTCAGAAGATATAGTCCCGACACAAATCTAAGGTTTCTACCCATGCCGGCTGGTTGTTCATTCTATCGGTTCGGTTGCTGGAGACTCGACCCAGTCGTTCAGTCTTTTTGTTCTGTATCTATGGATGCGACCCAGTCATTCGTTCTAAATGTTTGATTGCCATACTGGCTGGCAACATTCTTATTCCTTGCTTGCTAGCTAGCCAACTACGGCTAACTTACAGTCACGTCAATAAGCAGCCAGAATAACAGCATAGTAGCCGCATTTGCATTTGTTTAAGCTGTTTTCTAGTGACATTTATTTGGATACATCCATAACAATGAGACAATGAGGCTTGATTTCGCCTGGCATAGAAAATGTGCTCACTCGTCAGGACACTGTTGTTCAGAGGAGCTAGCCAACAACACAGCTAAAACAATAATTTCTAACTGGAGCTGGAAAGACTGCAAACTAGCTGCACTTCGTTTCATTTTACCTTTTTTCAATTGACATGTCTTTGTAAATATCCATAAAAATGATGCCAGCTGATTCATGATTTTGACTGGTTGAGAAACACTGCCTGCCTGTCTGTCTCGTCCCGACTCCCGAAACGTTCATTTCTATGGGACAGCTGGATAAAGAATTTTAATATTGAAACAATGTTGCAAATGTCAGAGAGACAGACAGCAAGGTTTATACACATCTCCGCTGTTGAAAACTAAATGTTAGTCTAAAAGAAATGTGAGATAATGTCTAGATGCTTTTTATAGTGGAGATCAAGTTTATAAATTGCTTGGCTGGGCTGATGAGACAGTGGATTGCGCAGTCAGATGGAACAGAGTAAATAGGCATTTTAACATAGATTTAGCCGGTGGTAACTTGTGGAATAGACACCGTCTGGAATGCGGTTTTAACCAGTCAGCATTCAGGATTAGACCCACCCGTTGTATAACATAGCATATACTGTAAGTGTACTATTTATCTCAGCGCTTCATGTCTTGAAGTTCAACTCCCTTGTACTGATACTGAACTGTACTTAAGCCTGCTTCATCTGTACTTCCGTCGTGATAAAGCTTTCTAATTCAGTGAACATTGAGACCCTCATCTGAACTGGACAAGAGTTGACATGCAGGTCAATGGAGGCTCCTTGTGAACCTTAAACACATTATGGCAGCTGAGCCTCTCTCCCTCTCCCCTCGCCTTTATTCCAACTAATTGAATTGAGCTTTTAATGGAAATCCATACGTAAACCCCCACCCATATCAATTAACTGCACCGTCCGACACAGATGAAAAGGACATGTGGTGTGGTCCGTCCCTCGAATAATCTGCTGTAAATTTGGCTGATGGAATACTGTCTGTTTTAATTCAGGACTGGGAAGTAGCTTATACCTCCTATACGTAGGCTGGTAGACTGCTCTCCCACAAGTCTTTAGCCAATGGACTAATAAATGTAACATTTTGTTGCCTGTATACATTTGTGTTAGTACCAGTTGGGCTCAAATGACAGATTTCTCAAGTCCGTGTAACACACAAAGCTTTAATATTTTTTTTATTACATGTTTTATACAATTATAAAAATGATCATCAAAAGACTCAAAGACATAAAATAATGAACACATAGATCAATACCATAATTTTTTTTTTTTTTTTTGCCTTAATCACCCATCTAAAATGATGTCCAGGTTAAAGTTGTCACCAGTGCTGTCATGTCAGGAAGTGCAGAGGAGGAAATCCCTTTGGTCCTTGACCCCAGGGGATGTGAATGGGAGTGATTTACTCACAGAATGAAAGGGTCTCTGTGGCCTGATTACGATTGGGTGACTGAAACTCTTGTCCCTCAATGACTTCCTGTTTAATGGGTGATATTACTATTGCTAGCGTCAGCAGTCCTATCTCCATTTCACTTGATTGGTTGGTCTCAAAATGGAGCGATTTGACAGCTCTTTTGCTCTCGCTAATCTATACATTTTGTCTGGTTTCATTGTAGTGAACGAAATACATTAATGATCTATGATAAGAAAAGCTAACACAAAACCAAATCCATACTTGCATGCTGTTAAAACCTACCCATATTTGTCTTATGTTTTATGGCCTACTGTCCAGAAGTACCAGATATTTTCCCTAAAGTATAACATAGTAATTACAGCAAGATCATTTAAAATGGCTGACAGTGTTGACATCAATTAACAGGCTAATGATCTTAATGATCCTAAGTGGTGTGGTACTACACTTGATCCTGCTTTGGTCAGGTTGAGTCGGGTTGAGGTGGGCTGTTTGCAACATCGCTGTGTCAGGTGCTAATGAGAGGGGGGAAATGAGAGGCAGATGAGTGTTAAAGGGGAAGTTCACCTGTTTTTAACTTAACATTCATTATCTCCAGCACCATAGCAGTGTCTATCTTTCAATATGGGGATATAAAGTGGTGAAGTGCCCCTTTAATGCTCTGTGGGGGAACTGAAGAGATTCTAAACATCACTCCAACAGGAAGCACCTGTCAAGTTAGGATGCGTCCCAAACAGCACCCTGGTCAAAAGTAGTGCACTATATAGGGAATAGGGTACCATTTGGGACGCAGCATAGTGACTTAGGAGGATGGACAGGGCTCCGGCTCTGAGTGGTACAGGAAACAGACTTTTCGTGGTCGATTTTGTTGTATCAACCAGAACAGAGAGAAAGGGACATAACTCATTGAGATGTCTGACATTGTTTGACTGTCTGCTGTGGGAGTAAAGATTCTTCACGTTCTCCCTGTTTCAAAGGCTACTTTTTCGTGGCCTCTGTGGTCCCTTTTACTGTATCACACAACAGAGCGAAAGGGAGATGTATTATCTCCTGTTCTCTCTGTTGTGTCATACAGTTGGCTGATATTGTTTGACTACTAGGCAATATGTCTACTGTGGGGTAACTATTCCAGATTGCCTTCACAAAAGGGACTTCTAACCTCAAGGGTCTTTTAAAATAATGGTTAAATAAAAATATTCTTGACATTCTCCCTTTACCGAGAGGCTCCCGAGTCCTCCAGTATGTCGGTTCCTAGATTTAAGGGGAAATTGGATCTGGAGAGTCCTCCAGAGCTTTCTTTTCAACATGACATAACTGAACGTGAGAGACACACCGCCCCTTAGAATGAACTCCAGGTGGGGAGTTCAAAGGTTCTATTTGGCATGCCACGTTTGATTCCAGACTTCCACAGCAGTCAAAACGTTTACACACTACGTTCCACTTCCACCACCGTCTGTCCCACAGACATAAAGGGTTCCCGTGGAGGAGTAATGTGACCCCCGCAACCTTTTAGACAATGAAAGCTTTATACCCACACTATCAGCCCTCTTGTCCTGCAGACAAATCACCCATTTCCTTCATAGTAGTGATCTCATTGTGCTCCTACATCACACATGGTCTGTACTTCTGTACTAGCTGTAATTGTCTACTCATTATAGGCCTAGTAATTGTATTCACGTATGGTGTGATGATTGCTTCATTGATACATCCCTTCAAATGTAGCCTACAGTATGTTAACATTTAAATCTTTCTGAGCATCAGACAATTGATCGTATCCTGTCTTTGTGTGAAGTCTAGTCTGACAGTCAACTCCAGTGTTGTTATCTGTTTCTCTGGCCAATAGCCAAGTCCAGGGTTGGGTAACCTGACACTTTGATGTGATAAATTCCAGACTGTCAACACAAGGGGTAGAATTAGCGGGGTTACTTCCATGAACACTGCTGTACCTGCTGTTGATTTGACAGCACTGTGAGAGACCTGGGCTAAATCACACCATGTGATTTAGCCACCATGTGGCTTGTCGATTTTGTGCACATAACATACCTAGCTATGACATTTTGATCTGCTGTCATTTGGTCTTTATTGGTAGATAGTACTTATAATTACCTTAGGGCTAAAACAACCATGGCATCTACATTTTAATGGATTTCTCTTTGTGTGTGTGTATACAGTTGAAGTTGGAAGTTTACATACACCTTAGCCAAATACATTTAAAGTCAGTTTTTCACAATTCCTGACATTTAATCCTAGTAAATATTCCCTGTCTTAGGTCAGTTAGGATCACCACTTTATTTTAAGAATGTGAAATGTCAGAATAATACTAGAGAAAATGATTTATTTCAGCTTTTATTTCTTTCATCACATTCCCAGTGGGTCAGAAGTTTACATACACTCAATTAGTATTCGGTAGCATTGCCTTTAAATTGTTTAACTTGGGTCAAACGTTTCGTGTAGCCTTCCACAAGCTTCCCACAATAAGTTGGGTGAATTTTGGCCCATTCCTCCTGACAGAGCTGGTGTAACTGAGTCAGGTTTGTAGGCCTCCTTGCTCGCACATGCTTTTTCAGATCTGCCCACAAATGTTCTATAGGATTGAGGTCAGGGCTTTTTGATGGCCACTCCAATACCTTGACTTTGTGGGCACAACTTTGGAAGTATGCTTGGGGTCATTGTCCATTTGGAAGACCCATTGGCGACCAAGCTTTAACTTCCTGACTGATGTCTTGAGCTATTGCTTCAATATATCCACATAATTTTCCTTCCTCATGATGACATCTATTTTGTGAAGTGCATCAGTCCCTCCTGCAGCAAAGCACCCCCACAGCATGATGCTGCCACCCCCGTGCTTCACGGTTGGGATGGTGTTCTTCAGCTTGCAAGCCATCCCCTTTGTCCTCCAAACATAACGATGGTCATTATAGCCAAACAGTTCTATTTTTGTTTAATCAGACCAGAGGACATTTCTCCAAGAAGTACGATCTTTGTCCACATGTGCAGTTGCAAACCATAGTCTGGCTTTTCTATGGCGGTTTTGGAGCAGTGACTTCTTCCTTGCTGAGCAGCCTTTCAGGTTATGTCGATATAGGACTCGTTTTACTGTGGATATAGATACTTTTATTCCGGTTTCCTCCAGCATCTTAACAAGGTCCTTTGCTGTTGTTCTGGGATTGATTTGCACTTTTCGCACCAAAGTACGTTCATCTCTAGGAGACAGAACGCGTCTCCTTCCTGAGCGGTATGACTGCTGCATGGTCCCATGGTGTACTTGCGTACTATTGTTTGTACAGATGAACGTGTGTTAAGATAATTTATTAACTAACTATTTCAGTGTCTCTGTGCGTCTCCCAAAAGGTTGTAAGGCTTTTAGATCAAGAAACGGACAGAGCTCCCAGTTGCAATAGTCAGAGATTTTTATTCATTGAGAATTCTGTTATCACAATTTCAGAGTCCATCTTTTATACACACACGTCATACAAAAATCCCACTCCGCTGTAGTCGGGCTGTATATTTCCACTGTACCTGGGTTTAGCTCATGTTTTCCTCTGCTCTCCTAACCATCAGGTCACATTTACATGTTCTTATCATAGGCTGCATTCCTTAGTTATCGCCGTCCTCACAATATCCTGCACCATATTGAATAGTCTTTAACAAGTCTAACGGTTTCTCTCCTCCCTAAATCTTTGGAGGGAGCTGAAAGTCCATATTTCCCAGCGACAGCCCCGAAACCTGAAGGATCTGGAGAAGGTCTGTATGGAGGAGTGGGCCAAAATCCCTGCTGCAGTGTGTGCAAACCTGGTCAAGACCTACAGGAAACGTATGATCTCCGGAATTCTTACTGGTTGGTAGGGGATCAAATACTTATGTCATGCAACAAAATGCAAATTAATTACTTAAAAATCATACAATATGATTTTCTGGATTTTTGTTTTAGATTCCGTCTCTCACAGTTGAAGTGTACTTATGATAAAAATTACAGACCTCTACATGCTTTGTAAGTAGGAAAACCTGCAAAATCGGCAGTGTATCAAATACTTGTTCTCCCCACTGTATGTGTATGTGTGTGTACATCATAATAATATGCCATTTAGCAGACGCTTTTATCCAAAGCGACTTACAGTCATTCGTGCATAAATTTTTGTGTATGGGTGGTCCCGGTGATCGAACCCACTACCTTGGCGTTATAAGCGCCGTGCTCTACCAGCTGAGCTACAGAGGACCACATGACATATAGACAGAGACATATAGTCAGGTTAATGGTTCTGACCGGCAGCAGTATTTGTTTTCAAGAGAGTCGATTCCGACACCAGGTAATTCCACATAATGAATGAGATAAACACGTCTGGCTTGCGTTCCATTCTGGACTCCAGCCGCGTCTGCTGTCCGACTTCATTTAGTCTGTCTATTAGTTAACACGAGTTACAAAGAAGCCTTGTCTTGTTATGCCTCTGCTTACAGTGGCTGCTCAATACTGTAACCTAATCACATCATATGTCTGTCTCTTTTCGTTCATGTTTGTTTTTGGACCAATGCATGCAAAGTTGCAGACTAAACAAAAAGACAAAGGAGGATTGCATAAAATGTGAATTATTACTGTTTTAACTGATTTTAATATACGGACACTCAAAGTTTCTTTATTATTTTGTGTGTGAAAAATGTACTGTTGTTTCTCTGTACCAATCAAATACATTTTCCATTTTTGGCACAGATCCTCTCTCTGTATTGCCTCAAAACATCAACATGTCAATCTTCAAAGCATCCCCTGTTTATCCAACATCATTTGGATGAAGCTTGAGTAGCTTGATGGCAACAGGCAGATGGAGTGTGTGTTACCCCGTTTGAAGAAATCGTCTTGTCCTGAAAGCTGTGTAAAACACTGTGTTGCTGGAAACACTGCTGTGTGAGGTCTGTGTACGTGAGGTCTGCGAAAGCTGACTGATGTCCTTTTCACTGCCACTTTCCTTTCCATCTCCCTCTGTGATGTGATGGGTGTGTGATATCTCTGATTAGAGCTGTTCTGTCTGCTGAGACAAAACAGGACATGTCATTGTGTTTTCAGTTGGGGCGTGTGCTGCTTCAACGTTTACGATTGCAGCACTCTGTGTTCCTTTTGGTATATCCTAATTAAAATTCAAAGTGCATTTTGTCTGGACATTTTTGATTACTTTCTAATAAGTACATTTACATTATTTTAGAATCTCTGTGAGGGTACGAATATAATTATTTATTTATGTGGGAAGCCCTGTGATCCAGTTGGTGTTTTTAAATGGGCTTTGTTTCTGTGAAACAGATTGATCTTGATCTCATGTCTTCAACCGTGATGCTCTGTGCAGGAAACACTGAATCCACTGCAATGCCTAAAGATACCAATCCCGTTGATTGTTCTGAATGTCTTCAGATGTGCCCTACATGTTGACAGAAAGGTGCTATGTTTAGTCATGTGGATGCCTTCATGCCAGGGAACAATATGGTGATCAGCGGTCCGTGTTGTCTCTCTCTACAGGCAGCAGGTTCCGGTGCCTATCGCCATGGTGATCTTATATTGCATTGTGTATTCAGGCCACCCTCATGTTGCCAGTTGTTTAGCTACACTTTCAAAGCTAGGCCAGTTTTTTCCCTCTCAGTAAATGTATATAACCCATGCCTTTTTCTCAAGACCATGTTTGAAATAGTTCTCGTACTACTTTGTGAGAGAGGGAACACAACAAGCATGTTGATGATACATTATCATCCATGAACATCAATCTTGGACATTCACAGCAAACTGACCAAGCGTTAAATCATCAAGTCCATTCTAAATACTTCATCCACCTGACTATAGTCTTGGTATTCACCACAAAGTAAAACAAGTTCCAGTATGTACTATGAGGTCATCGGCCATATCTTGTCTCAGGTGCAGTGGTCTGTTTGACTGTGTGTGCTAGGGCACTGGGCCAGTATGGGAGAGGAAATTATTCAGTCTACCAGCTAGCTACATAAGTCCTTTTGCTATGCTTCCTCTGTTCTCTCTATTACTTATTAAACCACTAGTTCTCTTGATTGCCAAGAAGTGCGTTACTCATTCTTGTACCATCTGTGTAAAGGTGTGGTGGAATTGTCAGTGGACTACTCACCAGGATGGTCTGCCAAGCTACCAAGAGGTCTAAACCCTGTCTCAGTACTTTGGATTTAGGGGTTTTGTGAGAGGATCATTCAAAATTGAGATTCCAGTGTAAAATCACTTATTGGGAAGTTGGCAGAAGTTTGTGCCAGCACCCTCACCCTGTGACATTTGTATATAGACTTAGCTTAAAGTCACACAACATTGAGAGTTCATTGAAGTGAGTCTTGAGCTACAAAGTGAAGTACATTCAAACCCAGCAGAGCTTATGCCTTAAGAAACACCACCCCTAAAAAAAGCTCACGTCTTATTACTGTGCATGCCTTTTCACAATAGCAAGTGTTCATGTAGATATCTTAGTCATTTATTTACTCTACTTTGCCAACCCTCCCCCCTGAGAGTTGCCAGTGGTGATCTTTGTACAGTATGGGATGGTTAGGACTAGGGTGTGTGTGTGCACAGTAGGTCTATAGTACATGTGTTTACACAAAGCCTGACTATGAACTGTGCCATATCTTCCTCTTTATCCCTGATTTCCCACCTCATCGCTGAAGGATTTGGCTTGAGATTCAGAGATAAAGTGATTAAGTGATTGTGACGTGTCTTAGCATTAGTTCCCATGCAGCCGAGCCAAAGCAGCTCAATCAGAGACCTTTATGCTTCTCTCAGTTCAGTCGCCCACAACGTTGCCTGCAGTAGCACAAGTGAATGCACTCTCGCTGTTTCTATTACATTAATGATTGTGTTTGCTTAAGGGGTTTGGTAATGTGTCTTTTGTTAACTGCTTATGACAATGACATTGTTAAAAAGGTTAGGCTATACGAATTAAAGGATTTGAGTGCCTTTGGCTTTCAGTCTTTTCAAACAAGGCTTATGTTTTTGTTTTTACCCAACCCAACCCACAAAGGCTCAATCATTCCCATGATAACAGCCACTGACTTGAATATGTTTAAATCCGGTGTATTCAAATAGTAGTATGTTGATAAGAGCTCTACTTAAAAGATTGTAAATTAAGCTATCAGAATCAAACCAGATAATTCAAAGCCAGCCCACTATGCTGTGTATCACAGGGCAGTAGCTAAGAACAAAGGTGCAAGACATTAGAAAATACTTTGAAGTGAAGAAAAACATCCCCAACACGGATGATATCCTAATAATCCAAGCAAGCAAAGCAGCCTGACCAAGTGTGTAATATCATATTGCAGGGAAGAAGGCAGGCTGCCAATGTAATTGCATATGAGGTATGTTCAGTGGGCAATTGGGCATAACCCTTACGGAAAAAACAGATGATTTCACAATGTGGTTTTGGAACACTTCACATGTGATGATATTTCACATAACTTTTCACATGTGGATTCAAACTTTCACATGATGCCCTGCAAACAAAAAGTTGTTATGATGTCCCTGGAACATCACAAAATAGGCACAGTGTTTTCCACTTACATATTTAAAGTACATGATTACATTGTGTATGTTTATTTATACAGTAATTATTATTCAACCTGTCCTCACCTGGGATTTGAACTCTCAACCTCTTTCGTCACAGCATTCCAATCTTCCTGCTACGCCACCATGTCTGTGTCCTTGACTGATTTCACCTGTATTCCTACACTTTGGACTTCAAAGTAAATCTTAGCTTTGTATAATACACTCAAGAAAAACTGTTTATATTTATCTTAGTGATTCAAGAGTGACATTAAAACATGATAATATGCCCCACCAACATTAGACAACTATACAGAAAACCTTCAAATTGTTGAGATAAGTAAATTAATGGCATGATTTAGCTCATTCATAATTAATGTTTGCTTCATTCATGTGACGACCAATACCTCACAAGGCTTCTTCTCTCAAAGCTGAGACCTTGAAAGTGAGATGTCCCTTTCTCTAAACAAGGTTCTGGGCGTACTTGTCACGCTCGTTCATAGACGGGACGGACCAAGGCGCAGCGTGATATGCATACATGTTTATTTAAACTTAATAAACACTCGACAAAACAATAAACGAAACGTGAAGTCCAAGGTAGACACAAACAACATACCTTTCACGGAACAAGATCCCACAACCCACTAGTGCCAATAGGCTGCCTAAGTATTGTCCCCAATCAGAGACAACGAGCGACAGCTGCCTCTGATTGGGAACCACACCGGCCAACATAGATATACACCTACTAGATCCTACAACATAGAACAAACACAACAAAGAATATACACACCCTGACTCAACATATAAGCGTCCCCTGAGTCAGGGCGTGACAGTACCCCCCAAAGGTGCGGACTCCGACCGCACAACATAAACATAACAGGGTAGGGGCCGGGTGGGCATTCCGCCTCGGAGGCGGATCCGGCTCAGGGCGTGACGACCTCTCACTCTTCGCCTCCCTGTTGCGCCCCTGGTCTGGTCTAGACCTCGGCGCGTTGCTTCCCCTCTCCTTCCTCCCACGATACGCCAGGCCCAGTCTGGACCCTGGTGTGGGAGACCCCGAACCTGGAGAGGGGCTGACGTCATGGTCTGGACTGGAGCCGCTGACCGGAGCTGGACTCGGCACCGGTGGAGCGGACTGCTCTGGCTCCGGAGTGGAGCCGCTGACCGGAGCTGGATCAGGCACCGGTGGAGCGGACTGCTCTGTCTCCGGAGTGGAGCAGCTGACCGGAGCTGGATCAGGCACCGGCGGAGCGGACTGCTCTGGCTCCGGAGTGGAACAGCTGACCGGAACTGGATCAGGCACGGGCCGGACCGGACTGGCGACGCGCACCACTGGTTTGGTGCGAGGAACAGGAACAGGCCGGGCCAGGCTGGCGACGCGCACCACTGGCTTGGTGCGAGGAGCAGGAACAGGCCGGGCCGGGCTGGCGACGCGCACCACTGGCTTGGTGCGAGGAGCAGGAACAGGCCGGGCCGGGCTGGCGACGCGCACCACTGGCTTGGTGCGAGGAGCAGGAACAGGCCGGGCCGGGCTGGCGACGCGCACCACTGGCTTGGTGCGAGGAGCAGGAACAGGCCGGGCCGGGCTGGCGTTGCGCACCACTGGCTTGGTGCGAGGAGCAGGAACAGGCCGGGCCGGGCTGGCGACCGCACCACTGGCTTGGTGCGAGGAGCAGGAACAGGCCGGGCCGGGCTGGCGACGCGCACCACTGGCTTGGTGCGAGGAGCAGGAACAGGCCGGGCCGGGCTGCCGACGCGCACCACTGGCTTGGTGCGAGGAGCAGGAACAGGCCGGGCCGGGCTGGCGTCGCGCACCACTGGCTTGGTGCGAGGAGCAGGAACAGGCCGGGCCGGGCTGGCGACGCGCACCACTGGCTTGGTGCGAGGAGCAGGAACAGGCCGGGCCGGGCTGGCGGCCGCACCACTGGCTCGGTGCGAGGAGCAGGAACAGGCCGGGCCGGGCTGGCGACGCGCACCACTGGCTTGGTGCGAGGAGCAGGAACAGGCCGGGCCGGGCTGGCGGCGCGCACCACTGGCTTGGTGCGAGGAGCAGGAACAGGCCGGGCCGGGCTGGCGACGCGCACCACTGGCTTGGTGCGAGGAGCAGGAACAGGCCGGGCCGGGCTGGCGTTGCGCACCACTGGCTTGGTGCGAGGAGCAGGAACAGGCCGGGCCGGGCTGGCGACGCGCACCACTGGCTTGGTGCGAGGAGCAGGAACAGGCCGGGCCGGGCTGGCGACGCGCACCACTGGCTTGGTGCGAGGAGCAGGAACAGGCCGGGCCGGGCTGGCGACGCGCACCACTGGCTTGGTGCGAGGAGCAGGAACAGGCCGGGCCGAGGCTGGCGTTGCGCACCACTGGCTTGGTGCGAGGAGCAGGAACAGGCCGGGCCGGGCTGGCGACGCGCACCACTGGCTTGGTGCGAGGAGCAGGAACAGGCCGGGCCGGGCTGGCGACGCGCACCACTGGTTTGGTGCGAGGAGCAGGAACAGGCCGGGCCGGGCTGGCGACGCGCACCACTGGCTTGGTGCGAGGAGCAGGAACAGGCCGGGCCGGGCTGGCGACGCGCACCACTGGCTTGGTGCGAGGTGCAGGAACTGGCCGGGCCGGACTGGCGACGCGCACCACTGGCTTGGTGCGAGGTGCAGGAACTGGCCGGGCCGGACTGGCGACGCGCACCACTGGCTTGGTGCGAGGAGCAGGAACGGGTCGGGCCGTACTGGGAACACGCACCACTGGCTTAGTGCGGGGAGCAGGAACGGGCCGGACCGGACTGGCGACACGCACCACTTGCTTGGAGCGAGGAGCGGGACTGGGTTCCTTTATTAACCCCCGCTCCTTCTGCTGCCTATCCAGCTCCTCTCGCCGTGCCTCTACACTTTCCTTCTCCCTTCTAGCCTCCTGTAGCGCCTCCCTCTGACCGAATAACTCCTGCTCCCTCTGAACCAATAGCCCCCGTAACATGGTGGCCTCCTAACCTGCAGATTCGCCCTTCCACGGCCTCCTGCTGCCTCGTCATCCACCCCGTGTGCCCCCCCAAAAATGTTTTATTGGGGTTGCCTCTCGGGTCTCCGTCGTCGGCACGGTTGGCGCCGTTTCTCCTCTCCTACCTGGGCATCAACCTTCATCGCCTCACGATAACGGACGGCCTCCTCCTCAGTAATTCTCCCCCAACCGAGGAGGACATCTACTAAAGTTACCTCCCGTTGAATACCCGGCATTTGCTCCTTCTGGGCACGCTGCTTGGTCCTTGTTAGGTGGGATCTTCTGTCACGCTCGTTCATAGACGGGACGGACCAAGGCGCAGAATGATATGCATACACGATTATTTAAACTTAATAAACACTCAACAAAACAATAAACGAAACAAAACGTGAAGTCCAAGGTAGACACAAACAACATACCTTTCACGGAACAAGATCCCACAACCCACTAGTGCCAATAGGCTGCCTAAGTATGGTCCCCAATCAGAGACAACGAGCGACAGCTGCCTCTGATTGGGAACCACACCGGCCAACATAGATCTAGACATACTAGATCCTACAACATAGAACAAACACAACAAGGAATATACACACCCTGACTCAACATATAAGCGTCCCCTGAGTCAGGGCGTGACAGTACTGCCAAATTGCAGATACTGATAGTGAGGATTCGTTCAATCAGTCACTTGCATGAACACAGAAATTGGTTTATAGAAAGCACAAACAGAACACAGAAATCGGTTATTAGAAAAGCACAAACATAAAAAAATCCATAACAGTACACTCAGTGTAGAGTTTACATGTTAACATGTGAGAATAAGATGTTTTCACATGTGAAAAACTTTCACAAGTGAAATTCGAATTTGCACTATCACGTGAAAAATGTTAATATGTGAAAATCTAACTCTCACATGTGGAATTGCATTTTGACATGTGAAAAACTCTGAAATTGTAAGGTTCTGTATTTATTTTCTTAGTCAACATTGTGTTCTTGAACGTAGCCCTGTTTCTTTGTGTTCTTGAACGTAGCCCTATCTTTCATTTTTGTTCATGAATTTCACCTGTGTTAGTTACTCACCTGGTCTCATCAGCTCCTTATGTAGTTCAGTTCATTCTGTTGGTGCCTTGTGAGGTACAGTGGGGAAAAAAAGTATTTAGTCAGCCACCAATTGTGCAAGTTCTCCCTCTTAAAAAGATGAGAGAGGCCTGTAATTTTCATCATAGGTACATGTCAACTATGACAGACAAAATGAGGAAAAAAAATCCAGAAAATCACATTGTAGGATTTTTAATGAATTTATTTGCAAATTATGGTGGAAAATAAGTATTTGGTCAATAACAAACGTTTCTCAATATTTTGTTATATACCCTTTGTTGGCAATGACACAGGTCAAACGTTTTCTGTAAGTCTTCACAAGGTTTTCACACACTGTTGCTGGTATTTTGGCCCATTCCTCCATGCAGATCTCCTCTAGAGCAGTGATGTTTTGGGGCTGTTGCTGGGCAACACAGACTTTCAACTCCCTCCAAAGGTTTTCTATGGGGTTGAGATCTGGAGACTGGCTAGGCCACTCCAGGACCTTGAAATGCTTCTTACGAAGCCACTCCTTTGTTGCCCGGGCGGTGTGTTTGGGATCATTGTCATGCTGAAGGACCCAGCCACGTTTCATCTTCAATGCCCTTGCTGATGGAAGGAGGTTTTCACTCAAAATCGCACGATACATGGCCCCATTCATTCTTTCCTTTACACGGATCAGTCGTCCTGGTCCCTTTGCAGAAAAACAGCCCCAAAGCATGATGTTTCCACCCCCATGCTTCACAGTAGGTATGGTGTTCTTTGGATGCAACTCAGCATTCTTCGTCCTCCAAACACGACGAGTTGAGTTTTTACCAAAAAGTTATATTTTGGTTTCATCTGACCATATGACATTCTCCCAATCCTCTTCTGGATCATCCAAATGCACTCTAGCAAACTTCAGACGGGCCTGGACATGTACTGGCTTAAGCAGGGGGACACGTCTGGCACTGCAGGATTTGAGTCCCTGGCGGCGTAGTGTTACTGATGGTAGGCTTTGTTACTTTGGTCCCAGCTCTCTGCAGGTCATTCACTAGGTCCCCCCGTGTGGTTCTGGGATTTCTGCTCACCGTTCTTGTGATCATTTTGACCCCACGGGGTGAGATCTTGCGTGGAGCCCCAGATCGAGGGAGATTATCAGTGGTCTTGTATGTCTTCCATTTCCTAATAATTGCTCCCACAGTTGATGTCTTCAAACCAAGCTGCTTACCTATTGCAGATTCAGTCTTCCCAGCCTGGTGCAGGTCTACAATTTTGTTTCTGGTGTCCTTTGACAGCTCTTTGGTCTTGGCCATAGTGGAGTTTGGAGTGTGACTGTTTGAGGTTGTGGACAGGTGTCTTTTATACTGATAACAAGTTCAAACAGGTGCCATTAATACAGGTAACGAGTGAAGGACAGAGGAGCCTCTTATAGAAGAAGTTACAGGTCTGTGAGAGCCAGAAATCTTGCTTGTTTGTAGGTGACCAAATACTTATTTTCCACCATAATTTGCAAATAAATTCATAAAAAATCCTACAATGTGATTTTCTGAAGAAAAAAAATCTCAATTTGTCTGTCATAGCTGACGTGTACCTATGATGACAATTACAGGCCTCTCTCATCTTTTTAAGTGGTAGAACTTGCACAATTGGTGGCTGACTAAATACTTTTTTCCCCCACTGTATTGTTCGTTTTGAATCTACTAAGCCTTTTCCTAGCTCGTTTGTGAGAACCAGTTATAGCCTTCAGTCCTAGTTTTTGATTTTCCTGCCTGTGACCACAATTCCTGCCTTTTGCGAAGGCGAAATAAACACCTGCCGCGCTCTGCGCGTGAATCTACACCTTTTTCTCCCTGAGTATTCAGTACAGAAATGTTGTCACGTGTAGTTTCATGGTATCTATCACGTTGAAATTTTGCATCCCCATGTTGTCAGATTTATTTCACATGAGATCATATTTTCACATGTGCTCAGATGTTATCACATGTTGCTTTTACATGTTGTCACATATTATCACATTAACTTCACATAAGATCACATGAGATCATATGTGAAACACGTGATCACATGTGAAATTCATCTGGTTTTTCCGTAAGGGAAGACACATCAGGGCTCGATTAGCTCTAATAGCATGTGCTCTTTTCAGACCTGGGTTCAAATAGTATTTGAAATCCTTTCAAAAACGTTATCTGTGCTCGATTGCTTGCCTGGCTTATTGAACCAATAGATTATTCCAGAAACCGCAAACCCTGTCACGCCTTGACTCAGGGGACTCTTATATGTTGAGTCAGGGTGTGTATATTATTTGTTATATATATTCTATGTTGTAGGTCTATTATGTGTAGATCTATGTTGGCCGGTGTGGTTCCCAATCAGAGGCAGCTGTAGCTCGTTGTCTCTGATTGGGGCCCATACTTAGGCAGCCTATTGGCACTAGTGGGTTGTGGGATCTTGTTCCGTGTAAGGTATGTTGTTTGTGTCTACCTTGGACTTCACGTTTCGTTTAGTTTGTTGTTTTGTCGTTGTGTTTACTCGGTATAATAAACATGTATGCATAACACGCTGCGCCTTGGTCCGTCCCGTCCTTCAACGAACGTGACAAACCCAGCCCATCAGGCACTCAATGCAGGCTCAAGTAAACTCTCAAAGTATTTGAAGGACTCTGACTCGTTCTGTTATGTCTTACAGTACAGTGATAATGGAGAGCATGCAGAGCACGCCGGCATGGACATCATTAGCCTGTGTGCTGGTAGTGTTGCATTCCTTCCTAGTACCCCCTGCCACCTGTATGACATACCACAGCTGCCAGTACTGGAGCTCCTTTTGCTGAAGTAGCGGGACAGCACTCCCAGGTCAGATGCCAGATGAGTGGAACAATTACCTTGTGTTTGTTACACAAGCAGGCACATACGCACGCACGTACACAAAACACACACACACATGCATGTAAGTACACACACAAACACACACACACACTGATCAGTAGTGATCCCTGTCTACTCTCTGGTATGTTTATCTCTACTCCTTTTCTCCTCCTCCTTCTTTCCAGTGGGCCAGTGGTATTTGTGATAACATTATCTGTGTAACTAGTCAGCCTTATTGGTGGATGTCAGTAAATGTCCTCCCTATTATCTCTGTCATCGCCTTGGTGACGACTGGCATTTATTAAACTTGACTGATGAGCTCTGAACATTTGTGTCTGCCTGGGTCTAGATATTACAGTCAAAGCTGAAATATCTGTCTTTGTTGCTACAAATGTACAGATCTTCTTAACCCAGAGGAGCGCTCCCATTTCTGGACTCCTTATAGAATAATTCCGTGCCACGGTAGTGTCTTCACTATAATGCATTCTTGTTATTAATGAATATTGCGTGGAATTGCTTGATGTTTCTTTCTCCATTGTCCCCTCCACATCCCAAACTACTTATGAATGAGACATGAGTTGGAGAGAGAGAAAGAGAGAAAGGAATTATGAATTAGAGGATAAGAGACTGATTGACTTTGGTTGTTTGGATACCGTCGTGTCCTTGTATACCACAGCTCACTCACCCTTTACTTGACATCCTCATTTCCTCGTTCCTGCTCAGCCAAACCTGATTTAGAGTCACATGACACAACCCAACCCGGGTCCTGGGTGAGGGGAGGGGGGCAACCAAATTAAATTAGACCCCCCCCCCCAAACTGGATGAGACAGCTCAGAGGGACGGATGGCAGGAGAAAGGTGCCCTTCAGTTCAGCACTCCTCCCTGGTCCTCCCTCTCTTCCGTCTGTCATTGTCTGACTGCCGCCTCGCATTGCCCTCTCCCTCCGCGCCCCTCCTCCCCAGTCTCTCCTCTGTTTACTCGTTCTACCTCTCTCCAGTCTGACTTTTCTGTGTCTGACCTCTCCCCGACTCCTCCTCATCAGTACCCACCTCATTGCAGTGTGTACAGCATATCAACGAGAAAGAGAAAGCGAGCGAGATAGGGAAAAATCTGCACATCCTGGTTTGGCTGCCTGCCTCTCTATTTCACAGGTGCAGTCATCTGTGTTACATCTATTATCTTTTATTGAAGCAAGGGAGGACAGCTCAAATTGTTTGGTTATTACACCCTTTAATCCAAATACATACATTTGACTCTCTAAAGGAAACAAGACATTTTGAATTACTACTCTCTCTGCTACACAATGCCACATGTCTGTATGGTGAAAGACTTCTGATCAAGTAGCCAATTAGGTGCCAGTTATCAAGGGTCAGTGGATACGCATGGTTGACATGGTATCATCAGTGGTGCCCGGAGAAGTCGATATACTCCAATTTTTCTAACATTTTCCCAAACAGCCCGCCCGGCGAAGGATAGGCGCCCTCTGAGAAACAGTGACGTACTCTGAATGACCTAAAATGATTAATCCCATATTGGTCTTTCACAGTCAGGACAACCCAATATGTACTGCGCAAGTAGTCTAATAGTAGGCCTACTATTGAAATAGATAAATGAGGATGTCAACTGAGTCAGAAATTGAAAGGTTTCTGATTTTCCCCATTTCTTTTAGGTTTTAGCTCTCAAATTCACACCTTTTTAATTGAAAAAAAACAAAAAAACATTGGATGTTCTAAGTCAACAACAATGCTTAAACCACATCAGGAGACCACTGTTGAGTCGTAGTTACCCTTTAATTCAAGTGTGGAGGCACTTAGCACTGTTATTTGGTTAGCAGTGTTTCTGTAGCGGCCATGGGATGGAGTTTGCAAAACAAATGGCCACTGGATTGATGCAAATAATCATGATCTCATTCTGCCCGGTAGACATAGGCTGCTTTAATATTTAATTGAGAAGGTTTTTGGGAAAGCCTTTCCATCTACCAGAAGACGGTTAGGCCTATCATTAGCATCTCTATATTTTTCCTGTTCCTTAATTGTTTGAAACCTGGATGTTTTACTACATATTATGAGGCATGTCTTACCTTGCTTTAAAGTAGCCTAGCCAAAATAAGACCATAGAAATGTTGAGGGAAATATTTTATAAACCTCATATGCGCTCTCCTGTTCTATAGGACTATTTTTCAAATCAACTTTCTTTCATTGTTTAGCAGCCAACGGCATTATCCTAGTCATATTAGCAACCCACAATAGTTGTTGCATCTTTAGATCTCTTAACGCCGTGTGCACATTGCTGCGCTTAAAATGTGGAAAAATTATAGTTTATCAACATTTTAACCGAAACATTCTGATCTGTTAAATCAGCCTTATTAATTGATACTGCGTATACCTCGACTAAACTACTTGTGGGGATTAAGAAAGGAGTATATGCAATGCCCACTGAAAAAAGTGGGTATAAGGCGTATACCTGTGTATACCTGCCACTACACCACTGGGTATCATCTGATCTCCTGCAGACATGCGTGTGGGGCCTTATTGTCAGTGAGCTATAGACTATAGATGGGCAATCTATGGGTTGAAATGTAAACGCAGATTTGTTTTGTCTTGTTTGGATCCACAGACTCCTTGTTGGAGCGCCCAAGGAGAAGGCAGAGTCCGGCGTGAAGGCCAGTGAAACAGGAGATGTGTATACCTGCCCTGTAAATGTTGCCCAATCAGATTGCACCAGGATGAACCTGATTGGCTCAGGTAGGCATTGTGTTTTTGCACTTGTTGCTCAGAGTTTCTAATTCTGCTTTAAAAATGTAAGGAAATATTATAGAACATTTGGACTAAGAATAGATTACTGATTGCTCTACAAAAGGTACTATCCATGGAAAACATTAATATCGTCACAGAGGAAATGTTAATAACAAATCAACTGAAATAAGGGATGTGAAGAGGAACATAAGGAAGTAATTGGTTCTGGTTCCTAAAACAAATGCCTTATTGTTGTATTGTTATGAAACCCAAAGCACAGTGATGATGAGTGTTGTGATATACTGTGACCTTCGACCTTTCAGACCCTGACCTCATTGAGGGTGAGGACAGAGTTGAGGATATGTGGCTGGGGGTGACTGTGGCCAGCCAGAGACAGCCAGGGGGGCGAATTCTGGTGAGTAACTTCTTGTCTGCTTATTAAAGCTTAATTGGTTCAAAAGGCCATCAGTCACTCTCCTCTCGTGACCCTCCAGACCAGCAAGTTGGATCTCCTTTCTGAGTTTACAGAACAGATTAGTGTAAATTACAGCAAAGAATGTTAAAATGCATTAAATATTGATATGAATGATTCTCTCTCTCTCTCTCTCTCTCTCTCTCTCTCTCTCTCTCTCTCTCAGACCTGTGGCCATCGCTTTGTGAAGTTATACGGCGTATTGAAGCTGCGTCAGATGATTGGGAAGTGTTATATCCGTGGTAACGACCTGAACTATAATGAAACAGACATGCACTGGCAGAACCCTGATCAGGTGTGCAGCCACACTAAAGACATCACAGGCGAGGTCATGTGCAACATGGGCATCTCTGCTGCAATCACTGACACAGAGGTCATCGTGGGCGCCCCTGGCAGCTTTGAGTGGCAAGGTAGGCATAGATTTGTTTGAGACTGCAAAAAATACATCCCACAGGGACAATACAGTCAGTAAAGTTAAGTACAGTCATGACCGAAATTATTGGCACCCTTGATAAAGATGAGCAAAAAAGACTACTATATGAACGTATTTTATATTCATATATTTTTTCAGAGAAAATGATTTGTATCACAAAGATAGGGGTACAAAATTATTGGCACCCATGTTTTCAATACTCCGGCACCTTCCCCTTGCGAGGATAACGGCACTGAGCCTTTTTGTAAAATGTTTTATGAGATTGGAGAACACATTGGGAGGGATCTCAGGCCATTCCTCCATACAGAATCCTTCCAGATCATTAATATAATTAGTCTGCACTTATGTACTGCCCTCTTCCATTCAAACCACAGGTTTTCAATGGGGTTCAAGTCCGGAAATATGGATTTTGTGGTCAATTAACAATTTCTTTGTGGATTTTGATGTATGCTTGGGGTTATTGTCTTGCTGGAAGATCCACTTGTGCCCAAATAGCTCTATTTTTATTTAATATAACAAATGTAAAAACCTGGGGGCCATTCTTGCAAACATTAGAAAAAGTTTAAGAATCAGCCAATTAAAATCGTTGACGCAGTTGCATGTGATCAAAGGCTACATGTTAAGCCGATGTCAAACGAAGTAATCTGGACGCAATTTATGTTGCTTGCAACAAAGTTGCATCTGGGTTTCTCCGTGTGTCACCCCCCCAGACCTTTTTTTGTCCAGTTTCAACTGAAATTGTCCAACATGAACTGCACTATACAGCTAGCTGGCTTAGCTCGACGCTAGCTTGGTTAGCTAGCTAGCTTGATAAAACATGGTTTGCAAATGTAGCTAAATGTACAGCCAGCATTTTGTCTATATCGATGCTGTTACAATTACCAAACGTTTGGATAAACAAGTAATTTATGAAACCATGATCTGATGTATGACAGCATTGGATGTTGTATGCAATTTCAATTACGTTTGAATTGCTTCGTGTATCAGCAAAGTTGCTTAAAATGATGCCACTTGCAACTTGCATCTGCAACAGAAATTGCTTTAGCTGTCCCCATCACAAAAATCTGGTAAAAAAAAAGCCCTATGCTAATCTCACCAGATGGCTATGATTATATCCGGTTCAAATTTCGTATCAGCTAATTAAAATCATCTTCCTAGTTGGATGTGATACAACACTTTTCCATGAGAGCGTCCTTAACAGCACGCTGCACCATCTGCTAATTAAAGTTACTAAAACACGCATCAATTTTCAACTGGACGATTAGCTCACATTGTTGCGAGCCTGGATCCTGGTGATTATCGCTGTTTGCAGCAAGTTTGAGATATATCTTTTTCCCTTGAAATGTATATTAAAATTGATTGTGTTAGCATGTTGTGAAGAGAAGTGCAGCCAAAACCTTTTAAATGAAGATTACGAATACATTTAATGAGGAGCTTCTTGTTGGAGTCCCTTTTGCAGACCGACACATACTATAGTATAGGCTATATTACATAGACGTGTAGGCCTACACTTACATGTACAATGTTTTATATGCATTATTATTATCACCCGACCAGCCGAGAACAGTGAACAGAGAACAGTGAACAGTGCTTGAAGCAAAGGGGGCTCAAACCCACAGTGAATGAGCACTGTTGTTTTCGAGTGAACTGCTTTAGCAGTGTGTGCCACACAGTCATGCAATCTCCATAGACAAACATCAGCAGTAGAATGGCCTTACTGAAGAGCTCAGTGACTTTCAACGCGGCACTGTCATAAGATGCCACCTTTCCAACAAGTCAGTTCATCAACTTTTTGCCCTGCTAGAGCTGCCCCGATCAACTGTACGTGCTGTTATTGTGAAGTGGAAACGTCTAGGAGCAACAACGGCTCAGCCGCGAAGTGGTAGGCCACACAAGCTCACAGAACGGGACCACCGAGTGCTGAAGCGCGTAGCTCGTAAAAATTGACTGTCCTCAGTTGCAATGCTCACTACCGAGTTCCAAACTGCCTCTGGAAGCAATATCAGCACAATAACTGTTCGTCAGGAGCTTCATGAAATGGGTTTCCATGGCCTAGAAGGCGCACACAAGCCTAAGATCACCATGCGCAATGCCAAGCGTTGGCTGGAGTGGTATAAAGCTCGCCGCCATTGGACTCTGGAGCAGTGGAAATGCGTTCTCTGGAGTGATGAATCACGCTTCACCATCTGGCAGGACAAATCTGAGTTTGGCGGATGCCAGGAGAATGCTACCTGCCCGAATGCATAGTGCCAACTGTAAAGTTTGGTGGAGGAGGAATAATGGTTTGGGCTCGGCCCCTTAGTTCCAGTGAAGGGAAATCTTAACGCTACAGCATACAATGACATTCTAGAAGATTCTGTTCTTCCAACTTTGTGGCAACAGTTTGGGGAAGGCCCTTTCCTGTTTCAGCATGACAATGCCCCTGTGCACAAAGCAAGGTCCATACAGAAATGGTTTGTCGAGATCGGTGTGGAAGAACTTAACTGGCCTGCAAAGAGCCCTGACCTCAACCCCATCGAACACCTTTGGGATGAATTGGAATGCAGACTGCGAACCAGGCTTAATCGCCCGACATCAGTGTCCGACCTCACTAATGCTCTTGTGGCTGAATGAAAGCAAGTCCCTGCAGCAATGTTACAACATCTAGTGGAAAACCTTCCCAGAAGAGTGGAGGCTGTTATAGCAGCAAAGGGGGACCAACTCCATATTAATGCCCATGATTTTGGAATGAGATGTTCGACAAGCAGGTGTCCACATAGTTTTGGTCATGTAGTGTAGACTGACCAGGTGAAAGCTATGATCCCTTATTGATTGTTAAATCCACTTCAATCAGTGTAGATGAAGGGGAGGAGACAGGTTAAAGAAGGATTTTTAAGCCTTGAGACAATTGAGACATGAACTGTGAATGTGTGCCATTCAGAGGGTTTATGGGCAAGACAAAAGATTGAAGTGCCTTTGAACGGGGTATGGTAGTAGGTGCCAGGCACACTGGTTTGTGTCAAGAACTGCAAGGCTGCTGGGTATTCACGCTCAACAGTTTACATTGTGTGTCAAGAATGGCCACCACCCAAAGGACATCCAGCCAACTTAACACAACTGTGGGAAGCGTTGGGGTCAACAGGGGCTAGCATCCCCATGGAACGCTTTCGACTACCATGTGGAGTCCATGCCCCAACAAATATTAGGAAGGTGTCCTTAATGTTTTGTACACTCGGTGTAGATGCGAAAGTGAGTCTTATGAATTGGTAACATTAGGAAGTAACCTAGTCATAGATGCGATGATCATGCAATATTGGTACGCTACACTTGAGACAGACCAAGTGAAGGGGAACAAAAGTAAACCTTGAATTTACAGGTTTAAATATATTCCTCTGGTGGCCAAGTTAACCTATTTTAAGAAATGCCATTGGTGTGTGGAGAAAAAGTTAAAGATCTTTGATAGGCTGATTCAAAATTTGTTACAATAAATAATCCTGGCCACCTGGTGAGGGTTAGCTTTGGGCTAAATGTACCAGGTTATGTGATGGAAACAGCTAACATGTAGCCTTTGATCACATGCAAATACGTCAATGATTTTAACTGGCTGATGCTTAAACTAAAACTTAAATTTTTTCTCATGTTCGCAAGTATGGACCCCTGGAGTTTGCTAAACTGCATTGGCACTTGGATTGGAACCGGTGCTATGGTCAGATGACATGAAAATAGAGCTCTTTGGCCACACACACCACTGGTGTGTTTATCGTTGAAAGAAAGATGCATATACAGACCAGAACCCCAAACCTACTGTAAAATATGGTGATGGATCTTTGATGTTATGGGGTTATACTGGTCCTGGGGCCCTTGTTAAGGTCAACGGCATCATGACCTTTACCCAGTACCACATAACTGTTATCCAAAAACCTGGTTGCCTCTGCCAGGAGGCTGAAACTTGGCCGCAAGTGGATTATCCTTTATTATTTATTATACTTTATCAAGGGTGCCAATAATTTTGGTCATGACTGTATGTTAGCCTGGTCTGTGTGTGTGGTATAGTCAACACATATGGTCATTGTCATGCTAATTGTGCCCGTTTTTGTGGTTATTTCATATTTTGTTCCAAAATGTCAGTGTGTTGTTCTGCTTCTCTTTCAGGCAATGTTCATGTCTCCTGGATGAACCCAAAGGTCATCTATGACACCAAGAGAAGCAGCTTCCCCAACTTTAATAATCGACGGCACATTTACATAGGTACCATTTTGTCTTGCGTTACCCACGAAACTTCTATAAACAGATTTGAATTGAACCGGGTTTTTAACTAAACAGTGAAAATGTCGTGTGTGTTTTCTGTTGTCAGTTAACCTATGTTGTTAGTATGTCAGTATGTAGTAGTTAGGACAGAGTGGCTGCATGGCCAGATTTCCTAGATGCCTCTTCCCGATAGCTAAACAACCGTACCTTCTGCGCATGTGCATGATTCTCTACTTTACGAACAATTTCTTAAGATTAAGATCAGATCACGTAAGTTAGTAATAGGATGTTGTTTGTTGTTGTTGTGTCCCAGGCTACTCGGTGGCAGAGGGCCGAGGCCTCCTCAGCCAGGACCAGGACACAGTGGTGACAGGGGCTCCTAAGGATAACAAGGATGATGCCAAAGGCTCGGTCATTCTGACTGTGAAGAAGATGTCGGCTTCAGGGGACAGGGACCAGCTGAAACCCTACCTCACCCTGCGAGGCGAGCAGATGGGGTCCTACTTTGGGAACTCCCTAGCCGTGGCAGACCTCAACAATGATGGGTACAGTATGGATTGCAACTTCGTCTTACTTACTTACTTACTCCTCTTAATCCCCATGGGACATAAGTAACTTGTTTTAAATCATTGATATCGCTTATTTTGGAATTAATTTAACTGCAATATCAATTCTTCCTGAATTGTCTTAATTGAAATATTATTGACCGAACCCTGTTAGTTACTAACCCTGTCAATGAAACCACACTTTCTTTGTTTGCACATTTTCGTAGTTGGAATGATCTGATCATTGGAGCCCCGTTCTATTTTGATCGGAAGAAGGAGCTTGGTGGAGCGGTGTACGTCTATATGAACGAGAACGGCTCCTTCCGGCAGCGCTCCAGCATCATACTCCGAGGCCCTAGAGACTCTGCGTTTGGAATGGCTGTGGCTGCCATTGGAGATGTCAATCAAGATGGCTTTCAAGGTAACATTTTTTATTTAATTTAATTTCTCACACTTATAAAGAAAATGGGGTTGAATCTGTTCCTTAAAAGTTATGTGGTGGTGGCTCCCTCTTGTGGTTTTAACAGGATCTTAAATGTAAAAAACGAAATTGAATTCCACTTATTAATAATGTCTGCAGACATACTGTACCTAGGATAGGAAGTAGTTAAAGGCCCAGTGCAGTCAAAAACGTGATTTATATATACTTCCACTCTATGAGATTGGAATAATACTGTGAAATTGTGAAAATTATGAAAATGCACTTTTAGTGTAGGAGCTGTTTGGAAAGACTGCCTGGAATTTCAGCCTGTTTTGGTGGGATGGAGTTTAGACCTGCCTGGTGACATCATCAGGCTGTAAATTTGTTAATAGACCATTATACCACAGCATTGTTGAATACTAGTTTCTGATTGCTTAGAAGGGCATTCTAGAATGGACATTAAAACCAGATAGCGGGACAGTTGGAAAAGATATCGGGAAAGTTGGAAAATATATCGGGACACCTTGCAATCATGACGCAAAATGTGTCTACACATGCAGACCGTACTTACTACAAAGTTACAGACAGCTAAACAAACAACCACACAAACCGAAATTGGATACATTGTAAACGCAGGCCCAACGAGGAAGAACTTAGCAAGCATTGATTTGTCTTTGCAGAAACATCTTTTTTTGGAGCATCTGATAACCTAACGTGGTGAGTGATGAACTTGAATTTCTCCGGTCCCTATGTTGCAGTCACGACGCAAGTGGGGCTATGCTGTCAAATCCTCCCACATGTTTCTAGTTTGACCAGCTGTTTTCAGCAACTGGTATTTTTTAATTTGGTTGTCATATTGGCAGGTTTGCTAGCAACTAACTATTTAGATCGTTTCTAGCCTAGTGTTTGATATGCAATGTGATCTTCCCGCAATGAACAGTATTAGGTGTCCTGACGAGAAGGCAAACTTTTCTAGCTATGCCAGGCAAAATCGGGCATCATCAGCTCAACGTTATGGATGTATCCAAATTAATGTCAATAGAAAACAGCTTAAACAAATGCAAATGCAGCTACTTTGCTGTTATTCTGGCTGCAGAGGTTGTGATTGTGTTAGCCATAGCTAGTTGGCTACAGTAGCTAGCAAGCAAGGGACAAGAACGTTGCCAGCGAGCATGGCAACAACGGAACATATAGAACAAACAACTGGGTCGCGGCCATAAATATCGAACTAATCGAATGAACCAAAAGATGATAGATTATGAATTATCTTATAAAGATGAAAATATCAACACATTTTTTTTATTTCTACCGTTAAATGTGGGCTTTAGTATTGTTTTATTTGGCAACTGTGGTATAAGCGGGATAAACACCTCCGTTCTGTACATTATCTTGGAAAAATGTACTTCGCTGCGTCATCCATATTTCCAAGGTAAAGTACAGAACCTCTGCGTTTATCCCTTACATAAGAAAGAGCATTCCAAACCTCAGTGCCAATAACAGCTAGTTTTCAGTTTTCCCCTCCCCACTCAGACCACACCTAGACAGTCCTAGCAAAATGAAAAACAATCACAGTAAGGTACTTAACTGTTACCCAGAAATGATTTGATATTGAGATGAAAACGGCTGCATTGGACCTTTAATCTCTCATAATGTCTATGACACTGGTATTGCAAATCTATCATGTGCCTTTCTGACATGAATCAAAGCTGTTTGAATGGGATTTTGAAAACATTTTACTCTCACTCAGTATTGGCTCAGTGCTGAGTGCTGACATTAAACAAGGCTTTTGGAGACCTTTGTTGGAGACACAAGGGCCTATAATCTCTTTCTCTTTCTCTCCCCCTCCCCTCCTAGATTTTGCGGTGGGTGCTCCGTTCCATGGAACAGGCAGGGTGTTAATCTGGACAGGCAGTGCTCAGGGCATCTCTCAGGAGCCCAGTCAGGTATGGAAACACACCCTTAGGCATAGGATCTAGGATCCTCCCTAACTCCTTTTTTTTTTTTTTTTTTACCTTTATTTAACTAGGCAAGTCAGTTAAGAACAAATTCTTATTTACAATGACGGCCTACACCGGCCAAACCCGGACAACGCTGGGCCAATTGTGCGCCGCCCTATGGGACTCCCAATCACGGCCGGTTGTGATACAGCCTGGAATCGAACCAGGGGGTCTGTAGTGACGTCTCAAGCACTGAGATGCAGTGCCTTAGACCGCTGCGCCACTCGGGAGCCCAACTCCTAACCTTAGCCATAAGGGTATTAAATGTAAAACTGACGTCAGATCAGCATCTACGGGTAACTTCATCCTATGGGGCTCATGGTGAGGAGAGCTGCAGAGCTGAACAGATGAGGAGCGATTTCTGTTACAACATCTGGTTGTTGTATTGACTTCCCTCTTCTCAGGTGATTGAGGGGGAGGATATAGCTGGAGGTGGGTTCAAGACGTTTGGCTACTCCATCAACGGAGGGCTGGATGTGGATGGGAACCGCTACCCCGACATGGTGGTCGGCTCACTGGACGACCGCGTAGCCTTACTGAGGTAGCTAATCACAATAAGGATCTGTTGTTGCATTTACATGTATATTGTGTTTTCGGCCATCTCAGTTCTCATCCCTCGACCAGACATATTGTTTAATGCACAGCAAACCTATTGTATCAACCATAAATCCATGATGTCATGTTATTATCTATTTTATCAGGGCTCGCCCAGTCATTCACCTCATCAAAACTCTTGAAGTGACGCCAGAGATTGTGGACCCTAAAGACTGCGACAACTGGTAAGATTTTGTTTTGTATACATTGATTTGGACATCATTCTCTTTTCAATGCTTGAGGATACTCAATGTTTCAGCAATAGTGATTAAACCCATCTTATGACCCTGAATAGGGAATCCCTGATCATTTGAGTATGTTTTTCTATGTTGGCAGTGTGGAGGTGGAGGTCTGTTTCTCCTACACACTGAGTACTGGGGACAAGGACTTCAGGAAGAACGTCAGTGAGTGTGGTTCTGTAACAACATTGTTCTTAGATGACCACTGCTCTAACACTAACACCGCTATTTTAGTCATTCAAGTGATCTTACGACAAGATTGCCAACATGTAAGAATGTCATTTCCTAAGCTAATGGAATTCAATTCAGTCCATTCAATTCAATTTGGTTCAATTGATTTCAATTCAATAAAGTTTATTTCTCCCCAAGGTACAATTGTAAGCCAAGGATGCATCGCGTTAACATGAGTCCTAAATGGCCATGGTGACTGTTGGTTTCATTTGTGCCTAGCTATTAACTAATTGGTGAAAGTGATTGATTGGCAAGATGGTCCAGCCAATTAGCACAGGTTGTTCATCAAAAGGGGGAGGGTGTAAATTAGCAAGACATTGGTGGAGTTCGCTTTGCATGGCCCCGTGCCCTGGGTGGGGCATTGGTCCTTAAGTGAAATCTCCACCCACCCGGGGAACCGGGCCATGCAAAACGAACTCCACCATTGTTACCCTTGAACCTATGAGCTTGTCAAGAAACACACGCATAACATCTCTAAAATTATATTTTTTATGACATCACTGGCTTGGTCCCCTTTCTTTTTTCGCCAAAATCATAAATCAAATGACAGATACCTAATAGTATTATCTAAATAAATCTTATGTCTGGCATACAATATGTATGCAACCACAACTGTTGGTTTCAAATGTACACAAAGCCTACTTGCGCTTATTGTTTTTATTGATTGAAGCCACATTTGTATTCAAACAATGGGGATAAAAGCTGCTAAATTAATGAATAAATGTCCAATTATAAATTCATTGAATTAGATTAAACAATTGTTGATATTCCCTGTAGTATGTATTCTAGCATTTTGTCCCATGTCCTCTCAGCTGTGAAGTACACTGTGGAAGCCGACCTGACTCGGCACAACCACCGGGTCCGTTTCCAAGACAACGGCCAGGACAGCTACACTGGCTTCTTGTCAATGCCATCTGCCAAATGCAAAACGCTGAGGCTCGGACTAGTGGTAAGGAACTGTCACTGACATAACCTATTGTGACCTTGGACTGGGTTTGGTTTTACATTCTACTCCTCCAGGGTCAAAGCCCTGTATGGTTACTAGTGTATATATTAGGGATACCATTAGCTGTTGCCAAGGCACCAACTACTCTTCCTGGGGTCCAAACACATTAAAGCACTTACATTACATATAAAACAAAAGATAATACAGTACATCATATAACATTATTACATCACTACATATCTACAATGCAAAATGTACACTGCTCAAAAAAATTAAGGGAACACTTAAACAACACAATGTAACTCCAAGTCAATCACACTTCTGTGAAATCAAACTGTCCACTTAGGAAGCAACACTGATTGACAATACATTTCACATGCTGTTGTGCAAATGGAATAGACAACAGGTGGAAATTATACGCAATTAGCAAGACACCCCCAATAAAGGACTGGTTTTGCAGGTGGTGACCACAGACCACTTCTCAGTTCCTATGCTTCCTGGCTGATGTTTTGGTCACTTTTGAATGCTGGCGGTGCTTTCACTCTAGTGGTAGCATGAGATGGAGTCTACAACCCACACAAGTGGCTCAAGTAGTGCAGCTCATCCAGGATGGCACATCAATGCGAGCTGTGGCAAGAAGGTTTGCTGTGTCTGTCAGCGTAGTGTCCAGAGCATGGAGGCGCTACCAGGAGACAGGCCAGTACATCAGGAGACGTGGAGGAGGCCGTAGGAGGGCAACAACCCAGCAGCAGGACTGCTACCTCCGCCTTTGTGCAAGGAGGAGCAGGAGGAGCACTGCCAGAGCCCTGCAAAATGACCTCCAGCAGGCCACAAATGTGCATGTGTCTGCTCAAACGGTCAGAAACAGACTCCATGAGGGTGGTATGAGGGCCCGAAGTCCACAGTTGGGGGTTGTGCTTACAGCCCAACACCGTGCAGGACGTTTGGCATTTGCCAGAGAACACCAAGATTGGCAAATTCGCCACTGGCGCCCTGTGCTCTTCACAGATGAAAGCAGGTTCACACTGAGCACATGTGACAGACGTGACAGAGTCTGGAGACGCCGTGGAGAACGTTCTGCTGCCTGCAACATCCTCCAGCATGATCGGTTTGGCGGTGGGTCAGTCATGGTGTGGTGTGGCATTTCTTTGGGGGGCCGCACAGCCCTCCATGTGCTCGCCAGAGGTAGCCTGACTGCCATTAGGTACCGAGATGAGATCCTCAGACCCCTTGTGAGACCATATGCTGGTGCGGTTGGCCCTGGGTTCCTCCTAATGCAAGTCAATGCTAGACCTCATGTGGCTGGAGTGTGTCAGCAGTTCCTGCAAGAGGAAGGCATTGATGCTATGGACTGGCCCGCCCGTTCCCCAGACCTGATTCCAATTGAGCACATCTGGGACATCATGTCTCGCTCCATCCACCAACGCCACGTTGCACCACAGACTGTCCAGGAGTTTGCGGATGCTTTAGTCCAGGTCTGGGAGGAGATCCCTCAGGAGACCATCCGCCACCTCATCAGGAGCATGCCCAGGCGTTGTAGGGAGGTCATACATGCTCGTGGAGGCCACACACACTACTGAGCCTCATTTTGACTTGTTTTAAGGACATTACATCAAAGTTGGATCAGCCTGTAGTGTGGTTTTCCACTTTAATTTTGAGGGTGACTCCAAATCCAGACCTCCATGGGTTGATAAATTTGATTTCCATTGAACATTCAACGATGTAAAGAAAAAAGTATTTAATATGATTATTTCATTCATTCAGATCTAGGATGTGTTATTTTAGTGTTCCCTTTATTTTTTTGAGCAGTGTATAATACCACCATACAACAATATTACAATATAGGTGTGTGTAAAATGCGTATGCTAGCACTTGTGTGCGTATTACCCTAACCATGTTTTCTAACCATGTCTCGCTGTCTGTCCTGTAGAGTCCCATTCGAGACAAGGTGGAGCCCGTAGTCTTCTCCCTAAACGTGTCTCTCCATGAGGGGCATCCCAAAGCCCGGCAGTCCCTGCAGAGCCTGGATGCCTTCCCTGTGCTAAGTGAGGGAAAGGCCAGCCATGTCAAAAAGGAGGTTAGACCTAATGTTTACTGAGTTAATGATTGATAACAAGGTGTGACTACTCATAATACTGTTTTGAAAGTTCCCCTTGACACAGAATCTCCACTTCACTATTTGTGTGTGTGAGTCTTCAGTTACTGCCCACGCTTTGTACACTGGGGTTTGTTGATAGTGTGCAGGATGAAAATAATATTAGCTCTGTAGAGAATAAGTATACTTACTTTTAACTTCTCTCTCTCCCTCCCCTCTTACTATATCCCCCTCCCTCCCTCCCTCCCTCCCTCCCTCCCTCCCTCCCTCCCTCCCTCCCTCCCTCCCTCCCACAGATTCACTTCCAGAAGGCCTGTGGCCTGGACAATAAGTGCCAGAGTAACCTGCAGATGAAGGCAGAGTTTGCCAAAACCAATGAAGAGCAGACACCTTTCCCCAGGTACAGTCATCAGAGGTCAGGGATCAAAGGTCATGACTAGAGGTATAGGAGGGATAGTTCAAAGTGTCATCAGCTATATGATTGGTGGCTTGAGAGGAACGTAAACCATAGAGGTTGACATTGAATAATGCAAGTTGTTGTGACCAAGACATCAAATCCTGTGTTTGTTGTGAATCTCCCTGTACAGCCATGACGGTCACCAGGTCCTCCAGTACAGCGCCAGTGTCAAGAAGGTCCTGTTGGTCGTGGATGTGACCAACTTCCAGTCGCCAGGGCAACCGGCGGAGGACGCTCACAACGCCATGCTCAATGTCACCATTCCCCCGTCGCTGATCTACTCTGGCGTTCGCTCAAAGGTAAGCCTGCTATGCTGTGCTACTCTGGTGTCTCCCTGTGGTGTAATAGGGTGAAATTGCCCCTAGACGCTGATCTTGGGTCAGTTTAGCATATCCTCTATTAATGGTTAAGGTTAGGATTGAGGGTGGGGAAACTGATCCTAGAGCTGTACCTAGGGGAAACTTAACCCCGAAGCCTCTATTGTGGTGTGTAACAGAGATAATTACATTTACATCATTTAGCAGACACTCTTATCCAGAGCGACTTACAAATTGGGGCATTCAACTTATGATAGCCAGTGGGACAACCTAGTTTTTTTCTTTTTCTTTCTTTTATGGGGGGGTGGGGGAGGGAGGGGTAGAAGGATTACTTTTATACTATTCCAGGTATTCCTTAAAGAGGTAGGGTTTCAAGTGTCTCCGGAAGGTGGTCAGTGACTCCGCTGTCCTGGTGTCGTGGGGGAGCTTGTTCCACCATTGGGGTGCCAGAGCAGCGACTAGTTTTGACTGGGCTGAGCGCGAACTGTGCTTCCAGGCCAGATGTGGATGAACGTAGTGCCCTTGTTTGGGTGTAGGGTCTGATCAGAGCCTGAAGGTAAGGAGGTGCCGTTCCCCTCACAGCTCCGTAGGCAAGCACCATGGTCTTGTAGTAGATGCAAGCCTCAACTGGAAGCCAGTGGAGTGTGAGCGGGGTGACATGAGAGAACTTGGGAAGGTTGAACACCAGACGGGCTGCAGCGTTCTGGATAAGTTGTAGGGGTTTAATGGCACAGGCAGGGAGCCCAGCCAACAGCGAGTTGCAGTAATCCAGACGGGAGATGACAAGTGCCTGGATTAGGACCTGTGCTGCTTCCTGTGTAAGGCAGGGTCGTACTCTGCAAATGTTTTAGAGCATGAACCTGCAGGATCGGGTCACCGCTTTGATGTTAGCGGAGAACGACAGGGTGTTGTCCAGGGTCACGCCAAGGTTCTTTGCACTCTGGGAGGAGCTAGAAGGCTAACAGGACTTCTATCACTCCCATTGTTTTGCACGCGACAATGCTAATGCTAAGCTATGGGTAAGTAAACAAACACATATTTCTGGTTCCTGACTCTGATTGGTGATTTTTAGATACGATTACTTGCTTGTTGTCCCAAAAATGACTAGTTCCTCTTCAGCTTCTCTCTCCTCATGAAATGGTTGCCTATGTTCCACAGAGCAACAACCCAGTCATTGAGTGTTCAGCAGAGGACATGGTTCTACTGTGTGAGCTGGGGAACCCTTTCACCAGCAACCAGAGGGTAGGTTCTAGTTAAACTGGTACTGTCCACTACTTCTATTGGACCACAGTGGATAGAATACAAGCTGGATGCGAGCATGGTACCATATATAGGGATTTAAATGTGGATTTCTACCACCCCTTCTCTTTTCCAGGCTCAGGTCCTGATCACCTTTGAGACGTCTAAGATCAATCTGGACACCAGAGAGATCCGGTCTACACTGCAGCTCTCCACGTAAATGTCCCTCTCTTCTATGTACACTACCTACTGTCATTACCTACATACATCATCCCTCATCACAGCATTGCTTCTGGAGTGGGTCAATACCCAACTACAATAATCTGTGACATTGAATTGCTTCTCTAACTTTGTCCTCTCTCAGATTGAGTAAACAGAGCAATCTACAACCGCTGCCTCTTCTCATGGTGGTGGAGTATACACTAAAGACGTCTTTTGAACTGTAAGTTATTGGTTTCTAGTCATTTTAAGGGTATGTTTTGATTATAGGCATTAGGTAGCACCATACTTCATGTGGGAAAAGGGTCAATTGTTTACCTTGTCACATGGATCTGATTCAGTGTTACTGCCTCTCTTCTAGTGCCCAGTACACAGGTCACACTCACTTCAGTGGGGAGGTCATGGGAGAATCGGGCATGAAGACTGCCAGCGACGTCGGAAGTCCTGTGGAGTTCACATTTAAGGTAAAAAATAGTTTGTTTAAACTTAGAAATCAATCCTTGCTAGCGTCTCTGAAGATCCTAATAAACATCTTCCTCTCCTCATAGGTGAATGTTCTTGGGAAGCCACTGGGTAACCTTGGAAACCTGGAGGTGGAGTTTGATTGGCCCTGGGAGGTAGCCAATGGCAAGTGGCTGCTGTACCTGATGGAGATCCAGACCAAAGGGACGTCAGACTCTCACTGTGTGCCTCCTGGAGACATCGTCAACCCACTCAACCTCACGGTAAACCTGTTGGAGTATTATCAGGGCTATTTCAGTTGGGTTTTGTTTATTCAGAATCCCAGTAGCTGCTATATTAGCGTCCATGTGTAAGGGATCGGGGGTTGGCTGGGTCTAGACAGAGTCTGACACTTCCCCGATCTACAGAGAGGGGGAGTCATCAGACTCGATCTGGTTCACCTGAGTTCTGAGCACACCTGTCCGTAATTAGGGTAGGATATAAGGTGTGCTCAGAAGTTCAGTCGGTGCGAGGTATTGTTCCATTGTGACTTGCTAAGCGTTTTGTTCCGAGAGAGAGAGAGAGAGTTTGTTGTTTTTGATTACCCGTGTATCCGACCTGTGCCTTGTTGTTTGACTCCCCGTATTGCTTAATCCTCTGCTTGTCTACCCCAGTGATTACCGTTCTCTGATCCTGTGCCTGTGCCCTCGACTACGACTAAGCCCGCTCCCTTGGTACCTCTGCCTGTCTATGCCTGGCCCGGTTTTGACCACAGCCCGCCCGACCACGATTAAGCTATTCCCTTGTCTGTCCTCTAATAAAGCATCGCTATTCTGCGATTGGATCTTACCACTCTGTCCGAGTATTCATTACAGAATACCTCGCCCTTACCATGGATCCAGCGGAATTACAGAGGCGATGGGAGATACAGGAGAAACGGATGGATGAACTCCTGCAGCTACTCAACGCTGGTGCGGCTGAGGGCACCACCCCCGAGCACGGTCAGTCCTCGTCCTACACCTCCGATTTCTCTACCGACAAGGTACGACGGGGAACCTGGCAAATGTCAGGGGTTTCTACTCCAGACGTCCCTGTATATGTCGTATAATCGTACGATGTTTCCCGATGACCGTAGCAGGGTGGATTTCATGATTTCTCTGCTAACGGGAAGAGCACTGGATTGGGCTACTGCGCTTTGGGCAGCTGAGGTCCCCGAGTTGAATGCGGAAGTTCAGTTCAAGAGACTGTTCCAAGAGGTGTTCGACCACCCAGTATCTGGGCGTAGTGTGGGAGACCAACTATGCGAACTTCAGCAGGGCCGTCGCACAGTAGCCGACTACGCTTTGGAGTTCCGTACGATAGCAGCCGGTAGCGGATGGAGCGAGACTGCTTTGCTCACCGTTTTCCGAAGAGGGCTGCGCAAAGACGTACAGACTGAGTTGGCTTGTCGAGGAGATATCACTGCGCTACATGATTTTATCAAAATAGCCATCTCTATTGATAATCTGATAGTGCAACACAAGGTTTCCACAGTCCGGGAGCCCTCGATCACTGGTCCTAAGGAATCTGAGGAGGAACCTATGCAACTGGGACGGTCACCTCTACAAGGGTCGGTGAGACAACAACGTCGGCAAGACGGACTATGCCTGTATTGTGGTCAGTCGGGTCATTTAGTTCGTCAATGTCCGGTACGACCAAACCGTACCCCAGGATATCGCCTCGGAACTGCCAAACCGGTGAGTGAGACTCCAGTTTTGAACATTACATCCAAACAAATGTATGTCCCAGTCACCTTATCTGTCGGAGAGAAAGTGCGCAGGTTGGAAGGACTTATTGATTCCGGAGCGGCTGCCAGCTTTCTGGATATGGGTCTTGCTGAGGAGTTGGGAGTTCAACTTATCCCAATTCAACCTCCCCTGCGAGTCAACGCGCTAGACGGTGAGCCCATGGGCACTGGGTTCATTACGCACCGTACCGAGGAAATCAAATTACAAGTGGGCTCCCTGCACCATGAGAACATCATTCTGTTCGTCATCTCCGCTCCACGGGAGCCGCTAGTCCTCGGCCACCCCTGGCTCGTTACCCATGATCCGGTCATCTCCTGGAGATCTGGCGATATCACGGCCTGGAGTGAGGTATGTAGGGCAGAGTGCCTCATTTTACCTTGCAAAACGTCTACTGTGGAGGATGCGAAGGGTGCGGTGTCTACTGTTGTTCCGACAGAGTACCAGGATTACGCGCAGGTGTTCTCCAAGGAGAGGGCTACCGTGTTACCACCGCATCGGGCCTGGGATTGTGCAATTGATCTGCTATCCGGGGCTACACCTCCTCGCGGACGAATCTACCCTTTGTCACAGCCGGAACGAGAATCAATGAGCAAGTATATTGATGAGGCACTACAGCAAGGGGCCATTCGCCCATCTACGTCTCCCGCCGCATCCAGTTTTTTTCTTTGTTAAGAAAGGATGGCGGACTGCGTCCCTTGTATAGACTATCGAGGTTTGAACGATATTACCGTTAAAAATCGTTACCCCCTTCCTTTGATTCCAGCAGCCCTCGAGCAGGTGGGGCAGGCCTCCATCTACAGTAAACTGGACCTCAGGAGTGCGTACAATCTGGTGCGCATTGGAGAAGGGGACGAATGGAAGACCGCCTTCATCACCCATCGAGGACATTATGAATATTGTGTCATGCCCTATGGACTTACTAACGCGCCCTCTGTGTTCCAGGCGTTCATGAATGACATTTTCAGGGACTTGATTGATCGCTTTGTCATAGTGTACATTGATGACATCCTAATCTACTCTAACTCTCTGAGTGAACATGTGTCCCATGTACGACAGGTTCTGGACCGAATCCGACAACACTCTCTGTTCGTGAAGGCCGAAAAGAGTGAATTCCATGTCACGACGATTTCCTTCCTTGGGGCCATACTCACTCCCGACGGGGTAAAACTGGATGAATCCAAGGTGCAAGCTGTACGAGACTGGCCTCAACCCCCAGACGGTGAAAGAGCTCCAGAGATTCTTAGGGTTTGCCAATTACTATAGACGGTTCGTGCGTAATTTCAGCACAACCGCAGCTCCCCTGTCGGGCGATGACCAGCTACAAGGGTCGTGGTCTGAAATGGACGGAGGGGGCAGTGCGGGCTTTTGAGACATTGAAACAACGATTTACCACCGCTCCCATTTTATGTCAGCCGGATCCTACCTTGCCGTTCATCGTGGAGGTGGACGCCTCGGAGGTTGGAGTTGGAGCTGTGCTATCCCAGCGCCAAGGTGAGCCGCCCAAATCACGACCCTGTGCTTTTTTTTCTAAGAAGCTGAATCCGGCCCGAGCAGAACTACGACGTGGGAAATCGTGAACTACTGGCGGTGAAGTTAGCACTGGAGGAGTGGAGACATTGGCTGGAGGGAGCAGCTCATCCGTTCCAAGTGCTCACGGACCACCGCAATCTGGAGTATCTTCACAGTGCTAAGCGACTGAACTCCCGACAGGCAAGGTGGTCTTTATTCTTCACCCGTTTCCAATTCACTGTCTCTTATATTCCCGGGTCCAAGAATTGTAAGGCGGACGCGCTTTCCCGACGGTTCGAGCGCGATGAAAGACTGGTGGAACCAGAACCTATCCTCCCCATGAGTTGCCGTGCTGGTCCTGTGAGGTGGGCTATCGATGACACGATTCAGGAGAGCCTACAAGCGGAACCAGCTCCTCCAGAAACCCCGGTGTCGAAGGTGTTTGTACCAGCTCCGCTTCGACCTCAACTGATGGAATGGTGCCACACGTCGCTGGGATCTGGTCATCCCGGAATCACTCGAACTACACGACTCATCAGCCGAAATTACTGGTGGGATTCCCTCACAGATGATGTCAGAGACTATGTCTTATCCTGTCCAGTATGTGCTCAGTCCAAGGTACCTCGTGCACTACCGGAGGGTAAGCTGATGCCATTGCCAACTCCTCAACGACCCTGGTCGCACATTGCAATGGACTTTGTTACCGACCTACCAGAATCAGAGGGCCATACTGTAATTCTCGTGGTCATCGATCGTTTCTCCAAGATGTGCCGGTTGGTACCCATGACCCGTTTGCCTAACGCCACTCAGATGGCTGAGACTATGTTTACCCAGGTGTTCCGGCAGTTTGGTGTCCCGGAGGATATTGGAGCAGATTCCTTCCTTGGGTAGAGTATGCTCAGAACTCCCTCATTCACACCTCCCTACGCCTAACGCCCTTCCAGTGTGTTATAGGGTATCAACCACCCCTGTTCCCGTGGGATGCCGCATCAGGGATGGTACCGGCGGTGGATGAGTGGTTCCGTCGGAGTGCGCAGGTCTGGGAGACGGCCCATCAACATCTCAGTCAAGCCTCACAACAGCAAAAGACCTACGCCGACCGACGCCGGAGACCTACTCCCACTTATCAACCCGGGCAGCGAGTGTGGCTGTCTACCCGAGACCTGCGGTTCCGACGGAGCTGCAAGAAGCTCCAACCCAGGTACATTGGTCCCTTCAAGGTACAGAGACGTATTAACCCTGTCACCTACCGTCTGTTACTCCCTCGACACTACAGGATAAACCCTACGTTCCACGTCTCCCTGTTGAAACCTGTCCATTATAGCCCGACGTACCCACCAATCGCTCAACAACCTACTACACCACCTTTGGAGGATGAACAGGACACCACCTATACAGTCCACGAGATACTGGAGTCAAGACGGAGACGAGGGGGCATCGAATATCTCGTGGACTGGGAGGGATATGGACCGGAGGAATGGTCCTGGGTCCCTGCTAAGGACATACTAGACCCCGCTCTCAAGGCCACTTTCCACGCTGAACACCCAGATCATCCCGGACCCCGACCCAGAGGAAGACCACCCGGTAGAGGTAGAAGGCCGTCAGGAGCCGGCCCTGGGGAGGGGGATACTGTAAGGGATCGGGGGTTGGCTGGGTCTAGACAGAGTCTGACACTTCCCCGATCTACAGAGAGGGGGAGTCATCAGACTCGATCTGGTTCACCTGAGTTCTGAGCACACCTGTCCGTAATTAGGGTAGGATATAAGGTGTGCTCAGAAGTTCAGTCGGTGCGAGGTATTGTTCCATTGTGACTTGCTAAGCGTTTTGTTCCGAGAGAGAGAGAGAGTTTGTTGTTTTTGATTACCCGTGTATCCGACCTGTGCCTTGTTGTTTGACTCCCGTATTGCTTAATCCTCTGCTTGTCTACCCCAGTGATTACCGTTCTCTGATCCTGTGCCTGTGCCCTCGACTACGACTAAGCCCGCTCCCTTGGTACCTCTGCCTGTCTATGCCTGGCCCGGTTTTGACCACAGCCCGCCCGACCACGATTAAGCTATTCCCTTGTCTGTCCTCTAATAAAGCATCGCTATTCTGCGATTGGATCTTACCACTCTGTCCGAGTATTCATTACACCATGTGTTCCTAATGTTATGGTTTCAGATGGAAATCTCAACTTCAAGTCCACAGTTGATCAAGTTGTTGTCAATATAACACCTAAAAACCAGCTACTTTTAAGTGTCAATACTATAATACTGTGAGTTATGAGGTCTGTGCCTTTTTCTCTGGGCTCCTTTTTCTCATAGTTACCAGAGAGCAAAGCCAGGAGGAGGAGAAGGCGAGAGGAGGGCTCCACAGAGGAGGTGCACCCAAGAGAACCCAAGGCTTCCATCAATCTGAAGGGAACTCGCAAGAAGTCCTTTAAACTGGTGAGGGCCGTCCCCACCATCTTATACATAAGCCTATGACCTGAAGCATTGAATTGTCTCCCTGAGCCTACGCCCAGGCTTTGGCTTAGTGGGCCAATGCTCTCCTCTGGTGAGCAGGAGACCTGGGTTTGAACCCCGTCGGTCACATTATGCACTCAACTGAAATACAGTGGGGAGAACAAGTATTTGATACACTGCCGATTTTGCAGGTTTTCCTACTTACAAAGCATGTAGAGGTCTGTAATTTTTATCATAGGTACACTTCAACTGTGAGAGACGGAATCTAAAACAAAAATCCAGAAAATCACATTGTATGATTTTTAAGTAATTAATTTGCATTTTATTGCATGACATAAGTATTTGATCACCTACCAACCAGTAAGAATTCCGGCTCTCACATCCTGTTAGTTTTTCTTTAAGAATCCCTCCTGTTCTCCACTCATTACCTGTATTAACTGCACCTGTTTGAACCCGTTACCTGTATAAAAGACACCTGTCCACACACTCAATCAAACAGACTCCAACCTCTCCACAATGGCCAAGACCAGAGAGCTGTGTAAGGACATCAGGGATTAAATTGTAGACCTGCACAAGGCTGGGATGGGCTACATGACAATAGGCAAGCAGCTTGGTGAGAAGGCAACAACTGTTGGCGCAATTATTCGAAAATGGAAGAAGTTCAAGATGACGGTCAATCACCCTTGGTCTGGGGCTCCATGCAAGATCTCACCTCGTGGGGCATCAATGATCATGAGGAAGGTGAGGAATCAGCCCAGAACTACACGGAAGGACCTGGTCAATGACCTGAAGAGAGCTGGGACCACAGTCTCAAAGAAAACCATTAGTAACACACTACGCCGTCATGGATTAAAATCCTGGAGCGCACGCAAGGTCCCCCTGCTCAAGCCAGCGCATGTCCAGGCCCGTCTGAAGTTTGCCAATGACCATCTGGATGATCCAGAGGAGGAATGGGAGAAGGTCATGTGGTCTGATGAGACAAAAATAGAGCTTTTTGGTCTAAACTCCACTTGCCGTGTTTGGAGGAAGAAGAAGGATGAGTACAACCCCAAGAACACCATCCCAACCGTGAAGCATGGAGATGGAAACATCATTCTTTGGGGATGCTTTTCTGCAAAGGGGACAGGACGACTGCACCGTATTGAGGGGAGGATGGATGGGGCCATGTATCGCGAGATCTTGGCCAACAACCTCCTTCCCTCAGTAAGAGCATTGAAGATGGGTCGTGGCTGGGTCTTCCAGCATGACAACGACCCGAAACACACAGCCAGGGCAACTAAGGAGTGGCTCCGTAAGAAGCATCTCAAGGTCCTGGAGTGGCCTAGCCAGTCTCCAGACCTGAACCCAATAGAAAATCTTTGGAGGGAGCTGAAGGTCCGTATTGCCCAGCATCAGCCCCGAAACCTGAAGGATCTGGAGAAGGTCTGTATGGAGGAGTGGGCCAAAATCCCTGCTGCAGTGTGTGCAAACCTGGTCAAGACCTACAGTAAATGTATGATCTCTGTAAATGTAAACAAAGGTTTCTGTACCAAATATTAAGTTCTGCTTTTCTGATGTATCAAATACTTATGTCATGCAATAAAATGCAAATTAATTACTTTAAAATCATACAATGTGATTTTCTGGATTTTTGTTTTAGATTCCGTCTCTCACAGTTGAAGTGTACCTATGATAAAAATTACAGACCTCTACATGCTTTGTAAGTAGGAAAACCTGCAAAATTGGCAGTGTATCAAATACTTGTTCTCCCCACTGTATGTATGCCCAAATGGTGTTCTGGTGCTAACTCCCTTTCAACTGTTGTCTGTAGGACTGTGTCACGGGCACTGCTCACTGTGTGAAATTCATCTGCCCTCTCCACAACATGAACAACACTGCAACAATAATTGTCAGGGCCAGAGTGTGGAACAGCACCATGCTGGAGGTAAAGTCACCAAAGCACAGTGGTCTAGTCTTAATGTGAACTTTCTCCTCAACTTCATTAGAGTGAAGCCACGTGAATGGAATGGGTGTACCAATAAAGTCCTGTATATGTGTTGTGTTTCCATAGGACTACAGGGAAGCGTGGCGGGTGACAGTGAATGGCAAGGCCACACTGAAACTGGTCACAGACAAACCCACCATCAGGATGAACACTGAGAGCACAGAGGTAATAACACCATACTATTCATACTATAATAAAAGCTAGGCTACATCCATACTAATTTAAAGGTCATTTCCATGATGATTGCTGTTGGATGACGATGATGATAGTTGATACATGATAGAGGAGGAATATACATAACGATATTGAGGATACGTTTTTACATATAGCGTAAATGCAGACATAGTTAATGTCCTCTGTTTGATATCCCCTGTGTAGTTCACCCTGGATATAGACCCAGAGCTGGGGGAGGAGGCTCCGTACCAGGTCCCCCTGTGGATCATCATTGTGTCTGCTGTCGCTGGGGTCCTCCTTCTGGCCTTCATCATCCTCCTCATGTGGAAGGTAACGATCCAGTACATTAGTTATTATAAAGGTCTGCCAGTTAGGTCCAATTGAACAAATAACCTGCGCTGACGTTAGCAGCAAGAGGAGAATGGAGATTCAATTTCACCTCCAACAACAAATCCACGCATTCTGACCGCCTTCCCCTCCTCAGTGTGGCTTCTTCAGGAGGGCCAGCACCAGGGAGATGTACGAAGCCAAGGCCCAGAAAGCTGAGATGAAGACCCAGCCGTCGGAGGTGGAGAGGCTGACTGAAGAGTAGTGAGGCTGGGGGAGGGAGGTCCCCCTGTGGGCCTCTGGAACAATGCACTGGGTTTCCTGGGTAAAATAATAGTCCTTCCGTTTGTGACTCCTTGCAGCTTCCAATGGCTTTTTGCAGCTTGCAGTGGCATTCCTTAACTTCAGTCTTCCTTTCTTGCTGTCAAATTATCCATGTTTTAAGGGTTTCTCTTAATCAAGAGTATCTATCCACAGGGGAAACAGCATTTCAGAGGCTGTGACTTCTCTGATTGACTTTTATGTTTATTTCACTATTTTCCCATTGCTATCTATTTAGTCTCTTCTCCTAACCAGCTTTGCAGAGCTTGAGTATATTGGTTGTGTGGTGATTTTATCATGTATTTCACATATATCATGATACCCGTGATTACATTAGAAAGATGTCAAGTATCAAAACAATAGCAGGACTGAGATTGCCTCCATTAATGATACTGGTGGCACCAATGTAGAAATACTTATAATAAGAACATGCTAATACCAAAGTCTACACTTTTCAAATGTTCACTTTGTTTTTCGTCTACCATCGTCCCACAGTGTGGCTTTTTCAAGCGGCCCAACCACTTCAAGATGATGCCAACACACCAGGGAGTGAAGATTGGCAAAGAGGAGCGCTACCAGGTAAACGAGGGATTCCTCATTGAGGAGCCAAACCCCAATAAAAAAAAGAAGCACTGGATTACAAACTGGACTGAAATGCAGCATTACTACTGACTGATGCCTTCAACACTACCACTACTCTTATTGAGAAACTCTATCTCAATATGCACTGGCTGGGCGCAAGTCTGGATTTGTGGACATTATTGGGAACAGGACTGATGGTGTTATGACTGACATATTCCTTATAGTGTACAAGATTGAATGCTCTGGACCAAAATGTTATTTTCTAGAATTGTACTTTTAATGTTAGTTGTTTTGATGTCAATAAGAACATACACTGAGTGTACCAAACATTAGGATCACCTTCCTAATATTTTTCCCTCAGAACAGCCTCAAGTCGTCGAGGCATGGACTCCACAAGGTGTCGAAAGCGTTCCACAGGGATGCTGGCCCATGTTGACTCCAATGCTTCCCATTGAAGTTGGCTGGATGTCCTTTGGGTGGTGGACCATTCTTGATACACACGGGAAACTGTTGAGCGTGAAAAACCCAGCAGCGTTGCAGTTCTTGACACAAACTGGTGCGCCTGGCACCTACTACCATACCCCTTTCAAAGGCACTTCAATGTTTTGTCTTGCCCATTCACCCTCTGAATGGCACACATACACAATCCATGTCTCAATTGTCTCAAGGCTTAAAAATCCTTCTTTAACCTGTCTCCTCCCCTTCATCTACACTGATTGAAGTGGATTTAACAAGTGACATCAATAAGGGATCATAGCTTTCACCTGGATTCACCTGGTCAGTCTATGTCATGGAAAGAGCAGGTATTCTTAATGTTTTGTATACTCAGTGTACAGTGGATTGTAAAATACTAATTTGAAACATTGTTTTAGTTTTGCTAAAAGCGCTTTATTTTTAATCTTATGATTTGATCTTTCCAAATGGAACAGACTGATATTTGTCCTGTCATTGTGTACTGTGGTTTGAATATAAATGCTTTCAAAACTATTTTAAAACTATGCTTTTAAACTATTACGTGATTTGTTTACAGTCATTTTCTGATGTATTACTGTATGAGCCCAAGTTGAGTGATGGATGTAAATGTGCCAATAGAAAGTACAGTATGTTTGATCCCAGTGGCCTAATTCTGAGGAATGGATCAGAGATCAACTGATAGAGTGGTTGACACAGTAGTGTTCCAAGGCACTACTACCACTCCTCAACCAAGAAGAAAGGAACATTGAGAAGTTTCAATCACAGAGAACAATGAGATTGGAGTAATTTCAAAGCGTTCAATGTACATGTATTGTACACAATAGGTCTATAGGTTGGGCGCTGTCTGATTGCTTTGTTTGTGTGTATTCTGTCAAATAATATGATAAATATAGAGAGTAGGACTATAATTTCAGAACTCTCTCCTAACTATCAATGGCATACACCAAATTAATTTGGGACTGGGAGCACTGTGCTTGGCTGTTAACTGTATATGTCTTTGTTTGTATGTGACATAGTGAAAGTAGGCATTCCCAAATGAAAACATACTATAGTATACTATGTTATAAATACTACGGTATTCACTCAAGCGTTTTGAGGACTTTACTGTAGTATTCACTGTAGTGTTTACTGTAGTATTTACAGTTAACTATAGTATAAATCTTGTAGTATATAATATAGTAGTTAATGTAGTGTTTTTGCAGACTGTAGTATACTGTAGTATTTACTATAGTGTTTTTTTATTTTGTATTATCTTTTACAAAGAAGCGGAGGCTTTCTCCTTCAGGAAACCTGCTGGAGCACTACTACATTTTCCATAACCTATAGATAGGTAGGACTGGGATCTGAATGGATAGTAACCTGTAGGGAACACAATATATGGTCTATATTTGGTATGTAGGTTTCTAATTTATGGGTGACACAAATTGCGATATGGGGGAAGGGAATTGGTATATGCAATTTAAATACTGTAGCATTTACTGTAGTTCAAAAAGTGTAGTGTTTTTGCAGACTAGTGTTTTTTGAATACATTACTGTAGTATTTTACAGTATACTATAAAATTATATAGTAAGTTCTACACATTATCAAGGGATACTAAAGTGTGTAGTACAGTATACTACAGTTTCCTATATAATTATATTGCAAGTACTGTAGTATTCTATAGTAAGTAAGTACTGTAGTAATCTATAGTGAACTGTGGTATTTTTTCATGTGGGTTGCTTAAAAAAAAACTATTATCAAGTGTGAGCCTACAAAGCTCCCTAAAGGACAGCTATTAACAGCTGGTACGTGGCGTGGGAATTGGGGGCCAATTGCCTGAGTGCAGTTTAACGCTAATCTGTTGTCTGTGTTTGTACTTATTTGTATGTATATACTCAACCATGAAGGTTCTATTCATTATTGTTTTTTCTGTTGCCTACTTCTGTAACTCCTTTATATTAAAGTATTTTTACATGCTGTATGTCCTTTCTACACTATAATTTATAACACTGGAATCAAAACTGCTACAAAGTTGATGTACAGGGGCCCTTTATTTTGAAGGCTCAATGAACATACAATTCACCAGAAGTGATTCCCCAGTCAGAGGTTAGAGCTTACTTGTTTGTTTACATTGAGAGGTATCTTAAATGATCTTTAAAGAAATATTGAGAGTTTATGTATGAAAAGAAAATTGTCACGAAATTACCTTGTCTTGGTGTCAACTGTGCTGTGTGGACGGTGACCGCGCAGAGGAGACCACACACACTTTGGAGGTAGGATCAAGTTAGCTAACAAAATATCTCTGTTAACATTTCTTTGTTACACCTAGGCCTATCTCCCTATTGCAAAAATATAACAATACACTGTACAAAACGATGTATTCACAGACTTATAATAGCTACAGCTAAAGTTAGCTAGCTAACTAGTAGATCTGGTCTCTTTTTTTTTTTTTTACCGATGTTGTTTACTGACTGGTATCAATATACTTTACTTAAGTAACTCACCAAAGTAAAGTTGTTGCTATATTGCAGGCAAATCTTTCTCTGAATGCATCAATGACTGTATATGAAGGTATGCATAGTAGACGACTAGCTCTGGTCTATGCGCATGTGTTGGATGTACGTGCAGTTTGCAGTGCATATCCGTTGCATGTGCGTGGACCAGAGTTTGATAACAAACTTGGCTGATCTTTTCTAACAGACTCTCTTGCCTGATAAATATGACCACACTTTGTGCTCATACCAACCACTGGGAGAAACACATTTCAGATCCTCCCTGAAGTTGAAACTGTGCTCTGAGGAAGAGGTCCACAAGTGGTTGAACGACTTCCAGAGAACATCAGGCTTGACTTGGAGGAAGTCAAAGACCTATCCCAATGATGACGGGAGTAACAAGTATAGAGTCAATTCCTCCCTTATGTATCATAAAGTTTATAGCAGGGTGATTCCTAATTAAACTAGAACAGAACAGGACCATGATTTGGGGGATTTTCACGAAATGTAATCCATAGAAGGGTCCTTTGGAGGAAGGATTTTCGACATATATTTGACATTTGTATCTTAAAGCATAATTGAGAAATAATTAATTGAAATTGGAACATTTGTGACATTTTGGGCTTACCCAGGCCTCATAAGACCCCATAATGTGTCTGTAGGTGCTACAAAGCAAACATGTGTCTCAATGAAGCGTTGCCGCTTGCTCTGTAATGTGAGTAGTATTTTGATTTCAATAAAAAAAATTCTTACATTAATTTTTGAATATTGACAAATATAAACAAGAATATTGAAAATGTACCATTTTAGATTTGGCTAATTTTTCAATATATCGTTGAACATAATATAGGCTACTCTACGGGCAAATCAAAGTTCCAGAGTGGGATCTCTGCTAGTTGTAGTGTTCCAATTTGTAAGCGTTACTGACAGTGAATGTGAAAGTGGATAAAAATTTCGCCCTCTGCCGGTGATTTGTAGGATGTGCAATGATACAAGTAAAAGGAGGGCTGTGATTGCCTACTATGCCAATTTCTCTGTATAAAATGGGCCATAACTTTAAAACTAGCAGAGATCGATATTTTTTAATATTCATGTTAGAAATGTTTTATTAAAATCTCAAAACTACTCATATTACAGAGAAAGCGTTAAAGCTTAATATGACACCAATCTTTCCTTTGTATCACATACAGATTAAACGTGATGGGGTCTTAAATGCAGTGAAATGTGTTGTTTTACAGTCGGTCATAGTAGGATGGGGCCCTGGAGCAACATTTAGGCAAATTAGGGTTAAGTGCCTTGCTCAAGGACACATCGGCAGAGTTTTCACCTTGACAGCTCAGGTATTCAAACCAGCAACCTTTCGGTTCCTGGCTCAACGCTCTAACCGCTAGGCTACCTGCCACCCTAAAGGGGGCCTGGGTAAGGCCAAAATGTCACAAATGTTCTAACTTCAATTAATTATTTCTCAATTATGCTTTAAGATACACATGTCAAATATAGCTCAACAATCCTTCCTCCAAAGGACCCTTCTATGGGTTACATTTTGTGAAAATCCAAAAAATCTTGGTCCTGTTTTGTTCTAGTTTTGTGAAGAATCGCCCTATAGCCTCGTGTGGCCATCCTTCCAAATCCCGTATCGTTCACTTGACTATTGAAACATGAGAAGCCTGGGCTTCCAAGGCTATACAACTTACAATAAAACGTAATCAGAGTAAGAAAGAGTAAGTTGGCCCATGTTAAAAAACATCAATTGAAATTAATATTTGATTTACATCTTCTACAGGTGGACCTAAGATGCCAGCATAATACAAGCTCCAGTTCAGCCAGAAGTACCAAAAACACGTTGTGGTGCAATAATGTACCTCATCCTGAAGAGGTCCATTCATACCCAACAAAGAGAATCAAGGTTAGTAATACAAGTGCAATACAATTTACCCACACTATCATAAGACAAAACAAAGTTATTAAGTAGGCCTAATAGTTATGAAGTTCCTTTTTTCAGGAAGTAGCTTGAAATGTTCTTATTTTTATCCCATTCATTGTAGGTCTGCAGATCCCCATATGAAAGAAGGTTTCCTCTTTCATGTCTGTCTACGGAACAACCACAACCACAGTCTGACAAGTGCTGAGGTGCTGAAGAGGAGAGATGTGTCAGCGGACACCATTGAGAAATTGACAAAGCTGTTTGAAATAAGCCACTCTCCTTCATCAGCTCTAAAAACGATCAAATATGAGTTGCAAGTGGAGTATGGAGACAACCATGTGCATGCCTCTGTGGACCGCTCCATTTGCCTGACCTTCAATTCTGCTACAAGTCAGTGGCTTGACACACTTGAACATAGTATGCTTTAGGTGTGTCCCTCATTTGTCCATTACAGATTGTACCACAAACTTTTCAAAGAAGCATGTGTTGCATCGTATGTAGAGAAGAGGAATGATGATTCTAACAAGCATCTGGATAACTGCAATGAAGAAGAATGTTCACCAGAATGCTATGTTTTCGGTATGTTCCTCAATAACTGAATAAAAAAAAAAAGTGCAACATTATCCCTGACAGGCAATATAGAAGTCTAACAATCTGGTTGTTTGATGGTTGTAATTCTCTCCTCCTACATTAGACTGTAGTAACGTGTCTGAGGACACCGTTGAAATCGAGTGTGCTCCAGCTTCTGATGTAAACGGCTCAGGTAAATCTACAATGTCACAACAATATATCTGATATCAAGTGAAGGGCTCCAATTGAAGACTGTATACCTATAACTCATTTAGTCATCTGAATGATGGTTGTAATTCTAATACTGTGGTTGTAATGCTCTCCAAGGTACATCTGGAAAACCAGCTGAGGGGGCGACGTTAGAGGAAGAGTGGATGGAGATCTTTGAAGACCTCAAAAAGAAGATGAGGGAGGATCCTGTGAGTTTCAGGCCTGCAGTAGCATCCTTCGTTTCCAACTTCAAGAAGATGCAAACAGACTGAACTCATAGCCGCACCATCAAACTTTGGCAAAACCAACCCTGGACCAACATCAAAGTTTAGCCGGGGACGGGCACGCCCCGCAAAGAGCTCCATAGGAGAGCATGGACATGGCACATGCAGCTGGAAGAGGAAGGCAACCCATTCAATGTCTCAGTGAATGGAATAACACATGGACATTGGGAGTACTACACAAAAAAAAATATCATGTCAGCATCAGTAGCCCCCTGTGCCCATCATCCACCTGCTCACCATCTGTGTCCTCCAGTGCACTAGCGCTCTGCCCTCAAACACCACCCATCTGCCTGCCAGCTCTAGGTCTCCTCCGCCTTAAACACAACCAGTGGCTATTTCAATGTATAGCATTCTTGCCTTTTGGTTTTACGTTAATTCAATGTAAGATGTTTCTGCAATTCCATGTTGAAGGACCAGCAGCGGTTGTAGGGCTACAGGTCTATACAATCACTGAACCAAAACAGTAGTTGTCATGACTTTCCTGAGTCTTAAATATAAAAAGCCTTTTTTTGTATATACCGGTATATGTTGTTCATCAAGTTGTCCTTTTTATGTTGAACAAATGCAAGACTACCATTCTAATGATGGGTTGTAACAGCCACACAATTACATGTTTTATTAAATGTTCAATTGTACATAAAAAATAAAAATAAAATCTGTAATATATCCTCATAAGAACCAGCAAATTTATTTTTATTTTTGATTACATCACATGAATGTTTGGGGTGAAATAATTAGGACTTGGTTAGTAAATATAAAAAATTCAACATTACAGTAAAAAACAGTTAGCACACCCTGATGTCCACTACATTAGACATTTATAAACAAGCTCATATTCAGCTCTTATTTAATGTGAAGAAATTATTACACTTTTTTATAACTCCCCAATCTATTCCTGAGATATTTCCTCACTAAAACAATTTTTATATCAAACTCACAAAAAATATAATTACACATACATTTGTCTTACCATGTGGTAATTGCGATTGGCAGCCAATTTGAAGAACCAGTAAGAGAAAGTTATCAATGTCACATCCCTGACACACACGTGATATCATTGAAAAGCCCAGAAACTCTCAAAAGGTACAACAGGACTGAACACAGTAAAATGTATGACGTCAATGATTCTGACCAAGAACCAATGTCCATTAGTGTTGACAAAAATGAATGTCGGGAGTGTCAGGAGAAAGATACATTTCGTTGGGGGACTTTTATTTTGAAGTTGTGTTACACATGGCCTTTTCACACGGATCGTGCAATCCGGGTTCCTTGGAACGTCCCTACCCTAAAACCACAGATATAACAATACACATCTTTGCTAAAACACTAATCTTAACCCCTAACCCTTACCTAACCTTAACCCTTACCTACATTTCAAGTTCCAACGATCCCGGAAATTTTTTTCGTACCCAAGTTGTCATGGTGACTACGCGTGTATGAGGAAGGGGACACGGACTTGCAACAAGACCATCAGGCTACAGCACAAACAACATACCAACAACAACGTCCAGATATTTAGATTGTTCATCAAACTAATACTACCTAGCTAACCTAAAGCTCAGGTTAGTTCACCATCCCGCAATCAATGAAAGAAAATGTAGTCTATAAAGGTTCCTATCTGGCAACATAGTTGGAGGAGTTTATTGTCCAAGCAGTTCTGAGACGTCTAGCCTGAAGACCCGACGACGTTGAATTGGATAGCATTTTATGTCTGTGTAACAGGTCAAAGAATTACAGATTTTTGCAACCGTTCATTTTCTATTTTCTATTTTTTATTTTATTTTGTGAGTTGATTTCACCAAAATATTGTATTGTTCAGCATTTCGTGTAGTCTACAGATATTGGGAGAGTTAGTTGTGTAAGTGCGCCCTCTAGAGTTGGTTTGGTTATATGCGGAGGGATGTCATGCTTTTCTCAGTCTGCATTGTATTCGGCTGGGAGAGGTACGTGTTCACTTCGGCGTGACATAAACTTGATATACCTGTTAAAACTAAAACGTTTCAGTGCACATAGTAACTTGTATGTATATTATATGATGAGTGTACGTACATTTAATCAAGCTGTGTCGTGAATATAGCCATTTTTGAGAGTTGAGAAATTGCTAACTTAGCTAACCTCGTGTTCTGTTTAGCTGTAAGTTAGCAATCATCATTCTATCCTCTTGTGACGAAGCTCACGTTGTTCATTTTATGTTAGGCGGATTCTGGTCGAGGGTAGAGTTTTGAACATTTTCTCTCTTTGATGTTGAACAGGTATGTATTCCCTATATCAGGTTAAAAATGTGTTCATTTAAAATGTTTTCATGTATTGATTAGTGTTTAATGGCACTGAAAAGCTCAAATGTGAAGGATTACATGTTGCTTCGTGCATATTACTGTATGTATTACCTATTTGAAAGATGGTTTATGTCATGTTGCACAGTATTATGTAAAGGCTAAAAGCTCAGAGTTTTTGGCAGAGATAACATGAATATGACACATACATAAGATATACACCAGATGCAATGTTTATTTTCCAATGATGTTGTATTTTATTCCTTGTATTTTTGAATGTGATTATACTGAGTCTGCATTGTATTCGGCTGGGAGAGGCGGATTCTGGTCGAGGGTAGAGTTTTGAACATTTTCTCTCTTTGATGTTGAACAGATTGAGAGAGTTGTACACAATAAAGTGCCTTCAAGTACGCCAGTGTGTTGTCTTCAGTGCACCGGAACACAACGCAGTAGTCGGCAACGAGCAGACCGCGCCCGGCTACATTGGTGCCGTGACCCGGATTATCTTCGCTTCAGATCATCGCCAGGGTGATCGCCGGTGGTTGCTGTGACGAGTAGGAACCTCTTCGGAATGTTACAAGTATAAGGGCAAACATTAATGTGTAAATTGTAGCTCTTAATTGCTTACCTCAGCTACTTCTATCATTGTACAATTTTTTTTTCATATTCACATGTTCTGGTGATTCACATATCATTACCATAGTCTATTACAACTTTCTATTTAAAAAAAAAAAAAAAAATGGCTGATGGCAAGGATGCGCAGACACCATTTAGTGTTGGAGATGCTGCAGGGGTAAGCCTGGGGAGGGGCAGGTTTATGAGTATGGTGGAGAGCACGCCGGTTAGGGGTGCTGGTATACTAGGCAGACCTGTACTCTCGTCCACACGCTTACGCACTGATGAATATTCCCCCGCACCACACATGCGTAGCTTAGGAGATGCTCCAGACATTGCAAGCAGCGTTAGTTCAGTGGGCTGTCCTGCATTTTCATACACTCACACCCAAACAGATGAACATTCTCCACGTCAGCCAGTGTCTAGTTCACATGTGAGTTCTGCAGACCTAGGGAGTCTCATCACACAGTTAGCTCATGAAATAGGAGAGAACATTGCTAGCCAATTACAGAGATCTGTTGGTAGTGCAGATAACCAAACCACTCCTACGCCTAGCCTGAACTTAGGATATGGACAGTCTGATTTGAACATGACAGGAGTAAAGTTAGTCATGAAGACAGATGTCAAAGAGCCGCCGTACTTCAGGGGGTGATGGAACAGACAAACACACAGTGCATGAGTGGGAAGAGATTATGAGCGTTTACCTGAATAAGAGGGGTGTACACCCGCAAGAGCACTCCCAGGAGATAATGTCAAGACTAATGGGAAAGGCTAGAGACATTGTTAAAGTTACCCTGCGCAGTATGCCATCGCTGCAGCCAGCTGAGAACTCCAAGCTCGTCTTTGATATTCTGAAACAACATTTCAGTGAGTTAACCTACTCCTCTATGCCTTTAGCAGATTTCTATAACACACTTCCTCTGGCTGGAGAAAGTCCCATGGACTATTGGATACGCTTGAACAAGGCTGTGGATGTCGCAGATGAGTGTCTGAGAAGGCAGGGGCGAAACATTGAGGACCCCTCTCACGAAGTCACAATGATGCTGGTGAAACACTGTCCCGACCCCGCTCTTGCAAGTGTCCTAAAGTGCAAAACAGCTGAAAAGTGGACAGCAAATGAGATTCATGAACACCTCGTTGAACATCAGAGAGAGGCTAGAACAATGTGTCAAGCCAAATCTTATCGGCCAAAGAACATTGGTGCACATGCTCAGGCATTAACCACAGAGACAGTCGCTGCTGAAAACCCAACAGACCTTACTGGTTACCCAAAGGCAATGGGGCTTCCATCCTCTCCTCAGACAGAGAGCATCTGCATGCAGTCTCTCATTGGCTTGCTGGACCGTGTGCTAGAGCAGACGGCACACACAACAGCAGTCGTGCCACCAAGCAGGGGGCCAGCAGCCATTGTTCAGAGTAGATGTAAAGTCTGTCAGTCTGCCGAACATTCAACTACTGCACACTGTAGACAGGCGAACCTCTGTATGGGCTGTTACAAGCCCGGCCACTGGAAGAGAGAATGCCAACAGCGCCGGCCAAGAATTAACGCTCAGCCACAGTTAGCGCACACACCACCTAACTCTGAGCAAGTTGGAGCCAGTTTAAACTAGATAGCTCACATACGGAAAGGGGATGTGTGAGCGTTGAAGATTCAACCCTTGAAGAAAGTGAAGAATTTAAGGAGATGTATGTCAATGTCTGTAAAGCAATGTCTGATAATTGCACGGTAATTGTTCAGAATATTCACAGAGTTGAGACGTTCAGTGAGTTATTTCACGCACCGGTGACAGTTAATGGCTGTGCTCAGTTGCAAGGGCTCCTCGATACAGGCTCAATGGCCTGCACGATAAGTGAAGAGGCAGAGCAGAGACTACTATCGGATAGCGTCTTGACCCCACATCAAGAACTCTCACAGCATATCATCCTTGTTGGCTGTGGAGGAGTACAAGTGCGCCCCAAGTGCATGTATGACATGGAACTAAGTCTGTATGGGGTAAAGTGCATGGTCCCAGTTCTGGTGATCACTGGTCAGAAAGACGACATAATAGTAGGCACCAACATGTTGAAACGTGTACTGCATCAGCTGAAAAACGAGAACAGTTATTGGACACTTATCTCGAGCAACACAAAAGGGTCTCCAGATGGCGAACAGTTTCTAGAAATGATGACCAGTCTCACAAGATGGAGGGGTGAAGATGTCCCAGGAAAAGTAGGGACAGTGAAGCTAACTCAGGCGGTGACTCTCCTTCCCAAACAAGAGTACCTGCTGTGGGGAAGACTGCCAAGTAATATACCCAAGTCACCTGGGAGTACAGTTATGGTGGAGCCTACAACCTCCAGGTGTGTGCCTCGGGGCATTATGGTGGGGAGAGTGGTAACACCGTTATGGGGAGATGGCTGGACTCCCATGAAAGTCACTAATATCTCAGACAAACCACTCACACTGAAAAGGAACAGCAAGCTTACGGACGTCTCTACTTGTGTTGCAGCTGAAGATCTCACACTGTTCCAGGGTTCCTGTCAGAGTGATGCTGGCTCTGTTGGAGTGACTCATGTGAAACAGGACGACAACGGTGACCTGAAAGACAGACTGCAGAAGTCTGGTCTAGGAAATGTCGACATTGATCATTGTGAAGCGAGCCCCTCCACCAAGCTCGAACTTGTGACATTGCTGGAGAAATATCAGGATATATTTTCAAAGCATAATCTTGACTGTGGAGAAGCCAAGGGCTTTGCCCATAGGATCCGCCTCACTGACGACCGTCCCTTCCGTCTTCCATATCGCAGAGTGCCGCCAGCCCACTATCAAAAGCTGCGCCAAGTTCTCACCGAGATGGAGGAACAGGAAATCATACGGAAATCAATTAGTGAATATGCTTCTCCACTCGTGATGGTTTGGAAGAAAAATGGCGACCTCCGGATATGCACAGACTTTCGATGGCTGAATGCAAGAACTATCAAGGATGCTCATCCTTTGCCCCATCAATCGGACTGCTTGGCTGCCCTTGGCGGTAATGCTGTCTTCAGCACCATGGACCTCACGTCTGGATTTTATAACTTGCCCATGCATGAGGAGGACAAAAAGTATACCGCCTTCACAACACCATTAGGCCTGCACGAGTATAACAGAATGCCACAGGGGCTTTGCAACAGTCCAGCGTCCTTCATGAGGATGATGATGAGTATCTTTGGCGATCTTAACTTCAGCAGTCTCTTGTGCTACCTAGATGATCTCTTGATATTTGCCCCCAATGAACAGCAGGCCCTCAGCAGATTAGAGGTTGTTTTCCAGAGGCTACGGGAGCACAATCTAAAGTTGAGTCCAAAGAAATGCCATCTGTTGCGGAGATCTGTGAAGTTTCTCGGACACATCGTTGACAGTGACGGTGTTGCTGTTGACCCAGAGAAGGTCGAGGTCATCACCAAAATGTCAAAGAGGGACTTGATGGAAGATGATGGCTGCACTCCTTCAGTTCGCAGAGTGAAGTCGTTCCTGGGGATGGTATTTTATTACCAACACTACATACCAAATTGCTCCTCCATCGCAAAACCCCTGTTTGCTCTCACAGCTGGCCAGAAACGGAGAGGAAAGGCCGGGAAGTACAGTCAGAATGCGGGAGTCTACAGAAAGCTCAAACCTGCGGATTGGACCCTTGACTGCGATTCAGCTTTCGCCGGCCTTAAGGAGAAGCTCCTGAATTGTGTGGTCCTTAGCCATCCAGACTTTACTAAGCCCTTGGTTCTGTCCATTGATGCGTCTCTTGATGGCCTTGGGGCGGTTCTGTCCCAGATACCAGAAGGAGAAACGAAGGCACGCCCGATCGCCTTTGCCAGCAAAAACCACTCACCAAGGGTTTTGTTACAGGAGTCAGAAGGTCACTGTCTTTCCGTTCTTTATTTTAGATACATTTTTGAGATTAAGATATTTTTCTTTATTACCAGTAGTATGACCTGGGTCATGAGATGTTCATATTGGAGGGAAAGTGTTCCAAGATTTCATATGATGTATAAGGCATCATATTCACTAGAAGGGGCAGTAGCCTGATCAACTGCTGTTTTCTTTTAACTTACTTTGTAAGTAGCTTTATACGCTGTATATGGGAAATGGAGTCCCAGGGCTATCTTGGACCAAGTGGACAAGAGATTTATTCTATATGTTTTTGGTTATTTTCCACCCTCGAAGTGTGAAGGATTTTGGTGAAATTAAAGAGGGGTGAATGTAACAGGTCAAAGAATTACAGATTTTTGCAACCGTTCATTTTCTATTTTTATTTTATTTTGTGAGTTGATTTCACCAAAATATTGTATTGTTCAGCATTTCGTGTAGTCTACAGATATTGGGAGAGTTAGTTGTGTAAGTGCGCCCTCTAGAGTTGGTTTGGTTATATGCGGAGGGATGTCATGCTTTTCTCAGTCTGCATTGTATTCGGCTGGGAGAGGTACGTGTTCACTTCGCGTGACATAAACTTGATATACCTGTTAAAACTAAAACGTTTCAGTGCACATAGTAACTTGTATGTATATTATATGATGAGTGTACGTACATTTAATCAAGCTGTGTCGTGAATATAGCCATTTTTGAGAGTTGAGAAATTGCTAACTTAGCTAACCTCGTGTTCTGTTTAGCTGTAAGTTAGCAATCATCATTCTATCCTCTTGTGACGAAGCTCACGTTGTTCTTTTTATGTTAGGCGGATTCTGGTCGAGGGTAGAGTTTTGAACATTTTCTCTCTTTGATGTTGAACAGGTATGTATTCCCTATATCAGGTTAAAAATGTGTTCATTTAAAATGTTTTCATGTATTGATTAGTGTTTAATGGCACTGAAAAGCTCAAATGTGAAGGATTACATGTTGCTTCGTGCATATTACTGTATGTATTACCTATTTGAAAGATGGTTTATGTCATGTTGCACAGTATTATGTAAAGGCTAAAAGTTCAGAGTTTTTGGCAGAGATAACATGAATATGACACATACATAAGATATACACCAGATGCAATGTTTATTTTCCAATGATGTTGTATTTTATTCCTTGTATTTTTGAATGTGATTATACTGAGTCTGCATTGTATTCGGCTGGGAGAGGCGGATTCTGGTCGAGGGTAGAGTTTTGAACATTTTCTCTCTTTGATGTTGAACAGATTGAGAGAGTTGTACACAATAAAGTGCCTTCAAGTACGCCAGTGTGTTGTCTTCAGTGCACCGGAACACAACGCAGTAGTCGGCAACGAGCAGACCGCGCCGGCTACATCTGGTATAAATAAGTGTTTGAATCAGGAACATTTCCTCTCAAGACAGAATGTTGAATAAAATGATGTTTCACTTACTTTACCGGTTGTCCATGCGCTTGGTTCTTTTGCATGTAGGAATGTAAGACATCCACAGGAATGTATATTTAAATCAACTTTTCAAAGTCCTGGTAAGTTAGTCCATTCAGATTTCTATCACCTGAAGCACGTGCACAACATGAAAATATATACACGGGACGCATTCATACTTGCCAAGCTCATGCATGTGTTTACCCACAAGGCAATCACTGGTTGATTCAACCATTGTTTCCACTTAATTTCAATAAAATTGCATTGAACCAACGTGGAATAGATGTGAATTGATTTGATGTCTGTGCCCAGTGGGTGCATGGTTCTGTGCATGCTTCAGGTGAAAGACATCTGAAGTCACTACCAGCGCATTGAAAAGTTGATTTCATTATAATTTCCTGTGGATATATTGTCTCACATTCCTACCTGCAGAAAGACCGCACCGACAACCGATAAAGTAAGTTAAAATATCATTTTTGTTCAACATTCTGGCTTGTAGAGCTTGTGAGAGGTAATTTTCCAAACAAATGTATGGCATTAATCTCAGACTGAATCAGAGTTACAGTATCACAGTCTGATTGTCAGGCAATTCTGAGTACAGTGTCTGTGTCACGGAACTAAAAAGAGATTCCATAGGTTCACTGGTCGTGGCTTGTCTGACAGGATGGATGACTGCTGAGGTAATAAACTTCTCAGCGCTGGAGCAGGAGTTGCAGTCTGCTGTTGAAGCAGACAAGAAATATCAAAGAGAAAATGATGCAAAGTTTCGTGCTCTACACCAGAAGGTTGGAACTTATGAGGAGTTTAGGTGAGATAGCTAGGTTGATTCTTTTTTAATTTAATATCCTGCGCACTGTTGTTACACAAATTAATAGACAACATATGTACTGTATGTTTTTTCATCATTAAAAATAATGTCCCATTAGAAATAAAAGGTTGTCTTGAAACAATGAAGTCCAGACAGCAGACAGTTTTATGGTTTGTTTTGACCTTCAGACCTCTCAGGGACATAGTCCTGGCATCCCACCTGAAACCACTGGACAGGAAGGATAAAGCTGGAGCTCCTCGCAAACAGCCCTGGAATGCCCTCGCCTCCACTGACAAAGGACAGAACCAGACTAGCTGTGATGAAATAGGCCTAAAGGTTAGACTTCTGCCACCACACACCAACACAAACATCTCTCCATTCTAATATCAGGGTTCTCCCTAAAGAATGTAAGAGTGGTGCTGCGCCACCTTGTGGACTGGCTGTGCCACTGTAATTTAATTATATTTGTTATAATTTAAGGCCAGGCACCACACTATAATAGTTTATTTTTTCTAGATTGCCATACTCAGCAGCACCACCTTGTTAAAAATCCTACGGAGAACCCTGGATATGGACTCCTAGTTTAAATTAGACAAGTTGTATTCATAGTATATGGCAGGGATGTTACCAAACAGGCATGCAAAGCATATTAACGCAATCTGACAATCTCATTAAATTGGTAATTGACACACAATGTCTCCCGAATGTTATTTTAAGCCTCAGTTGTCAGAGTTCCAGCCCAAGACAGCGTCAGAGTTCAGCCGGGACTGGCACAGGTTCGGCAGTGAAAACCCAGAGGATAAATACAGCCTCCTCCTCTCCCTAGGTGGAGAGGGCCTTCAGGACATCTTCAGGGCTGAGGTGGTGTTCGGCCTACTGGGGGAGTTCCTTGTGTTCCTATCCAGTGGTCTCCAGCCAGGGGATGAGGCTACGGTGATAGGGGTCCTGGAGGGGCTGTCCAAGACCCCCAGGTTTGGCCTCAATATGTCCTTCCTGAGCCGGGCTGAGAGGGAGGCATGTTGAGAGCTGTTTCAGAACCTGAGGAAAGCATCAGAAGCAGGGAATAGCAGTGTCAGAGGACCTGAAGGTGATGTCATTGTCCATGGAAGTTATGTGGAAGAGATTAAAGAGGCACATGATGATGAAGCAGAGACTCTGTGTCCAGGACCAGGACAGACCAGTGAGACTGCCGGAGGAAGCAGTGATACTGAAACGTTAAATGGTATAATGCAGTTGTATGGGGTTCAAACTGTCTCTCCTCCTCAGTAAGAAACATTACACAAACCCATATTCGACTTATTGTTTTCAGAAATAACAGTGACTGTTACTATACATTATAGAGCTTTATGTGGTTGCAAAAACTTGAATATAATTTTTTTGTTTGTTCTTTATTCTGAAATGTATAATATGTATAAGTTATATGAAGGACAATGTTCACTACAATGCAATGCAGTGTCAGAGTGAAATGACAATAACTACCATAGTAACCAGAGAATCTGTTTGTGGATCTCTGAACATTCTAGAATACGTAATGGCCCTTTCATAGCATATCTAGATAGACTAAGGATAACTTGAAGATGACAATGATGGGGCTAAGAACATGATGATCCCTATAAAACACCTGTCCCTACTGCTACTCCTCCTCCAGACCCTCTCTTTCTCCGTCCTGTCTGCCTATGAGGCCCCTGAAGACAAGGAGGACATTTTTGCCAGTAGGGCTTGTCCTGCCTTCCTTGTGTTTGACAACGCTGCCTATTTGGCTGACATGACCATAGAGCTGCCCTGTCACTGTAAGCCTGAGGAGGCCTACTCTGTGGTGTGGTACTACCAAAAACAGCTGGGCAGCCCAGACACCAGGGCCCTCACTGACTTCCAGGGCACCTCTGTGGTAGACTCATCCAAAGTGGGCCGGGGAGGGGACCTCCGGAGCAGGTTCTCCATCCGCCTCTTCAGGCTGCTTATCTTCAGAGCCCAGAAGGAAGACTCAGGCCACTACCTCTGTAGGACGACCAAGGGGACTTATTCTATGGTTATGACGTGGACGTCCAAGAGGCTCACAGGGTGTCCTTTCCCTGGAGTCGTCCCCAGTGATGGGGGAGAGCAGCAGCAGTGGCGGATAGGGCGGCTTCAAGATCCAACCAGGATCTTCCACTCTACCAGGTGTTCACCAGCTTCTGGCCGTGGTCCGTGTGCGACTGCTGTGGCGTCCAGGGTGAGCAGACCCGCGTAGGGCTCTGCAATGTGAAGACCAACTACCTCCACGTGCGCTACAGGCGGACATCTCCGACGGTGGCCTCTTGCGGCTCGTCCACTGTGCCCCAGTGCTTTGGCCTCACCCAAGCCAACCATCAGGGGGCAGAGCTGGGGGTGCGGAGCTGCCAGGTCCCCTGCCCCCCCAGGTTCATCCCCCAGCCAGAACACCAGGCCCTGCTGGAGTTCCTGGGCTACAACGAGCCAGCAGCTCCAGGAGTCCCTGTCTACTACCACAACCACCCAGTGGACACCCCACTCATCCTCTCCTGCCCTGGGGCCAAACCTCAGCACGCGGTAGCCTGAGACCAAGGCTCTAGGCCTCGGGACCGCTCCCAGTACATGGAGGGCATGAATGAGACCTCCCATCTCTTCATAGACACAGGCCACCACCTGCACTTCAGCCCAGCAACACAGGAGGACAGAGGGTCCTACTACTGCTGAGGCTGGGGGTGTACTACCGTCTGGGCCGCAAGCATCTGCTCTCTGACCCTGAGTCTCTCTATGCCCTGAGGATTATTCTCCTCTGCTATGGGGGGATGACTGGGGTATTTGTTTTGATAGTGCTGTTGAAGTATACCTGGCGCACAGTAAGACCAAAAGTAGCCAAACACTAGAGATGTGCTTGACACTTGATGAGATTTGTTTTTGAGTTATTTTGAATAAATAATTTTGTGAAATGTAGAATTGTCTCTACTTCCAATTTGTCTACATTTTAGCTAAAGAAAGAAAGTGTGTTAATGATGTAGGTATATGTGTAAAAAAAAACTTCTGCTATTGCCTACCCTATTGGATTTTTCCCTTATAGCCAATAGGTGGCACTAATGCTGCATGCATTAGCATGGATGCTCATGCCGACCCTATGATGCTGACAGGCAGCTCATTTAAGACATGTTTTACAGTAGACTAACGGTATGTAGACTAAACTGACATGCATACATTTAAAACATCTTGATTTCCATTACTCACTGGTTTTAAAGAGGTCATTTAGGGATCGATTGCATACATTAGGCCTGTTTATTATGCGCACTGATAATGCGCGGCAGGTTTTACATTTAAGTCATTTAGCAGACGCTCTTATCCAGAGCGACTTACAAATTGGTGCATTCAACTTATTCCAGGTATTCCTTAAAGAGGTAGGGTTTCAAGTGTCTCCGGAAGGTGGTCAGTGACTCCGCTGTCCTGGCGTCGTGGGGGAACTTGTTCCACCATTGGGGTGCCAGAGCAGCGAATAGCTTTGACTGGGCTGATACAACATCAAAGGCTTTATTGCTTTACGCACACAATCAGCAGCAACGCCTTGCAAATGTCAAGGCGTTGCAGAAAGAGGAAGATCAAGTGAGCTACACCACACACACACAAACAGCCAAGTGGTAAGTAAAACAGCTTCTCTTTTTTTGTAACGCAAATTGGGAGAATCTCCAGCCCTACTTTTGGTACTGCTTCTGCAAAGTGATGATGTTTCTGCGTGTTGGACATATAAAGTGATGTACTTCAACTAACAAGTTCCCACAAGTGCCTCACGGAGAGGTTGCAGTCGCCACGGGTTTCCAAGGAAGAGAGTTGCGGGCAAAGGGGCATCATGAAGGACCAAAGCTGTACTGATGCAATTACAAAACTCTTCCAAGAGGCTCCGTCGGCGAGACAAGCCCTGTTGGACAACTACAACAACCTGATGAATGTGGCCGAATACTGCGAGAGCAACTACCTGCAGGTGAGATGAAAATGTAGTGCAGACATGGCATAGCTAAGGTATAACTCCGGCAGTGTCCATTATGGACACTGCCTGAGTTATACGGTAGCTAGTAGACATGGCATAGCCTATCAATTACTTGTACAGTTCAACAAATAGCCCACAGTACCGTTACCTTCACAGCAACGAGAGTAGGCTATTCAAATCAAGGCCCTACATCATGCATCGATCCAGCTAAATAGTGAAAGAGAATTGTTTCTCTCTCACCTCATTCAATAACACAACTGTTTTCACAAAGCATATCCCATACGGGAAAAAATAAATTTCAACATACACTATATACAAAGGTATGTGGACATCCCTTCAAATTAGTGGGTTCCGCTATTTCAGCCACACCCGTTGCTGACAGGTGTATCAAATCGAGCACACAGCCATGCAATCTCCATAGACAAACATTGGCAGTAGAATGGCCTTACTGAAGAGCTCAGTGACTTTCAACGTGTCACTGTCATAGGTGGCCACCTTTCCAACAAGTCAGTTCATAAAATATCTGCCCTGCTAGAGCTGCCCTGGTCAACTGTAAGTGATGTTATTGTGAAGTGGAAACGTCTAGGAGCAACAGCGGCTCAGCCGCGAAGTGGTAGGCCACACAAGCTCACAGAACGGGACTGCCGAGTGCTGAAGCCCGTAGCGCGTGTAAAAATCGTCTGTCCTCTGTTGCATCACTCACTACCAAGTTCCAAACTGCCTCTGGAAGCAAAGTCAGCACAATAACTGTTCGTCGGGAGCTTCATGAAATGGGTTTCCATGGTCAAGCAGCCGCACACAAGCCTAAGATCACCATGTGCAATGCAAAGCGTCGGCTGGAGTGGTGTAAAGCTCGCCGCCATTGGACTCTGGAGCAGTGGAAACGTGTTCTCTGGAGTGATGCATCACACTTCACCATTTGGCAGAATCTGGGTTTGGCAGATGCCAGGAGAACGCTACCTCCCCAAATGCATAATGCCAACTATAAAGTTTGGTGGAGGAGGAATAATCGTCTGGGGGTGTTTTTCATGGTTCAGGTTAGGCCCCTTAGTTCCAGCGAAGTGAAATCTTAACGCTGCAGCATACAATGACATTCTAGACGATTCTGTGCTTCCAACTTTGTGGCAACAGTTTGGGGAAGGCCCTTCCCTGTTTCAGCATGTGCACAAAGCGAGGTCCATACAGAAATTGTTTGTCGAGATCGGTGTGGAAGAACTTGACTTGCCTGCACAAAGCCCTGACCTCAACCCTATCAAACACCTTTGGGATGAATTGGAATGCGACTGTGAGCCAGGCCTAATCGCCCAACATCAGTGCCCAACCTCACTAATTCTCTTGTGGCAAGTCCCCGCAGCAATGTTCCAACATCTAGTGGAAAGCCTTCCCAGAAGAGTGGAGGCTGTTATAGAAGCAAAGGGGGGACCAACTCCATATTAATGGCATTGATTTTGGAATGAGATGTTTGACAAGCAGGTGTCCACATATTTTTGTTCATGTAGTGTATTTAATGTTATGTAAAATGTATTTAAAATATAAGTTGATAAATTGCCATGTTTGCTAAAATGCATGTAATGCCTTAAAATGTATTCCAGAGATGCATGTACAGTTGAAGTCAGAAGTTTACATACACCTTAGCCAAATACATTTAAACTCAGTTTTTCACCATTCCTGACATTTAATCCTAGTAAAAATTATCTGTTTTAGGTCAGTTAGGATCACCACTTTATTTTAAGAATGTGAAATGTCAGAATTTATTTATTTCATCACATTCCCAGTGGGTTCATTCTTAATTAGTATTTGGTAGCATTGCCTTTCAATTGTTTAACTTGGGTCAAACGTTTCGGGTAGCCTTCCACAATCTTCCCACAATAAGTTGGGTGAATCTTGGCCCATTCCTCCTGACAGAGCTGGTGTAACTGAGTCAGGTTTGTAGGCCTCCTTGCTCGCACATGCTTTTTCAGTTCTACCCACACATTTTCTATAGGATTGAGGTCAGGGCTTTGTGATGGCCACTCCAATACCTTGACTTTGTTGTCCTTAAGCCATTTTGCCACAACTCTGGAAGTATGCTTGGGGTCATTGTCCATTTGGAAGACCCATTTGCGACCAAGCTTTAACTTCCTGACTGATGTCTTGAGATGTTGCTTCAATATATCCACATAATTTTCCTTCCTCATGATGCCATCTATTTTGTGAAGTGCACCAGTCCCTCCTGCAGCAAAGCACCCCCACAACATGATGCTGCCACCCTTGTGCTTCACGGTTGGGATGGTGTTCTTCGGCTTGCAAGCAGCCCCCTTTTTCCTCCAAACATAACGATGGTCATTATGGGCAAACAGTTATATTTTTGTTTCATCAGACCAGAGGACAAAAAGCACGATCTTTGTCCCCATGTGTAGTTGCAAACCGTAGTCTGGCTTTTTTATGGCGGTTTTGGAGCAGTGGCTTCTTCCTTGCTGAGTGGCCTTTCAGGTTATGTCGATATAGGTGTCACGGATTCTGCCGAGGCTGCTCCCCCTCCTGGTACGAGCAGGCGTCGGCGGTCGCCGTCCCCGGAGTACTAGCTGCCACCGATCTTTGTTTCTGTGTGTGATTGCTTTTATCTGTCTGTCACACCTGTGTCCAATTGTGTGTTAATCACCTGTCTTATAAGTTCCGTGTTTTGGCTTAGTATGATTGTGTGTTGTTGTTTCACTGTCATGCTGTTTCGGAGCTACGTGGTTTTTCACTCTGTTTGTTTGATGTTTAGTGTTTACGCGTGTTTGCGTAATTCTCCCTCGCCTCTTGTTTTGTCGAGGTCGTGTATTTTGGACAGTCTACTTTTGTTTATTAAACTCTATTGGACTGAACCTCTGTATCCTGCGCCTGACTCCTCCACCACATCCACATCGGTTCCCTTCTGACAGAACAACACACCAACATGGAGTCAGCAGGAACAGCGGCGGCACCTGAATCCCTGGAATACCGGATCAACCACCAGGACACCATGATCCGGCAAATTGGGGCCGCCATGGAGGAGGTGTCCAACACTCTGCGCCGGTTGGTGAATAGAGAGGTGCCCACGCACTCTCACAACATCCCATCACCAACGGCCAGTCCTCCTCACTCAGCACCGGAACCCAGTGGCATTCGGCTCTCGCTCCCGAGGGCATATGACGGTTCTGCAGCCGGGTGTCAGGGATTTCTCCTGCAGGTGGAACTTTACCTGGCCACCATACACCCGGCGCCCTCGGGATACGAGAGCGTCTCCGCCCTCATCTCCTGTCTATCCGGCAAGGCGTTGGAGTGGGCCAACGCCGAATGGAGGGGAATAGACGCCGCAACCATCACCTACGCGGAGTTCTCCCGCCGCTTCAGGGCTGTCTTCGATCATCCACCTGAGGGGAAAGCGGCGGGAGAGCGTCTGTTCCACCTCTGACAGGAGAAGAGGAGCGCACAGGAGTTCCGGACACTAGCAGCGGAGTGAGAGTGGAATGAGAGGGCCCTCATCGACCACTACCGGTGTAGCCTACGAGAGGACGTTCGTCGTGAGCTGGCCTACAGGGACACCAACCTGTCGTTCGACCAGTTGGTGGACATTTCCATCCGTCTAGACACCCTGCTGGCTACCCGCGGGACGTCCCGAGTGGGGGGTCGTCCCATTCCGCCTCCAGCACCTCCAGATTCCTATGGAGATCGGGGTGCTGGCGCTAGAGAGAGGAGGAGAGGGAACCCAGGGGAGCCATCCCCTGCACCACCTGCGGTCGTGGAGGGCACACCGCGGCCAGGTGCTGGGGAGGGTCTCTTGGGAGAGGTGACAACAGGCCACGCACTGGGGAGTCATTTCCAGGTGAGCAGGCGCCCCACTTACCCAGAGCTTTCTGTTGGTCACATGAGTATTCCTGTGAGATTTCCACAGGTGGCACCTCATTCCCAGCATAAGGCGCTAGTAGATTCAGGCGCTGCTGGGAACTTTATTGATCGGGCATTTTGTAGTAGGTTAAGGATTCCCCTTCGGCCGGTAGAAACTCCATTTCCTGTCCACGCCTTAGACAGCCGGCCGTTGGGGTCGGGTCTGATCAGGGAGGTCACAGCACCACTGACGATGACAACGCAGGGGGTCACGAGGAGATCATTCAGTTTTATCTGATTGACTCTCCTGCGTACCCTGTGGTGTTGGGACTTCCCTGGTTAAGCACCCATGATCCTACCATAGCGTGGCAACAGAGGGCTCTTATGGAGTGGTCTTCCCAGTGTGTAGAGAGATGTCTAGGGGTTTCCTTAGGGGCGACCTCGGTAGAGAGTCCGAACCAAGTGCCCGCACTGCGCATTCCCCCTGAGTATGAGGATTTAGCACTGGCGTTTAGTAAATCGAGGCAGCACGGCTACCTCCTCATAGACAGGGGGACTGTGCGATAAATCTCCAAACAGGAGCGGCTCTGCCACGGAGTCATGTGTATCCCCTGTCTCAAGAGGAGACAGCGGCTATGGAGACGTACATAGCCGAGTCCTTGGCACAGGGATACATACGGCCTTCTACTTCCCCGGTCTCCTCAAGTTTCTTCTTTGTGAAGAAGAAGGATGGGGGATTGCGCCCGTGTATTGACTACCGTAGTCTCAATCAGATCACAGTTAAATACAGCTACCCACTTCCACTGATTGCGACGATGACGGAGTCATTACGCGGCGCGCGCTTCTTCACAAAGTTAGATCTCAGGAGCGCGTATAATCTGGTGCGCATTAGGGAGGGGGATGAATGGAAGACAGCATTTAGCACAACCTCGGGTCATTACGAGTATCTCGTCATGCCATACGGGTTAATGAATGCTCCTTCAGTCTTCCAATCCTTTGTTGACGAGATTTTCCGGGACATGCATGGGCAGGGTGTAGTAGTTTACATCGACGACATCCTAGTGTACTCTGCTACATGAGCCGAGCATGTAGCCCAGGTGCGCCGAGTGTTGAGAAGACTGTTGGAGCATGACTTGTATGTCAAGGCAGAGAAATGCCTGTTCTTCCAGGAGTCCGTCTCCTTTTTGGGTTATCGGTTGTCCGCGTCTGGTGTGGAGATAGAGGTAGACCGGGTATCGGCCGTGCGTAATTGGCAAACTCCAACTACTGTAAAAAGAGGTGCAGCGGTTCTTGGGTTTTGCTAATTACTACCGGAGGTTTATTCGGGGTTTTGGACAGGTTGCAGCTCCCATTACATCTCTACTAAAGGGGGGTCCGGTTCGTTTGCAGTGGTCGGCTGAGGCGGACAGGGCATTTGTTAAACTTAAGAACCTGTTCACCTCGGCTCCTGTGCTGGCGCACCCGGATCCCTCTTTACCCTTCCAAGTAGAGGTGGACGCGTCGGAGACCGGTATTGGGGCGGTCCTGTCACAACGGTCCGGCGCGCCACCTAAACTCCGCCCCTGTGCCTTCTACTCTAAGAAGCTCAGCTCGGCGGAGCGCAACTATGACGTTGGGGACAGGGAGCTGTTAGCCGTAGTCCAGGCTCTAAAGGTGTGGAGGCATTGGCTTGAGGGGCTCAACACCCTTTCCTCATTCTGACTGATCACCGTAACCTGGAGTACATCCGGGCAGCTAGGAGATTGAACCCTCGTCAGGCTAGGTGGAACATGTTCCTAACCCGGTTTGTTTTCAAGATCACATACATCCCAGGGTCCCAGAATGCTAAGGCAGACGCCCTGTCCCGGCGGTATGACACAGAGGAGAGGTCCAACGAGCCTACTTCCATATTGGCGGAGTCTTGTTTGGTGGCCCCGGTAGTTTGGGAGGTCGATGCGGAAATCGAGCGGGCACTGCGTACCGACCCTACTCCCCCCGAGTGTCCTGTGGGGCGGACGTACGTTCCGCTCGAGGTTCGTGATCGACTTATTTATTGGGCTCATACATCACCCTCCTCTGGACATCCAGGTATTGGCCGGACCGTGCACTGTCTTAGCATGAAATACTGGTGGCCAACGTTAGCTAGGGATGTGAGGGTTTATGTCTCCTCCTGCTCGGTGTGTGCCCAGTGTAAGGCGCCTAGACATTTGCCCAGGGGTAAGCTACATCCCCTGCCCGTTCCACAACGACCATGGTCCCACCTCTCGGTAGATTTCGTTACCGATCTACCCCCCTCCCAGGGGAATACCACCATTTTGGTCGTTGTGGATCGGTTTTCTAAGGCCTGTCGTCTCCTTCCTATGCCGGGTCTCCCTTCTGCCCTACAAACCGCTGAGGCCCTGTTCACCCATGTGTTCCGGCACTATGGGGTCCCCGAGGATATAGTGTCTGACCGAGGTCCCCAGTTCACCTCCAGAGTTTGGGGGGGGGTTTATGGAACGGTTGGGGGTCTCGGTGAGCCTTACCTCGGGGTACCATCCAGAGAGCAATGGGCAGGTGGAACGTGTCAACCAGGATGTGGGTAGGTTTTTGAAGTCCTATTGCCGGGACCGGCCGGAGGAGTGGTCGAGGTTCCTCCCCTGGGCAGAGATAGCCCAGAACTCTCTCCGCCACTCCTCCACCAATTTAACACCTTTCCAGTGTGTCTTAGGTTATCAGCCGGTCCTGGCGCCATGGCACGAGAGCCAGATCGAGGCTCCTGCGGTGGACGAGTGGATTCGGCGCTCGGAGGAGACGTGGGACGCTGCCCATGTCCATCTGCAGCGTGCCATCCGTCAACAAAAGGCGAGCGCCGATCGCCACCGCAGTGAGGGACCGGTGTACGCACCGGGAGATCGAGTCTGGCTCTCGACTCGAAACCTGCCCCTCCGCCTGCCCTGCCGGAAGCTGGGTCGGCGGTTTGTGGGGCCCTTCAAAGTCCTGAGAAGATTGAACGAGGTGTGTTACAGGTTACAACTGCCTATAGAGTACAAAAATATTAACCCCTCGTTCCATGTGTCTCTTCTCAGGCCGGTGGTAGCTGGTCCACTCCAAGAGGATGAGATAGGAGAGACCCCTCCGCCCCCTTTGGACATCGAGGGGGCCCCGGCGTACAGAGTCCGGACCATCTTGGACTCGAGGCGCCGGATGAGTGGTCTCCAGTATCTCGTGGAGTGGGAGGGGTACGGTCCGGAGGAACAGTGCTGGGTGCCCAGGAGGGACATCCTCGATCCATCCCTCCTGACTGAGTTCCACCGTGGGCATCCCACGCGCCCGGGTCCGCGTCCTCCTGGCCGTCCCCGAGGCCGGGGTCGGCGCACGGCTGGAGCCGCGCGTCAAGGGGGGGGTACTGTCACGGATTCTGCCGAGGCTGCTCCCCCTCCTGGTACGAGCAGGCGTCGGCGGTCGCCGTCCCCGGAGTACTAGCTGCCACCGATCTTTGTTTCTGTGTGTGATTGCTTTTGTCTGTCTGTCACACCTGTGTCCAATTGTGTGTTAATCACCTGTCTTATAAGTTCCGTGTTTTGGCTTAGTATGATTGTGTGTTGTTGTTTCACTGTCATGCTGTTTCAGAGCTACGTGGTTTTTCACTCTGTTTGTTTGATGTTTAGTGTTTACGCGTGTTTGCGTAATTCTCCCTCGCCTCTTGTTTTGTCGAGGTCGTGTATTTTGGACAGTCTACTTTTGTTTATTAAACTCTATTGGACTGAACCTCTGTATCCTGCGCCTGACTCCTCCACCACATCCACATCGGTTCCCTTCTGACAATAGGACTCATTTTACTGTGGATATAGATACTTTTGTACCTGTTTCCTCCAGCATCTTCACAAGGTCCTTTGCTGTTGTTCTGGGATTTATTTGCACTTTTTGCACCAAAGTACGTTCATCTCTAGGAGACAGAACGCGTCTCCTTCCTGAGCGGTATGATGGCTGCGTGGTCCCATGGTGTTTATACTTTGTACTATTGTTTGTACAGATGAACGTGGTACTTTTTTTTCTGAGGTCTTGGCTGATTTCTTTAGATTTTCCCATGATGTCAAGCAAAGAGGCACTGAGTTTGAAAGTAGGCCTTGAAATACATCCACAGGTACACCTCCAATTGATTCAAATGATGTCAATTAGCCTATCAGAAGCTTCTAAAGCCATGACATCATTTTCTGGAATTTTCCAAGCTGTTTAAAGGCACAGTCAACTTAGTGTATGTAAACTTCGGACCCACTGGAATTGTGATACAGTGAATTATAAGTGAAATAATCTGTCTGTAAACAATTGTTGGAAAAATTACTTGTGTCATGCACAAAGTAGATGTCCTAACCAACTTGCCAAAACTATAGTTTGTTAACAAGACATTTGTGGAGTGGTTGAAAAATTAGTTTTAATGACTCCAACCTAAGTGTATGTAAACTTCCGACTTCAACTGTATATGCTCCTAAAAACCAATGAGGAGATGGCAGAGGCAGGACTTGGACCCTGCCAAGCGTAAAAAATAGAACAAAGTTCTATTTTAGCGCCTGATTACGCAGACGCTCGTTGACACGCACGAGCAGTTTGGATGAAATGATTGAATAACATGTATGTGTACATTTATTTTGCAACGCTCAAATATGCAACGTGGGCAGTATGGTCAGCATGTAACGGTGGCCCATCCCCCCCAAAATATATATCTTAAAGCCACGCCCCTACTAAGCCATGCCTCCACTCCAGGGTTCCTCCACAAACCCGTTGCTACATTGAACCATTCAAGGTTCCTAAAAGAACCCCTCAACTAACCGAAGGTGCAAATATGAACCATTGACTAGCAATGGTTCCTTGAGGAACTCCAGGGGTTCCTTGAGGATCTCCAGGGTTCCTTGAATCACCACTAATTCTAAGAGTGTAGTCTACAGGGTGCTCAAAGTGGTTCCTAATTTGGCCTATTAAATTACTCTTTACATATTGATCAATGGAGCAAATGCTTTGGGCCACCAAGCCAAAACTTTGGCAGTGATATCATTTATATTGTAATGTTGAGTAAAAACAATATGTTTGATTTCACCTAATTTTAACATTCTGTCATAAAGAGCACATGTTCAACTTTGTGAAAAAAAAAATCCCATCTGAAGAGGTAAAAAAAATGACTATAGTAAGTGCCTCTCTTCAGCGTAGTTAAATAATGAAAAATAAATTGAGTGCCTGATTTAAATGAAAACTGTACAACGCTCCACAATATGTCAAAGTGTAGGTGTATGTCTTGTGCTTCCAGTGAGTGTTTATACTATTACTATACTACTATACACCTCTACAGTGGGGTTTTAGCAGTGTTATGGTGCTTACGTAACCAAGTGGGAAATGGGAATTGGGAAAAAGGGAAAAATCCACTTGAAAGACCCTCCAACTGCTAATTACTAGTTAAATCAGCCATGAATCCCCTTGTGATAGGTGAATGGAAGCTTGTTGTGTGCAACAGGGAGGGACAATTGAATGCAAGATTCACAACAAACTTTAAAACATTTGTAGCCTGTCTATCTTTGGGTAACAGGGTTGACGTGTTATTCTCGACACGCTCAGTCTTTCACCACAAAACACTAGAAAATGTCCAAAAAGAGTAGAACCAGTTCACCTGCTTTTACACTATGATTTGATTATTAGATGTTCAATGTTTCTTTTGAAATAAATATTTCAAAAGTAATAGTTTCACCATATTAAAACGAGAGTTCAGTTCACGTAAAATGGTTGACATTAAAATGAGGGACAGACGTAAATTAATCACAAATGAAATAAATAATCATCTTCAGAAATAACTTTGTCAAAGCAACGCAATAACTAGGGCTTTACAATGATGGTGAAAGCTTGGGAGTATTTTTTGAGATTAGTCGGTTAAAATCTTCCTAGAAGTCACAGAGGGTGGACGGAGGGACATGTCAAAATGCTGAATTTTGCCACTTTAGCAAGTCTTTATTCATACTGAAATTCCCATTGACTGAATTCTCCATGTGGTTTATATTAAAGGGCACTTCATTTCATATAACTGGCTTTTAAAATGAAATATGTGCATCATTTCTACTGGAACAACTCAGTACACGTTATGTTCTGCCTTTTGGATGTTGGTTGCAACACTCTCGTCAAGTTCCTTTGTTTATTTGTCATATGCACATGAGAGACATACAGTCACTACATGACCGATAATGTATCATGATTGTAGTCATTTAAATACATGTTAGTGCTTTTGGTATGTGTCAAGTACAATAAAAATGCATTTTGACAAAATATATTGTAGTGTCTGCAACCTATTGGAAACTTTGGAGGTGTTGCTTGTTGGGGGCGTGGCTTTGGCCTCCTATGAGACTGATTTTTAGGCCAGTTAATATGTTATGTTGTGTTCAATGATTAAAGGTGAAGTTTGTACATTGCCAGTATATAAAGTTTTATTGTTAAGACAGTTGCCATTTTGTTACAATATGATTTGGTGGATTTCTTAAATATTTGCCATACATAAAAAAAATATATATATATTTCTTACAAATACATTTAAATGCGTGTTGGAATATATTTTACAAAGCATTTCCAAATTCATTTCCAAATATATTTACCAAATATATTGATAAATACATGTGACAATTGTTTGATGCATTTAACATATACTGAACAAAAATATAAACACAATGCAACAATTGCCACAGATGTCTCAAGTTTTGAGGGAGCATTCAATTGGCATGCTGACTGCAGGAATCTCTACCAGAGCTGTTGCCAGAGAATTGAATGTTTATTTCTCTACCATAAGCCTCTTCCAACGTCGTTTTAGAGAATTTGGCAGTACGTCCAACGGCCTCACAACCGCAGACCACGTGTATGGCGTCGTGTGGGGGAGCAGTTTGCTGATGTCAATGTTGTGAACAGAGTGCCCCATGGTGGCGGTGGGGTTATGGTATGGGCAGGCATAAGCTACGGACAGCGAACACAATAGCATTTTATCGATGGCAATTTGAATGATCATGAGGCCCAATGTCGTGCCATTCATCTGCTGCCATCACCTCATGTTTCAGCATGATAATGCATGGAATGTCGCAAGGATCTGGACACTATTCCTGGAAGCTGAAAATGTCCCAGTTCTTCCATGGCCTGCATACTCACCAGATTTGTCACCATTGAGAATGTCTGAGATGCTCTGGATCGAAGTGAACGACAGCGTGTTCCAGTTCCCACCAATATCCAGCAACTTCGCACAGCCATTGAAGAGGAGAGGGACAACATTCCACAGGCCACAATCAACAGCCTGATCAACTTTATGCAAAGAAGATGTGTCTGTGTTCCCAGTCATGTGAAATCCATAGATTAGGGCCTCATTTATTTATTTCAATTGACTGATTTCTTTATATGAATTGTAACTCAGTAAAATTTTGAATTTTTATTCAGTATACATTAAGAAACATTCCTGTCGAAGAAAGAGGAACAGATTAGTTTACGTAGTTAGAAGTACTCGCACTAGTTTAGAAAGCTTACAAAATTGACAAAGAGCATTTCTGTGCTTGTATTCTAGTGTGCACACTGGGAGAGTGATGCTGCTAGATTGTGCGCTTCCGGTGACACCCGTCTCCTTCAAATATTTCAGTGTAAAGAGAGTGTTTCAATTTGAAGAGAAACACAATTGACTGCATCCTAATTGGTTGTGTATGTGTGTGACATGTCTCTATCTGCATTTGAGTGTGAGAGAGAAATAGGGTTAATCTGAGCACAGCAAGTAGCACAGGAAGTCTCTGAGCATCTGTGTGTTAGAAGTGAGCATGCATATGTGCTCATTTCTATGTGAGTGTGAAGGAGTGCACATATACGGGTAGGCTCTTACTGTGAAGGGAAAAAAGTATTTGATCCCCTGCTGATGTTGTATGTTTGCCCACAAACAAAGACATGATCAGTCTATAATTTTATTGGTAGGTTTATTTGAACAGTGAGAGACAGAATAACAACAAAAAAATCCAGATAAACGCATGTCAAAAATGTTATAAATTGATTTGCATTTTAATGAGGGAAATAAGTATTTGACCCCTCTGCAAAACATGACTTAGTACTTGGTGGCAAAACCCTTGCTGGCGATCACAGAGGTCAGACGTTTCTTGTAGTTGGCCACCAGGTTTGCGCACATCTCAGGAGGGATTTTGTCCCACTTCTCTTTGCAGATCTTCTCCAAGTCATTAAGGTTTCGAGGCTGACGTTTGGCAACTCAAACCTTCAGCTACCTCCACAGATTTTCTATGGGATTAAGGTCTGGAGACTGGCTAGGCCACTCCAGGACCTTAATGTGCTTCTTCTTGAGACACTCCTTTGTGGCCTTGGCCGTGTGTTTTGGGTCATTGTCATGGTGGAATACCCATCCACGACCCATTTTCAATGCCCTGGCTGAGGGAAGGAGGTTCTCACCCAAGATTTGACGGTACATGGCCCTGTCCATCGTCCCTTTGATGCGGTGAAGTTGTCCTGTCCCCTTAGCAGTCTTATGCTACACAAAGATAAATAGCATACATTTTTCTAAACTAATCCAATCACTGAAATGGTTGTTCCAGTTTAAATGATTTAGGTAGGCTCCTTTATCAATGTTCCTAACCCTAACAGTCATTCTTAATGCAGGTTGCAGGTGAATAAAAAATTCACATAGGCTGGATTCACATAGGAATTACATATCACATTGCAAGCCAGCATAATGTGACTTGCAGGCCTGATGTGGCCTGGAAACCAGTAGGTTCATAACACCACTGTGTTGAGGTAAAACATGGTCATCAAAGTAAGGCCTTATGATATACTGTATGTAATGTATTGTATTGTAATAAACAGTTTAACAGTAGGAACTCTGTGAAGTCCACAGGACTGAGAATGAACGAATTCAACAATCATGTCTCTGTCACTAACAAATACAGTCAAGGGTGGTAACTCTATAATTCACTCGAAAAGGCAACGCACACTGTGAAATGATATTGGGGTCGTGGCTTAGTCGCGGCGTGGCTTTGAATTATTTATTTTTGGCCACCCGTGAGTAGAAGTGTTGTATCAATTTAAGTGGCCTATGGTTATGGTAATTAAAGTTTGAGCACGTCTGCTGCTAATTCTGAAGTCTTTGTAAAACCTTACATAAGAGCATGTGGCAATAAAGACATATTATAATGTCCAACACTGAATGACCTTGTCAAGAGATACAGACCTCTTGGTGTAATGGATAAAAATGCTATATGAGGAGTTATTGCATAACATTGAAAGTGTTAATTCCCTAACACTGACAAGGTGTAACATCGTCAGCACTAAGCACAGTGTTCATTTAACGCGCAAAAGTGTGGACCTGTGTAGACACTGGCCCAGTGTTAAATGTAACACTGTCGATGTTGATTTAACACTGGAGAAATTGCTGTGTACATTCACCATGAAATTAAATAGAATTGTGAACGCAGCGATCAGGCTGTTTCTTCCAGGCTAGTAAATAAGTGCTTTCACTGGCTATCTAAAAAAGGGGTAATGTGTTTAGCACTGAGCTGTCAAAGACTGTGTGTGTATTTCGATATTATGGTTCCATAATATCAAAATACACACACACAGTCTTTGACAGCTTCCAAGAATTAGAACAGGAAGTGAGAGGTCGGATTTCACTGCTCTTCTCAGACACTTCAACAGCATCATTTGACTCCTAACTGAAAAAGTCATCCTTCATTGTCATTTGAAAATGTCAAAATCAGATGCTATTATTATCATGATTGTTATGATCCCCAAGTAATCATAATCTATTGTTTGGTATTTGTGACATGAGCATCATATTTTTGTTTTTTATGACTGTCAGTCTCCCAATGTCTCTCTCTCTCTCTCTCTCTCTCTCTCTCTCTCTCTCTCTCTCTCTCTCTCTCTCTATCTCTCTCTCTCTCTCTCTCTCTCTCTCTCTCTCTCTCTCTCTCTCTCTCTCTCTCTCTCTCTCTGTCTCTCTCTTTCTCTCCCTCTCTCTTTCTCTCTCTATCCCTCCCGTTAGGCAGGTGCGGATGCGGTCAAGGCCCTGGAAGAGACTAAGAACTTCACCACCCAGTCTCTGGCCAGTGTGGCCTACCAGATCAGCACACTGGCCTCCAACGTGCTCAAGCTGCTGGACGCACAGAACTCCCAGCTCAGACACATGGAGTCCTCTGTCAACCTCATCGGACAGGTAGAGCAGAACACGGCAGGGGTTACTAGCATGTCTCCACACTTTTTTGTCACTAGCATGTCTCCGTACACACTTGTGTGTTAGGCCCCGATTCAGTTTCAGGAAGAGAACACAAGCATGTGTATGTTAGCAGCAGTGGCGGTCGGTGCCGTTTAAGATGAGGGAGGACGATAATATTTTTTATGAGCATTGCCTTGTTTCTATTTACAGCATATTGGTTGACTGTCATTCATATTCCATTCACCCAGCTCAATGTAACATCGATAGGTTTAGGCTACTACATTTCCCCTATACCCATCCTGAGGTTGCTACAACCTAGCCTATGAATGAAAGTTTACAACGTAGGTGCACAGGTCGAGAGAAATTTGAGTAATCAAGGTGACAGACATTAACACATTCAATACCCCCTTGCACACACCATCTAGCTGATCTAGGGTGTAATCAATAGTCCAACAGTTGCAAACAACAGTTTCTATTTGACAAATTCAGGTATGTTTATACCCATTTTGCTCCGTTTGCTAAATGTTTGCCAAACGTTTTTCAACAGAATCGGTGGAATTAAAGCACCCATAATCACACGCAAACACCGTTCACTTTCATAGCAGCCACATACAAACAGCATGATCAATTTTCTCTTTGTATAATTCCTTCTCGCATCTACGCAATCTCCTCTCACATATTCCCTTTGCTTGTGGACTTCAGTGCACAACACATCAGCTGTCTGTGACCAGGCAATCCAAACCTTCTTATTATAACCGTTAACCGCTACACACAGTCGTTGTGACCATATTGTCATAGTCAACATAGCTACTAGAACTAACGTGTTAGTAAACCCGCTACAATCATGCAGTACAGTGTACAGTCAGCAGCAAGCAGTTTAGCAGTTACACTGGCGAGCCCCGGTGAAAATAAATTCATATAACCAAAAGCTTACCTTGACATGGAAGAGTTTTAGTGTTGGATAGTTTCGTCAGCCCTGTCCGGTCCGTTCCTGCTCCCCGCACCAAGTCAGGGGTGCGCTTCGACAGCCCGGCTCGGCCCGCTCCTGCTCCCCACACCAAGCCAGTGGTGTGCGTCGTCAGTCCGCACGGCCCGTGCCTGTTCCCCGCACCAAGTCAGGGGTGCGCCCCGACAGCCCGGCTCGGCCCGCTCCTGCTCCCCACACCAAGCCAGTGGTGTGCGTCGTCAGTCCGGCACGGCCCGTGCCTGTTCCACCGGTGGCTGGTCCGGCACCGGTCAGATGCTTCACGCCGGAGCTAGAGCAATCCGCTCCACCAGTGTGCAGTCCAGCTCCGGCCAGCGGGGCCAGACCGACCAGGGGTACTTTGGGGGGTTGGAGAGGAGCGGGATCAGGCCCGGAGTCGGATCCGCCACCTAGGCGGAGTGCCCACCCGGTCCCTCCCCTGTGGGTTTTGGTTGACGCGGTCGGAGTCCGCGCCTTTAGGGGGGGGTACTGTCACGCCCTGGCTCTGGGGACACTGTTATGTTGAGCCAGGGTGTGTAGATCTATGGGTGTTTATTTCTATGTTGGCCAGAGTGACTCCCAATCAGAGGCAACGAGTGTCAGCTGGTTGTCTCTGATTGGGAGCCATATTTAAACTGTCTGTCTTTTCCTTTGTGTTTGTGGTTTCTTGTTCTTATTTGGTTTGTGTTAAATCGTAGACATCACGTTATCGTCTGTTGTTTTGATCGTGTGATCAGTATAATAAATAATATGTTCACCTTCAACGCTGCACCTTGGTCCTCCTCCTTAGACGATCGTGACAGAAAATCCCACCTCGACTGGATCAAGCAGCGTGACGAGGAGAGAGGATGGACCTGGGAGGAGATGAGTGAGAGTCTGGCAAGAGGGATGGAGGCCATTAGCACGGGGGAGAGACAAGCCCCAAAAATGTTTAGGGGGGGGCTAACGCCGTGGACGACGGGGCAGCAGGAGGCCGCCAGGTTACGGGAGTCACTGGTCACCAGGGGGAAGGAGGATGTAGAGGCACGGCGAGAGGTACTGGCGTGTGTTGCCAGTCCGGTCCGGCCTGTTCCTGATCCCCACGTAGGGCCAGTGGTGTGTGTTCCCAGTACGGTCCGGCCTGTTCCTGCCACTCGCACCAAGTCTACGGTGCGCGTCGCCAGCCCAGTCCGGCCCATTCCTGCTCCCCGCACCAAGTCAGTGGTGCGTTTCGTCAGCCCTGTCCGGTCCGTTCCTGCTCCCCGCACCAAGTCAGGGGTGCGCTTCGACAGCCCGGCTCGGCCCGCTCCTGCTCCCCACAACAAGCCAGTGGTGTGCGTCGTCAGTCCGGCACGGCCCGTGCCTGTTCCCGCACCAAGTCAGGGGGTGCGCTCGACAGCCCGGCTCTGCCGCTCCTGCTCCCCACACCAAGCCAGTGGTGTGCGTCGTCAGTCCGGCACGGCCGCGTGCCTGTTCCACCGGTGGCTGGTCCGGCACCGGTCAGATGCTTCACGCCGGAGCTAGAGCAATCCGCTCCACCAGTGTGCAGTCCAGCTCCGGCCAGCGGGGCCAGACCGGACCAGGGGTACTTTGGGGGGTTGGAGAGGGAGCGGGGATCAGGCCCGGAGTCGGATCCGCCACCTAGGCGGAGTGCCCACCCGGTCCCTCCCCTGTGGGTTTTGGTTGACGCGGTCGGAGTCCGCGCCTTTAGGGGGGGGTACTGTCACGCCCTGGCTCTGGGGACACTGTTATGTTGAGCCAGGGTGTGTAGATCGATGGGTGTTTATTTCTATGTTGGCCAGAGTGACTCCCAATCAGAGGCAACGAGTGTCAGCTGTTCGTTGGTTGTCTCTGATTGGGAGCCATATTTATACTGTCTGTTTTTCATTCGGGTTTGTGGGATATTGTTCCGTTAAGGTTTGTGTTGTGTATAACTTCAGGACGTCACGCATCGTTGTTTATTGTTTTTGTGTCGTGTTCAGTACAAATAAAGTATGTACGCTTATCACGCTGCGCCTTGGTCCGCTTCCTGTAACGATCGTGACAATAGCCATAGCCAGCTAGCTAACATAGCATCCCGCTCTGTTTGAGCCGGTTGTTTGAGTAGGCTAAACTAGCTAGCTGCATTCGCTAGCTAAGTAAGTGAAAGTGAAAGTGAGAAAAAATAATACAATTAAATATAGCTAGCTCTCTCTCTCTCTCTCTCTCTTGCTTCTCATTCATTTTTGAATAAATGAATTTGTTCAAAACTGTTCAGCTATTGTCTTTCTCTCTCATTGAGTCACCTATTCAGCACATTTCATGCACTACAGTGTTAGCTAGCTGTGTCTTATGCTTTCAGTACTAGATTCATTCTCTGATCCTTTGATTGGGTGGACAACATGTCAGTTCATGCTGCAAGAGCTCTAATAGGTTGGAGGATGTCCTCCGGAAGTTGTCATAATTGCTGTGTAAGTCTATGGAAGTGGGTGAGAACCACAAGCCTCCTAGGTTTTGGACTAGCTGTCCTCTGGCTACACCATGGTGCTGCCCTACAGAATGCTGTTGAGGCTACTGTAGACCTTCATTGGAAAACAGTGTGTTTTATTAAATGATTTGGTGACGTGAATATATTTAGCATAGTTTTATCTAAAAAGGATAACTTTTTTAGTGTTTCACTATAAAAATGAAATTCACTGAGGAGGATGGTCCTCCCCTTCCTCCTCTGAGGAGCCTCCACTGGTTAGCAGAAATGTACAGTTAACCTTGCTAAAAAGAGGTTTGCTTGCTTGAACCCAGGCTTTAGAATGAGGAGGCCCATCAGAGGCAGTGACTGGAAAAAAGGAAATTAGATTTTATGAGTCTTACCCTCTGTCCGAGGTTGATGCATTGTTGCACCTAGATCAGCACGGTTCTCTGAGTGTCACTGGTACCCACTGTGCCAATTTCCCTTATTCCTTGTCCCCTCCCTCTCTTCCTCCTTTTCCTCTACCCCTCCTTTCCCTCTATCCCCTACGCCTCCCTCCTTCCCACCATCTCTTCCTCCCTCATCTCCTTACCCCTGGTGTTCAGCATATGAAGGGTCTACCTCTCCGCTGACCTGGGCTGGTTTCCAGGGACTCTTTGGGGACCCTGGCCTTCTTCCATGCAGAATAGCTGATTTCTCCATCCCCAGTACACCACGTGCCTCCCCTCTCTCCCTCTCTTACACCAGCCCAACTGTCCCCCACTGCCCCCCCTCCCCTCCCCCTCTCTGTAGCCCCACTGTTCCCAAAGCTGGCACAGACCCCAGGCATTCCTGCATGCTCCGTGCCCAGCATTATCATACAGAACCAGGTCACCTGAGGAGGGGGTTGGGGTGGAGAGGTGAATGGGTTGAGAGGCTACAGGGTGAACTTTGACCTTCAACACAGAGCATCATAGGGGCTGGTATGGAATGAAAGACCCCAATGTTCTCTGTTCTGAGCGTTCCTTCCTGCTAACCTCTGATTGATGTCTTCCATTGTCTGCTGGCACCCATGAAGAGTCCCTAACAACTGTATACTAAATGATAGGGCTCACTATTTGGGGGAGGAAAGAGGGTTTGAGAATATTACCACTTTCGTGAATGAGCTATATTGAGCTAATGATGTTGTTAGAGAAAGGGTACCATGCTATTCCATCCTATATGGTTTATTTTGTATTTTGGAAAAGGTTACATTTTACCAGAGGGAAGGAATTAAGAATGGCACGTTTATCTGTAGGTTTGTTATCAATTTAAGTGTTATTGGTTCATACCCTGATGACAACATCCTCTGCCTCCTGTCTTGCAGACAGTGGACATGCACAGAGAGAAGGTGGCCCGGAGAGAGATAGGGGCTTTCACCACAGCCAAGAGGGTTCCCCGCAGTCACAAAATTATCCCCCCGGCAACAGGCAAGGAGCCCAAACCCAAGTACACCCGTAGTCCCATCACCTACTCTGACCTGGACACACTGGGACATGGCATGAAGGTGAGACTGTGTTCTCAAGTTCAAGTGCAATTACTCACAACACATGTTTTACCTAACATTCCCATGATATTCAAATGGTCAAAGGTTCAAATAAATACTTTTCCTGGAAGTGTCTTACTATACATCTACAAACTGTACACTACTGTATGTTGCAATCAATATTCAATAGTAATGTTGGAAATTACTTATGTGGAAATGTAATTACATAATGCAAAGTTGGTGAAAACTACTTTTTAAAACCTGGGCTGTGTTACCAGGGTACTATGGTTGGAGACAAAGGCTCCGTAGGTTTCCTTATCTCTCTAGACAAGCCTTTCAGATGCAGCTGGGCAGCAGCCGTTATTTTTTACCACTGTGCTTCTAGTCTACACCACATCCAGTTAGAGAGGAGCAGCTTGTTGCGTAGGGCTGACCTCGATTAGCACACACACACACACAAGCATGCACGGATGCAACGCACTCATGCACACACACACACACACACACACACACACACACACACACACACACACACTACACAGAGCAAGCAGCCAGCCAGCCACTGTGCACCGTGGGAAAATGGCTAGACGCACTAATTAGTGCTGCCAAGGCTAAGCCGCTTCATTGATGCTCCAACACAATTCCCTCATCTACAGCGGACACACACACATAAACTACCTCTCCTTTTTCACTCTGCTCTCCCTTTGTCTTTCTTTCTCTCTCTCTCTCTCTCTCTCTCTCTCTCTCTCTCTCTCTCTCTCTCTCTCTCTCTCTCTCTCTCTCTCTCTCTCTCTCTCTCTCTCTCTCTCTCTCTCTCTCTCTCTCTCTCTCTCTCTCTCTCTCTCTATCTCTATCTCTTTCTCTCTCTCTCTCTCTCTGTCTCTCTCAACACTTCCCCACAGGATTCTGGTAAGATGCTTGGGAAAGCAGGGTCATCAATGCGCAAACATGGCGGCACCATCAGGTATGATTCTGACACTGCTGACTCCATTTGACTGCTCTGCTCTCACACTGTCAGTCTAACTGTAACTGTTTCACTTCCTGTAAAAGTATTTCAGACAGGAAGCCTAGTTTCCGCACATCCTCTATGCTCAGTGGCCCACAAAAAAACATTTATTTAACTTTTATTCAAGACCAGAAACATCAGCAAAGGAAATCCTTAAAATAGTGTGTGTGTGTGTGTGTGTGTGTGTGTGTGTGTGTGTGTGTGTGTGCGTGCGTGCGTGCGTGTGTGCTGTGGGTAGGGGAATGAGGGTAAACAGTATTCATGACTAACCACACCTCCTGTCCAATCATGATTGTTGTGTTCCTTCAGTAGGGGATTGAATGCCATTCAGCCAGAGGGAGATTTACTGTGGGCAGGAGAAAGAGCACAGAGCTTTCACAATGTGATTATGCCAAAAACAAACCAGGAAGTATAGAAGTCAAATGTGCGGGTATTATTTGCACTGAGTAGCATATTTAAACTGTTAGGTGAGAGAAGAGAACAAAATCTCAGTCAAGCTTTCTGCATGTTTCTCACTATGAGTTGATAGAGCTGGTCTGTGTGAGTTCAAGTGTCAGCATTTGTGATAATGCATCTGTGGTCCTCTGTAGCTCAATTGGTAGAGCATGGCGCTTGTAATGCCAGGGTAGTGGGTTCGATCCCCGGGACCACCCATATGTAAAAATGTATGCACACATGACTGTAAGTCGCTTTGGATAAAAGCGTCTGCTAAATGGCATATTAAATATTATTATATGTATGTGACGCTTACAGCTGTGTGTGTGTGTTTTCAGCAGGAGCACTTCCAGAGCACCCCCAGAGCCTGTCCAGTGTCCCATAGCCCCCTCTCTGTCTCGAGGGGCATCCCTCACCTCTCTCCATGATTGCTCCATTGGGTAAAAAACACTTCCTGGAAACACAGTTTATACTGTACACACATAAGCTTTAACACTTACTACTAAACACTCCATTCCATACGATTACTCAGACACCTCAGTTAAGTGTGGTGTTTCTGGATTTATATATTTTGTGTGTAGAGAAGCCTGTAGAATATCTCCACCCAGACATGGAAATATACCTCTAGCTTACATTGCCCTCCCCCTCCTATATCAGGTCCAGCTTCGGCAAGGCCGTGCCTCCCCCCGTGGTCCCCAGCTGGCCCGCGTCACCTGACTCTGACATCATCACCACCCTGCTGGAGGAGGCCCCGCCCCCACCACCGCCCCTGTCTCTGATGGAGGATGGTGACGCCGCCATGACAGCTCCGGCCCCTCCTCCTCCTCCCATGGCGTCTGCTGCCTCCTTGCTGGATGTCCCTCCTCCCCCTCCACTGCCCCCCACCACCACAACCAGCACCCCTGAACCTGCCCATACCAGCCTAGCCAGCATCCCCTCTCCCCCTGTCCCACCCCCACTGGAGACTGGTAAGTATCATGAATTTCATAGATATGAATAAACCATTTGTAACTAGTGTACATACTATTAGTAGTTGACTGTAAACATACTGTATGAGGAACTATAGTACATTAACATATCATACTCAATATAACTTTTTCAAACAGAAATTTGCATCCTGTAGCACTAACTCCAAAAAGTTTTGGGACACTGTAAAGTCCATGGAGAATAAGAGCACTTCCTCCCAGCTGCCCACTGCACTGAGGCTAGAATTTCAACAAGCATTTTGCTATGGCTGGCCATGCTTTCCACCTGGCTACCACTACCCCGGCCACCAACTCTGCACCCTCCGCTGCAACTTGCCCATGCCCCCCCCCCCGCTTCTCCTTCACACAAATTCAGACAGCTGATGTTCTGAAAGAGCTGCAAAATCTGGACCCCTACAAATCAGCTGGGCTAGACAATCTGGACCCTTTCTTTCTAAAACTAGCCGCCGAAATTGTCGCAACCCCTATTACTAGTCTGTTCAACCTCTCTTTCGTAATGTCTGAGATCCCAGAGATTGGAAAGCTGGCGCGGTCATCCCCCTCTTCAAAGGGGGTGACACTCTAGATCCAAACTGTTACAGACCTATATCCATCCTGCCCTGCCTTTGGAAAGTATTTGAAAGCCAAGTTAACAAACAGATCACCGACCATTTCCGAATCCCAACGTACTTTCCCCGCGATGCATATCCTTCCCAAGCGAAGCTGGTGCCTTCACCCGCCAAGGTCCTAAACGATATTATAACCGCGATCGATAATAGGTCTCCAGCCGTTCTCCCACTGTCCCCACCACCGCATTCTTATTGGCAGACTAAATAGCCTTGGTTTCTCAAATAAACTGCCTCGCCTGGTTCACCAACTACTTCTCAGATAGAGTTCAGTGTGGTCAAATCGGAGGGCCTGTTGTCTGAACCTATGGCAGTCTCTATGGGGTGCCACAGGGTTCAATTCTTGGGCGACTCCTTTTTTCTCTCTGTGTGTATATCAATGATTTCGCTCTTGCTGCTGGTGACTCTCAGATCCACCTCTACGCAGACGACACCATTTTTATACATGGCCCTTCATTGGACACTGTGTTAACAAACCTCCCAAACGAGCTTCAATGCCATACAACACTCCTTCAGTAGCCTCCAACTGCTCTTAAACACTAGTAAAACTAAATGCATGCTCTTCAATCAACGCGCTGGCCCCCGCCCCCGACTAGAATCACACTCATCGACAGGTCTGACCTAGAGTATGTGGACAACTACAAATACCTAGGTGTCTGGTTAGACTGTAAACTCTCCTTCCAGAGACTCACATTAAGAATCTCCAATCCAAAGTTAAATCTAGAATTGGCTTCCTATTTCGCAACAAAGCCTCCTTCACTCATGCTGCCAAACATGCCCTCGTAAAACTGACTATCCTACCGATCCTTGACTTCGTGATGTCATTTACAAAATAGCCTCCAACACTCTACTCAGCAAATTGGATGTAGTCTATCACAGTGCCATCCGTTTTGTCTCCAAAGCCCCATACACTACCACCACTGCCACCTGTACGCTCTTGTTGGCTGGTCCTCACTACATGTTCGTCGTCAAACCCACTGGCTCCAGGTCATCTATAAATCACTGCTAGGCAAATCCCCGCCTTATCTTACCTCATTGGTCACCATAGCAGCACCCACCCGTGGTCTGCGCTCCAGCAGGTATATCTCACTGGTCATTCCCAAAGCCAACACCTCCTTTGGCCACCATTCCTTCCAGTTCTCTGCTGCCAATGACTGGAACGAATTGCAAAAATCTCTGAAGCTGGAGACTCTTATCTCCCTCACTAACTTTAAGCATCAGTTGTCAGAGCACCTTACCGATCACTGCACCTGTACACAGCCCATCTGAAATTAGCCCACCCAACTACCTCATCCCCATATTGTTATTTACATTATTTATTTTGCTCATTTGCACCCCAGTATCTCTTTTGCACATAATCTCTTGCACATCTAGCATTCCAGTGTTAATACTAATTGTAATTATTTTGCACTATAGCCTATTTATTGCCTTACCTCCATAACTTGCTACATTTGCACACACTGTATATATATCTGTATATATATTTTCTGTTGTATTTTTGACTTTATGTTTTTTTACCCCATATGTAACTCTGTGTTGTTGTTTTTATCGTACTGCTATGCTTTATCTTGGCCAGGTCGCAGTTGTAAATGAGAACTTGTTCTCAACTGGCTTACCTGGTTAAATAAAGGTGAAAAATAAAAATAAATAAAAATAAATATCAAACATCTAGGCGGAAAATATTGCTTGTTTTTGTGTTTCCCACACTGTGAGACAGCTTTAGCACACTGCACAGCACAGTATAGGAGAGGAAATGAGAACACGTTGTGTGCAAACAGACACCCAGAGACACGCACATGCTGAAACATCTAGAGGCAGAAAACCAGGAACAACCAACCTTGTGCCTGCACTGTGATACTAAGAAATAAATACTTTTTCGGGCCTAGTTGCATGATTGTGTTACTGATTTCACACGGTATGAAACGCTGAATATCGACTGATGAAGCCGATATTCTCCTCATTAATATTCTCTTTTCTTAGTGGCTGAAGAGAACGGCTTCCCGCCCCCTATGCCACCACCATCTGACGAGCCTCTCCCTCCACCAACCAGTGAGGGCCTGGAGCTCCCTGGCCCGCCCCCTCCACCGAGTGATGAGGTGGATGAAGGTAAAAGGAGCGGGTTGGTTGGGTGCAACACCCAGCCCTAAATGTGTCACACTGTACTTTTAATGGTCTTTCAACAAGTGGTTTTGAAAGGACTCACATCCAATTCTAATGCCGCAAAGGATCTGATTTGTTGAAATGTTGGTATCTATTTGTTTAGTTTAGCTGTCTGTCTGGGGTTTGTTTGTCTGTCTGTCTGTCTATGCAGAGCACGCTCGTTGATGCTGATCTTTGGTGTTTTCCTGTCCTTATCTCTGTTATTAGACTCTATTCAGTGTCTTCCTCTCTCTTTCTCTCTCTGTGTCTGTCTGCTTCATCTTGACCTTTTGACCTGTGACCTGTCTCTCTCCGGCTCAGCTCTGCAGCCCAGGCGGTCTCGTGTACGTCGTCACCCCCCCAGCTCGCGCTCCATGTCCCTCAGGGTCCGCACGGGCCCTAGCCCTCGCTCGCTCTACACTCGCTCGCTCTTCCTTCCAACCATCCAATCACGTAAGGCCACATTGGCAACCCCCCCATCCCAGGTCCTGCCCTCAGCTGTAGTCCAATATGGACTTAGCATTAATATACCAATCATTAGCTCATGATGAGCTGAACATGGCTAATGCGAAACTGCTTTGAAATTACACCACCATTGTTTAGGTTTTTGATGCATGATGAAAGTTCAAGCCTTGCTTAAGCTATAGTGTTAGCTTTCATATTAGTGCTAGCATTAACATTTGGAGTCCCCTCTAAAGACCCCTTTTGGTTGATCTGATGTAATCTTTCCCCGTCACCCATTCCTACCTCTCCCTCTGTGACCTCACCGGTCAGTCATGATCCCCCCTCCCCCTTCATACCCTCCTCCTCTCGCCCCTCCCGTGTCGCTGAGCCCCTTGTCCAGCCTGCCCGCCCACCTGGAGCACCTGGGTAAGTGGAGACTGTGTGAGACCGCAATACACCCTCCAGGCCACGGGGGGGGGGGTGAGAGGGTGACTTCTGTCCAAATGACTGCATCACTGCAGCTGCTGCTGCTGCTATTGCTGTTGAGTCTACTGTGTTGGAAGGAAAAGCCATGGACAGATTCTGTCCTCTAAAAGTCCGTCAGACACTGGGTTGGTAACGTCTTTGTTTTGTCCTTGATAGATATGATGGCTTATGTTTTTCAATATAACAGATAACACATTATGTGGAGAAAATAGTTTCAAAGAAGCTAAGTACTGTAAATTCATTTAAAGAGACCTCAGAACAAGTTATGCACTACAGTTTTCATACACTTTGGAACAAATGCTGAATTACTTGTATGGCAAGTGGTGCAGCCTATCAGTTTGGGTTTATATGCCTTTTGTCCAATCCTGTAGATCTGGTGATCCCAGCCCCGCCTCCTCCGCCTTTTACCGACAGCGTGGGGGGCTTTGATGACGTCATGCCACCCCTACCTCCCCCTGTGGGTTATAACACGACTGGCCCTACAGACTTTTTAGAGAAAGGTATGATAGTGCTCCATGCATATTCACCAATAGATAAATTACTAAATGCTGTCATGGCCCAAATTGCATGCATACTTCTACAGTATTTATTCAAAGTCTGACCGAATCATACCATAAAATATGGCCTATGTTTATGTGGTGTCTTGGTTGTTTCATTGCAATTCACGTTCCCTCCCAGTGGTGGCGCTGTACAGCTACAACTCAGGGAAGCCTGGGGACCTGGTATTCCAAGAGGGAGAAGTCATCTACCTGACCAAGAGGAATGAAGATGGCTGGTGTGAGGGACTGCTCAACGGAGTAGAGGGATTCTTCCCTGGGAACTACGTAGATTCCTCCACCAGCTAAGATATTAGACCCCTTAAAAGTAGACTCAGCGATATGGCGTAGATGCAGAGAGTAAGCAGCATAGTGGGTCAATTTCCACTACAACTAAGAGTGTTGAAGCCCGAGGCTCAACTTGTCCTCTGTTTTGGTCCATGTTGTAAAAGCGTGAAGCGAACCCGTGCACATGCGCAGATACTATGTGTGACTGTGTGAGAGCGGAGTCGTGCATCTCGCTTATCGCAATATCTGCGGTGCTGCTTGTGGCAATGTCATTTCACTTAGTCTACCTTTAATATGAAGAGGGAAAGTAGGCTCTGTCCACAAACAACCGGTAACCCTATACCCTAGGTCAACCTAGGCACTTCATGTTGATCAGGAAGAATTGGACGGGTATAAACATACCTATTCACATAATTGGTATAAGCATGAACTATTGTAGCTTCACCTTTCCCTTTGATAGGCCAGATGGAATTTCAACCATATTACCTCTCAGGTATAGAGTTTAGAGCTAGTGGTTGTTGGGTTGTTTCTTCATGGGGACGTAGTCAACTATTAGCTTTGTAGAAAGACCTCTACTGACCCCTACAGGTCATAGTAATATGAACAGAAAATAAGGCAATATTTACACAAGGAATGATGACAGGACTCTGAAATATAGCCACTATATAGCTAGCTATATATTACCAAGAGGGTCAGTAGGTAGGACGACTTAATATCTAATATCTTTCAACCAAGACTAGATAAAAGATAAAAAGTCAGCTTGCTTATTAACCATGACGTTAGTGAATACTTGGTAAAGAGGGAAAATGCTTTGCAAGTTATACAATAGCTCTATGTCCTGTTCAGTATTGTTTTACAAGTACTGTAATAACAGTATGTGAAATAGTTTGTCCTTACTGTTGTGCTCAGTAGGACAAGCCCTGAACGCTGCGTAATGATGTGGTAGAGTTGCTTCCGTTTTTTGTCAATGAGACCAGCCACTGTTTGCTGCTGCAGTTTTTGCCACTGCAGGATGATATTGGTCTCTTAATTAGACTTGCACTAATATATTTTGTAATATTCAAACTAAGATTAAGTAATATATGGATTATAGAGAAAATGATAGGAGAAAATATTTTACTATAGTGATGTCATGAGATTGACGTTTTTTAAAAGTGATTTTAGACTTGTTAATGTTTTCAGTTAGAGTTTCATTTTGATATTTAGTATATCCGTTTAGATTGAACAATGTTTTATTTACATGTCTTTCAATAAATGCTTAGCTTTTCCTAATTAACTTGTCCAATTATCACTCCTTTTTCAATTATAAAACCTTAACCCCCTTCAGATAAAGTTAATCTCTTCTTCCAATATTCTCATGCTAATCTAGAAACCAACTATAGAAAAAAGATTACTACGTGATGTGCTATGAAGAGCGTTAAGAGGTGTAACAAACTAAGTCCATATCATTTTGTTGTCTAAAACGTGCCCGATAGGTCTTATTCTAATGCTAAGACAGAATGATACATACAGTAACTTCCACTTTAGTGAACTTTAACATTGTGTTTGGCCTCATCATGGCAATGGCAGCTCAGGTGCTGTGCCTTTAAACAGCAAAGGGTTGCCATAAACCTGTAACCTTAACCTTCAGTCCCATAGCACACCCTTTGCCAGATAAGACACACATTCACACAGACATTACAGTACACATACACTCAGGTCTTCTATATTCACACACACATACAGTACACATAGGTTCAGGTCCTTATTGATTTCCGTTGAAGTCCCAGGTTCACTGAAGCGGCTGCTGGCTTTAAGGTAGGATAACGTTTATTTGGATTTATATTTTTGCTATGGGTTTACATGCAGTATAATATGACTATAGGTCAACAGAACTTTGTTAGTATGAATGTATGATGCATATCTACTCTGACAGACTGAATTGAATAGATTCTTCTTGGTGTTGACTCTGTGTTTTACACATTGACAATGCGGTTAGGTATGCTATTCTTTGGAAGCTTGTTCTTTCACTTCACTTCCACTTGTGGTTTTATGTACTTGTGATTTTATCAACCAGTGGACTTATTAACATGATATACTATCACCTGTGAGTACCTCTCGATCAAGCCATAGATATCCATAAACAACCTATTATATAAACCAAACACAGCTCTACAGTAGAAAGTCGATACTAACTGTACCTTGATACTGACCAATTCAAATTGAGGGTGACAGAGCATTATTTTTTGCCCCTACTTCCCGAAGGCATGTGAAATCATGTGGTTTTTCTGTAAGGGTCATAGACATGACTCAGGAAATAGTACCTTTGCCACACTCAGATAGAAAAGAACCAGAACCGAGGCTATGCCTGTTTCTAAATGTCCGCTATCATCCCCATGCCCAAGAATGAACTGGAACGGAATGACTACCGACCCTTAGCACGCACTTCCATTAAGTGCTTCGAGAGGCTATTCAAAGACCACATCATCTCCTCCCTCCCAGACACACTCGACCCTGTCCGACAGATCCACGGACGATGTATTGCCATTGCACTGCACACTGCCCTCACCCACCAGGACAAAAGGAATACATATGTGAGGATGCTCTTAATCGACTACAGCTCTGCCTTCAATACCATAGTGCCTTCTAAGCTCTGGGACTGAAGAGGAGGCAGGCACTCTGACGGTGTGGTGCCAGGTAAACAACCTCTCCCTCAACTTCAGGAGGAACCATGCTGGGTATGCCCCCATCCTCATCAACGGGGCCGCCGTGGAGACGGTCAAAAACTTCAAGTTCCTTGGCGTACACATCTCAGAGGAGCTGAAATGGTCAAACAACACGGACCCCAAATTACTGATGATCTAAATTCTATTCACACTAAATGGTATGGAATTTCCTGGTTGGTAATTATGTGGCCAGTGATTAAAGAATCATACATCAGCTCTCTTGGTTATTTTTCATCCAGAGGGAGGCACTTGGTGCCAAAAACTTTATCAGTCAATAAACGTATTCTATGTTTTATTACTTGATAATAATACAAAGATTATATACATTTACCAATCTTTTCTTTTCAATGTAACACTAGGCTGTACCTCAATAGCCTTTTGGTTGTGTGCCCACCAATAAAATGTAACATGATGAATCATTCCAAAATCAAAGTTTGTCAGGTATTTTTAAATTAAATGTAGTCTAACAAGATAAGTCCCCGTTCTACAGAATCTGCTATGTAGATTCAGCTATGTGCCTCAATCCCATATGAAAATGTGAACCATAACTTTACCCAATTTTCATTGTTTATTAACAACGAAAATACCTTAGACAGGCTTTTGGCTTCTCAAAGTTATTTTCAAGTACCTTCTGTTCTTGTACACTAGTGCCCTCAGTTGAAATGGCAACAGAGATCTATTATCAGTAGGCTACTTCAGTGGATGGTTCCAGATTACATTCATGACTGACAAACAGTGAAGGGGTCAAAGAAGAGGGACCAATTAATAAAGCCAACTTGACATTGTGGAATATCCAATCTGTTGACTCACCAATTACCTATATTTGTTGACTTTTAACCAATTAGATCTTCAACAGATAACCAAGTCATTATCGAGTTTCAGTAGTAGGTCAGTGCTTCACAGTGAACTGAATATACCTCCATCATAACTGGCTGTGATCAAACAGTGGAACGTTACTTTAGGACAGAAGGGTATTGTATTTATAACCAAATGTTCTGTTGTTTCTCAACAGCCGTTCAGTTTATCAGATGGCTGACATTAGCGGGCAAATAATTGGATTACAAAGATGATGACATCAAGTAGATGTTGCGTTCTATACAGTACATGTAAACATCATTGATTATTCGATTGGGAGGAGAAAAGGGGATGTCAAAATAAGGTGCTGTGTTTCTCCCTGCTCAGGTTTCTACTGAGGTGCAGCTGTTAACTTCACAAGATGCTGATTTTAGAGTAAGTGTCCCATTCCTGTCCACATTCATATCGGTCTAGGACACACTGAAATAGACATTGCCTGTATCTTGTCATGCATTCCTACAGCAATGAGAAATTCATTCCCTCAGAATCTTCATGCCATTGATCACGCTTGGCATCACCATCATCTGCTGCACAGCCTTCTGTAAGGTCTTCCGCCGGGCCCGCGAGGACCAACTGGACCGGGAGGAGAGACGAGACAGGCCCTCCATCTATGTCATTCCTTTCCCCGCAGTATCTTATGACAACGAAGACATCCACAGGCCTCCTCGCTACAGCACCTCAGAGTTCTACGGCCCACCTCCAGCCTACAATGAGGTAAAAGTCCATCCTAAACATGAGGTACCAATTGTACCGTACAGTGGGGTTTACAACTTTAAAATGACGTTTTATTCACACATTTTGAGTAAAACACTGTATTCTAAGTGTTTTGGAATCTCAGTGTTTCTCATCTATTCATCCACTTCTGATCTAATTTTGTCTAGGTGGAGATGAAGCCAGAATTTATCCACCCAGAGCTTCCTCCAGCCTACTCTGAGGTCTCCAACACACCTGTTTCCCCCCTGCAACCTTAATCGGCGCCTCCTGAACCCCAACCATAGGACCGTACCACCTTGGGAAGCCTGTGAGGGGAGGCCTGAGGCCACAGACTCTAAGGAATAAATAGCACAGAATATGGCAGATACTGTATGTGGAGTGGGGATTCTGAAGCTGGACATGGATACCCCAGAGACTTGGTCCTTGGGATTATGGAATGGGGGTGTGAGGTGGAAGGTTTGGAGACCATAACAAAAAGCAACTTATGACTTCAGCAAGGGTTTGGACGTCTATGAAAGTGTGTACTGTAAAGCAGAAGTTGGGGACAAGAGATCGAATGGGGTTGCGTAGTGGCTATAGCTACCAATCTGTACATACCAGTGTGTAAATATTAAGAAATCTTTCAAATCGTATTTTTCAAAGTGTAACTCAGAATAGTTTATTAATATTAGTATCAGTGTCATGGACCTTGTTGTGTAATATGGTACAAGTCTGTTTTCGTTATCAAAGATTCAATCAGTCCTGTATTAGTCATGTCTGATGCTGTAACACATCGTCCGTGCTCTTTGGCCCAATAGGTTACATTTTGTGCAATTGTGCAAGTTCTCCCACTTAAAAAGATGAGAGAGGCCTGTAATTTTCATCATAGGTACACGTCAACTATGACAGACAAAATTAGAAAAAAATTCCAGAAAATCACATTGTAGGATTTTTAATGAATTTATTTGCAAATTATGGTGGAAAATAAGTATTTGGTCAATAAACTATAAATTAATAAATTTGGTCAAACGTTTTCTGTAAGTCTTCACAAGGTTTTCACACACTGTTGCTGGTATTTTGGCCAATTCCTCCATGCAGATCTCCTCTAGAGCAGTGATGTTTTGGGGCTGTCGCTGGGCAACATGGACTTTCAACTCCCTCCAAAGATTTTCTATGGGGTTGAGATCTGGAGACTGGCTAGGCCACTCCAGGACCTTGAAATGCTTCTTACGAAGCCACTCCTTCGTTGCCCGGGCGGTGTGTTTGGGATCATTGTCATGCTGAAAGACCCAGCCACGTTTCATCTTCAATGCCCTTGCTGATGGAAGGAGGTTTTCACTCAAAATCTCACGATACATGGCCCCATTCATTCTTTCCTTTACACGGATCAGTCGTCCTGGTGCCTTTGCAGAAAAACAGCCCCAAAGCATGATGTTTCCACCCCCATGCTTCACAGTAGGTATGGTGTTCTTTGGATGCAACTCAGCATTCTTTGTCCTCCAAACACGACAAGTTGAGTTTTTACCAAACAGTTCTATTTTGGTTTCATCTGACCATATGACATTCTCCCAATCCTCTTCTGGATCATCCAAATGCACTCTAGCAAACTTCAGACGGGCCTGGACATGTACTGGCTTAAGCAGGGGGACACGTCTGGCACTGCAGGATTTGAGTCCCTGGCAGCGTAGTGTGTTACTGATGGTAGGCTTTGTTACTTTGGTCCCAGCTCTCTGCAGGTCATTCACTAGGTCCCCCCGTGTGGTTCCGGGATTGCTCACCGTTCTTGTGATCAGTTTGACCCCACAGGGTGAGATCTTGCGTGGAGCCCCAGATCGAGGGAGATTATCAGTGGTCTTGTATGTCTTCCATTTCCTAATAATTGCTCCCACAGTTGATTTCTTCAAACCAAGCTGCTTACCTATTGCAGATTCAGTCTTCCCAGCCTGGTGCAGGTCTACAATTTTGTTTCTGGTGTCCTTTGACAGCTCTTTTGTCTTGGCCATAGTGGAGTTTGGAGTGTGACTGTTTGAGGTTGTGGACAGGTGTCTTTTATACTGATAACAAGTTCAAACAGGTGCCATTAATACAGGTAACGAGTGGAGGACAGAGGAGCCTCTTAAAGAAGAAGTTACAGGTCTGTGAGAGCCAGAAATCTTGCTTGTTTGTAGGTGACCAAATACTTATTTTCCACCATAATTTGTAAATAAATTCATAAAAAATCCTACAATGTGATTTTCTGGAAAAGAAATTCTCAATTTGTCTGTCATAGTTGACGTGTACCTATGATGAAAATTACAGGCCTCTCTCATCTTTTTAAGTGGGAGAACTTGCACAATTGGTGGCTGACTAAATACTTTTTTCCCCCACTGTAATAGCCCTAATCAGGAAGCTGTTCTGTAAAACACTGGTAAGATATTGAACAGACAAACTAATAAAAATGTACTATGTTATGGACTTGACCATTTTTAGCATACCTCTCGGTTATAAAGATGTTATTTCCTGTTACTCCAGTTGCCCAATCATATATCTTTACATGAATAGGAACAAGTCTTTGGCTGATGATGTGACAGTAAAATGGTAACGCCCACCCTTTTCTATGACTGGAAACTATGATTAAAACAGATATATGGCCCACCTCTGTCATTCATTATCTAAGACTAGACATTTACGTCATTTAGCAGACGCTCTTATCCAGAGCGACTTACAGGAGTAATTAGGGTTACGTGCCTTGCTCAAGGGCACATCAACAGATTTATTACCTAGTCGGCTCGGCTTCGGTTACTGGTACAACGCTCTTAACCACTAAGCTACCTGCCGACACCAGAGGTTGAGCAGTTGTTACTGAGATGCCTCAATGCTAATAACCCAACTGTGATGAGGTGTGAATGACGGAGTCAGGCGCAGGAGGTAAAACACCGAAATCCAGAGTTTATTCAGTGTACATGAATAAAGCGCAGCAAGTGTCAAAACGAAACTAGCACAAGGGAAAAATCCACCTTGGCTACATACAAGAAAAGAGTAGCTCAACCGAGCTACTCACTCTCACAATGAACAATCACTCACAAAGGACAAGGGGGCAGAGGGAACACTTATACACAGACTAATGAGGGAATGAGTACCAGGTGTGTGTGATTGACAAGACAAGACAAGAAAAGACAAATGGATTGATGATAAATGGAGCGGTAGTGGCTAGTAAGCTGGTGACGACGAACGCCGAAACCTGCCCGAGCAAGGAGGAGGGGCAGCCTCGGCTGAATTCGTGACACCAACACTGTTTTTGGTCTAAAAATGTGTGTTGTGTTACTTTATGAAACATCATGAACAATACGAGCATTTTGCAAATATGACAGACTGGGTTAGAAACCTGGGTCTCTTGTGTGCTTGTGGACCGTGTTAGCCCGATGAGGCATTAACTTGCGGAACTCACACAAGTCTTCAGGACAGGTCTCAGTGCAAAGTTGCTCACTCATCATGTGAGTGTGATTCAACAACTTTTATATAGTATAAAGTGCATTCGGAAAGTATTCAGACCCCTTGAATTTTTCTACATTTTGTTACGTTACAGCCTTATTCTAAAATGGATTAAATAAATATATGTCCTCATCAATCTACACACAATACCCCATAATGACAAAGCGAAAACAGGTTTTTAAAAATTTTTGCAAATGTATTATAAATGAAAAACAGAAAGACCTTTTGCTATGAGACTCGAGCTCAGGTATTGAGCTCAGGTACATCCTGTTTCCATAGATCATCCTTGAGATGTTTCTACAACTTCATTGGAGTCCACCTGTTGTAAATTCAATTGATTGGACATGATTTGGAAAGGCACACAACTGTCTATATAAGGTCCCACAGTTGACAACGCATGTCAGAGCAAAAACCAAGCCTTGAGGTCGAAGGAATTGTCCATAGAGCTCTGAGACAGGATTGAGTCGAGGCACAGATCTGGGGAAGGATACCAAAACATTTCTGCAGCACTGAAGGTCCCCAAGAACACAGTGGCCTCCATCATTCTTAAATGGAAGAAGTTTGGAACCACCAAGACTGTTCCTACAGCTGGCCGCCCAGCCAAACTGAGCAATCGGGGGAGAAGGGCCTTGGTGACCAAGAACCCGATGGTCATTCTGACAGAGCTCTAGAGTTCCTCTGTGGAGATGGGAGAAACTTCCAGAAGGACAACCATCTCTGCAGCACTCCACCAATCAGGCTTTTATGGTAGAGTGGCCAGACCGAAGCCACTCCTCAGTAAAAGGCACATGACAGCCCGCTTGGAGTTTGCCAAAAGGTACATAAAGACTCTCAGACCATGAGAAACAAGATTATCTGGTCTGATGAAACCAATATTGAACTCTTTGGCCTGAATGCCAAGCGTCACATCTGGAGGAAACCTGGCACCATCCCTACGGTGAAGCATGGTGGTGGCAGCATCATGCTTTGGGGATGTTTTCAGCGGCAGGGACTGGGAGACTAGTCAGGATCGAGGGAAAGATGAATGGAGCAAAGTACAGAGAGATCCTTGATGAAAACCTGCTCCAGAGCGCTCAGGACCTCAGACTGGGGCAAAGGTTCACCTTCCAACAGGACAACGACCCTAAGCACACAGCCAAGACAACGCAGGAGTGGCTTCGGGACAAGTCTCTGAATGTCCTTGAGTGGCCCAGCCAGAGCCCGAATTTAAACCTGATCTAACATCTCTGGAGAGACCTGAATATAGCTGTGCAGCGACGCTCCCCATCCAACCTGACAGAGCTTGAGATGATAAGCAAAGAAGAATGGGAGAAACTCCCCTAATACAGGTGTGCCAAGCTTGTAGCGTCATACCCAATAAGATTCAATGCTGTAATTGCTGCAAAAGGTGCTTCAACAAAGTATTGAGTAAATGGTCAGAATCCTTACGTAAATGTAATATTTCAGTTGTTTTTTTTTTAAATAAAATTTGCTTTGTCATTATGGGGTATTGTGTGTAGCTTGATGAGGGGAAAAAAAACAATTTAATCAATTTTAGAATAAGGCTGTAACGTAACAAAATGTGGAAAAAGTCAAGGGGTCTGAATACTTTACGAATGCACTGTAATAATACTTGTGAATGTTTAAGTGTTTTTAATGGCATGGGAGTTCAAAGTCCAGTTCCCAGCACAGTGTTTGTACTGATACGTGAGGTGCAGTGAGCGTGACTTATTTTCTCCTATCTGCATTTGAGTCGACAGAACAGAACAAGCTGAAACCAACCTGGTGGCTGGCTACAGTACTAGGTGCAAAAGTTACAGTAGTGTAACAACGGTGTAACAGTGATAGGTATTACAGTAACAGCATTACGTGGTTACAATGGAGGGGATAAATGTAATAGATTTTCAGGGGGCAAAGTGCACCTTAATGAGTTGTGTCTGTTCTATAGAAGCACTTCAATTGAAACAAAGCATAAAACACACATGTTTCTGCCTGGTGTGATCTGACTAAAGAGTAGTAATCATTCACAACTGTGGGGAATTCAGTGATGCCATTGTTTATTCTATCACCAAACAAGGCTAAGGAGATGGCAACATGTGACCATAACAGGTAATAAAGAAAGATACAGTATTTTAATTCAATATTAGACAAAACCGCACCGCTACATGAAATTGATAGATAGGGTGAAGAAATGTGACTTAATGTGCGTAACTACATGATATTGGTTTATATAATGATTTTGACTGTGGTCAGTGCTGTGTCCAAATGGTTTCTCAGGCCTTGTTACGAGCCTTTTCACGGGTCTGCTTTTTGAGCTGTTTCTTCAGAGCTAGGAGGTCCATGTAGAGAATACGGTCCAGAACTGTCGAGGCACACAGGATTCCTCCGTGCAAAGCACCAGCCATCCCGTTACAGAACACGTCCTGGCCTGGGGTTCAGAACAAGACAAAGGGTTTGCTGATATGAAAACTACTGACGGTATGTTTGTACAATGTGTAGAACCGTCTAGCATAGACCAGAAACAGTATTATCCATGGTAGTACCTTCAAATGACTTTCAGTTCTTGCATATTACTCTACTGACTAACTCATAGAACTGCCACAGTCAAGCATCACCTTGTGCCTTTGTGACCAATGTACTCAAATACAACTCAAATACTAGCACAGTGACCAATTTCTCTCTCACCGGTGAGGTAGAGTCCCTTGACGGGCGTGGTGGGCCGGGTTCTGGCCACCGTCTCTGGGCTGAAGCGGTCCATGTTGTGTTCAGCCCCATACATCTCCCCACGCGGGGCACCCAGGTAGTGCATGTTGGTCAGGGGCGTGGAAGCCTCCATATACACCACCTGTAGAGAGACACAAGGTATCCAGTGAGCAGAATTGGTTTAAACATGTTTTTTCAATGACTTTCAACCCAAAATATGTATTTTCAACGTCTTTTCAACATCTTGCACAGAGGCAGCCAGCAGGTATGAGACATCATTACAATTGGATGACTTTATTGGCTCAAATAAGACTTGATTTCAAGCACAATGAATCAATTATAATGCCTCTTTGGATTGTCCAAGAAACTCTACTCTACTGTGTACATCAGTAAATTGAATATGACAATATATTTTGGCAAGTTATGTTCAAATGACGCTAGATTTTTAAAGTACCTTATCCCTGAGCTGAGGGAAGATGACCAGTGCCCAGTCTAGGAGCTCCTTGGCCATGCTCATTTTCAGGTCTTCGTAATTGGACCCTCTCTTGTTTACCTTGGTATCTTTCCAGTCCTCATACCACTCAAACTTGGCCATGGTCAACAGAGTCATACAGGACTTCCCTGTTGGGAGGTGGAGAGAGAGTCTTAGAACACAATCATTTGAACTATGCATAATTAATGTCTGAAACTATCTGCCATTTTTGTATGAAAATAGACCTTAGTCAGCAGCATTGAAGTACTGTTCATCACTGTTCATCTCAAATGTTTTATTTGATTTACCATGCTTTACTCTCAGTCTTTTCAGAGTTTCCGTGGGTGTGATGAGCGCTCTATGAATTCAAATACTGTGTTATAGTCTATATAGAAAGCATTTCACTGTTAGTCTACACCTGTTGTTTACGAAGCATGTGACAAATAAAATGTGATTGATTTATTATTGGTGCAGGTGTGTGTTGTTGAGACAGCTACCTGGATGGCGGGTACTGGAGGTGGGGTCTTTGGTAGAGGGGAAATGAATGAACATCATGGGGATGTTCCCCACCACCTCCTCTCGGTTCAGAGAGCTGTAGCGCTCCATCCTACAATCAAAACATTACACATACAGTAAGACTACATGTGATTTCAAAATAAAGGAATATAATACTGTGGTTAAGGCCCTCAAAGTATAAGGGACCTCAACTGCAGTTAATTTATTGTATTTTTCTCAGCTCATACAGAAGTAAGTAATTAAAGCCTAGTGCACTAATTTGGTAGGAAACTTTTGTATTTTGTTTTTATATTAATATATTTTTAGGGTGATTTATCAGGGAGTGCTGCAGCACCCTCAGCGCCCCTACTTCTCGCGGCTATGGGTGTCACACTTTCCCCCCATCCCAAGCACACACAGCTGATTAAACTAATTGCATTCTAAACTGAAGATCATGATTAGTTGATTAGTCAGGTGTGTTAGCTGGGGCTGGGGAAAAAGTGTGACACCAATCAGGCCCCCAATTACTGGAGTTGCCCATCCCTGAATTAAAAATAGAACACAATAGAACACAAATGGTGTATTATATATCTCTATGGAATGAACAAAAACCGAACGAGCAAATTAAAGAATCAAAGAGAATACAATTCAAGAGACCCGATACTGTACTAACAGTGTGTCCAGGTCATTATCTTTGTACATCCAGTAGTTCATAGAGGTGATGCCCAGCTCCTCCTTGGTGCCATCCAGACCCACGAACACCAGGAAGCTGCCCATTCCATGCTGCATTCTCCCCAGCAGGGCCTGGATGTCTGGGAACATAGAACACATCTGATTAGTCCAAATTAGTCAAACACTGTCTACTCGTCACACGTCTTCTCATGTTTCAACCTGTTTCCTGATGTTTCAGTAAAAGTTCAGCATGGCTAGAGTTCAGTACAATTCATGACCGCCACCACTCACCCGGCTTGGCCTGTATCTCTGGGGGCAGGAACTTCTCAAAGGTGTTGAAGATGCCAGCGTTGGAGATGACCACTGGAGCCAACACCTCCACCTCCTCCTGACCTTTCCTCACCATCACACCTGACAACCAGTGGTCAACCAGAGGTCAGGGGTCATAGGCCAACTACTCACAACACAATGAGTCTAATGTAACGCCAATTACTCCCATAGAAGATGGTCAACAGTAAGCATAACTAATAGTAAAATGAGTCATTGCTTTAGTGCTTTCCCCCCTGAACTAGATACTGACCATACACTGAGCCCTCCTCATTCAGAAGGACCCTCTGTACAGGGGCTCTGACCAGCACAGCGCCACCTGCCTTCCGGATGACTGGGATGATGTGGAAGGCGATCTCACTGGCCCCTCCAATGGGGTAGTAGGCTCCCCTCTTATAGTGCTGCAGCAGTAGAGTATTCATTAGGAAACTGGATTCCTTAGGGGGAACACCTACCAGCAGGGGAAACACAGTCAGGGACATCCAATTAAAGTTCAATTTCACATAACAGCACTCAGTTGTAGGTTCCAGGACTAGGTTGTAAACTAGCAAGAGTGTGTATGTTCAGTTCGGGAAAATAGTTGTCCAATAAAAACGTATTGGAATTCACCCTGGGAGTGGATGTGTATAGGGACTGACCATAGAAGAGGTATGCGGAGAGGGCGTGTAGGTCTTTGTTCTTGGTCAGAGTGGCCATCTTCTCTGTGTGTTTGGTGATGGCCATGCGGAACACTGAGGAGATGCGCTCTAATAGGCCGGTCCGAGCCAGGAAGTGTACCAGCCATATGGGCATCATCTTGAGTCCGGCCAGGAGATTGATGCGACGAGCTGCCTTCTGCAGCATGGGGAGACATGAGAGGGGTTATGATCACACATACACACACATATGCACACACACACACATACACACACACACGCACACACAGTACCTTCATATACTTGAAATATTCATTCAAGGCCTCCACATCATCAGGAAACTGCCTCTTCAGGCTCTCTGCCATCTCCGTCTTCCCAGAGAGGATGTGGTAGTCCCTGCGGTCTTCACCCTGACCTAGGATCAGTGTGTCAAAGTGCTGCTCCATCCTGGTGAACTGGATCTGACCTTCACTGATCTGGTCCAGGGCCACACGAAACATGCTGTTCTCATGGAGCTGGCCCAGGTAGTGGATCCCTGACGGAGGTGGAGGTGGTGAGAGAATATTTGCTGGATCATTTGTGTATGTATTAGAAGCTTATCCTACCCAATGATCCTCCCTTATGATTGTGCCTAGATTGAGTTTATCAAACACCACTTGTCGTTACTTCTTGCTTAATCTCTGCAACCCTGAACCAACTATTGCGTGAGCGCTGGCCGTCTATCACCACTCACCAGAGATTAGTTTTCGCTTTGTAAGTACTCAATGAAACAAGCTCTGCTTTTTCACTGAGATGAACAAAGAAGAGGAACCTTACCAGAGCGATCAACTTGAGTACATAAACATTAAGGCCTTATGAGTGTAGTCCATGGTCGGTTCTGTCACAGTGGCTCTTACCTACGTCAAACTCAAAGCCCTGGTTCTCAAAGGTGTGAGTGCAGCCTCCAGCCTGGTCATGCTGTTCTAGAACCACAACCCTCTTCCCTGCTTTGGCTAGAACCGCCGCTGCTGTCAGACCCCCGATACCGCTGCCAATCACTATAGCGTCAAGGTTCTCCGGGACACGGTCCATTCTGAAACCTGGAAATGTTGATAGGGGGAGGGGGTGCGTTAATATCATCATAGACATAGGCAGAAAGAGGATATCATATTCATAAGTGAAGTGTGTTTGTGTACTTTCTGCTCTGTCATTTTCACGTTAGTGTTGAAGTCGATTCTTAAAACACTCATTCAGAATAACATCAAAGTGATTTAGACAGACGATCACTGGGGAATCAACCAGTCTGGCAGAAACTTGATGCAACGTGAATGCACTTCTTCCTTTTTCGTCATCCACTCACAAAGAAAAGGTATTTAAGGAAATGTTGAACTCAAATGTGATATTTCCAAGAGCTAAGTTTGTCACACCATGCACATGCCTCACACCCATTGTTTTAATATGTCATTCAAATGCTTAGTCATATTTGTACCCTTGTAAAGTTAGGGTATTGCAGTCAAGTAACCATTCATTGTTTAAGCACATAATGTTGAAGCTTACAGTATATCAGGTATGGCTTTTTCAGACAGATCAGATTTCACATTGTATACAGTAACCCAATCCAGATATGGATATCTTCCTGTCTCTTCTAGTCATAGCATGTCGTCATTTTCAACAGCGGTTCAAAAACACAGCTAACTATTCCCCCATCTTACTTAGTGAAAATGTCAGCAAACAACAACATTGAGTCCTGTAGCCATGACAACCATGACTCACCTTTCTTCAGCACCCCATCTCTCTGCTTCTTGTCTGTCACCAACGGCCCCGGTGGTCGCAGGCACTCCTGGGAAAATACCCTCTTCCTCTTGGAATAATTTAGGATGTAGATGGTCACCCAGGCCACCACCAGAGCAGTGAACACACCTAGCAGCACTGGCCACATCCCAGACAGGTCGGCAGGAGGTTACAGGCACAGGGAGCACAGCTATCCGTCACGTCCTGAAGGGAACAGCAACGTTTGTTGGAACTGTTTTTAGTATTGTCTTTGTTTGTTGGTAGATGCCTGAAAGTCCTGAGCTGGAAAATAACCTAAAGATACCTGAACTTCTCTGCCCTACAAAGGCAAAGAGATTCCCTGTCTGTTGCGGAAGAGACTGAAGGTTGAAGCAGTGGGGGAACTGAGGGATGGAAAGAAAGAAGATCATTATATATATAGAAAACACCCACCATTTGTGCTTTAGCCTTTGGGCATGAGGAGTGTCAATGGGCAGGGCTCTTAGAAACAAAGGGGGACTGTTTCTATCAATATTATGTGATGAGAAATTGTTCATCTAATATTTTCTGCTAGTTTAATTGAATATCAGTTAGTTGGAGCAATCCATTATTTTTAGTGAAAGTTGAAAATGGAGTCAGATGAGGTCATCATGGCTTGGAATGCATATCATCCTGATAAGTTATTACGGGCTTGGCCACCAGATTTGTCCTTAACACTGGAAATCCCTTGCACATGGGCCTTCTAAAAAGTGGGAGAGTTTCTGTTGTTTCCTAAACCCCCTAATAAATGTAGCTTTACTGGGATGCTCTTTGATCCTTCCATAGAATCAGACGTCAATTTGGTCTCATTGATTTTATACGTTTAATTGTGGACATCATCAAATGTATAGTTCATTTTCCTATAAACAACACACTGTTACTGTAGTTAGCATTTGCCTCTAGTCTACTGTATATCTACATTCACAGTCTGTCATTTACAGTACGTCTAGAAAATGTGACTGATACACAGTCAAATACAGAAGCTTCTTGAAATCCTTCAATCATGAATCTCCAAACTCATATTCTTGGTATTTGAAAATGCCATGGATACATGTGAGCATCATAGAAAGTAGAAACCATACTAAAAGGAAGAAACTATGACCTTACACTAATCTGGAGTACACAAACTTGTCATTGTTGTGTGTCATGTGTCATTCCTCTGGAGTTTCCAGGGTCGTATTCATTAGGCCACATTACAGCTAAATGTTCCACAACAGAAAACGACAACAAGCGTATCCCATTGGAAAAGTACAGAGTACCTCCTCGTGTCTAGTGAATACGACCCAGAACTCTGGGTTCATCTGCCTTTAGCTTTCTCTTCCCAAAACAAATTATCACCACATTTCCCAAAGCCTGGGGTGCATCGATTTCAACTGACCTAATAGACCATGCATCCTGTACTACTGCATCACAAGATCCTCTGTTATGAAAGTGTAATAAAAAGGCCTGCTCCAGAATTTTTATTTTACCAAATGGTAACCAACAGCAAGGAACCCATCAAGTAAAATTCTGGAGCCATTTACTTGTCAAACTGGTGTGTACTGTACTGTACAGCAGACCTGGGTAGAAATAGTATTTTTATGAAATAAAAGAGAAAGAAGGCTTTTGACACGGCAAAAACATACAGTGGGGAGAACAAGTATTTGATACACTGCCGATTTTGCAGGTTTTCCTACTTACAAAGCATGTAGAGGTCTGTAATTTTTATCATAGGTACACTTCAACTGTGAGAGACGGAATCTAAAACAAAAATCCAGAAAATCACATTGTATGATTTTTAAGTAATTAATTTGCATTTTATTGCATGACATATGTATTTGATCACCTACCAACCAGTAAGAATTCCGGCTCTCACAGACCTGTTAGTTTTTCTTTAAGAAGCCCTCCTGTTCTCCACTCATTACCTGTATTAACTGCACCTGTTTGAACTCGTTACCTGTATAAAAGACACCTGTCCACACACTCAATCAAACAGACTCCAACCTTTCCACAATGGCCAAGACCAGAGAGCTGTGTAAGGACATCAGGGATAAAATTGTAGACCTGCACAAGGCTGGGATGGGCTACAGGACAATAGGCAAACAGCTTGGTGAGAAGGCAACAACTGTTGGCGCAATTATTAGAGAATGGAAGAAGTTCAAGATGACGGTCAATCACCCTTGGTCTGGGGCTCCATGCAAGATCTCACCTCGTGGGGCATCAATGATCGTGAGGAAGGTGAGGGATCAGCCCAAAACTACACGGCAGGACCTGGTCAATGACCTGAAGAGAGCTGGGACCACAGTCTCAAAGAAAACCATCCAGAAAATCACATTGTATAATTTTTAAGTAATTAATTTGCATGTTATTGCATGACATAAGTATTTGATACATCAGAAAAGCAGAACTTAATATTTGGTACAGAAACCTTTGTTTGCAATTACAGAGATCATACGTTTCCTGTAGGTCTTGAACAGGTTTGCACACACTGCAGCAGGGATTTTGGCCCACTCCTCTATACAGACCTTCTCCAGATCCTTCAGGTTTTGGGGCTGTCGCTGGGCAATACGGACTTTCAGGTCCCTCCAAAGATTTTCTATTGGGTTCAGGTCTGGAGACTGGCTAGGCCACTCCAGGACCTTGAGATGCTTATTACGGAGCCACTCCTTAGTTGCCCTGGCTGTGTGTTTCGGGTCGTTGTCATGCTGGAAGACCCAGCCACGACCCATCTTCAATGCTCTTACTGAGGGAAGGAGGTTGTTGGCCAAGATCTTGTGATACATGGCCCCATCCATCCTCTCCTCAATACGGTGCAGTCGTCCTGTCCCCTTTGCAGAAAAGCATCCCCAAAGAATGATGTTTCCCCCTCCATGCTTCACGGTTGGGATGGTGTTCTTGGGGTTGTACTCATCCTTCTTCTTCTTCCAAACACGGCGAGTGGACTTTAGACCAAAAAGCTCTATTTTTGTCTCATCAGACCACATGACCTTCTCCCATTCCTCCTCTGGATCATCCAGATGGTCATTGGCAAACTTCAGATGGGCCTGGACATGCGCTGGCTTGAGCAGGGGGACCTTCGTGCACTGCAGGATATTAATCCATGACGGCGCAGTGTGTTACTAATGGTTTTCTTTGAGACTGTGGTCCCAGCTCTCTTCAGGTCATTGACCAGGTCCTGCCGTGTAGTTCTGGGCTGATCCCTCACCTTCCTCACGATCATTGATGCCCCACGAGGTGAGATCTTGCATGGAGCCCCAGACTAAGGGTGATTGACCGTCATCTTGAACTTCTTCCATTCTCTAATAATTGCGCCAACAGTTGTTGCCTTCTCACCAAGCTGTTTGCCTATTGTCCTGTAGCCCATCCCAGCCTTGTGCAGGTCTACAATTTTATCCCTGATGTCCTTACACAGCTCTCTGGTCTTGGCCATTGTGGAAAGGTTGGAGTCTGTTTGATTGAGTGTGTGGACAGGTGTCTTTTATACAGGTAACGAGTTCAAACAGGTGCAGTTAATACAGGTAATGAGTGGAGAACAGGAGGGCTTCTTAAAGAAAAACTAACAGGTCTGTGAGAGCCGAATTCTTACTGGTTGGTAGGTGATCAAATACATATGTCATGCAATAAAATGCAAATTAATTACTTAAAAATCATACAATGTGATTTTCTGGATTTTTGTTTTAGATTCCGTCTCTCACAGTTGAAGTGTACCTATGATAAAAATTACAGACCTCTACATGCTTTGTAAGTAGGAAAACCTGCAAAATCGGCAGTGTATCAAATACTTGTTCTCCCCACTGTATATAAAAGGTATCTGTGTAGTCACGTTTATAAAGGTTGTACTTAGAGTACATCTATCATACACATCTCTCTATGTATCTACATGTTATGTTTTATGTTCACACCTTAGTGGCTTGCCTTTTTGAAATGATAGAAAAGAATATCCCAACAGTAGGTGTCAAAAAGTGTCTCAACTTGAACGCCCCATACAAAAAAATTGAATGTGGTATTAAAAATAGAATTTGGGGAATAAGACAGCTGGCTCTCTTTGAGCGAGTGTGTGTCTGTGTGTGTGTGCGCGCATGTGTGTGTGTGTGCGCGCGCGTGTGTGTGTGTGTGTGTGTCAGACCTGCAGTGAAGACATAAACAGTAGAAAACAATCTACCACTGTTTACTGTTTTGATGTAAGATTATCTATTTCATATTCTGAATGTCCATTTAATGATTCATGTAAACATAGATTACCTATTGCTGACCTAAAGAGTCAATGTAGTGAACATGATTATGGTAAAGACACTCTGCAACCGCACACACACCAGAATCACATAATGCCCAAACAAGAAAATCCTTCATCTTTTGTCGATAAATTTCCAAAAGCAATAAGTACACAGCAAAAATAATGCTGTCAATTCAGTCTTATCTATGGGGTCCAAAGGTCAGAGGTTCAAAGGTCACTGTGATGATGAGCCAGACAGTACCGTCGGATGTCTTGTGGGGATGAGTGAGAGAACAAGTGTTCAACACCACCCTCTTGTCCTTCTGTCTCCCGCTAGAAGACCCAGGTGACTGGGACCCACTGCTGGGTAGCAGAGACCTTCTCCAGGGCTGCCTTCAGGTTCCTGTAGCTCTCGTCCAGGTTGTCGTTGACGATGGTGAGGTCAAAGTAGTGTCCGTAGGCCGTCTGGATGCGGGTGCTCTCGTCCACTGTTCTCTTCAGCTCTGAGTCCTACAGAGAACAAAGATGGTGGTTGTTAGAACTCAGAGTAACAGGAGGGGAACAGGCCCTGGACAAGCTAATTAGCTATGTTCATGAGGCGCAATAGCTACGAACCTGGAGGCTCAGACGTGTAGCTAGTGAGCAACGTTAGGGCCTTTCAGCTTTACAGCAAGTTGTGACCTTGGCACTATAAGGTTATATCTGCGCAAAGCATAGTTCTGAGATATTGAGAATCAAAGTTTTCACATCACAGATCTCAGAAACTGTTTTGTAATAAATTCGTCTTTAATAACCTATTAAGGTCCTCACCTTAAAGGTACCTAAAGTGCAGAGCATCAAAATCCTGAGACATTTGTAAATCTGTTTTTTTATCGGCTGCAATAGCAGATAGAACCTTATGGCTCTGAAATGTCAATCTGGGTTCAGCCATAAGGTTCTATCTGATACTTCTGAATTAGACATGTTCAGTTTTTAAGAAGATTGTAGCTATTTGAATACATAAATGATAGAATAACACTATTTTACCCAGATAGTCAGAACACATCATCAAATACATTAAGAAATGTATTATGATCATCAGACTAATTACTATCATCAGTGAGCAACGATGTGACATCATTTACTTTAAGATTTCTGACAGTGTTGTTTTTGTTTTGCTTGCATGCCATTATTGCTGGTTAGACTAGCCTAGGCCATACTTAAGGGAGATGGCAAAGATGTGTTATGATTGGTCCGTCTGTATTTGTTCAGGCTTGTGATTGGATAGCTCCAAGTTCAAATGGGTTTATGCAGATATAACTTTCTAGTAAAAAAAAAGTAAAAAATCACTTCGAAAATCTAACTCCACAGACATACAGTATGAATAACTATCTAAAGATCTATTATATGTTACTAACTCATTTTTGACACAAATATCAGATAGAATCTTATAGTCCCAAGGTCTCGAAGTAGTAAGTGCTACAAAAAGGGTCTTTACACTGAGTATACCAAACATTAGGAACACCTTCCTAATATTGACTCCAATGCTTCCCACAATTGTGTCAAATTGGATGGATGTCCTTTGGGTGGTGGACCATTCTTGATACACACGGGAAACAGCGTGAAAAACCCAGCAGCATTGCAGTTCTTGACACAAACCATTGCGCCTGGCACCTACTACCATACCCCGTTCAAAGGCACTTAAATATTTTGTCTTGCCCAATCACCCTCTGAATGGCACACATACACAATCAATGTCTCAATTGTCTCAAGGCTTAAAAATCCTTCTTTAACCTGTCTCCTCCCCTTCATCTACACTGATTGATGTAGATTTAACAAGTGACATCAATAAGGGATCATAGCTTTCACCTGGTCAGTCTATGTCATGGAAAGAGGAGGTGTCCTTAATGTTTTGTATACTCAGTGTATAATGGCTAAACAAAGTGAGGCATGTTGGGATTCCTGAATGAAAGACATAGCAGTCATTGATTTTTCCATTCAGTCATTATCCTCTGTTTGGCTTCACCCTGGTGCTTACCGTCAGCTGCTTGGTGACGACTCCAGTCTCGACAGCCGACTGGTTCATGGCCTTGAGGACCTCAAAGTCAGGGGCCTCGATGAACACCACGTAAGGCAGGAACTCAGACGTCCGCAGTACCTTCAAGGCCTGGAAGTAGTACAAGGAATACAATGTCTGTAAGAGGTACCAATGTCTATAACTGTTAGAACCCTGAATTCACCCATATAGGGCTCCAGATTGTGGGGCCACAATGTAGTCAGTTGCTCCTACCTGAGGATTGGCGTCCAGTACACAGATGCGACCGGCCTCCACCACCTCGTGGATGGAGTCCATCTTGGTGCCGTAGAGATTGCCGTCGTACTCGCCATGCTCCAGGTAGCGGCCGTTCTTGATGTCTGCCTCCATCTTGCTCCGCGAGGTGAAGGCATACATCTGGCCCTCCCGCTCCCCTGACTTTGGCTTTCTGGAGGTGTCTGAAGGATGCAAGAAGATTATCTACATTTTAGTCATTTAGCAGACACTCTTATCCAGAGCGACTTGCTGGAAACTGTTTCAACAATCACTAGTTACTATATGAAGGTGTCCTAACACAATGGATTCAATCCAAAGTCCAAAGAATATTCTCTGATTGTTAGGACTATACATCAAGGGCTAGCTTTAGCATGTTAGCATTTTTTTGTTAATTAGTTGGAAAGTTAGCGTTAGCAACGCTCACGGGGGATGGTGGTGCCGTAGTGCTGTGGGTCAGACAGCAGCAGTTTGTTCTTCAGGCTGCGTCGGCCCACTCCCAGTGCACCAATCAGAACCAACGTCTTCCTGCGGAACGGAGGCACCTTGGCAACCTCCTCATAGATCAGCAACTCATGCCTGTCAAACTCTGAGAGATAGATTAATAGAGAGAGAGAGAGAGAGAGAGAGAGAGAGAGAGAGAGAGAGAGGGTGAATAAAAACAATGACAGATAAAGACAGAGACATACAGTGACAAATTGATAGCTTTGTTTATTTGTTAACCTTTCAATGTAACTTACAGAAACACTCAGGAATTCCCACCTGCGTTCTTTGTGGTTAGATACATCATCTTTTTCTTCTTGTTCTTTCCCGCCACTCCAGTACAAAGATTTCCTGTCACAATAACAAACATGTAAACAACGATGATCCCATTAAAACATGATCCCATACAAACTCCATCTATCCACATGCATCCACAGGTATTCACATGGTTTTCTTATTAATCATCCATTTGATTTTACTCTAGGGGGCAGTATATAACAATGCCAAGTAGAGGTCTTAATGGGTTCAAAAAGTTGGAAACATTCCGAAATGGACCTGGGGCTTTCCCACCCGGACCCGATATGCATAAATATTTTTTAATATAGAGACCCGTTCCAAACAGACCCGAGGACAACTAGACCCATTCAGTATAGACCTGGTCGGATCCAGACCCGGTCCGCAGCAGAAAAGAGAATTTTTTTAAGCTACTTTATTAACCGGAGCTGATAAAGCACGAGGGAGAGGAGGGAGAGAGAGGTGCTGCTCTAGCAGGCGGGGAAGGGCGGATGTTACTGTGAGCGAGTGACACAGGGAGGAGGGAGGGAGAGACAGCAACCAACCAAGCCGACTCGTGCTATAGTAGACTAATACCTGCCATATGTATCATCCAATATGATTACGTAGTACCTGTCTTGACTGCATCAAACCGGGAGAAGCTAGTTAAGCTAGCTAATGTTCGCTAGCTAGGCTAATTGAGGCTGCATGCGCTTTCTCGTCCTACCGTTACAAATAATAACAACTCCATTCAGAATTTTAAGTAGCAGCCTACCTATTGTCTCTTGGTCATTGTAGCCTATCCTGCTCCTTTAACTTTTAATTCTGTGATTTTAATTCCATCTTCCATTGATTAGATATCTCATAACTTTTGCCATGGAGACTCTATGACGCTTTGATGACTTATGATGACAACAAGCTACACGTGCCACTATCTTGAAAAGAGCAGCAGCATAAATTATACAGTTTATCTCTCTCTCTCTACTGCAGCAGTCACCTTTCGGATACAGTACCAGTCAAACGTTTGGACACACCTACTCATTCAAGGGTTTTTCTTTATTTGTACAATTTTTTACATTGTAGAATAATAGTGAAGACATCAAAACTATGAAAAAACACATATGGAATCATATAGTAGCCAAAACGTGTTAAACATATCCAATTATATTTTATATTTGGGATTCTTCAAATAGCCACCTTTTGCCTTGATGACAGCTTTGCACACTCTTGGCATTCTCACAACCAGCTTCATGAGGTAGTCACCTGGAATGCATTTCAATCAACAAGTGTGGCTTCTTAAAAGTTAATTTGTGGAATTTCTTTCCTTCTTAATGCGTTTGAGCCAATCAGTTGTGTTGTGACAAGGTAGGGGGGTATACAGAAGAATGTCCATATTATGGCAAGAACAGCTCAAATAAGCAAAGAGAAATGACAGTCCATCATTAATTTAAGACACGAAGGTCAGTCAATCAGGAACATTTCAAGAACTTTGAAAGTTTCTTCAAGGGCAGTCGCAAAAAAACATCAAGCGCTATGATGAAACTGGCTCTCATGAGGACCGCTACAGGAATGGAAGACCCAGCGTTACCTCTGCTGCAGAGGATAAGTTCATTAGAGTTACCAGCCTCAGAAATTGCAGCCCAAATAAATGCTTCACAATGTTCAAGTAACAGACACATCTCAACATCAACTGTTCAGAGGAGACTGTGTGAATCAGGCCTTCATGGTCAAATTGCTGCAAAGAAACCACTACTAAAGGACACCAATAAGAAGAAGAGACTTGCTTGGGCCAAGAAACACGAGCAATGGACATTAGCCCAGTGGAAATTTGTCCTTTGGTCTGGAATCCAAATTGGAGATTTTTGGTGAACGGATGATCTCTACATGTGTATTTCCCACCGTAAAGCATGAAGGAGGAGGTGTTATGGTGTGGGGGTGCTTTGCTGGTGACACTGTCTGTGATTTATTTAGAATTCAATGCACACTTAACCAGCATCGCTACCACTGTTAGGCCTACTGCTGCTAGGTAGCTCTCTCTGCTCTCTCCCTCCCCTCTGTCTGTCCTTGATTGCAGGAGTGAAGTCTGGTGTGCGGGAGTCAGGGTTCCAGCTGCAGCTCATTCACCATAATCACCTCAGCCTTTAAGACCCGGTCAAACTTACCACTCATCGTCAGATCATAGTCAAGACGACCATATATTTGGAACCTGACTCCTGCCTCCGCTTCACTCCTGCCACCACCATCCTGCTCTCCAATACCGGACCTCTCTTTTGGACTCATCACGGACACTAGGACATTACGGTACCACACCTGCCCTGATCTGGATCTGTTACCCTCCCTGTAACCTGGACTTGCTCTTCCCATATATTTGGAAACCTGGACTTTGAACATTGTAAATAAACCTGTTAAAACTTCTATGGCTTCGTGTACTTGTCTGCATTTGGGTTCTTATCCAGTTAAATCATAACAGTATGATCTGACCAACATGAACCCAGCAGACAGTAGCTCGGATACCACCCCAGAGTGCACTGGAAATTTGGACTGCCATAGCCAATCAGGGCATTTTACTTGGCCAACATGATACCCTGTTTAAGACGATTGCTGAGGACAGTCAGGTGCTGCTTAATCAGGTTCAATTACTCACCAATCAAGTGTCTGCCCTTACTACCCCTTCAGCCCAGATCAGAGAGCCTTTTGTTCCTGCTCCAGAGCGCTATGACGGGAACATGGGAACCTGTGGCGATTTTTTGACTCAATGCTCGTTAGTGTTTGAACAACAGCCCCTCACCTACGCCTCAGAAAGAGCCCGTATTGCCTACCTTATTAACTCTACTAGCGGTTCCGCTCGTGCCTGGGGATCCGCGGTATGGGAGAGTCAGTCGGACATTTGCAACGCTTTACGTTGCCTTCACCACGGAGATGAGGAAGGTTTTGACCACCCCGTACGAGGCAAGGGAGGCTGCGAAACGGTTGTTCTCTCTTCGACAGGGGGCTCGTGAGTGTGGCGGAGATGGCAGTGGAGTTTCGGACTTTAGCAGCAGTGAGTGGTTGGAATGACGAGGCATTACAAGGAGTGTTCATCAATGCTTTGTCTGAGACTTTAAAAGATGAATTGGTGTCATATGATGAATCGGCTACGCTGGATAATCTTATTTCACTCACTATCAGGTTGGATAATCGGATTCGGGAGCGCCGCCGGGAGAGGAGGGTTAGTTCCAAGCAACCTGTCTGTCATCAACAAACTCCTCCCTGCATCTTCCCTACGGAGAAAGCCGTGTCTTCCCGAGTCGATACGAGGAGCACTGAACCCGAAGCCATGGAGGTGGGTCGTGCACGGTTGTCCTCAGAGGAGCGTGCACGTCGTATTCAGGCTCGGGTCTGCCTGTATTGTGGAGAAGCTGGTCATTTCGTTCCTTCCTGCCCAGTTCGTCCGGGAAAAGGGCCGGCTCATCATTAATGGGAGAAGTTTTGGTGAGCCGAGCAGCGGATTCTTCCTCTTCTCCCCGCATTCTGCTCCAGGCATCCCTCCAGTGGCAGTCCCAGAATTTCTCTGTTAGTGCGCTGATTGACTCTGGTGCCGACGAAAGCTTTTTGGATAGAGAGTGTGCTCAACAAATGGATTTGGAGACTGTTCCTATGGACTGTCCGCTGCAGGCTAAGGGTCTAAATGGACAATTGTTGACCCGTATTACCCATCAAACTGTTCCTGTTTGTCTTAGAGTGTCGGGAAATCATCAGGAGAACATTCAATTCCATATTATCGACTGCCCACAGACACCCCTGGTCCTTGGTATCCCCTGGCTCATAAGACACAATCCACACATTGATTGGGTGACAGGTAACATTGTTTCATGGAGCACATTTTGTCATGTGAATTGTTTGTGTTCTGCTCAGACTCCTGCCAGTACTGTGCCTCAACCTCCACTGGAGTCCATGGATCTCTCTGCTGTCCCTGACGCGTATCATGACCTGGCATCCGTTTTCTGCAAACACAGAGCTACTTCTCTTCCTCCTCACCGGCCTTACGACTGCGCCATTGACCTCCAGCCAGGAGCCCCGCTCCCCAGCAGTCGCCTGTACAATCTCTCCCGGCCGGAGACGGAGGCTATGGAGAACTACATTCGGGACTCCTTGGCGGCAGGTATTATGCGTCCTTCCTCGTCACCTGTAGGAGCGGGATTCTTTTTTGTTGCTAAGAAGGATAAGACCCTCAGACCCTGTATTGATTACCGTGGTCTTAACAACATCACCATTAAGAACAAGTATTCTCTGCCTTTGATTAATTCTGCTTTTCCCCTCCTTCATGGTGCTACCATCTTTACGAAACTGGATCTACGAAATGCGTATCACCTGGTGCGCATTCGTAAGGGTGATGAATGGAAGACTGCCTTCAACACACCCTTGGGACATTTTGAGTATCTGGTTATGCCTTTTGGGTTGTCCAATGCCCCTGCTGTTTTTCAGGCACTAGTCAATGATGTCCTTCGGGACATGTTGAATCAGTTTGTTTTTGTCTATCTGGATGATATCTTGATTTTCTCAGAGTCCTCCCAGGAACATGAACTACATGTGCGCCAGGTGTTGCAAAGGTTGTTGGAGAACAAACTGTTTGTGAAGATGGAGAAATGTGAATTTCATGTGTCTGAGACCTCTTTTTTGGGTTACATCATAGCTCAGGGGAGTTGCGGATGGACCCAGCTAAGATCTCTGCTGTCACGGACTGGCCAGCTCCCTCTACCCGCAAACAACTTCAACGATTCCTGGGGTTTGCGAACTTCTATAGGAGGTTCATCAAGGACTACAGCCGCATTGCGGCGCCACTCACCGCTCTCACCTCCATCTCACGACCGTTCGCTTGGAATGAAGGGGCCGAATCAGCGTTCGAAGAACTGAAACATCGCTTCGCCTCGGCTCCCATTCTGATGCAGCCGGACCCCGACCGCCAGTTTGTCGTGGAGGTGGATGCATCCGACACTGGGGTAGGTGCAGTGTTGTCACAACGTTCTCCTGAAGATAACAAACTGCATCCCTGTGCTTTTCTCTCAAGGAAACTTTCTCAGGCAGAGAGGAATTATGATGTTGGCAATCGTGAACTGCTCGCCGTTAAGCTGGCTCTCGAGGAGTGGCGACATTGGTTGGAGGGGGCGGAACAACCCTTCATCGTTTGGACGGATCATAAGAATCTGGCTTACCTCCAGTCAGCGAAGCAGCTCAACCCCCCGTCAAGCCAGGTGGGCACTATTTTTTGGGAGATTCAATTTTTCTCTGTCTTACCGTCCTGGGTCACGCAACGTCAAGCCTGACGCCCTGTCTCGTGTTCATTCGGCTGTTGATACTGGTAGTAACCCTGAACCCATTTTGCCTCCTACCTGCAGTATTGCAGTCATCACATGTGACATCGAGGGGATTGTTAGACAGGCTCAACATCATCAAGCTGACCCTGGGAGGGGTCCTCCTAACCGGATGTTTGTCCCTGAGTCTGCTCGCTCCCAGGTACTTCAGTGGGCTCACTCGTCTCCCCTTACCTGTCACCCTGGAGTTTCGCGGACCCTTGACTTTGTGCGACGTAAGTTCTGGTGGGCCACGATGGAGGCGGACACTCGAGCCTTCATTGCTGCTTGTACGGTATGTGCACGAAGTAAGAACTCCACCCAGGCCAGCGCTGGTCATCTACGACCTCTACCTATACCCAGCCGGCCCTGGTCGCATATCGCTATGGATTTTGTCACTGGACTTCCCCCCTCGTCTGGTAAGACTGTCATTCTTACGGTGATTGATCGTTTTTCTAAGTTCGCTCATTTTTTGGCCCTACCTAAACTGCCTACTGCCAGAGAGACGGCTGATATTTTGGTTGAACATGTGTTCCGCTCTCATGGTCTACCCACGGATATTGTCTCTGACAGGGGTCCCCAGTTTGTCTCCCAGGTGTGGAAAGCTTTCTGTAAAGCTTTGGGCATTACATCCAGCCTGTCCTCTGGATATCACCCCCCAGACCAACGGGCAAGCCGAGAGAGCGAACCAGGAGATGGAGACCGCTCTTCGCTGTGTCACTGGGTCTAACCCTGGGTCATGGAGCTCCATGCTCCCCTGGGTGGAATATGCTCATAACACCTTGACTAACGCTTCCTCTGGTTTGTCTCCTTTTCTGTGTGCTCTGGGTTATCAACCTCCCCTGTTCCCTTCCCAAGAGAGGGAACTGGCGGTACCCTCGGTGCAGTCCCACATGCGCCGCTGCTTCAAGGTCTGGAGGAAGGCCAGGGTAGCTCTGTCCCGAGCTTCGGCGTACATGCAGAGGCAAGCCAACCGTCACCGGTCCCAGGCTCCCGGTTACTCTCCTGGTCAAGAGGTATGGCTGAAGTCACGGGACCTTCCATTGAAGGTGGAGTCTAAGAAGATGGCGCCTCGTTTTATAGGACCGTTCAAGATACTGTCTATTGTTAACCCCTGCGCGGTTAAGCTACAGCTTCCTGCCTCCCTACGGGTTCATTCCACCTTTCATGTTTCCCAGATTAAGCCTGTGTCGGTTAGCCCTCTGTGCCCGCCCTCTCGTCCCCCTCCTCCGCCCAGGATCGTGGGTGGGGGTCCGGTCTACACTGTCCGGCGACTTCTGGATGTTCGCCGCCGAGGTCGTGGTTTCCAGTACCTGGTGGATTGGGAGGGTTATGGTCCCGAGGAACGTTCCTGGGTGCCCAGGAGCTTCATTGTGGATCCTGCTCTGGTCCGAGAGTTTCATAGGTTACATCCCGATAAACCCCGTCGGCCGCCAGGTGGCGTCCGTAGAGGGGGGGGGTACTGTTAGGCCTACTGCTGCTAGGTAGCTCTCTCTGCTCTCTCCCTCCCCTCTGTCTGTCCTTGATTGCAGGAGTGAAGTCTGGTGTGCGGGAGTCAGGGTTCCAGCTGCAGCTCATTCACCATAATCACCTCAGCCTTTAAGACCCGGTCAAACTTACCACTCATCGTCAGATCATAGTCAAGACGACCATATATTTGGAACCTGACTCCTGCCTCCGCTTCACTCCTGCCACCACCATCCTGCTCTCCAATACCGGACCTCTCTTTTGGACTCATCACGGACACTAGGACATTACGGTACCACACCTGCCCTGATCTGGATCTGTTACCCTCCCTGTAACCTGGACTTGCTCTTCCCATATATTTGGAAACCTGGACTTTGAACATTGTAAATAAACCTGTTAAAACTTCTATGGCTTCGTGTACTTGTCTGCATTTGGGTTCTTATCCAGTTAAATCATAACAACCACAGCATTCTGCAGCGATACGCCATCCCATCTGGTTTGAGCTTAGTGGGACTATAATTTGTTTTTCAACAGGACAATGACCCAACACACCTCCAGGCTGTGTAAGGGCTATTTGACCAAGAAGGAGAGTGATGGAGTACTGCATCAGATGACCTGGCCTCCACAATCCCCCGACCTCAACCCAATTGAGATGGTTTGGGATGAGTCAGACCGCAGAGTGAAGGAAAAGCAGCCAACAAGTGCTCAGCATATGTGGGAACTCCTTCAAAACTGTTGGCAAAGCATTCCAGGTGAAGCTGTTTGAGAGAATGCCAAGAGTGTGCAAAGCTGTCATCAAGGCAAAGGGTGGCTATTTGAGGAATCTCAAATATAAAATATATAATTTGATTTGTTTAACACTTTTTTGGTTACTACATGATTCCATGTGTGTTATTTCATAGTTTTGATGTCTTCACTATTATTCTACAATGTAGAAAATAGTAAAAATAAAGAAAAATCCTTGAATGAGTAGGTGAGTCCAAACCTTTGACTGGTAGTGTATGTACGGGTCCTTTCAGACAAGTCAGTTAAAATTAAACATACCCGAGACCCCTGACAAACATATCAGATCCAACCCAGACCCGTGACATTATTTCGAATTCGGGTCCCGTATCGGGTCTCTGTATTCGGGTACAGGTGGATCTATGAAGACTTCTAATGCACCCATCATTCCCCTCTACATAATAAGCTACACATCTAGGATCTGACGATCTGGCTCATATTAAATGCTGTCTGTTCATTTGTGAAGAGTGAGAGACAGACAGACAAACAGACAGACAGACAGACAGGGGGTAAGAGTTATGGTGAGTTAATAATGTGGGCTGCACTGGTAGGCATGAGTCATGACCGCAGTAAAATTCCATTTGATCATTGAGTCACGGTAATCTCCTTTTATGCACTCTAGACATGCTTTGGTAGTGCTTTGGTAGTACCCAACATGATTGTGCCGTTATACAATACATATCCTACCGCATATTACGCATGGCAGAAAACAAGTCATGAGTCATGAGGTCATGAGTCATGACCGCAGTAAAATTCCATTTGATCATTGCGTCACGGTAATCTCCTTTTATGCACTCTAGACATGCTTTGGTAGTACCCAACATGATTGTGCCGTTATACAATACATATCCTACCGCATATTGCGCATGGCAGAAAACTAATAAAACTAAACTGATTTAAGATGTCTGTGGTACATAATGGGTTTAGCCTATACTCCAAAATAAAACAAATTTGAGTAATCGCCTTTTAGTGTGGACCATATTATTATGCATACTGGATGGACTAGTTACCTTATGCTCCGCTGCAAAATGTCTATCCATGAGTCTGGGAGAGAATGTATGTCCAGTCCTAAGCGATGCTGTTGGTTCATTGATTGTGCAGGGCGGCTTACAGTTAGTCTACAATTAGTGAATTTGTATTTGATTTTGAATAGCCTAGTAATAGGGATTTTTAAAAATATTTTCATAATTAATTAAGTGTCACATTACCTTCAGCTATACAGAATATCCCATCACCATGCATTTCCATCTCCTCCTCTTGCTCCTTTATTCCTTTCTTGAGCGCGCAGACAGGCTCTCAACAGTTTAGTGAAATATGTTTTGTTTTGCGAAAACATGTTACTATTGATGTTCCCTAACAGATTTCACTTGGTTTCCCAAATTAAGCACTGGGTAGCTGCAGGAACAAGGTTTGAGAGCCTATGGTATACATACATTGGGCGGAATATTACCTGTCGGGCAGAGAGAGCATACTCCACAAACAGTGTTTGATGCGTGGAGTGAAATAAGTGTTCTTATATTTATTTCTCAGCTGCTCATATTAAGCACATGCTCCGCTATAAAACCGAAGTAGCCTACAAAACGGATCGACGGGAAGCACGGCCTCCATTCGCTATTTGAGTGCATACAGATGACATGCATGTTTTCCCCTGCTCCTGCCCATTTGATAATGGGTAATTCTAAAACGAAACTAATTTTACATATTAGTAAAGAAAATATTACATTTAGAATAGTCTGATGGGTGAAAATATGATCATTTGATGAGACAACAGCTGTGCTGCCTAAGGTAAGGAACAGAGCACAAGCTACTTTTGTTATTTTCTCAAATCATCAATATCCTATAGGTCGCATCATGCAGCCCATATATGTTTTGATTTCTAAGACATTCTAAGGTTTGTATCATTCACAACTAAAGTTGCCAAATAACTCTAAATCTAGCATATACAGTGCCTTCGGAAAGTATTCAGACCCCTTGACTTTTCCCACATTCTTACTTTACAGCCTTATTCTAAAATGGATTAAATAAAACAATTTCCTCAGCAATCTACACACAATACCCCAAAATAACAAAGAGAAAACAGGTTTTTAGAAAATGTATTAAAAATGAAAAACAGAAATACCTTATTTGCATAAGACCCTTTGCTATGAGACTAGGAATTGAGCTCAGGGGCATCCTGTTTCCATTGATCATCCTTGAGATGTTTCTACAACTTGATTGGAGTCCACTTGTGGTAAATTCAATTGATTGGACATGATTTGGAAAGGCACACAACTGTCTATATAAGGTCCCACAGTTGGCAGCGCTTGTCAGAGCAAAAACCAAGCCATGAGGTCGAAGGAATTGTCTGTAGCGCTCCGAGACAGGATTGTGTCGAGGCACATATCTGGGGAAGGTTACCAAAACACTTTTACATCATTCAAGGTCCCCAAGAACCCAGTGGCCTCCATCATTCTTAAATTGAAGAAGTTTGGAACCAGCAAGACTCTTCCTAGAGCTGGCCGCCCAGCAAAACTGCGCAATTGGGGGAGAAGGGCCTTGGTCTGGGAGGTGACCAAGAACCCGATGGTCACTCTGACAGAGCTCTAGAGTTACTCTGTGGAGATGGGTGAACCTTCCAGAAGGACAACCATCTCTGCAGCACTCCACCAATCAGGCTTTTATGGTGGAGTGGCCAGACGGAAGCCAATCCTTAGTAAAAGGCACATGACAGCCCACTTGTAGTTTGCTAAAAGGCACCTAAAGACTCTCAGACCATGAGAAACAAGATTTTCTGGTCTGATGAATAGAAAATTGAACTATTTGGCCTGAATGCAAAGCGTCACGTCTAGAGGCAACCTGGCACCATCCCTACTGTGAAGCATGGTGGTGGCAGCATCATGCTGTGGGGATGTTTTTCAGCGGCAGGGACTGGGAGACTAGTCAGGATCAAGGGAAAGATGAACGGAGCAAAGTACAGAGAGATCCTTGATGAAAACCTGCTCCAGAGCACTCAGGACCTCAGACTGGGGCGAAGGTTCACCTTCCAACAGGACAACGACCCTAAGCACACAGCCAAGACAACGCAGGAGTGGCTTCGGGACAAGTTTCTGTTCTGACTGTCCTTGAGTGGCCCAGGCAGAGCCCGGACTTGAACCCGATCAAACATCTCTGGAGAGACCTGAAAATAGCTGTGCAGCAATCCTCCCTATCCAACCTGACAGAGCTTGAGATGATCTGCAGAGATTAATGGGAGAAACTCCCCAAATACAGGTGTGCCCAGCTTGTAGCGTCATACCCGAGAAGGCTCGAGGCTGTAATCTCTGCCAAAGGTGCATCAACAAAGTACTGAGTAAAGGGTCTGAATACTTATGTAAATGTAATATTTGCATTTTTTATTTTTATATTTTATAACAAACAGTTTTTGCTTTGTCATTATGGGGTATTGTGTGTAGATTGATGAGAAAAAATGTGTTTAATCAATTTTAGAATAAGGCTGTAACCTAACAAAATTAGGAAAAAGTCAAGGGGTCTGAATATTTTCCGAAGGCACCGTAGGACCTGTTTCAAATTATCACTTTTACGCTCAACATAGCCACTTCATACGCTCTGTAATGGGAAAAATATATTCTTACTATAAAATCAGATAAAATAATGTAATAGCACGGGGTGTATAAGCATATCTTGTCAGCTAAATGAACCAGCCTACAGCCTATGAGCATAGCCAGATAACATATGCCTACAGTAGGCCAACTCCTATTCTCTTCTTCTGAAATACATTTTCATATGATAATGTTTCTTTAGACCTGACTAATCTAAATAATGGATTCATTGTGATGGTGTATATTCAATTGATATATTCAACTTTTCTAAATGTAGATGTTCCAAAGACGCGCATCAGTGGCTTGTATGCGTGGAGGCATGGAGATGCTAAACGTGATTATGTTCATTAACGGTCAATTACTGTGAGACCGGCAGTCTTTTGCATGACAATAACCGTCTGACAAAATGTCATGTCTGCCACAGCCCTATGCACTGGTCCTACCTGTGGGGGCCAGCTCCACGTCTCTCTTGACAAAGGCTTTTCTTTTCTCCCCCAGCAGCTGACTGGGGATCAGCCCAGCACTGCCTCCCTCCACACAACGACGAGCCTGACACACCCACAGGATGATACTCTCATCAATACTTAGACCCACCAGTACACACACTGTATACCGATAGGCACAAGTAGCCACATTTAGAGGTGATAGTATTGACAACAGAAGCAATACACTAAACAATGTGTGTTACATACAATACAGAAAAACAGAAAGGAAAACGCTGCACACTGCTGCTCATGCTCCCAGCTGATATTTATTTATGACAATGTTTCGACCCTTAGGTCTTCATCAGGCATCCATATCCCAGGTGGGGGTGGAAGATCCTATTTACAGGGGCAGTACTCAGTGACATCACTTCCTGAAACAGGAGGTAAAAAATAGGTTCACAATATTAACATTCAATATATCAAAATATATGTTCATATACAAGGAATGTGATCAATATTTACATACTATATTCTTACAATGTTCAATTAGGATTAAAAAAAACACAATTTGGACATATTGAAACTATAAAAACGTTTTCAAGTCAAACTCCTTGTTAAGGCCAAGAGGAGACAGTGTGTTGAGCCTGTGGATCCAGAAAGATTCCCTTTGAAGAAGTTTCTTCTCAATGTCCCCTCCCCTGCGTGACATATTGACCATTTCTATTCCAATGTATCTCAGAGACCTAATAAGATGTCCAGCTTGTACAAAATGGCAACCAGATTTTTTGGCTCACCTGTCCGTATATTGCTGCGGTGCTCACAGATCCGTATCTTAAGGCTTCTGCAGGAGAGCATGACATCACCTATACCAGGCAGGCACATTTTGAGTAGTAACGTACCTCTGACAGAGAATATCTGTACCTTTGTAGACTATGTTGTGAAACCCTGGGCGATCTCCCTCCCCACGTATACCTGAGACTCTATTGATTTTATTAATTTTTTTAAATCTGTGGACCATATACGAGTGGCGCAGTGGTCTAAGGCACTGCATCGCAGTGCTAGCTGTGCCACTAGAGATCCTGGTTCGAATCCAGGCTCTGCTGTAGCCGGCCGCAACTGGGAGACCAATGGGGTGGCACACAATTGGTCCAGGGTAGGGGAGGGAATGGCTGGCAGGGAGGTAGCTCAGTTGGTAGAGCATGGCGTTTGCAACGCCAGGGTTGTGGGTTGGGGGAATCGAACCCACAATAAAAAAGAATAATGTATGCACTAACTGTAAGTTGCTCTGGATAAGAGCGTCTGCTAAATGATGTAAATGTAATTCTATTCTGTGTACTTTTGATGTTACCAGTCTATATACTAACATCCCCCATCAGGGTGGCCTAGAGGCCCTCAAGTTCAACCTCAATGAACTTCCCCCTAATGCTCTTCCCAGCACCAATTGTATTGTGGACCTGGCTGAACTGGTATTAACCTCCAACTATTTTCTCTTCAGAGGAGACTTTTTCCTCCAGACCAAAGGGACAGCGATGGGGAGCACTATGTCTCCTAATTATGGTAACCTATATCTAGGAATGTTTGAAAAACAGGTGGTGCTGAATCCAGACCTTAACCCCTTTCTCTCCAATATTCTCCTAATTCTGAGATATTTGGATGACATTTTCGTGATCTATACAGGGACCCAGGAAGAACTTTTGGAATTGCATGCTTATCTAAACTCTATGAATGAACACCTTCATTTCAACATTAACTATGACCTATCACAAATCAGTTGTCTTGATGTTATTAAGGACAAAACCTCCTTCTCTACAGATCTCTATAGGAAACCTAAGGACAGGAATACCCTCCTTAGAGGTGACACCTTTCATCCACGTCCACTTATTAAAAGTGTCCCTATAAGTCAATTCAGTCGCATCAGAAGAATATGCAGCTCTGATGCCACGGACCTCACACAGAGGTTTAAGGAAAGGGGGTACAAAGACAATTGGGTAAAACATGCCAATGATCGTTTTGAAGGGCTAACACAGCTGGAAAGCCTTCAACCAAAAGTGAAAGAAAAAGCAGAACATGTCCCCTCATCCTTTACCCAATACTCAACATTGGGGAAGGCATTTAAGGAAATTATCAGGAAGCACTGGTACATTATTGACACTGACCCACAATTGAAACCCATTTTTAAATATCCCCCACGTATGGTCTTTAAAAGACCCCCAAACGTGAGAGACATTGTGGTTAAATCTGATTACCCACCAGAGAAAAGGGAAACTTTCTTGGACAAGGTTCCGGAGGGTAATTACAAATGTGGCCAATGTGCTCAATGCAGCTTCACGTACAAATGCAACTCATTTACCCACCCCCGCACAGTACAAAGATTTAAGATTACCTGCATGTCCACCAATGTTGTTTACATGTTGAATTGTCCTTGTGGTCTGTCTTACATAGGGAAAACCCGCAGAAGCCTTAAGATATGGATCTGTGAGCACCGCAGCAATATACGGACAGGTGAGACAAAAAATCTGGTTACTGTTCATTTTGTACAAGATGAACATCCTATTAGTTCTCTGAGATACATTGGAATAGAAATGGTCAAGATGTCACGCAGGGGAGGGGACATTGAGAGGAAACTTCTTCAAAGGGAATCTTTCTGGATCCACAGGCTCAACACACTGTCTCCTCTTGGCCTTAACGAGGAGTTTGACTTGAAACCATTTTATAGTTTCAATGTCCAAATTGTGTTGTTTTTTTATCCTAATTGAACATTGTATGAATATTTTATGTATATTACTATAAATATTGATCACATTCCTTGTATATGATCATATATTTTGATACATTGAATGTTAATATTGTTAACCTGTCATACAATTTTTACTTCCTGTTTCAGGAAATGATGTCACTGAGTACTGCCCCTATATATATGACCTTCCACCCCCACCTGGGATATGGATGCCTGATGAAGACCTAAGGGTCGAAACGTTGTTATAAATAAATATCACCTGGGAGCATGAGCAGCAGTGTGCGGCGTTTTCCTTTCTGTTTTTCATTAATTTACCTACAACTCCAGCACCTGCTGAAAGTACCTGGATGTGCGCATGTTTTTCAGGTTTTTTACATACAGTACAGTACATGGCAAAATAATCCCTATGGACCCACCTGCCACCAGTTGAGGTCATCCTGATTAACGATCTGCAGGATGTCACCGGTGTAGAACTTAAGCCCCGCCTCTTTACAAGGGATCAGGTTGTCATTGGCTGGGTCATAATCATAGTGACACTTCACAAACACCTGTGGGGAACAGGAAGAAGATACATACAGATGGTTACGAGTCTGTTATTGTTGGATAGAATTGAACATTTCGTACCAAATTCAAAAGCAGAAGCTCGAGTTGTGCACACTTCTAAATGCAAAGTTTACATTTGTTTATCGAAGTGGAAGTTTTGCTCTAGAGCATGCAGTATGTGCATTCAGAGTATACAGCTATATACAGTATTCCAGCTAATCACTGCAAGCCATTATCAACCAGAAAGCATAAAAACAAACCACTTTCTACAATCCTCAGTTGAACTACATTACTGTAAACATCAACACTTCCTCAGCAGCCATAACACCCTTTTGCTGACGACTTGTTTGTACTCTGACTATCTTCCCATCCCGGCTTTTCCACAGTCCACCAGCCACGGAACGAGGGAAGATAAAAGGGAAGAAATCCCCCCAAAAGACGTAAGGGATTACTCTGCCTGGTGGTATCCATGACAACCAGCCGGGGAAGAGGGGGTGAGCACAAGCAGACAGTGTGACACCGTCATAATCCACCCCTCAAAGTATATTCTTAGAGCCAGTAAATTATGTACAAACTGTCTAGTAGATTGAAGTTAATTGGCAGTGGCAGATTAATGCTCTTACCTTGGATTAGTATTTGGGTACAATAGTGGGGACCTGTCTGTGGGGTTTATAGCTTGTCTGTCTTGAGGCATGGGGCTCTTGTTTGTTTTTAACGTTTACCTGTCTGTTGGGCTGGTAGCATGTTGTTAAAGTAAGTGTTGTGTATGTTAACCCTTACCTGTCCACTGGTAGTTTCTTAGGTCACACTTTATTTGGATCGTCCGGATTGTCCATCTGTAGATTCTCTACTATCAACAAACTATCTGTTGATAAGCAACTGCTTGCTAAGGTTATGGTTAGGGTTAGAATAAGGGTAAGGCTTAAGGTTAGGGTAAGGGTTAAGTTTAGGGTTAGGATAAGGGTTTAGGTTAGGGTTAGTAGATAGTTAGTTGAAATGTTACTGATAGTCTGTACATAGTCTGTTGAGCATCTACAGATGGACTATCCCCCCAAAAAGTGTTTCCATTTGTTATTAACTCGTACCTGTCCTGGCGCGTGGCCCTCCTGATAGCTGGGGAGGATCTTGAGCACCACGCTGCCGCTGGCATCCTGCAGCATCTCCTGTAGCACCCTCGGGTCCTCGCCCACCTCCTTCCCGTTCACCTCCTTGATGATGTCACCCGCGTGGAGGAGACCCTGCTGGTCGATCATCCCGCCATGGAGGATCCTGGCGATCACCAGCTCCCCCGCCTCCACACGGAAAGTCACGCCCTGAACAGGTTCAAAACATAGAACCAAATGAGGATGTGTGGGGTCTTGCTACTTTGGCACAAACTCTCTCCTCTCTTCATTGTCCTTCTACACTGTCCTATATGTTCAATAAAATATCTAAAATGACACAATAATTGGCATTCCCTCTCTTGAAAAAAATACATGAATGATGATACACTACAGTTAATATTATACACTATGGTTAAAACCACTAGCCTGGTTGTGATTCAGCCAAAGGAGGGAAGAGTTGACTAAAACTCCTCAACTCTGAGTGCCATGCTATCAATAACAGATTGGTGATAGGCAAAGTGCAAGGTGGTACTAACAAGGTGTTCCCCAGCAACTTTGCGGATGCCAACCATCCGGACGGCATCTGGGGGCACGGGCTGGTTGCTGACGGGGAGCTCCATGTAGGCACAGGGGCTGGGGGGAGGGGTGTCACACACCTGGGACGCCACCGAGTCATGGGTCTCCAGCAGAGACTGGGAACCACTCGGCAGAGGGAGAACATTAGATTGACAGCAGACTAAGGCGACAAGAAATACTTTCTTGAGACTAAATAGTGGATTATGTGATGAAGGATATTTCTTCTCTCTACGTCTATGTAGGTGTATGTGTACATTGATGTCCACGTGAGTGTGTGGTTTAATGTGTATGGGTATGCGTGTGCACACTACGTGTGCGTCTGTGTGTGTACCTGAAAGTGGGGTTCGTTGAGGATGCGTGTGAGCTCGGCTGCGGTGTTGCTTTGGTGTGTGAAGGGACTCAGCTCTCGGAGGATCTCCTCGACCAACTCTACGTTGTTGTCCCTCACCGCCTCCAACCTGGTCTCCTCCAGACTCTCTGGCTCCTTCGGGACATAAGGAAACACACACACACACACACGTATACTTTTATTTGTTTACCTCCCGCTTTGGGCTGGATGTGTCAATGTGTAGTTCATGCATGCATAATCTATGAGCAGAATTACTGTCTTACCTCAATAAGCCACAAAAACCCTAGTTTCAAAGCGACTGTTTTTCTGGAAGCTGTGCTGCGCCATTTTCCCTACGTTTTCCCCCTCGTGGGTCAGCCCCCTAGCAATTTGAGTTCTAGCCAATGAGCTTCAGCCCCTCGCCATTTGAGTTACAGCTAGCAAAATGCACACCATTTTCGGGACCACTTTTGGCTCGTAAGTGCTACTTTCAGAACTACTGGCTAAAAAGTATAGAAAAGTACTGGAGAATCTCTTTAATATGAAAATAAATATGTTTGAGAATGGTTTTGCGTACTCTAAAAATAGTAAGTACACATACGTTGCACCTTAAAATATATATAAAAATCTTTGAAAATCCTATTTTTTTTTGTTCTCTGTGACTTTTATCTGATTAAATAAGTATTTTTCATCAAAGTAGAGTGGAAGCCATTAATATTTCACAGAGTCTCCAAGATCCGCCCAAATTTTCCTTTTAAAGAATGCCTGGGTGGCAGACTTTCTGTTTGAAGTTCATTCACAGAGGGAAATTAGTTGAAAGTCAGCTGATCATGTCTTTAATGTAAAAGCAGATGCTTGAAAGTAATTATTGAGAGAATTAGTGGACATTCAATTATCAACTGAAGGGATGGGCCAGACACAACCCTGGGGTCTGGAACTGAGTGGCATCTGGCACCAGCCAGGAGTTTAGGCTTCCAGCCCAGTGGTTGTCATAAGAGCAGATTTAGGATCCACCTATCTTTCCTTAAATGTAAACTTACTATGAAGAGGCATTAAGCAAATCTGTACTGGGATCAACACTTAAGGGCAAAGTGACCCACCTACACAGAGTATATGGGCCTCACTGACAGACCAAAACTGTAATTGAAACTCTTTGGGAATCATCCCACCTGGTGGACTAGTAGTGCAATTACATCATATATCTGGTTCATTGACAAACTGTGGTTCAAGGCAAATCAATATGCCAGGCCTCCCTTAGAAGTGCTAATTTTAGTCTGGGCTGTCACTTCTCATTTCCCCTGTAGGGAAGAGTTGTGTGTGTGTGTGTGTGTGTGTGTGTGTGTGTGTGTGTGTGTGTGTGTGTGTGTGTGTGTGTGTGTGTGTGTGTGTGTGTGTGTGTGTGTGTGTGTGTGTGTGTGTGTGTGTGTGTGTGTGTGTGTGTGTGTGTGTGTGTGTGTGTGTGTGTGTGTGTGTGTGTGTGTGTGTGTGTGTGTGTGTGTGTGTGTGTGTGAGAGAGAGAGAGAGAGAGAGAGAGAGAGAGAGAAAGAAACTCCTCTCAACATCTGACATCAAAGCAATCCAGCAGGAGTCATTAGTGCTGGGGCATGACAGTTCCACATCCTCAGATGTCGACTAGTTTGAGATCATATTACCCTCTTCATCAGTCCTCCTTGGGACAAGAGATTACCTCATTTAAATAATGACATGTACTTGCCCTAACTAATCACGAATAAATGAATAACAAAATGATAAAAGACCTGTTGGGCTTTTTTTTTAAGATGTGTGTCTTGGTAGCCTTTGTTCCAAACCAATCCCCTGTATTTCCAGCAACAGTACACAGACACTTCCCCTTTTATCACTGAGCAAGACTTCAATTAAAAGGTGCCCAACCCTTCTCCTTGGGGACCATTAATGAAACAAAAGGCTAAACACCTAATTTATTTCCTAAGCAATTGAATGATTCCCATTTCTGTCTCCTTTGTTCACAGCCGTGGTTTCCATTTCCCCTCAGCCATAGAGAGTGTTGTAATGACTTACAGCTCTCACTGCTATTTTCATTTGGTAGTAAATCCTCTAACGAATTTGCAAAGGTTGATGCGTCTCACCTTTTTTTAAATGCATGCCGGCTGAAGGGGGGTATCTGTTGCAATTACATGCTGTGATGCCTCTCACCTTTTATAGAATGCATGTTCAGAGGGAAGGTGTCAGTTCACATGGCATTGTCTCTTTTGCCATACAGGGTTGTGAGTTTGTGAAGGCTTGAATGAGTTATAGCTTCTGGGAACGTGCAGTGTCTTTTTGGCGCTGTAATTTCTTGGTTTTAGGACTGTGGGCCTTATTCAATCACTCTCTCTGGTTTGTGTGTGTGTGTGTGTGTGTGTGTGTGTGTGTGTGTGTGTGTGTGTGTGTGTGTGTGTGTGTGTGTGTGTGTGTGTGTGTGTGTGTGTGTGTGTGTGTGTGTGTGTGTGTGTGTGTGTGTGTGTGTGTATGTGTGTGTGTGTATGTGAGTGTGTGTCTGACCCTACATACTAGGCCTACATATTTCACCTTTCTCTGACTCACTATGAGGCTCTCTGTAGGCGTGTGAATACATCCTGCCATGTTTGAGTGTGGGTGTACTAGGTCTCTCTCTCTCTGACTCACCACGGGGCTGTCTATGATGCCCTTGAGGAAGATGAGGTCCAGGTCATTGGCAGTGGTGGAGCTGTTGCTGTCACTCAGGGTATCCAGGACCTGGGGGGGTACCGCTACACACAGAGACACAGAAACACTGATACAGATTCAGAGGAAAGAGTTACACCCAGCTTCACACATGACTGGCCCTTGGAAAGAGGAAAGACTCGCCCTTTTGCGAAGACAAGTTAAACTTAACGTTTACGTTTTGGAGGAGTTATCGCATTTCTACTGCCAAGGTTCAGGAGGTTTTCCGGACCATGTGATGTAAGCGGACCATGTGATCTATTAGTGGGCCCCACAAATACTGTAAGAACCTTGAATGGATCATCAGTTTGAGCTTTATCTCATAAAACCTTTAGCATGCAGCTAAATGTATAAAGCAAAGTATTGTTTTACAGGCTTTCAACTCAATTTACACCCCAGTCAGCAAGCTCCCCCCGTTAAACAAGATTTTTAACTGTACAGTATGCTGCCTCTGCATTTCTGCACCCAGCTATGAGTGACTAAGCTATGAGTGACTAAGCTATGAGTGACTAACGATGTCATACATCTATATGACATCAGCATGTCGTTAGCATGTTGCTCTCCAGTATAGGATATATTAGGACTTAAAAATATATATATATATAGTTAGTCACAATCAATGGCCGTATCCTACAATGTCATAGTATCTAATATATGGTCTGCCCAAGGTCTCAGTTGACCATCTTCTGCTATTGTTTAAAAATAGTCAATTTTGTGGTATCTTTCTCACAGAGAAAATAAAAGTACAGTATCTTCATACAGTATCTTCTCTCTAAATCACTACTGGGTAGTATTTGTGTATCTTAAAGGGGCAATCAGCAGTTGAAACAATAACAAAGCGTTTTCCAACCACTGTTTCAGTAAAAAGCTGAGGGAGAAATGTAACCACTCTCAAATTCATACACAGAGCTATGGATACAAGGACTGACCATCCATGATATCAACATTATAGTTTTAACCATGTTTTGAGGCTATACAGTGTTTGTTTACATTTACTTTGTTTAAATACATTAGAGTAAAACAAGCTTATTTTGGTTTGTGATGGGGTACGGCAGTTGAACTAAGCTCATAAGGCATTTATAAGTTATATTTTTCAAGAATCAATGGGTACATATAATTCATTTATAAGTCAACAAATGGATGTAGCAACTGCAGATTGCCCTTTAATGTAAAGTGTGACCCAAGACTCCGTCCACCAAAGCCCAAAACGTATGCAGGAAAAGATGGCGGCTGTTGTCTGGACAAGCAGTGAAGTAACAGTGTCAGTTCAATCTCCATTTAGGGGCCACATTATATGGCCTCATTAAAGTAGACCTTTGCTGGCTGCGACAGTGAGACACTGTGGGTCTTAATGGCTGTGTGGTGTGTTTATGGATGTGGGTTTCATATAGAAAGTGTGGCGGACCCATTTATCAGAGCTATGGACAGAGGAGATGGGTTGGGTAAGGGAGGAGAGGAGGAAGATGGGGATGGAGGAAGGAAAGGAGGGATGAAGGGAGGAAAGGAAGGGAGAGGAAAACAAAACTCACCAGGCTCTGTGCCAGTTGACGCCACAGGCATGTTGAGGCTTTAGTCAAACTGTGTCAGCTGCAGGCAGAGAGTAAGAGGAAGAGAGAGAGAGAGAGAGAGAGAGAGAGAGAGAGAGAGAGAGAGAGAGAGAGAGAGAGAGAGAGAGAGAGAGAGAGAGAGAGAAATGGGGGGGGGGGCATTAATAAACATTTCGTTTAATTAAAAATTTATTTTTATTGAGAATGTTTGCTCATGTGTGCATGCATGTGAGCCAGAACAGACATCCATTTTGAATGCAGTCATCAGAGCTGAAATGTATGGTAGAGACCTTCACGGTTCAAAAAAATTGGATCCGTTCTGAAATGGACCCGATATGCATAAATTAATTTTTAAAATATAAAACCCGTTCCGAACGGACCTGAGGACAACTAGACCCGTTCCGTATAGACCTGGTCGGATCCAGACCCATTCTGAATGCTACTTAATTAACCAGAGCAGATAAAACACGAGGGAGAGGAGGTAGAGAGAGGTGCAGGTGCCGTGCTGTGTGTGTAGGTTACTGTGAGTGTGAGCGAGTGACACAGGGAACAGGTCGGAGGGGAGAGAGACGAGAGACAGCAACCAACCAAGCCGACTCGTGCTATAGTAGACTAATAGCTGCCATAGCTAGGTTATTTATCATCCAACATGATTAAGTAGTACCGGTTTTGGCTGCATGAAACCGGGAGAAGCTAGTTAAGCTAGCTAGGCTAATTGAGGCGGCTGCATGCCCTTTCTCGTCCTACACAGTTACAAACAACAACAACTCCATTCAGAATATTAAGTAGTCGATGGTCGATGTAGCCTATCCTTTTTCTTTTAACTTTTAAATAAATCATTTTAATTGATTAGATCTCCTAACTTTTGCCCCACGTGAAGACTCTATGACTGTAGCCTATTGCCACTTTGATGACTTATGATTGGCCAACAACCACAAGCTACACGCGCCACTCTCGTGAAAAGCAAAGAGCAGCAGCATAAACTATGCAATTTCTCTATCTCTCTACTGCAGTAGTCGCGTTCGGATCTGTATGGGTCCTTCCGGACAAGTCAGTTAAAATTACACATAACCAAGACCCGACAATCATATCAGAAACGACCCAGACCCGTGACATTATTTAGAATTCTGGATCTGGACCCGCTCGGTCCCGGATCGGGTCTCGGGTATTCGGGTAGAGGTGGATCCATGAAGACCTCTAATGTACAATAACGATACACATTTATACCAGCATAGAATCCAGCAGGTGCATTTGGTATTTTTTTCTTACTATAATATTCACCAGCAGGGAGTGCTGTTTTCCCACCAGCAGATTATATTCAAATTTGAACGATGGACTACATTTACATTTACATCATTTAGCAGATGCTCTTATCCAGAGCGACTTACAAATTGGTGCATTCAACTTATGATAGCAAGTGGGACAACCACTTTCTTTTTCTTTTTTTTTCTTTTTTTATGGGGGGTGGGGGAAGAAGGATTACTTTTATACTATTCCAGGTATTCCTTAAAGAGGTAGGGTTTCAAGTGTCTCTGGAAGGTGGTCAGTGACTCCGCTGTCATGGCATCGTGGGGGAGCTTGTTCCACCATTGGGGTGCCAGAGCAGCGAATAGCTTTGACTGGGCTGAGCGGGAACTGTGCTTCCGTAGAGGTAGGGGAGCTAGCAGGCCAGAGGTGGATGAACGTAGTGCCCTCGTTTGGGTGTAGGGTCTGATCAGAGCCTGAAGGTAAGGAGGTGCCATTCCCTTCACAGCTCCGTAGGCAAGCACCATGGTCTTGTAGTAGATGCAAGCCTCAACTGGAAGCCAGAGTGTGCGGAGGAGCGCGGTGACATGAGAGAACTTGGGAAGGTTGAACACCAGACAGGCTGCAGCGTTCTGGATAAGTTGAAGGGGTTTAATGGACTACCAATAAGCACTGATGTTTTCCTTGACTTATATACACTGAGTGTACAAAACATTAGGAACACATTCCTAACACTGAGTTGCACCCTGTTTTGCCCTCAGAACAGCCTCAATTCATTGGGGCATGGACTCTACAAGTCATCAAACCGGCAATAGGCAACAGTCATAGAGTTAGGAGATATCTAATCAATGGAAGATGGAATTAAAAAATGACAGAATTCAAAGTTAATTGAGAAGGATAGGCTACAATGACCAAGAGCCAACAGGTAGGCTGCTATTCTGAATGGAGTTGTTGTTATTTGTAACTGTAGGATGAGAATGCGCATGCACTGCAGCCTCAATTAGCCTAGCTAGCTAACATTAGCCAGCTTAACTAACTTCTCCCGGTTTGATGCAGTCAAGACAGGTACTACATAATCATACTGGATGATAAATAACCTAGTTATGGCGGCTATTAGTCTACTATAGCGCGAGTCGGCTTGGTTGGTTGCTGTCTCTCCTCTCTCCCTCCCTGCTCCCCGTTTCACTCGCTCACACAGTACGGCCCCTCTCCCGCCTGCTAGAGCAGCACCTCTCTCTCCCAAGTGCTTTATCAGCTCTGGTTAATTAAGTAGCTTAAAAAATGACTTTTCTGCTGCTTTCCTCGGATCAAATCGGACCGGGTCTGGATCCAACCAGGTCTATATGGAACGGGTCTAGTTGTCCTCAGGTCCGTTCAGAACGGATCTCTATATAATTTTTTATTTATTTATGCATATCTGGCTCGGGTGGGAAAGCCCCAGGTCCATTTCGGAACGGGTCCAACTTTTTGCACCCGTGAATACCTCCAATCTAAACCTTTGTTTCGGATTTCTTTTAACCCTTCGACGGTGTGCGGGTATCTATTCTCCCAGGACAATGTAAGGAGACATGAACAAGAAAGAAGGCCTGCGCCGTCACAGACAAAGTGGGCATCTGGTGTGGCTAATCCATGGTATCCATGACAACAGGCTCAATGTATGGTAAGAATGGGGAGGTGGGGGCAATAAAGGAGAACAAAAAGAGAGAGCAGCGGTCCCACCCCACTCCATCACCACCCCACCAACACTCATCCCCCGAAGAGGAGATAGTAAAAACCATGCAGAGAGGTCCTGTATATGTCGAACGCTGAAAGGAGATGGTTTAAGAGAGAGCATGATACATAGAGACTGAGAAAGAGAAAGAGAGAGAAAGTGAGAGAGAGAGAGAGAGAGAGAGAGAGAGAGAGAGAGAGAGAGAGAGAGAGAGAGAGAGAGAGAGAGAGAGAGAGAGAAAAAGAGTGGGACAGTAAGAAGAAACGAGACAAAGAAGGAGAGAGAGACACAGAGGGCGGGACGACAGACAGAGGGAGAAAGAGAGACAGAGAGGGTGAGAGAGTGAGAGTGAGACATACAATGAGAGTTAGACAGCAAGACTAGAGAGTGCATGAAAGAGACACAGAAAAGTAGCGAGAGTAAAATTAAAGAAGCAGAAGAAAGAGATGAAAATCCTATTTCAGCAAACAATAATAAGAACCTGAGGCGGCAGACAGACAAATCAATCAGACAAATGTATTCAACCAACACACTCAACAAGCCATTTTTCTGCATCACAGTGTTTTGTTAACTTCTGCTAGACAGATGTCGGACAGATTCCCCTCATTTACAGACTCTTCCGAGTCAGTGGTTGTTTGTCCAGGATCAAAACAACTCATGTTACTGGGCAACAAGACAGGCAGTAAGTAATGAGGAGGAGGATAGCATCCACATGAATGACTCACATAGATTACACCTGCTTCTACCACTACTGCAGTTATTACACTTCTGTATTGGATATGTATTTGTTTAATCTGTTATATACAGTACCAGTCAAAAGTTTGGGTTTTTCTTTACTTTTACTATTTTCTACATTGTAGAATAATAGTGAAGACATCACCACTATGAAATAACACATATGGAATCATGTAGTAACCAAAAAAGTGTTAAACAAATCAAAATATATTTTATATTTGAGAATCTTCAAAGTAGCCACCCTTTGCCTTGATGACAGCTTTGCACACTCTTGGCATTTTCTCAACCAGCTTCATGGGGAATGCTTTTCCAACAGTCTTGAAGGAGTTCCCACATATGCTGAGCACTAGTAGCCATTTGATTAGCTGTTCAGGAGTCTTATGGCTTGGAGGCTGTTTAGAAGCCTCTTGGACCTAGACTTGGCGCTCTGGTACCGCTTGCCGTGCGGTAGCAGAGAGAACAGTCTATGACTAGGGTGGCTGGAGTCTTTGACAATTTTTAGGGACTTCCTCTGACACCGCCTGGTATAGAGGTCCTGGATGGCAGGAAGCTTGGCCCCAGTGATGTACTGGGCCGTACGCACTACCCTCTGTAGTGCCTTGCAGTCGGAGGCCGAGCAGTTGCCATACCAGGCAGTGATGCAACCAGTTAGGATGCTCTCGATGGTGCAGCTGTAGAACCTTTTGAGGATCTGAGGACCTTTTCAGTCTCCTGAGGGGGAATACGTTTTGTCGTGCCCTCTTCATGACTGTCTTGGTGTGCTTGGACCATGTTAGTTTGTTGGTGATATGGTCACTCTGCGGTAATAGTGACTGTTGGTTTGATTTACAACAGACAGTGGCACCAATTACATTTCATTAGATGGATACAACTAGTGAATGTGATGAGGAGTGAAATTGTCATTGCTCATCTTCAAATAACATTTAATTTCAGGAGAAATGTATGACTGTTGTCAAAACATTAATAAAATAAACATATCTGTAAAATGGTAAGAAGACAAACATGTCCTGTTTCAGTGAATCCAACCATATCTGTCCTGTGAAATATTTAATTAGATGTGATGGTGTTCCAACTTCCATGTGTGCACTTGGCTGCCAGTGGTGATGTCTACCTTCCATCCATCTATCCAGAATACCAAGCCAGCAGCTCTCCTTTCCTCTCTGTCCGCTGGTCTGCTCTAATAAGCTAGGGCTGAAAATAGTCCCTCTCTAGGGAGAGCCACAACACACACAGACACAGACACACACACAGAGGCCCAGTCCAATACCACCTATGCCAGAAACCAAAGGTCCCCCAGGATGCTATTCTCACACCAAGGACTGAGTGTGGTCGATCTGGTCGGCTATATCTGTCGACACTCTGACTGATAGACAGAACTGCTGTATAACACAGGGCTATCGACCTATAGATATGTGGTCAGACAAGCCTAGCTCTCTGTAGGTATCCAGGAACGTATGAGATGGACCGCCTCCTTTCTTCCCCGTCAGCCAGTTGCTATGACGATCTGCTACTACAGTCTGCAGCCGCAGGGATCGGGACGCATATTTTCAGCGCATGGTGCATGTTAGAGGGGCTGCTGGGATGGGGAGCAGGGGGAACGTGGGTAGAGGAGCACCGTCAGCAGGGGTGATTAATCTAAGCTATACACACACATACACACACACACAGACACACACCATTCCATCATTCCACCACTCATGCCAATGCTATAGGTGGGGAAACAAAGCAGCCTTCCAGCCTCCCCAGCTTGGGCGCTCAAAAAAAGGAAAAGGTGATTATGCCATGAGAGGAGGTAGTCAACCAATGGGATGTATTGCTTTCTACCCCGCCCCTTTAACGCACATTCACACTGCTGCTAGGCTAGGCATTGTGTAAGCCCCTCAAGCAGGAGAAGAGGAGAAAGAGAGGGAGTACATCTAGAGATATCTAGGGCAATATGGTTAATCAATCCATAAAGCCACTGATAGATGTGGTGGCTTGTTTGGCTTTTATGCACAAAATGTCACCTAAGAGTGTATACATGGGGGAAGATTATTCTAACACAAAAACTAAACAACGGTTGGAATGTCTGATCTAAGCCATACTCAAATTATTTAAATAAAATGTCTATTTTTTAGGAGCAAGTCTGTGTGTGCAGTTATTTCTTCTGCATTTGCATTAGATTATTATGTGCAGTCAGCAATTTCCATGGCAGAATGCCCTGTACATTATTTTGTACTGTGACTTGGCAGATACAATGGCATCTAATATTGATGACTTGTATGCTGAATTATGATTCTGCCAAACAGTATGAAACAATATAAAAATGATCATTTGTATAATTTAATCATGCATTTGAGCACTTAGCAAAGCAGTAAGCGTTACAATAATTTGCCAAACAATAACTGGAAGAGATAGTAGGGTTAGGGGAAAATAGTAAATGAAAATATTCTTTTTTTTAATTTTTATATGGGGGATAGGAAATGATGCAGACATTTACATTGATGGAAGCCACAATCTATCTGCAATATTAAAGCTGATCTTGGATAGAAAATAACCTAAAAAACTGTAGGGAGCACCCAAAACATCCACTTGCTTTTTCGACTATTGTACCTATTTTATCTAAAATAAAGAGATCCTGATTACTGTACATTGTTCCACTACTAAACTAGCTCAGTAGCTCTACTCCTAAATTTGAACCTTGCTACCACAAGACCCGCCACAGTGCTCCTAGTCGATGGTAGATAACACACAGATCCCTAGGGAGGTTTCCTTCATCACCTCCCTCCTCATGTTGGGGGGTTATTAACCATAGGGCAGGCAGTCCACTTGGGTAGTTAATATCCCCTTTCCACTATTCTCCATTCCTCCCTCCCATTGCCTTTCTCTATCCATTTCTCCTCACTCATAATGGGCAGTCCATGTGGGTAGTGCATATTCTCTCGCCATCCTTATCGCTCATCCCTCCACCTCCTCCCACCCTCCCATTCCTCTCTCCATCCTTTTCTCCCTCCCATCTCTTTCCCGTCCCTCTCCCTCTCTCTCACCATCCTTCTCATTATCCCTCTCTCATTTTAGCAGACGCTCTTATCCAGAGCGACTTACAGTTAGTGAGTGCATACATTCTTTGTGTGCCGCCCCATGGGTCTCCCAGTCGCGGCCGGCTACGACAGAGCGTGGATTCTAACCAGGATCTCTAGTGGCACAGCTAGCACTGCGATGCAGTGCCTTAGACCACTGCGCCACTCTCTTCTCTCTCTCCATCCCTCTCTCCTTCCTCTCTCCCTCCCTCTCTCCCCTCCTCCACATACACGTCATGCTGTGGCCTCTTGTACTAACGACACCATGTCCAGGCCCTAACGAGATCACACGCTGATGTGAACTCCATCTGCTCCCCTCATTGCCCCCCACCCCTCCCTGACCCCGTCATCCACGTCACCCCCTAAGAGATAGGCTACATGCCCCATCTGCTTGTGTCACAATATCTGTCCCCCTCTCTCTAAAGACTTTGGTGTGTGCATGGCTCCCATCAACACAGTGTGTTAGCCAGTCACATTGCATTTTGTGGTTTGTTCCAAAGACTCAGTTGAGAGAGAGAGAGAGAGAGAGAGAGAGAGAGAGAGAGAGAGAGAGAGAGAGAGAGAGAGAGAGAGAGAGAGAGAGAATATTTATTGTTTATTTCACTTTTGTTTACTATCTACATCACTTGCTTTGGCAATGTTAACACACGTTTCCCATGCCAATAAAGCCCTTAAATTGAATTGAATTGAATTGAGAGAGAGAGAGAGAGAGAGAGAGAGAGAGAGAGAGAGAGAGAGAGAGAGAGAGAGAGAGAGAGAAAAACGGGATGTTTAGTTTTAAGAGATTGATCTCTTCAATTCCATTATTCAAATTACTAATAAGCCCTTATTATCAATACATTTCACGTCTGATATCAATGCATTGTCACCGACATATTTTCAAAAGAAATATTATTTTTTCACTGCCACCACAGAATTATATGATTGGCTTTGAACTAATCACATGGTTTTACTTTAATCGGGAAAGTGAAATTGGATTTCCATCAAGGACTGTCCACTTTCACTAGTGTGCTTCAACGTACGGGATACAAAACAGAAAACGCAATGTTCCAAAGGTCTGATTCTTACACCTGAGCAAACTCCTCCACACCCCAGATGGAGAGAAAGAGAGAGAGTATCTGCTAAAGACATGCACCTTGTCTGGTTAGGTGCGTCTTATAGCCTACATGACATGTGTGATATTATGATCCTACTGTACCTTGCCAAAAGTCTGCGCGTGCAGGTGGTGTGCGTGCGTGAGTGTGAGTGTAGAGCGCGCATTGTATTGTTACACCATGCACCAATTTACCAGACTATTCAGGAATTATATTCCTCCATTAACGAAAATACTGTATTACAAAACAGTCTTCATATTATTTAGAATGAATTAAAATTACTGAATGTAACCGTTATCTTTGGTGCGTAGCCGATAGCTGACACCCACATATGGTAGCCAGATAGCCCACCTAACGCTTGGGGTCTGTAACCGAGACAGAGAAACGCATACATAATTTATCTAACATAAAACACAATTATGTATATTTGTATAGAAACTGGGTTCGGTTAGGCTATGGCTAGATCGCACCATTTGAGTATTTGTCTGACTCTGTATCTACGTTATCGGAATAATCTACTATTTGACAGCATAATGCCCCCACACGCAAACATGCACAACGAAAAACAGCTAAAATCAAATAGACCATCTGTCATGCATTCCACTGAAAATATATCTTAGAATTTCAAAACATAAAAACATTCAAAACGCAATTCTACATAACGGGACTGCACTAACCTGTTCGGTCTCGTGGTCGCGTCGTTGTCTCCGTTTAATTTGAGATCTCTGAACCGCTACTGATTGTCAAAACGCTGTAAAGTCGTCGCGATGGAGATTTAAACGGGCAATGCACTTCTTTCCTCAATGTGGGCCCCACCAACTACGCATGGCCATATTGTACAGTCGTGGTCAAAAGTTTTGAGAATGACACAAGTATTGGTCTTCACAAAGTTTGCTGCTTCAGTGTTTTTAGATATTTTTGTCAGATGTTACTATGGTATACTGAAGTATAATTACAAGCATTCCATAAGTGTCAAAGGCTTTTATTGACAATTACATTAAGAGTATGTAAAAAGTCAATATTTGCAGTGTTGACCCTTCTTTTTCAAGACCTCTGCAATCCGCCCTGGCATGCTGTCAATTAACTTCTGGGCCACATCCTGACTGATGGCAGCCCATTCTTGCATAATCAATGCTTGGAGTTTGTCAGAATTTGTGGGTTTTTGTTTGTCCACCCGCCTCTTGAGGATTGACCACAAGTTCTCAATGGGATTAAGGTCTGGGGAGTTTCCTGGCCATGGACCCAAAATGTTGATGTTTTGTTCCCCGAGCCACTTATTTATCACTTTTGCCTTATGGCAAGGTGCTCCATCATGCTGGAAAAGGCATTGGTCGTCACCAAACTGTTCTTGGATAGTTGGGAGAAGTTGCTCTCGGAGGATATGTTGGTACCATTCTTTATTCATGGCTATGTTCTTCGGCAAAATTGTGAGTGAGCCTACTCCCTTGGCTGAGAAGCAACCCCATGAATGGTCTCAGGATGCTTTACTGTTGGCATGACACAGGACTGATGGTAGCGCTCACCTTGTCTTCTCCGGACAAGCTTTTTTTCCGGATGCCCCAAACAATCGGAAAGGGGATTCATCAGAGAAAATGACTTTACCCCAGTCCTCAGCAGTCCAATCCCTGTACCTTTTGCAGAATATCAGTCTGTCCCTGATGTTTTTCCTGGAGAGAAGTGGTTTCCTCGCTGCCCTTCTTGACACCAGGCCATCCTCCAAAAGTCTTTGCCTCACTGTGCGTGCAGATGCACTCACACCTGCCTGCTGCCATTCCTGAGCAAGCTCTGCACTGGTGGTGCCCCGATCCCACAGCTGAATCAACAATTCGTGGTCCTCTGTAGCTCAGCTGGTAGAGCACAGCACTTGTAACGCCAGGGTAGTGGGTTTGATCCCCGGGAAAACCCATACACAAAAATGTATACACGCATGACTGTAAGTCGCTTTGGATAAAAGCGTCTGTTAAGTGGCATATTATTATTATAACTTTAGGAGACGGTCCTGGCGCTTGCTGGACTTTCTTGGGCGCCCTGAAGCCTTCTTCCCAACAATTGAACCTCTCTCCTTGAAGTTCTTGATGATCCGATAAATGGTTGATTTACAGTGGGGAAAAAAAGTATTTAGTCAGCCACCAATTGTGCAAGTTCTCCCACTTAAAAAGATGAGAGAGGCCTGTAATTTTCATCATAGGTACACGTCAACTATGACAGACAAAATGAGAAAAAATATCCAGAAAATCACATTGTAGGATTTTTAATGAATTTATTTGCAAATTATGGTGGAAAATAAGTATTTGGTCACCTACAAACAAGCAAGATTTCTGGCTCTCACAGACCTGTAACTTCTTCTTTAAGAGGCTCCTCTGTCCTCCACTCGTTACCTGTATTAATGGCACCTGTTTGAACTTGTTATCAGTATAAAAGACACCTGTCCACAACCTCAAACAGTCACACTCCAAACTCCACTATGGCCAAGACCAAAGAGCTGTCAAAGGACACCAGAAACAAAATTGTAGACCTGCACCAGGCTGGGAAGACTGAATCTGCAATAGGTAAGCAGCTTGGTTTGAAGAAATCAACTGTGGGAGCAATTATTAGGAAATGGAAGACATACAAGACCACTGATAATCTCCCTAGATCTGGGGCTCCACGCAAGATCTCACCCCGTGGGGTCAAAATGATCACAAGAACGGTGAGCAAAAATCCCAGAACCACACGGGGGGACCTAGTGAATGACCTGCAGAGAGCTGGGACCAAAGTAACAAAGCCTACCATCAGTAACACACTACGCCGCCAGGGACTCAAATCCTGCGGTTTCAGATGTGTCCCCCTGCTTAAGCCAGTACATGTCCAGGCCCGTCTGAAGTTTGCTAGAGTGCATTTGGATGATCCAGAAGAGGATTGGGAGAATGTCATATGGTCAGATGAAACCAAAATAGAACTTTTTGGGTAAAAACTCAACTCGGTCGTGTTTGGAGGACAAAGAATGCTGAGTTGCATCCAAAGAACACCATATCTACTGTGAAGCATGGGGGTGGAAACATCATGCTTTGGGGCTGTTTTTCTGCAAAGGGACCAGGACGACTGATCCGTGTAAAGGAAAGAATGAATGGGGCCATGTATCGTGAGATTTTGAGTGAAAACCTCCTTCCATCAGCAAGGGCATTGAAGATGAAACGTGGCTGGGTCTTTCAGCATGACAATGATCCCAAACACACCGCCCGGGCAACGAAGGAGTGGCTTCGTAAGAATCATTTCAAGGTCCTGGAGTGGCCTAGCCAGTCTCCAGATCTCAACCCCATAGAAAATCTTTGGAGGGAGTTGAAAGTCCGTGTTGCCCAGCGACAGCCCCAAAACATCACTGCTCAAGAGGAGATCTGCATGGAGGAATGGGCCAAAATACCAGCAACAGTGTGTGAAAACCTTGTGAAGACTTACAGAAAACGTTTGACCTGTGTCATTGCCAACAAAGGGTATATAACACAAAGTATTGAGAAACTTTTGTTATTGACCAAATACTTATTTTCCACCATAATTTGCAAATAAATTCATTAAAAATCCTACAATGTGATTTTCTGGATTTTTTTTCTCATTTTGTCTGTCATAGTTGACGTGTACCTATGATGGAAGTTACAGGCCTCTCTCATCTTTTTAAGTGGGAGAACTTGCACAATTGGTGGCTGACTAAATACTTTTTTTCACCACTGTAGGTGCAATCTTACTAACAGCAATATCCTTGCCTGTGAAGCCCTTTTGTGCAAAGCAATGATGACGGCACGTGTTTCCTTGCAGGTAACCATGGTTAACAGAGGAAGAACAATTATTTCAAGCACCACCCTCCTTTTAAAGCTTCCAGTCTGTTATTCTAACTCAATCAGCATGACAGAGTGATCTCCAGCCTTGTCCTCGTCAACACTCTCACCTGTGTTAACGAGAGAATCACTGACATGATGTCAGCTGGTCCTTTTGTGGCAGGGCTGAAATGCAGTGGAAATGTTTTTTTGCGATTAAGTTCATTTTCATGGCAAATAGGGACTTTTAATGCAATTAATCTGATCACTCTTCACAACATTCTGGAGTATATGCAAACTGCCATCATAAAAACTGAGGCAGCAGACTTTATGAAACTTAATATTTGTGTCATTCTCAAAACTTTTGACCACGACTGAAGAATAGATATCCTGTCCCTGCCTTTTTAACAGTCTTTCTAAACTAGTAAACAAATAATTATTGCAGACCCATCTAATGCGTTTACAATAACAAAGAAATACAATTAGGCCTACAATAAGTCAAGAACACACACATGTTTTTGATAAAAATAAGTGATTTCCATTACATGTCAAGGATTTACATGATTTTCATCACATGATCTGTGTGTAATCCTTATGCTTTAAATGAATATTCTTAAGAAGAAATACACATTTGTTTGGGTTAAAGCCACACTCTAAGTTGTGCAGAGCATTATTAAAGTATCATACACAATGGCTTAATAGGTCCTTATTGCGTTGGTTGTGATAAGGTAAGACAGAGCATCTATGAGTTACATTCTCAGAAATCATGGCTATTCAATTCGTTGAAATGGCCAATGAGCAAATGGAAATCTTATGGATTGTGGCTTTAATGGAACTGAATCTTCAAGATGTCAATCTATCAAAAATGCTATAATTCCATATGCTCTTCAATGTAACTCATACAAATATGCTAAGTCAATAATTGTACTTATATTATGTATACATGTATATAATTTATAGGCTGCTTATAATATATGTACTCCATTATAATATACATGTATTTCAGAAAATCAGTATTTACTAATTCAATCAGTGTTCACGTTGTATTCACTATGCCCCTCATGTTCATGTCAGGTAGCTGCCTTACAGGAGTGATATCTACTGGAAGAAGATAAGTATTACAGTTAGGAGGAATCATCTGCATTGAAATCAAGATGAGACATCAGGGTAAGGCAGAATTTACATAGCCTGATATCCAGTTCTTGCACCAGACACAACAGATGTCTGATTTTCAAGCCGGCTAGTAGAAGATACCCATACCCTTACAGTAACATGGTTTGGAAAGTCCTCACAGAGGGGGTCATCCATTTTCAACTAGATGTGATGTCTTCTGCTCATCAATACATTATTTTACTCCAAGAGCTCCTTTTAAAACACCACAATAATTTTGACTGTAAGAATGAATGAGACACAATAATCTATCTTGTCATAGTCATCCATCAAACTTTAATCACACACAAAGCATTTATACAGTACCAACAATAAAATATGATTATCTGTTAAGACATACAGCAGTGAAGGTTACACATATGATTTCATCAATCACTATATATTTTGTATTCTATATCTTAATTAAATAATTCATTATTTACAATTGTCTTTATGTGAAGAAATGAGGCAGAGACTTCGAGTGAGAGAGAGAAGTCTGAGAGAGTGAAAGAGGGGGAAGGAGGGTTAGGTATTTAAGGTTGATTTTACATTGTCTTAAGGTCTGTGATGGTCATTGGTTGTGGTCAGGGGTCAGATGGTGAGGCAGTTGTGGGAGGCACTGGTCGGCCTCTCCAGGTATTGGTGGACACCTGGAGAGAATGCCCAATGAGAATGAAAGAGGAATCACCACATGTAGGAGTCGTCATATCTGGAGAGGGAACAGAGGGAAGAGGGAGAGAGGGAGAGAGGGAGAGAGAGAACAATGTCATGTGGAAATGTACATTTGGTTTACTCCTGGGCTACCCAAAGACACACCTACTAAAAGTTGTGCATGCCAGTCTTTTCCTATACAGTAGGTGGCTGTAGCCGATAAAGCAGCCATTCTTTGATGCTACCCTATTGAAATAACCCCAGAAACAAAGAGATATCAGTCTTTGCATCTTCCGTTGAAATTGTGTTGGAAATGTTTGATATCTTTGATGGACTGACCTTGATCTCTGGTCTCTCTCTGCGTTGTTGCCGAACAGCAACTCTGACATCACTCCCTCCTGGGTGGACCTCTTCCCATACCTAGAAAAAAGGAAGGAAGAAAGAGAGAGAGAGAGAGAGAGAAAAGACTGTCAAACTTCCACTCCCCTCTAAGCATACTGCAGGATGATCCCACTTCTCAATGACAGCTAGAACATTTTGCTGTCTGAATGTGACTAAAGGTGCCAAGGTAGCTGTCCGAGGTGTGTGTAATGGGAGAGGGGGGATATAATTATGTGTATGTCTGAAACTTGACCATGTCAGCCCACAAACTCCCACAGACACTGGAGCCACCAGACAAGGCCAATTATAACCTAGTGAGTCAGAGCTCCTTTCCTCTGAAAATATGCTGTTCGAGGCCTTTCTTGCTCAACTACCAAATATAATGAGGGTTTTAAATGGCATGATAATGTAGTTCTCTGTAGTAAGGTAGGTCATAGACTGAGAAACTACGCTTGGATTGTTCATGCAAAATCTAATTGTTCTTCTTTCCGGTGTGTTTGTCTGTTTGTGTATGAGCACTCCCTGCACAGATGAAGTCTGTACAAATGATCAATTTCTCTTTGAAATGTAAATTGGAAGTTGAATATCTCTGAGGGATTTGGCTGGAATTGCTTCCTCTGTGGGGAAAACTTTTTGAGTGGAAGATGTTCACTTTCCCATCATGCCACCTAACCTGCCATTCATAATGGCTATGCAATTTTATGCTCCAATTCAACCCCACTGGGCACTCCAAAGCGATGCCGGTGAAGCGGAGGTAAGCATGATCAGCCAGCCTTCTAAGAAAGCGACCGAGGCAATCACACCTGCTCCATAGACAGCGGGTTGTAACAAGATGTAAAAGGGGACCATCATTGTCAGACCATGCACTCATCTCTCCACTTAGAAACCACTTTGTGAGGTTGCAGAAGACAATATTATTGTTATATATATTTTTGATTCCAGGAAAATCAGTGTTCTTGCTGCAGGCAAAGCTTCTCTAATGTTCAAATTAGCATTTCCGATTGATCATTCATATTTGGCGGCAGGTAGGTTAAGAGCGTTTGGCCAGTAACCGAAAGGTCACTGGTTTGAATCCCCAAGCCGACTAGGTGAAACATCTGCCGATGTGCACTTGAGCAAGGCACTTAACCCGAATTGCACCTGTAAGTCACTTTGAAAAGAGTGTCTGCTAAATGACTAAAATGTTAAATGTAGTCCAATGTGTTATTATGACAGACAAGAAGAACAAACTCCACTAAGTGTCATCCTCCTGGACTATAAAGATCTGATCTTCACTTTTCCAGTATATTATTGGTCGTCATCCAGGCCATTGTGATATTATGACAACTTAAATGTGGATGCTATATGATAATGGTTTATAAAAGAGTAAAAATGTTGCCCTCTAAGTTGAATGTAAGAGGGTTGGATATATTTTCTTAAAGATCAATGGCCTATTTGAATATCATGAATAATATCAGGTGTGCCTGATTCAGTGCCATTTCAGCATAAGACATAGACCACCTATTCAACCCAGACATCACCATATCAATATAGAATATGTTATAGGGAACCTGCAGGCACACAGAGATCCATAATTCGATTTGGAGACTTTGCGTGGGTCTGTCATCACCGGTTGTATTGATATGGCATTATTTATATGGAGGGCTTAAAGCTTTTTGAGAGTGCCCTGTAATAAATGTTGAAAATATATATAATGGTATATTAAGAGCTTGATGCAAAAATAAGAGCAGAAAACTCAGGGGCCACTGTCACAGTAGACTACTTAACCTACACTGGAATAAACATTAAAAACAGTTCCATTTGCCATAAAAAAACGAGGTATATCGTTTATAACTTAATAGAAAACATGTCCTTTGATGTTAGGACTAGGAAGAAAGATAATTTTAATGGCAAAAGCTGCTGCGTAGAGTGCCATATGGCGCGCGCAGGGTCTGCTTACCTCTGTCTCGTGATGAGATTGATGTAGTGTCTGAGTGCGGTGTAGTATTTGGCCAGCTCTTCAGGAGGCGCGTCTTCTCCGGGGTTCTCCGGTTTAGGTGGGTAGGCGTCCACGAAAGTCCCGAGACACACCAGCACGCACAACACCAAGGCGACCAAGATGGTCCAGGGTTTCAGCATAACGGCCATCTGTGGTCAGGAGAAGAGGGTTAGGGAGCACGTGATTGTTAAATGTTAAAAAGTCTCAACCGAGCTAAATAATACAGCCTAAATAGCCTACCAATCAATATTACACCAATTTCATAGATGAGCAGGCATCCTAATAAAAATATGTATTAGAAGGCTAACATCGTGCGCAATGATGTCCACCTGTTTGTAATGGATCATTTCGATCCTGCATTTTTCTTTAATTAAATCTGCATTTTCTGTAGGCTACTGAATGCGTCTTGAGAGGAAGTTACAGTACAAGCTAATTATCCATGTTTGATTACTAAACTGTTATAGGAATGCATGTTGTGCCTACAGAAATCACGACTTCATCCAAATTTAATTTGCGCAACTTTCGCGCCGTAGCTGTCCATGGTTCTGAAATGCTTTTTCTAGTATTTTCTAGCATTTTCAAACCAACTCCAGTTGGGAAAACGATTCTAGCTGTAGGTTTCAACATGCAGAGCTTTGAATAGGGGATCGGACCATTGAAATGTTTTCAATGACGAACTGCACAAATAGCTACTCATTTTTTATGTCCAAAGATGCAAAGAAATGTAAGCGTCCGCACCATGAGAGCTTAAAAGTAATACAAGTAAAACCAGCAAACATTTAAAATGCACAAGACTAAAAGTTATACTTACTTTGAGAAGACTTGACGTGAGCTACAGGTAGTTAAGACAACAGGTGTCTGCGTCCAGCAGTGTAGATTCTATTGCTTGGCTTCTGCAATGTTCCTTTTTCAACTTGTGTCTTGGTTGCAAATCGCTGGTCTTTTGTTTCACTCCAACACAAGGGGGTTTATATACCCATCGTCGCCTCGTCAACGAGGTGGGACGGGTGGCTGTGATGGTGAGAAGGCGGATGGGGCATAATACCGTCGTCACCTGATGATTAACATATTACTATTGCATCATGCTAGTCGAACTATGTGGGGAAACGTAATTTGAAGCTCTGATGTAGGCTATAAGGACATTAGGGCAATTTGGATCACACCTGTCCTATTGACAAACCAGTGCAATGCTGTCAAACAATTTGGAAGGATGATGTCAAACATAGCTAAAAGGTAATAAGCTACAAACAGGCTAAAGATTGATAATCATTAGGCCTTTACTCATTCTTTCACAATTTCCAATGGATATCTTGGTTAAAACAGCAACAACATATAGGGCCGGGCCTCGGCATATAAGGATTACACTGATTCGACATCAGTAGGCAAAAAACCTATTAATATTGCCTATTATTATGACTTACAAGGGATAATACTCCCTATAGGTCAGAAAGTGAAATGTACCCATTAGTGTGTTTGGTGGAGTAGCCTGATCCAATAACCACCAGGTGGGGGTCAAGGTCCTGTTGGTACAGTAATGCCCTTAAATCGAATCAAATCGATTATAATAATAATATCTAACAATATCTAACAATTTCACAACATATACCCAATACACACAAATCTAAGTAAGGAATGGAATTAAGAATATACACATATATTGACGAGCGATGTCAGAGCTGCATGAAGAATAGTATAGAATACAGTATATACATATGAGATGAGTAATGCAAGATATGTAAACATTATTAAATTGACTAGTGTTCCATTTCTTAAAGTGGCCAGTGATTTCTAGTCTATGTCTATAGGCAGCAGCCTCTAATGTGCTAGTGATGGCTATTTAACAGTCTGATGGCCTTGAGATAGAAGCTGTTTTTCAGTCTCTCGGCCCCAGCTTTGAGGCACCTGTACTGACCTCGCCTTCTGGATGATAGCGGGGTGAAGAGGCAGTGGCTCGGCTGGTTGATGTCCTTGATGATCTTTTTGGCCTTCCTGTGACATCGGATGCTGTAGGTGTCCTGGAGGGCGGGTAGTTGCCATACCAGGCGGTGATACAGCCCGAAAGGATGCTCTCAATTGTGCATCTGTAAAAGTTTGTGAGAGTTTTAGGTGCCAAGCCAAGCACCACAGGCTCAAATTAAATACCTATCCATTTTGAGATATGTGGATATATTAGTATTTTCAAAAAGTAAATATAAAAATGAAAACAAAAACTTGATGAAAATGTATATTTTCCTTAGTTTATCATACTACCGCCATCAACATTCTTATGAATTTTAACCACTTAAAATGGACATACATCAATAATTTCAAAGCAAACTACATTGAATTACACATAATTTCTAAGCCCATTTCATAGAGAATGTTACAAACTGAACTACATTTAGTAGCTTACTTTGAATAAATGGTGATTGGGTCTAAATAGGCTTTTGGCATTTGGTAGTCTTAATTCAGTGGTGTACATGTCTTTATATGCCATTTCCAGAAAGTCAGACTCTTTTTCAGAAGCATCTGCATTCACCAAATTTTGTGCGGTTATCCATAGATATATTCTCCAGACTGGCCCAGAGGGAATTGTTGATATGTTGTCAATTTTTTGATTCTAGGTAACATTTTATTTGGCAAAATTTGTCTAAAACGCATTTTGCATACATATCTTTTATATTTTATAGATGGAAAGATTAAAAAGTATTTATCCACAATCTGCTCTAGACAAGTCTGGACCTGGAGTGTCTTAACAAAATGAAACAAAAATATTTAGGCTGACTTCATTCAGTGTCCAGAAAAAAATCAATATGATTACACTTGGTACTGACTTCTCAATATGACCGCACGTGGGATTTGAACACACAACCTCTGAATTTGGGGTATGCTGAGCTTTCTCTGCGCCACAGTCTGTAGATTTTCAGAAGTCTCCTATGCATTCATTACATATAAAACATCTCTGCACTTAACTAAAGTAAAAGTGCAGACGTCCCTCTTTTGCCATCAGTTAATCTGACTATTCTCTCATCATTGATTTCATTTAATTATTTCAGCAATTTGAGTTTGGATTTTCAGTATAGTTGTCTAATGTTGGTGGGGCATAATATTCTGTTTTAATGTTACTCCTGAATCACTATGATACATATATATAAAAAAAAAAATAGTGTATGTTTAACAGAGCTGGGATTTACTTTGAAGTGCAAAGTGTAGGAATACAGGTGAAATCAGTCGTTTGACGCAGACGTGGAGGCGTAGCAGGAAGATTTGTGTGCTGTGAACCAAGAGGATGTGAGTACAAATCCCAGGTGAGGACATGTTGAATAATAATTATTACTGTATGAATAAACATATACAATCATGTGTGTCAAATATCTAGTAAGTTGAAAACACTTTATGTTCGAATTAGTGTGTGGCTGGCTGTCCCTAACATTGCCAAAAGACAAAGAGCTGTAAATGGATCAGTGCTTCACCAATCAGGAATATGATGGGCTTGGCAAGGGAACCATGACACCACATCCCAAGAATGTCCTAAAAAGTCCTCGGGGACAAACCAGGAACTAGTCAAAACCTCCAGGGGACCATGATGGTTCGATCCCTGGGACCACCCATACGTAAAAATGTATGCACACATGACTGTATGTCGCTTTGGATAAAAGTGTCTGCTAAATGGCTTATTATTATTATGATACAACATCCTGACAACTTTAGGTGACCTTTTCGTGATGTTCTGGGGACGTCCTAACTACTCATTTTTGTTTGCAGGGTAGTTTCCATGCGATTCTTCCAAAAGGAAAATAATTCAATATAAAATAGAACGTAAGGGTATGTTTTCTAGTGAGCAACACTGCTCTTGACAGCACCAGGGGATCCATCTTTCATGGACAGAGAGTATGAAAATACAGACATCTCATCACCGTACAAATCCCATTATCTTTGCCTCTCTCTGGCTCTCACTTTCCTGCATCAAAGATCCAATGCAGCTGTTTTTATCTCAATATCAAATCATTTCTGCGTAACGATGAAGTACCTTATTGTGATTGTTTTCAATTAAAATGGTAAAAAAGAAATAAAAATAGCTTCTTAGCAAATAGCAATTTCTCAAGCAAGAATTTTGCTAGGGCTGTCTTGCAGTGGTCTGAAAACTAGCTGTTATTGGCAGAGAGGTTTGGAACTCTCTTTCTTATTGGTCTATTAACTAATTTCATAATAAGCCATTTAGCAGACGCTTTTATTTGTGTATGGGTGGTCCCGGGGATCGAACCCACTACCTTAGCGTTACAAGCGCTGTGCTCTACCAGCTGAGCTACAGAGGTCCACGATGATGATGACACCAGGCAGGCCAAAACTCCATCACACCAAAACAGGTTGCAATTTCAAAACAGCTCTTACACTAAAAGGACATTATCATAATTTTCACAACTTCACAGTATTATTCCAACCTCATAGTGTGGGAATATATATAAAACATAGGAAAATCACGTTTTTGACTGCACTGGGCCTTTAATACATTTCTTTAAGCTGTATGTGTGTGTGTGTTTGTGTGTCCGTGTGTGCGTGTGTGTGTGAGCAGTGGCCCCTAAACCACTGAATCTGAGTGGTGGTGAATCAGCTTTGTGTAACATTGTTATGGCTTAGATGTAGTGCGTCACTCTACAGACGCACACTGTCAGTCAGCCAGACCCAGCTGCTGGCCTGGACGCCTGCAGACAGACAGACAGACGGACACCCCTGGAGACAAAGAGACAGACAGACAGACACCCCTGGCACACCTGGAGACAAACAGACAGACGGACACACCTGGCCCACTGCTGCATGGTCTCCCAGGCAGTACAGCCACACACCACACCACACCTTCCATCAGAGAGAGGGCAGAATCAGCTGCAGGCCTGAATAAATTATCCAAGATGCACCCGGAGGCAGTGTGTGTGTGTGTGTGTGTGTGCGTGTGTGAGAGAGAAAGAGAGGTGTGTATGTGTCATTTACAACTCAAGTCCAGCTGACCCAGACTCTCATTGTGAAGATCGTTCTGTTGCATGCCAGCTGTAAAGCCAGGGTGTCACAGTTCTGATGTCCATATCTGACCCCCCACCCCCACAACACTATGACCTATACATTTGCCCCACCACCACCCCGATCATCATATCATCAACACACATAGGAAAAACACTCTTCTTCCAAGCCAAGATTACATGTCGCCACTCCAATCTATATGTATGAGCAAACACAGGACAGCACTCCTGTCTGCCGCAGTGTGTGTGTGTGTGTATATATGTGTGTGTACGGAAGCTCTACATGTTTATAGAGGCTGTTTGGACAAGGCTATGCGCCTCAGTTCCTTCCTCAAACATGTCTTGAGCTAATGTGTTTCTGAAAGGGCAATTATAATTGAGACCGCTGAGAAGGAGGGATGTTTGTGATTTCTAGCGAGCGACTCTTGGGCTGAGTAAATGTTCCGGAGCTATTCTAGGGACTTCTGATGTTCTCTATGGGATGGGATATGTAGTCACGCTGTTGTATACGGATGACCCTTAGCCTACATTGGGATGGGATATGTAGTCACGCTGTTGTATACGGATGATCCTTAGCCTACATTGGGATGGGATATGTAGTCACGCTGTTGTATACGGATGACCCTTAGCCTACATTGGGATGGGATATGTAGTCACGCTGTTGTATACGGATGACCCTTAGCCTACATTGCCACTGCTCAACTCCAACAATTATAGTTACAGGGGAGAGGAGGGGGATGAATGAGCCAATTGGAAGCTGGGGATGATTAGGTGGCCATGATGGTATGAGGGCCAGAATGAGAATTTAGCCAGGACACCGAGTTTAACACTCCTACTCTTACGATAAGTGCCATGAGATCTTTAGTGACCACAGAGTCAGTAGTCAGAGGCTTTGGAGTGAAATGTAGACTTGACTCCTCAGAGAGACAGGATGGAGATCAGAGACAAATTGACTTGAATATGTTAAAGGGATAGTTCACCCAAATGACTAAATAACATAAAGGTTTCCATACCCTGTAAGCAGTCTTTGACATTGGACGTGATCTGTGAAAAATGCTAATATAGGTACCATGACTTGCATGGGATTTGTGCCACAAATGCTAAAACGTTAGCATTTGGAAACTAAACCAAAGCATGGATTTTTTATTTTACCTTTATTTAACCAGGTAAGCCAGTTGAGAACAAGTTCTCATTTACATTGCTGTCATACCTTGTCCATAGACTGCTTACAGGGTAAGGAAACAATGACATTTTGTAATATGGATGAACTATCCCTTTAAGCGATTGTTTACATCTGGTATCGGTTGCAGCTGGTATTGAGTTGGTGTATTTTCACTTATAAGTTGCTGTAATTGGAAATAGCTTTTATTGATGAAGTGTTAATTGAAAGGTTGAAGGGTTGAATTGACAGGGTTGTACGCATTATTTAAATAATCATTATCGTACCTAAAAACACATGCCAGGTTATCTTCTATAGGGATTACTTCAGGACTTGTTTTTCTATTCAAATAGTGATTCAATGGCCCAGAATAATGATTTGTCTGGGTCAAGTAGGGATGCACAATGCTTATTTTGTAAGCCTCAGTGATTGTTCCCAGTAGCTTTACTTGCTGGGCCGAATTGGCATCCCCAGCCCACACCTTGCGTCTGCGTTGAAAGTTCACCTTAGAGGGACGGTTCAGAGCCCACTATCCGCCCTGTCCAGCCTTCAGGCGGGGGCAGTGCAGAGAGAGAAAGGCACCATGAGACTGCTACGGATCCAGTCTGGGCTCTGATCAGAGCTGACAGCTCTCCCCCCTCCCCAAGGGTCTCAGTTGCCTCTAGCACCTGCTGCCTGTGCACTAACCAAACCAGCAGTGGTGACCCAACCTTCCAACCTCTACAATTTCATAATCACAGCCGGGAACTTGATGTAGGCAGGTAGTACTGCCTCATGCATGTAATCTGTATGCATGATGGTGGTGGTCGTGCAATAAGTAAGCGTGTTGACGTGTGCTTGTGTTTGAATTCTCCCTATCCATCTTTGTCCTCTTTTGGTCCTCTGTAGCTCAATTGGTAGAGCATGGTGCTTGTAACGCCAGGGTAGTGGGTTCGATCCCCGGGACCACCCATACGTAAAAATGTATGCACACATGACTGTAAGTCGCTTTGGATAAAAGCGTCTGCTAAATGGCATATTGTTATTATTTTTGTCATCCCAATGCGTCGTGTATAGAGTTGTGATAAGTCAAATTTGAAAAAGACCCATGCTTAAGACTGTTCTTACCAGCTTCTAGAACAATTTGGAACAGGGGGAGTTCTCAGAGTTGCTAAGTATACTTTGGGAAGCAGAGCCAACTGGGTAGTTGGTAGAATCTCTGTTCTGTACTTAAGTGCCTTTAGAAAGGAGTTTTTGGGTACCCCTTCTGGGCAGACCGCTCCAACCCCTAATTGTCCACATCATGGCCATGTCAAACCAAGGGTTTCCTAGAGGGAGCCTGTAGTTGGTGTGGGAGCCTGTGGTTTATAGACTCTTAATTGAGCAAACACCCTCTCCTCCAGCAGCCTATGCAGCATTACATAACCAGGCTAGTGCCAGCTCAGCAGTGAACAGGGCCAGGTGGTGTAACCCTCTTAGTCTTCCCCTCTAATGGAAGAGAAAATACTGTTAAAACAACATTAGGCTAACTAGCGGTGGGCATCAGATCGGAGGCTGCCACGCACTGAGCAAAGAGTTGGCCAGACAGAATGGAACCGCTCCTGTCAAAACCGTAAAGACAACAATATGACACACATTAATAGAGGGGGCAGTGCCAATCTGGTTCCCGGTGATATTTGATAGTACATTTGTTCTCCATCTCTGGCGCTTGTAAGTATTTAGCAGCGCCGATGATATGTCAGGCATGGCTGATGGTGTGATAGGTGATAAGCTGTGTCTAGCTGCGTCTGACTGTTTTGACAGGTTGCTTGCTGTTCATGATGATGTCAAACGGGACATTGGTAAAAGGTCATTACAAATGGAGGTACCAAACAGACTAGCAGAGAACCTTTCCACTATTGGAGATAACAAGAAAAGGCTGTCATTCTTACATGTGATTATTATTGCCTCATTTAATCAATCCCTGTATCCAGCTTGTCCAGGAATTATTCAAAATGTCAGTCTGTATGTGCTCTAAAAATGCACCAAAAAAGCTATCATAGCATGGGCCTACAAGCAATAAAAACACTTGACTTCATGCTTCCTTATTGTAAAATCAATTGTAACACAAATTCAATCTGCCTTGTAGGCTTACAATCTACTGTGACCTCGCAATTTCTCTATGTCAACATGATATTATTAAGAGACATCCAAAGCCCTTGATAGACTGAACTACTAGAGTCATGGGGTTGAGCTGTGCCGTTGTCCATTATGGAAGTGACATGGTATTTATTTTAGTAATATAACTACAGACAATGCCGCTAGATATTTTTAAAATTTTAGTAATTTAGCAGACGCTCTTATTCAGAGCGACTTACAGTTTAGTGAGTGCATACATTTTTCATACTGGCCCCCCCATGGGAAACGAACCCACAACCCTGCCGTTGCAAGCGCCATGCTCTACCAACTGAGCTACAGGAGGCTCTATGCAGTTGAGAAAGCAGAGAAAATCTCATATTCCAATCAAACGCCAACAATTCTGGTCACTCATAATAACCCATTGACCAATTGTAAATGGGAACATTTCAGATCTAGCTGCCCCAAATTATCCATGGATATCAGAACTATATTTACTTATTTGCATGTTATAAAAATTGCTTCTCAAATAGGATAGTGGGGACATTATGTAAAAGCACACCCTAATCAGTTCTCTGATGCCGAAGTTACTCAATCGGTCACAGATTTTTGTGTTATTGGTTCATTCTTATCTAACAATATGACAGGTTTTACAGTTTTATCAGCAGGATGTTCATTTTGACCGATGCTCCAGGTCAGCCAGAATAACTTAGATGGACAGAACTTCAACGTTTAAACAATTGCACTTAAGACACCTCTTCCTTTTTTAGACAGGAAACAGGCATTTGATCCCAGGTCTTATCTTCTAAGTGAGGGATCCAGAGCACTCTAGGAAAGCACTGCTTGTTTAAACTCCAGTGTTTGTCTATGGGAAGGCCGATAAGCTACCCACTGATAGTGTCATTCAACAGAGCCAAGGCAAGCAAACAAATACAGCGTTGGAAGACTGCCCAATGGCCACGATATACAGATAATGCACAACTACCAGGTGTACCGGGTTATAAAATCTGATAGATACTACGATAGGTACTTCAATTCAGTACATTGATCTTTGGGGTGTGTATTGTGGCACAAAACCACAAAAACATCCATTGATTTTGAGTTAAAAGCGTAAACACAAGCTTTATTTTCAATTGTGTAATTGTGGCTATTCTGAATATGAGAGAAATTCAGCTAATTTATTCCATGCATAGTGCAGGTAAATACATTTGGTTAAAGCTGCAGCCGTGACATACAATGTGTGAATAAGTGACCTACAGTGGGGGAAAAAAGTATTTAGTCAGCCACCAATTGTGCATGTTCTCCCACTTAAAAAGATGAGAGAGGCCTGTAATTTTCATCATAGGTACACGTCAACTATGACAGACAAAATGAGAAAAGAAAATCCAGAAAATCACATTGTAGGATTTTTAATGAATTTATTTGCAAATTATGGTGGAAAATAAGTATTTGGTCAATAACAAAAGTTTCTCAATACTTTGTTATATACCCTTTGTTGGCAATGACACAGGTCAAACGTTTTCTGTAAGTCTTCACAAGGTTTTCACACACTGTTGCTGGTATTTTGGCCCATTCCTCCATGCAGATCTCCTCTAGAGCAGTGATGTTTTGGGGCTGTCGCTGGGCAACACGGACTTTCAACTCCCCTCCAAAGATTTTCTATGGGGTTGAGATCTGGAGACTGGCTAGGCCACTCCAGGACCTTGAAATGCTTCTTACGAAGCCACTCCTTCGTTGCCCGGGCGGTGTGTTTGGGATCATTGTCATGCTGAAAGACCCAGCTACGTTTCATCTTCAATGCCCTTGCTGGTTTTCACTCAAAAATCTCACGATACATGGCCCCATTCATTCTTTCCTTTACACGGATCAGTCGTCCTGGTCCCTTTGCAGAAAAACAGCCCCAAAGCATGATGTTTCCACCCCCCATGCTTCACAGTAGGTATGGTGTTCTTTGGATGCAACTCAGCATTCTTTGTCCTCCAAACACGACTGAGTTGAGTTTTTACCAAAAAGTTCTATTTTGGTTTCATCTGACCATATGACATTCTCCCAATCCTCTTCTGGATCATCCAAATGCACTCAAGCAAACTTCAGACGGGCCTGGACATGTACTGGCTTAAGCAGGGGGGACACGTCTGGCACTGCAGGATTTTAGTCCCTGGCGGCGTAGTGTGTTACTGATGGTAGGCTTTGTTACTTTGGTCCCAGCTCTCTGCAGGTCATTCACTAGGTCCCCCCGTGTGGTTCTGGGATTTTTGCTCACTGTTCTTGTGATCATTTTGACCCCACAGGGTGAGATCTTGCGTGGAGCCCCAGATCGAGGGAGATTATCAGTGGTCTTGTATGTCTTCCATTTCCTAATAATTGCTCCCACAGTTGATTTCTTCAAACCAAGCTGCTTACCTATTGCAGATTCAGTCTTCCCAGCCTGGTGCAGGTCTACAATTTTGTTTCTGGTGTCCTTTGACAGCTCTTTGGTCTTGGCCATAGTGGAGTTTGGAGTGTGACTGTTTGAGGTTGTGGACAGGTGTCTTTTATACTGATAACAAGTTCAAACAGGTGCCATTAATACAGGTAACGAGTGGAGGACAGAGGAGCCTCTTAAAGAAGAAGTTACAGGTCTGTGAGAGCCAGAAATCTTGCTTGTTTTAAGGTGACCAAATACTTATTTTCCACCATAATTTGCAAATAAATTCATAAAAAATCCTACAATGTGATTTTCTGGATTTTTTTTTCTCATTTTGTCTGTCATAGTTGACGTGTACCTATGATTAAAATTACAGGCCTCTCCCATCTTTTTAAGTGGGAGAACTTGCACAATTGGTGGCTGACTAAATACTTTTTTCCCCACTGTATCACATAAGGGATAGGAATAATTTCAAGATTTTAGCCCAGGCTACAACAGAGAAAGCAATGTAGATGTGAGAGCGACAAGGCTCAGTAGGCAGATCATTTCTTAACCCAGGGAATGTAACACATCTGCTGGGCTTCAAAGACCCTATTTTAATCTATTTACTCAATTCCCCAAAAAAGGAAGTGAACAGATCAATGGCTGGATATGAAACATCAAGGCACTACTGGTGTCGCTTCTGTCCAAGGGGAATTTCTTTATTTGATCAGTGAGACTAGTGTAAACCACACTGTGTCTTTACTGTTTGAAAGAACATTTCGGAAAAATATATATTAGTAGAATTTTGGATCTGCTCTTATAGGGTTTTGTCCATTGTTTTGTTTATAAAGAGGTCCTCTAGAAATAGTATGATTGTCTGTTTGATTTATTTATCTCTTAGATGTGCTCCATATCTGCCTCTCATGAAAAATATTACAGTTGGCGAGCTACTCAGCTTACTGAGGCTAAGCCTGGTCAATAAAACACTTTATACTGTCAGGATCTCAAAGCCCATGAGGAAGATGTCATCTAGAATAACCTATACAGCACATAAATTATGGTCTGTGAAGAAAGTGGAACTGATATTGTGTCATTATGAACAAAACATTATGAACACCTGCTCTTTCCATGACATAGACTGACCAGGTGAATCCAGGTGAAAGCTATGATCCCTTATTGATGTCACTTGTTAATTCCAATTCAATCAGTGTAGATGAAGGGGAGAAGTGTCATAGGGTGCTGAAGGTGGGTGTGGTGTATGAATCAGGCGCAGGACGCAGAGGCTCAGTCCAAAGGCTTTAGTGCAATATTCACACACAACAAAAGCACAATAAGCCTGAAGGCGAATACAAGGCGCACACAGGCGACAAAATAAACGGCGCACAAAACATGTGCAAAGTAACCACTCCAAAACACTGGAGGGAAAATGTAGCTCCAACACGTAACAGAAGCGCAATCACACACAAACACAGACACACACAACGAGAACTAACTGGAACACTAACGAGGACTAACTAGACACAGGTGTACAACATTAAGACCAAACCAAACGAACATGAAACATAGATCGGTGGCAGCTAGTACTCCGGGGACGACGACCGCCGAAGCCTGCCCGAACCAGGAGGAGGAGCAGCCTCGGCCGAAACCGTGACAGTACCCCCCCTTGGCGCGCGGCTCCAGCCGTGCGCCGACCCCGGCCTCGGGGACGACCAGGAGGACGCGGAGCAGGGCGCGCGGGATGGTCCCGGTGGAACTCCCACAGGAGAGATGGGTCTAGGATGTCCCTCCGCGGCACCCAGCCCCGCTCCTCCGGGCCGTACCCCTCCCACTCCACGAGATACTGGAGACCCCCATCCGGCGTCTGGAGTCCAAGATGGACCGAACGGTGTACGCCGGAGCCCCTCGATGTCCAATGGGGGCGGAGGAGTCTCTCCTATCTCATTGTCCTGGAGTGGACCAGCTACCACCGGCCTGAGAAGAGACACATGGAACGAGGGGGTTAATATTCTTATATTCAACAGGTAGATGTAACTTATAACACACCTCGTTCAATCTTCTCAGGACTTTAAAGGGCCCCACAAACCGCCGACCCAGCTTCCGGCAGGGCAGGCGGAGGGGTAGGTTTCTGGTAGAGAGCCAGACTCGATCTCCGGGTGCGTACACCGGCCCCTCACTGCGGTGGAGATCGGCGCTCGCCTTGTGACGACGGACGGCCCGCTGCAGGTGGACGTGGGCAGCGTTCCACGTCTCTTCCGAGCGCCTCATCCAATCATCCACCGCAGGGGCCTCGATCTGGCTCTGCTGCCACGGTGCCAGAACCGGCTGGTAACCTAATACACATTGGAAAGGGGGTTAGGTTGGTAGAGGAGTGGCGGAGAGAATTCTGGGCCATCTCGGCCCAGGGAATGTAACGCGCCCACTCCTCAGGCCGGTCCTGGCAATACGACCTCAGAAACCTACCCACATCCTGGTTGACACGTTCTACCTGCCTGTTACTCTCCGGGTGGTACCCCGAGGTAAGGCTAACCGAGACCCCCAAACGCTCCATAAACGCTCTCCACACCCGGGAGGTAAACTGGGGGCCTCGATCAGACACTATATCCTCGGGGACCCCGTAATGCCGGAAGACGTGGGTAAATAGAGCCTCAGCAGTCTGTAGGGCAGTAGGAAGACCCAACATAGGGAGAAGACGACAGGCCTTAGAGAACCGGTCCACAACGACCAGGATGGTGGTATTCCCCTGAGAGAGGGGAAGGTCTGTTACAAAATCCACCGAGAGGTGGGACCATGGTCGTTGTGGAACGGGTAGGGGCTGTAACTTACCCCTGGGCAGATGTCGGGGCGCCTTACACTGGGCGCACACCGAGCAGGAAGAGACATAAACCCTCACATCCCTAGCCAAAGTGGGCCACCAGTATTTAGTGCTAAGGCAATGCACTGTCCGGCCGATACCCGGATGTCCAGAGGAGGGTGACGTGTGAGCCCAGTAAATGAGTCGATCCCGAATCTCGAGCGGAACGTACCTCCGACCCTCAGGACACTGTGGAGGGCTGGGGTCGGTACGCAACGCTCGCTCGATCTCGGCATCGACCTCCCACACCACCGGTGCCACAAGGAAAGACTCCGGTAGTATGGGAGTGGGCTCAACGGACCTCTCCTCCGTGTCATACCGCCGGGACAGCGCATCTGCCTTACCATTCTGGGACCCAGGGATGTACGTGATTTTAAATACGAACCTGGTGAGAAACATACTCCATCGAGCCTGGCGAGGGTTCAGTCTCCTCGCTGCCCGGATGTACTCCAGGTTCCGATGGTCAGTCAAAATGAGGAAAGGGTGTTGATCCCCTCAAGCCAATGCCTCCACACCTTAAGGGCTTGAACTACAGCTAACAGCTCCCTGTCCCCAACGTCATAGTTACGCTCCGCCGGGCTGAGCTTCTTAGAGTAAAAAGCACAGGGGCGGAGTTTAGGTGGCGTGCCGGGACCGTTGAGAGAGAACGGCCCCTATACCAGCCTCAGACGCGTCTACCTCAACCTGAAAGGGGTAATCGGGATCCGGATGCGCCAGCACCGAGCCGACGTAAACAGGTCCTTCAGTCTCCTAAAGGCCCTGTCCGCATCGGCTGACCACTGCAGTCGCACCGACCCCCCTTCAGAAGGGACGTGATGGGAGCTGCCACCTGTCCAAAACCCCCGGATAAACCTCCGGTAGTAATTCGCAAAGCCCAAAAACTGCTGCACCTCTTTTACAGTAGTTGGGGTTTGCCAATTACGCACAGCGGACACACGATCCACCTCCATTCTCACCCCTGACGCGGACAACCGATAACCCAAAAAGGGAGACCGACTCCCTGGAAAAACAGACATTTCTCTGCCTTGACATATAGGTCGTGTTCCAACAGCCTCCTCAATACACGACGCACCAGGGTTATATGCTCGGCTCGGGTAGACGAGTACACCAGAATGTCATCAATGTACACGACCACCCCTTGTCCCTGCATATCCCGGAAAATGTCATCTACGAAGGATTGGAAGACTGATGGAGCATTCATCAACCCATATGGCATGACGAGATATTCGAAATGACCTGACGTGGTACTAAACGCTGTCTTCCATTCGTCACCCTCCCTAATGCGCACCAAGTTATACGCGCTCCTGAGATCCAGTTTTGTGAAAAACCGCGCTCCATGCAATGACTCCGTCATGGTCGCAATCAGAGGGAGTGGATAACTGTATTTCACAGTAATCTGATTGAGACCACGGTAATCAATGCACGGGCGCAACCCTCCATCTTTCTTTTTCACAAAAAGAAGCTCGAGGAGGCGGGAGAAGTGGAGGGCCGAATGTATCCCTGTCTCAAAGATTCGGCTATGTAAGTCTCCATAGCTTTTCTCTCCTCTTGAGACAAAGGATACACATGGCTCCGTGGGAGCGCTGCTCCTGCCTGGAGATCAATCGCACAATCCCCCTGTCTATGAGGAGGCAACTGCGTCGCCCTAGTTTTGCTAAACACGAGAGCTAAATCCCCATATTCAGGCGGAATGTGCAGTGCGGGCACTTGGTTTGGACTCTCCACCGAAGTCGCCCCCCACGGAAACACCCAGACATCGCCCCTCGCACTGAGCAGACCACCCATCGAGAGCCCTCTGTTGCCACGAAATAGCAGGGTTGTGGGTGTTAACCAGGGAATCCCCCAGCACCACTGGGTACGCAGGAGAGTCGATCAGATACAGCTGTATAGTCTCCTCATGACCCCCCTGCGCACACATCCGAAGTGGCGCTGTGATCTCCCCTGATCAACCCCGACCCCAACGGGCGGCTATCTAAGGCATGAACGGGAAAAGGTTTGTCAACAGGTAGGAGAGGGATCCCTAACTCAAAACAAAACTTCCGATCAACAAAATTCCCAGCTGCGCCTGAATCTACGAGCGCCTTATGCTGGGAATGAGGTGCAACCTGTGGAAAACAAACAGGTATACAAAAGTGCGCAACAGAAAGCTCTGGGTAAGTGGGACGTCTACTCACCTGGGAGGCCCCCCCCAGTGCGTGGCCTGTTGTCTTCTCCCCCGGAGAACCCTCCCCAGCACCTGGCCGCAGTGTGCCCTCCACGACCGCACTTGGTGCAGGAGACAGGCCCCCTCGGGCTCCTCCTACTCCGTTCTCTAGCGCCGGCACCCCCGAGCTCCATAGGGCTCGGCTCGGAGGCGCCGGAGGGCGGAATGGACGGACTCCCCTCGGACGTCCACGGGTGGCCAGCAGGGTGTCCAGACGGATGGACATATCGACCAACTGGTCGAAGGTAAGATGGGTATCCCTGCAGGCCAACTCACGTTGAACGTCCTCTCGTAGGCTACATCGAAAATGGTCGATGAGAGCCCGTTCACTCCACCCTGCATTCGCCGCTAGAGTCCGGTACTCTAGAGCGAACGCCTGCGCGCTCCTCCTCCCCTGTCTCAAATGGACTAGACGCTCCCCCGCCGCTTTGCCCTCAGGTGGATGGTCGAACACGTCCTTGAAGCGGCGGGAGAACTCTGCGTAGGTAATGGTGTTGGCGTCCATTCTCCTCCACTCGGCGTTAGCCCACTCCAACGCCTTGCCCGTGAGACAGGAGATGAGGGCGGAAACGCTCTCGTGTCCCGAGGGCACCGGGTGTACAGTGGCCAGGTAGAGCTCCACCTGCAGGAGGAACCCCTGACACCCGGCAGCTGTTCCGTCATACGCCCTCGGGAGCGAGAGCCGAATCCCCCTGGGTTCCGAACCTAGGACTGGTGGACCGACCGATGGGGTGGGCAGGGTAGGTGGAGGTGTGGGTACCCGGCTGGCCTCCCATCGGTGCAAGGTGTAGATTACCTCCTGTAGAGCGGTCTCCAGTTGTCTAATCTGGCCATCTTGCCCACGGATATGCTCCTCGAGCGACACAGGCGTCTCTGCCGATCCTGCTGATTCCATTATGGTGTGTGATTCTGTCATAGGGTGCTGAAGGTGGGTGTGGTGTATGAATCAGGCGCAGGACGCAGAGGCTCAGTCCAAAGGCTTTAGTGCAATATTCACACACAACAAAAGCACAATAAGCCTGAAGGCGAATACAAGGCGCACACAGGCGACAAAATAAACGGCGCACAAAACATGTGCAAAGTAACCACTCCAAAACACTGGAGGGAAAATGTAGCTCCAACACGTAACAGAAGCGCAATCACACACAAACACAGACACACACAACGAGAACTAAATAGAACACTAATGAGGACTAACTAGACACAGGTGTACAACATTAAGACCAAACCAAACGAACATGAAACATAGATCGGTGGCAGCTAGTACTCTGGGGACGACGACCGCCGAAGCCTGCCCGAACCAGGAGGAGGAGCAGCCTCGGCCGAAACCGTGACAAGAAGACAGGTTAAATAAGAATTCAAGCCTTGAGACAACAGAGACATTGATTGTGTGTGTGCCATTCAGAGGGTGAATGGGCAAGACAAAATATTCAGTGCCTTTGAATGGGGTATGGTAGTAGGTGCCAGGTGCACCGGTTTTTGTCAAGAACTGCAACACTGCTGGGTTTTTCACGCTCAACCATTTCCGTGTGTATCAAGAATGGTCCACCACCAAAAGGACATCCAGCCAACTTGACACAACCGTGGGAAGCATTGGAGTCAACATGGGCCAGCATCCCTGTGGAACGCTTTCGACACCTTGTAGAGTCCATGCCCTGATGAATTGAGGCTGTTCTCAGGACAAAAGGGGGGAGGGGTGCAACTCAATATTAGAAAGGTGTTCTTAATGTTTTGTACATTCAGTGTATATTCCCATATGTCATATCAAAATGACATTACAATATCCCTAATACATTAATTGTATTCACACCTGTTATGCCCATCTGTTTCTGATTCAAAGCCTAAAGCCAGTCATATGAGACAGTTATCACTATCAGTAAAGGTATATACAGTATATCTGCATATATATGTATTACATCAGTAGGCCATTTCGCTCAACCAAGAGTTTAGTCTGTTTGGTTTAGAGCAGGGACTCAGTGATGTGATATGAATCCACAAGGGATTCCGCTAGCAGACCAAGATGGCTACATGGACAGCAGTGAAAGAAAGGAGACAATAAGAAAACTGCAATCACATCATGCCAATGAATAACACCATTCATACCTAAACAATACATATCATTTCTTCATGATTTCAAATTCATTCATGCAGTGACAATTTTTCATGATTAGGATAGGAATATATACTTTATTTGCTCATGGGTTGCAAATGTCTCATAAACGTGACGTCAGCTAAATTAAAAGTGTTATTGTAACAAGGTAATATTAGTAGTGGAACAGGTTGAGAGCTTCAAGTTCCTTGGTGTCCACATCACCAACGAACTATCATGGTCCAAACACACAAAGACATTCGTGAAGAGGGCACGACAAAGCCTATTCCCCCTCAGGAGACTGAAAAGATTCGGCATGGGTCCTCAGATCCTCAAAAAATTCTACAGCTGCACCATCGAGAGCATCCTGACTGGTTGCATCACCGCCTGGTATGGCAACTGCTTGGCCTCCGACCGCAAGGCACTACAGAGGGTAGTGCGTACAGCCCAGTACATCACTGGGGCCAATTTTCCTGCCATCCAGGACCTCTATACCAGGCGGTGTCAGAGGAAGGCCCTCAAAATTGTCAAAGACTCCAGCCACCCTAGTCATAGACTGTTCTCTCTGCTACCGCACGGCAAGTGGTACCGGAGTGCCAAGTCTAGGTCCAAAATACTTCTCAACAGCTTCTACCCCCAAGCCATAAGACTCCTGAACAGCTAATCAAATGGCTACCTGGACTATTTGCACTGCCCCCCCACCCCATCTTTTTACGCTGCTGCTACTCTGTTAATTATTTATGCATAGTCACTTTAACTCTACCCACATGTACATATTACTTCAACTACCTCAACTAGCCGGTGCTCCCGCACATTGACTCTGCACCGGTACCCCCCTGTATATATAGCCTCCCTACTGTTATTTTATTTGACTTCTGCTCTTTTTTTCTCAACACTTTTTTGTTGTTGTTTTATTTTACTTTTTTTATAAAAAATAAATGCACTGTTGGTTAAGGGCTGTAAGTAAGCATTTCACTGTAATGTCTGCACCTGTTGTATTCGGCGCATGTGGCCAATACAATTTTATTTTATTTTATTTGATATTAATGGCTGGCAATTTCCTCTAATCAGAGGAATTGTTTGGAGTTGAAGGAAGCAGAGAAAGGGGGTTTGCCCAATGGCCACTTTGTAATCATTGCATGTGTCACGAAGGACCGTATAGTTTGTGATTTTTTTTTCTTCTGTCAGCTGTACTTTGTTATTATGACAGGTGACTTATCATGTTTATGACAGCTTTACGTAGCTTTACGTAGCTTTTAGGATACACAATACAAGTGAAACATTACTGGAAATCCACAGGTGTGTATTGGCTCTTCAGGGGCTTACCAGGAGTTCCATGTTGAGGGGGCGAGGCGTGAAAGGAGGGGGTTGACCACCGGGCATACATACATACCCAGGACATACATTTTTATCATCCTCCTACATTTCATCAATTTTGTCAGTGCTAGGAGGAGGTTGGAAAGACGGGAGCTTCGGGTAGGATCAACAAAGCTCACTTCAACCATTGATCCATCCTTTGGAATGAAGCACCTGTTGTCTCTTTACCTTAGGACAAAGAGAAGGAGGGTGAGGTCAGTTGAGCAGTGAGGAAGGAACATACCACATATTATTGAGACATATACAATACTGGTATCCTCAAGGTATAATCTTTTTTAACAGACAGGATATGGATATGCACACAAATCAGGATTTAGATCCAGTGCTTTCAGTGGTTCACTCCACAATGTATAATTACATTTTTCATACAGACTTTTTTTTCTAGTCATATTGTCATCCGTGCTATTTTTCTCCTAATCTTGTGTTTTCTCGTAGTTTTCTCCTTCACCAGTTTCTTAGTGATAAAATAGGGATAATTTTCCTTGTAGGTTGACCATGTACTAAATAAAAAAGGGATTGTTTTCCTTGTAGGTTGACATTGTACTGTAGTAATGTCTAGGTAAGGTAAACAAAACAATATCAAAGATGTATTCCTAAACAGGTAGCTAGCTAAATAGCTAGGCCTATTTATATTCCTTGTTAAAAGCTAGCTTCTAGTGTTTAACAAGCCTGTCTTGTCGCATGAAATTCTATTGTTCTTATTTGAAACATCTATCAAATAATGGTAGAAATACAGCTAGGCCTATTAAAAAGTGACCGATGTCCTCATTTAGTTTTTATTCAAAACTGACCAAGAGGCTCACAGCCAAGAGCATCAACAAGCCACAAGCAAAATGGCCACCACTGTTATTGCAGCAGTTTGTCTCAGACACAACATGGTCGGCCCAGAGAGGGGCTGGAAACACTAGCGGCATTTAATAACCCAAACAAGCATGTGGGTGACTGATGATGAAGGTAGTGATGAAGACACGTCGGCGACTTGTCGGCAGTAAGGCACAGCCTGATGATTCGATCATGATTTATGGCACTGTCCGAATGTATGGCCATATGTTTACACATCACAGGAGTCAGCACACCTTCGCCAGTGGCTTTCTCCGGGGCGGGACATTCCCACGGAGCTCCATACAGGCGCCCTCAGAGACTTGAAGACTGATTAAACTTGTGTTGACTTGTGTTGACTGTAACTGTATGAATTTAATTGTCGTTTTTGGATCCTTTCAATAGCTCATAAAGAGCTGCGAATTTTGATATGACTCACGTGTTATGCATTTTTCTTTACAGAGCCGCTGAACTAAACTGGGGGGAGGGGTACTTTGCTAATATATGGAAATGTTTTAAGATGCTCATACCATGGATCATTTAGCTATTTGATTTAGAATTGTAGGACCCATTTAGATATAAAAAAAAAGTATATACATTTTTTGGGGGATGGAATATTGAATTTGGCCTTTACTACTATAGCCCATAGAAACACATTGAATAACACATTCATAAATGGCCAAAAAGTCAGTCCAAAAATCAAAATAAGGAATAAGGTTTTGAAGTGTCTGTCCTATATCTAGGAGATATAAGAAAGCTCAGGAAATATATATATATATATATATATTTTACATATTTATCCCCTTCTTTTTGTTGGCACAAAACTACCTCCATACTTCATTAGTTTGTATGGGTTACCTTCAGACGAGTCCTGTGACATTTGTGTTCGTGAGAGTCCCCAAAACATTATAGTTTTGATGGCTACATTGTAGAATAATAATGAAGACATCAAAACTATGAATTAACACATATGGAATCATGTAGTAACCAAAAACGTGCTAAACAAATCAAAATATATTTCATATTTGAGATTCCTCAAATAGCCACCCTTTGCCTTGATGACAGCTTTGCACACTCTTGGCATTATCTCAACCAGCTTCACCTGAAATGCTTTTCCAATAGTCTTGAAGGAGTTCCCACATATGCTGAGCACTTGTTGGCTGCTTTTCCTTCACACTGCGGTCCGACTCATCCCAAACCATTGGGTTGAGGTCGGGGGATTGTGGAGTCCAGGTCATCTGATGCAGCACTCCATCACTCTCCTTCTTGGTAAAATAGCCCTTACACAGCCTGGAGGTGTGTTGGGTCATTGTCCTGTTGAAAAACAAATGATAGTCCCACTAAACCCAAACCAGATGGGATGGCGTATCACTGCAGAATGCTGTGGTAGCCATGCTGGTTAAGTGTGCCTTGAATTCTAAATAAATCACAGACAGTGTCAGCGGCAACACACCCCCACACCATAACACCTCCTCCTCCATGCTTTACGGTGGGAAATACACATGCGGAGATCATCTGAAATGTTCCGTATTGACTGACCTTTATGTCTTAAAGTAATGATGGACTGTCGTTTCTCTTTGCTTATTTGAGCTGTTCTTGCCATAATATGGACCTGGTCTTTTACCAAATAGGACTATCTTCTGTATACCCACCCTACCTTGTCACAACACAACTGATTGGCTCAAACGCATTAAGAAGGAAAGAAATTCCACAAATTAACTTTTAAGAAGGCATACCTGTTAATTGAAAGGCATTCCAGGTGACTACCTCATGAAGCTGGTTAAGAGAAAGCCAAGCGGGTGCAAAGCTGTCATCAAGGCAAAGGGTGGCTATTTGAAGAATCTCAAATATAAAATATATTTTGATTTGTTTAACACTTTTTGGGTTACTACATGATTCTATATGTGTTATTTCCTAGTTTTGATGTCTTCACTATTATTCTACAATGTAGAAAATAGTAAAAATAAAGAAAAACCCTGGAATGAGTAGGTGTGTCCAAATGTTTGACTGGTACTGTATATATATATATATATATATATTACATATCTGCCTCCTTAGTTTGTCCTTTTTATGATTTGCGTGAGAGTACCTGCTTATAGTTATTTATTATCTTACATACCAGTAATAGCCACCGGCCCCATGAATGTTTCAAGATTTGTCAAAGCGGAAATCTTTTTAAACCCGTGAGTCACATGCTGCAGCCTCAAAATCCCACAGGAACACACACATGTCTATCTGCTCAGTTTAGTACGCCACAGCGTCTGCAACCTGCGGCTGCGTTATCACCAACATCACTAATGTGCCGTGAGCTCCAGGTAAGGGACTGGAGACCCTGCTAAACGCTTGCCTGCTCTCGCCCCTGTATCGGCTAGATGGCCTGACAAATCAAATCAGCCTTCGACCCCCTGCCTTGGCCCTGGCCATACCGAGACGCCATCGGAATCCATCTTTATCACCAGTTCATATTTGTCACCATGGCGAAGCTCATTGGGTTTGACACGGCAGACCACATTTCATGCTGTCGTCTCTATGACATCCAGGACCTCCCGGGGAGTTGCGCTCCAGACCTTGTCATACCACCATCTCATAAACGCCCAATAGCAACATTATTTAATATTACACAGGTCTGCAGTAGCTGATGGTGGCAATAACGTTTTCCCATTGCGCTCTCCAAATTAGGTACCCTACCTGGTGGAGATGAGAAGATTTCTGGAAGATCAAGACAAACAATAGAATAGAACCCTCTAAATCTTAGAATCCAATTAAATTCTGGAAGATGCTTTCTGTTGACATGATTACATCATCAGTATCCCCTTTTAAAGGTCCTACACCTATAAAAGGGATATCTGTGTTTTCATAATACTGTCAGATTAGTGCAAGATAATCACACTTGACCAACACCACTGAGCATCTAATCTCAGTTAACCCAGAACTTGCATAATTTGGTCAGCTGAGTGACAGCCTTGACCTAGTGACAGCCTTGACCTAGTGACAGCCTTGACCTAGTGACAGCCTTGACCTAGTGACAGCCTTGACCTAGTGACAGCCTTGACCTAGTGACAGCCTTGACCTAGTTCTGGGTCCATACGTGTTAGAAATTGGGAGTTCTGGTGTGCGAAGCCTCCACTGTACCGCTGCAACAGGAACTACTGATGCTACTACCAAACACCGGAACTACTGCTGCATGTTATCCTACACATTCCATCCCGTCCCTAGAGATTCTTCGGTTTACACGCTGAATATGTCCAAGAGAGATTACTGAGCCTCTGAAAGCTCTTCCCAGACCATTATCTTCATGGCTTCACTATCCAGCTAGCAAACCCAAGACCAGGAGCAAAGACCAAATGCCTGTGTCCTGATAGAACACATCATTCAGGGCAGATTACACAGATGAGTATGAGGCATAACATTATTCTCTGTCTGTCCGCCTGGTCATCCACCTCAGGCGCCACAGATGATTCCACAACATTATGGACAGTCATGGTGAGGTATCCATCTTGTAGGATCTTGTTCATATCTATAAGGTGGTTGTAGACTGTGTCAGGAAGATCTAAAAGCCTTGTGAAGCTCATCTAGTTTATAGGTATAAGACAGGGAGTTTTTCCTGTTTTTCATGTGACTTGGCCAGGAAAACTCTGGGCCCTTATAACAAGGGCAAGATCATTTAGTCTTACTCCACTGAACATCAATGAGAAACAATATTGACGATCACGGATCTACAGCACATTGATCTGTAGTTATGAGGCTGTGGGTAGAATAGTGGAAGATAATGAAAACAACCCACACTATTCTCAGAGAGAAAGAAAGAGAGAGTTGGGGGTTCAGTTTATGGTAGCAACACTGACTGAAACTTTGGGATGGTGATGATGTGGCAGCAGCTCTCTCTGTACCTCATCAGGGCTGAAAATCAATACCAGTCAGAAACTAGTTTAGAGCAACACATGAAGCTGTCCACATATTCTTCCAGATGATACAAGCTGCCAGGCAGGCTGTGGACCGTGTCATTAGGTTTAGGTTGTCGTACAAGGTTCAATATTTACTGGGGAGAAACGGGGTCCCTGAGATTTTTGGTACCACCCTCCAGGTGATGATTATCAACTTGGATTGACAGCGAACCCTTTATTCGTGTCCCCAAAACATTGTGAAAGTGCTCTATCTAACATGAGATGATCCCTGGGTAGAAGCAAGGCAGAGATAGAAAAAACAATGGAAACACATTGAAAATCAATGAAAGCTATTCATTTGTGAAAAACAAAAAAAACAGATCTCCTGAGTTGTGCCACTTGACTAGTGTATGTCTTTCTTAACATACCACCTCTTTCACCTATAACAATATGCCAGTTTTAAATTGGAGTGGAGCCTTTACATATTGGAAAGGGTCAGCTAGCTCTCATTATGTAAATCTTTGATTTTGGTGACATTTAAATAAGGCCAAAGATTTAAGTAGTTTCCTTTCTTCTTCTCTTCCTAGAGTCTATCCCGTTGCCCCGGGCAGAACTCATCAAATATTAACTGCTGTGTTTTGTCCCTGTTATGGCGCGACAACAAATAGTGTCTCTCAGGTAGCAAATGTCAGAGGAACCTTTACAGATACTAATTTAGGCCCCTTCAGGGAGTTGGGTGTAATGGTAGCATTTAAAGCTCTTTATTCTTCCCCTTTCCTTGGTGTTGAGTTCCCCAAGTGTAGAGACTTAAGATGATGTTTTCTGTTTGGCGTCTCACCCTCTCTGACCCCTTGGTCTCTGGGAGATTCTTCGTCATCAGCCTTAAAGGGATTCTAGAAGGGATTCTAGAGGTGATTCGAAAAGGGATTCAAGGAGCCTGGGGATTCTGGGACCGTAAAGTGAGCATTAGCACTGAATGTTGTCTTTATTTTTGGGTCAGGGGAGAAGGTGCTGTTGTGAACAGTTGTGTGTTAGTATTGAAAAGTTGCCCACGAGTTTGGGTTGGGTTAAAATTTGTTTCAGTGGCTGTATAGGACGTATCCATGATTAGTGGTCTACTATAACTTGCTACAACTTACGTGACTTGACTCCCTGCTCTCTTGTAGTTCACATTGTACAACCATTAACAACCAGACTGATATAAATCTAGGCCAGGTTCAGTGTGTCTTGTGAATTGTGGTGTACACAAACAGTGAATTGTGGTATACACAAAGAGTGAATTGTGGTGTACACAAAGAGTGAATTGAATTGTGGTGTATGCAAATTAATTGTGGTGTATGCAAATCTAACTAGATTAGCTAGATTTAGACCAGGTCTTTCTTGAAAAATACATTTTATCTCAATGAGACTAACCTGGATAAATAAAGGTTAAATAAAAAATAAAGAAATAAAAGATTATAGGTGTGATACACAAAAAGGGTAAAGAGGCCTCTTACACCGCATGGATCAAATTACTGCTTGCATTCATGCTCAGAGCACTCCCTTCGTTTTTTACCATTACCAGAGGTTAACATGGATCTATACAGACTTCTATGGTCTTTCCATTTACACTTTAGTAGACGCTCTTATCCAGAGGGACTTACAGTTAGTGAGTGCATAATTTTTAAAATGTATTGTCATACTGGCCCCCTGTGGGAATCAAACCCACAACCCTGGCGCTGAAAACACCATGCTCTACCAACTGAGCTACATCCCTGGTAGTTTACCAGTAAACAGTATGCAGGTCCTATAAGAACTGATACGATCAAATCAAATGTTGCAAATAATTTATTAAACAGAAAATATGAAGCAAACCATTACTTCAACATAATAATAGATGGTTTGGAAGAGTATAACTGATTGAATTACACATACAGCAGCTGTAATGGGGAATTCCTTATTATAGGGTACTGGCGCCATCATCTGACAATGAAGAGGTAGTGTTTGTAGAGGGAACACACCGAGAAAGGAGGATTCCTCAAGGGTTCTTTGGGAAGGTGATGGTTCTATGTGGAACCATAATGACTCAAAGAACCCTATAGTTCTCAAAGAACCTTCAAATGGTTCTTTGCAGTTCACAAAAGGGTTCTTGGCTCTTTTAGTTATAATTAAAATGTAGGGGTGGCTGCTCATTTGAATATTTTGGGGTGTGGTTTGCTTACAGCTCTTTTTGTGCAAGTGAGAGCGTCATTCCAGTTTATCTAATCTGTTGTGTTATATATGTGTTATATATGACTATGGCCAGTGACAGTGTTTTGTGAAAGACTCACATATGGCCTTGTGTCAATTGAGAACCGTTGACTAAATCAGTGGTTCTCAATTTTCTCGTCAGGGATCCCCAGCTTTTGCAGGGCTAGCACACCTGATTCAACTTGTCAATTAACACAATAATAACGCATAAGGAATTTTAACAATATCATATGGCTAACCAGAATAAGAAACCCTGTATGCTTCTTCAAAAGGATCTACAAAGAACATTTGAGATTGAGGAAGGTTCTTTATGGAACCTTTCTCCATAAAGGTTCCATAAAGAACCATAAAAGGTTTCTATATAGCCCCAAAAAGGGTTGTAACCATAGTGGAACCCATTTTTGGTGCTATATAGAACCTTTTATGAATGGTTTTTATAAAACCTTAGGAAAGGATACTTTATAGCACCATACAGGTACCATTTAGAACCTTATGCGTGTGGTTCTTTATAGAACTTTCAAAGAAAGGTTCTATACAGGCCCAAAAAGGGACCCGCTATGGTTAAAAGCCAAATAACCCTTATTTGGCGCTATATAGAACCATTTGTTTTTAGTGTGTAGAGTAGCAAGTACAACATAATCACTTACTTTATATGGTCCTCTGTAGCTCAATTGGTAAAGCATGGCGCTTGTAACGCCAGGGTAGTGGGTTCGATCCCCATTACCGCCCATACGTAAAAATGTATGTAAGTCACTTTGGATGAAAGCGTCTGCTAAATGGCATATTATTATTATTTATTTGGAGTGTTTCAATTATAATTAGAGTGTTAGTTTGTATTTTAAGCATTTGGTCAAGCTTCAGGTTGGTGAGTGCTTCATACTGCAACATGGAGGAAATCATTTTTGTTTTGTTTTTGCTCAATCTGATAGGGTGGTTTCCCAGTGGGTGGGCCTGTGCCTGCTACAGGGCGGCAGGTAGCTTAGTGGGTAAGAGCGTTGTGCCAGTAACCCAAAGGTCTCTGGTTCTAATCCCCGAGCCAACTAGGTGAAAAATCTGTCGATGTGCCCTTGACCAAGGCACTTATTCCTAATTGCTCATGTAAGTCGCTCCGGATAAGAGTAAATGTACCAAGCCTGCCTACGTCCCTGATTTCAATACAGATAGAAGAGAACAACCAATGTGACAAGCAACAATGTCTTTGTCCAAAGCCCTTGTGCTGTTTTCTGTCTCCTAATCCAGATGTCAGTGAGAGAAATATGTTTTGAGGTGCAGAGTGCAAGGTTGCATGTGTTTTTCGGACTGTAAAAGTATTCAGTTCACATGACTGTTTGAAATGTACAGTATGCTAGTAATGACAGGACACCCACCACTTATTTCTAGTTATCTATTTTAAAACCCAACTGTCATCCACACAAACCACAAATCTAGCAACCATCATTTCAATATCAGATTGTCTTTATTAAATAATATTTATTCAAATAGGCATATTATAAATCGTTTTCCACAATGTAGTCCACTGGATTGATAATTACAAAAATATTCAGACAGTCTATGTAATTCAAGGTTTTGAGGTCTTCACTGTTATGGACTCTTCCATGTTGCTCTTGGTGATGGGTACGTCCAGGGAGGTTCTGAAGCAGAGGGGGACCTCCTGCTCCTCTGTAGGGGCTTCCAGCTGGGAGGCAGCTGTGGGGGCTTCGATCCTCAGCTGTCCATCTTCTCCTAGAGAGCAGGTCAAGGCTGTCAGGTCAAGGTGGGCAGGCAGGTCAATCTTCTGGACAAAGCCTTTCTGTTGGGACGAGGAGGAGGAGAAGGAGCAGGAAGAGGTGGCAGAGGAGGTGGATTTAGCCTCTTCTGCTTTGGCCTGTTTCATGGCCACCACGGCTAGCCTCCGTCCGTCCAGCTTGACTGTGATGTCTTCTGGGTTGAAGCCCTGGGCGTTTAGGCTCAGGGCCAGGGGGCTGTGGCTCCGGCCTGTCTCAGCCACCTCCGTGCTGAGGCCCTGGCTCTGTGCTGCTGCTGGAACTCCTGTGATCCTCCTTTCCAGGAATGGGGAGCCCATTCGGAGGTGGGCCCTCTCGTGCAGCTGGTGCATACTGGGGAACCCATCGTGGAGCTCCTTGAGGAGATCACTGGCCAGGTTTGACCTCCTCTGAAAGAAGTCCTCCTGGATGCCGGAGAGGGCCTGGTGGTGCATGGGGGGGAAGACCATCCTCTCCTGACTGAAGAAAGGGTCGTTTCCAAAGATGCTCTTGATTGCTGGGGCGGCGGACTGAGTCATGTTGTTATTTTTTCTGTTTTCCTTTCCGGTCTGCTTAGAAGAAGAGTGTGAGTTCCTTGGATCTCTTGCTGTGAGGATCTCTTGGTTGGTGAGCTACTTCCTCAAGTGTTTTTGAACTTGTGGCAGCACCTCTCAGGCTTATATACTCCCTCTCTCCCTATAACCCTCCCCCTTGTTTCCCTATTTACAACACATGAGCTCAGTAAAGAAGGACGGGGGAAGGCGGCAGTAAGTGGTACGGGGCAAGAATGCCCTGCGACGAGTCAGTGGGCTAAACTGAGCTTATGGCCACAAGCTGTTTACGGTTTTACGGGCAGACACTTCTATTTCCCCCCTATGTGTTTGTCATTGGTTCATTGGTCACAGCGCCGGGTTGGTCGTACCACAGCTAAGGGTCACCTTACCACCCTCCACCCTCTATCCTGAGTCACGGCTGTTGGATGAGATCAACGGGCTAATATTGTCCCTGGTGTGTCATACATGTGTTTGGAGCCCCACCCCTGTCTATTTGGGGGTCCTGGCTAGGCTGGGGTGACATACTGGAAGTGAAGGCTACAGATGGCTAGACACCCCCGTGGTTAGCTGATGTGATCCCACAACTAGCCAAGTGTTGTGGCTATGTGGGACACATGTACTTGGGGGCTATCCTCATAGTTCAGGATGGGTTCAATGAGGTAATGCACCAGGTATGTCTGTAAGCAGAGAAGAGACATGCATGATGCATCGCTGACTAACAGAAGTCTAAGGAAGTTAGTCAGTTTGAATATTGTTGGCACATTAGCACAGACTGAGATCTATTTTAGACAACTGCCTGATATTATAAATGCTGACCCCATGAGGAAAAGTAAATTGATGAAATGTTATTACCATTCACAGTCTGAAACAGGCTATACTCTAAAACCTATAATTAGGCTATTATTTATTTGTACACTGCAAATATCACCCTCTAATGTTGCTACCATTCACAGTCACAAAAACACCCTAATTAGCTCTAATTACAGATATTTAAGGATCACAGATAGTGATTCTATACTAAGTGAAACAGCTTCATACAAATTCACCTCAACCCTCAGCTCAACTTCTGTGAGAGCCAGAAATCTTGCTTGTTTGTAGGTGACCAAATACTTATTTTCCACCATAATTTGCAAATAAATTCATAAAAAATCCTACAATGTGATTTTCTGGAATTTTTTTCTCATTTTGTCTGTCATAGTTGACGTGTACCTATGATGAAAATTACAGGCCTCTCTCATCTTTTTAAGTGGGAGAACTTGCACAATTGGTACTTTTCCCCCCCACTGTATGTAACCTATTGGGCCAAAGAGCACGGACGATGTGTTACAGCATCAGACATGACTAATACAGGACTGATTGAATCTTTGATAACGAAAACAGCCTCTCTCATCTTTAAGTGGGAGAACTTGCACAATTGGTGGCTGACTAAATACTTTTTTCCCCCACTGTATGTCAGGAGATTCATGGGGCCTAGAGACACTCAGTTATAGTTATAAAGAGGGAGGAGAGGAGAGAGTATTTATAGCTGAGGAACTCAGCAAGAGTCATATTACAACCCCTTAAACTTCTAGCATTGAGACTGTAAGTTAAAGACCCACAACTGCTGCCCGGGATATTGATTGGATGCTGATTGGATGCTGGTCTATCAATGATCTTAGTTAAAATAGGTCAAATTGAAGCTTTCCTCAATTCAGCAATGTCACTTAAGTGATTTCTTCAAGGAGACTGCCTTAGTCTTACCGTAGTTATTGAATATAGAAGTGCTGCTCAATACAGTGTTATTAACTCCTGGTTCTGGAGGGCCACAGTGTGCGCAGGCTTTTGTCTCAGCCCAGCACTACCTGATTCAGCTAAACAAGGTCTTGGTGATAAGTTGATAAGGTGCTGTTACGCTAAGCCATAAAAAGACACTTGGTGCTGTTTGGTTGGCAGTAAAGACCCCACATACCAATGCCCCACTTTATCTATGCTAACTTTATCCACTGGGTGATGACGAAGCCTCAGAGTTGGGGCTTAAAATATACACTGAGTGTACAAAACATTAGGACATAGACTGACCAGGTCCATCCAGGTGAAAGCTATGATCCCTTAAAGCTATGAGACAATTGAAACATGGATTGTGTATGTGCCGTTCAGAGGGTGAATGGGCAAGACAAAAGATTTAAGTGCTTTTGAACGGGGTATGGTAGTAGGTACCAGGTGCACCGCTTTCAGTGTGTCAAGAACTGCAACGCTGCTGGGTTTTTTCAACAGTTTCCCATGTGTATCAAGAATGGTCCACCGCCCAAAGGACATCCAGCCAACTTGACACAACTGTGGGCAGCATTGGAGTCAACATGGGCCAGCATCCCTGTGGAACACTTTCGACAACTTGTAGAGTCCATGCGCCGACAAATTGAGGCTGTTCTGATGGCAAAAGGGGGTGCAACTCAATATTAGGAAGGTGTTCCTAATGTTTTGTACACTCAGTGTATGTGGAACCCCATGACCAAATAAAGACGAAAAGGTATCATTAAAATCGTTATACAGAAGAGCTTATTGAATAAAGGAGCTTTTCATAGGCTTAGTTAAAAGTAGTCGGTCATAAGCACAGTTTAGACTGTTTAATATTTCGGACTCAGCTGTCATGAATCATGAAGGATCTTTTATTAGAGAGAATCTGCATGGTGACTTCAATAAGAACACTAGAGGTCAGCCCTGAGCCATTTCATTCAATTAAAGCAACTTCCTCGTGTAGCCGGCGCGGTCTGCTCGTTGCCGACTACTGCGTTGTGTTCCGGTGCACTGAAGACAAGACACTGGCGTACTTGAAGGCACTTTATTGTGTACAACTCTCTCAATCTGTTCAACATCAAAGAGAGAAAATGTTCAAAACTCTACCCTCGACCAGAATCCGCCTTTCCCAGCCGAGTACAATGCAGACTCAATATAATCACATTCAAAAATACAAGGAATAAAATACAACATCATTGGAAAATAAACATTGCATCTGGTGTATATCTTATGTATGTGTCATATTCATGTTATCTCTGCCAAAAACTCTGAGCTTTTAGCCTTTATATTAATACTGTGCAACATGACATAAACCATCTTTCAAATAGGTAATACATACAGTAATATGCACGAAGCAACATGTAATCCTTCACATTTGAGCTTTTCAGTGCCATTAAACACTAATCAATACATTAAAACATTTTAAATGAACACATTTTTAACCTGATATAGGGAATACATACCTGTTCAACATCAAAGAGAGAAAATGTTCAAAACTCTACCCTCGACCAGAATCCGCCTAACATAAAAAGAACAACGTGAGCTTCATACAAGAGGATAGAATGATGATTGCTAACTTACAGCTAAACAGAACACGAGGTTAGCTAAGTTAGCAATTTCTCAACTCTCAAAAATGGCTAAATTCACGACACAGCTTGATTAAATGTACGTACACTCATCATATAATATACATACAAGTTACTATGTGCACTGAAACGTTTTAGTTTTAACAGGTATATCAAGTTTATATCACGCCGAAGTGAACACATACCTTTCCCAGCCGAGTACAATGCAGACTGAGAAAAGCATGACCTCCCTCCGCATATAACCAAACCAACTCTAGAGGGCGCACTTACACAACTAACTCTCCCAATATCTGTAGACTACACGAAATGCTGAACAATACAATATTTTGGTGAAATCAACTCACAAAATAAAATAAAAAATAGAAAATGAACGGTTGCAAAAATCTGTAATTCTTTGACCTGTTACACTCGCAGCTGCAGGACACGTATTGGTTGGTAGGTGGCACTGTTTATTAAGTTCTTAGACTCACCAATATACCAGATACATAGCCACAGGTTTAATGGCATGGAGAGCAAAGTCATGAGGCATATACTGTATGTGTTTAGTGTTCCTACTCCATGACTGTTAGGACTAATGAAAACAAGCTAAGACACACAGAGGGGAACAGGGCAATGGGGTGTGTTGCATGCCACACTCGCACGCACGCAAACACACACACACACGCAACCCCCCACAAACACACTCAAACAAGCAACCCCCACCCCCCCAACACACGCACACACCCTCCTCCCAACCACTTTCCCCTTCGAAACACAAAAACGTTGCTTTTAGCAGCAGTGAGTCCCCAGCAGGGAGGGGCTTTCTGGCCCTCTGGCATCACAGAGAGGAAAAAGGAAATCTATTAATCTGACAGCTCTCTCTCCCAGAAAGCCCTGCAACTCCTCCTCTGGGAACCACGGGAGGGTCTCGTGAAAACCAGAGCATGGACAGAGGGAGGGAAGGTGAGAGGGAGGGAGAGGGCGAAATGGAGTGGCGGGAGAGAGGGAAGGAGAGAGAGGGAAGGAGAGAGAGGGAAGGAGAGGGGGAGGAAGAGAGAGAGAGAGAGAGAGAGAGAGAGAGAGAGAGAGAGAGAGAGAGAGAGAGAGAGAGAGAGAGAGAGAATCCAAAAACAACTGGTCATTCCACCTGGGCGGGAGAGTACAGTTTATCTCTTGCCTGGTCTTAAGTACGTCTTAACATAAGCAGAAGTCCAAATGACGTATGCATGGTTTATTGAACTCCTATAGGCCTGCAGTATTGGATTGATATACTGTTTGGAGAGTGTATAAGAACGGCATACAGACAAGATAACCTAACAGGGAAAAGAGGAGAAGAACAACACAGAAACTAGAAAAACTAGGAGAAATGAAATAAGAAAAACTATCACAGAAGACACAGAGGACACAGAGAACACAGAGAACACAGAGGTCACAGAGGACACAGAGGACACATAGGACACAGAGGACACAGAGAACACAGAGGACACAGAGGACACAGAGAATACAGAGGACACAGAGGACACAGAGGACACAGAGAATACAGAGGACACAGAGGACACAGAGGACACAGAGGACACAGAGAACACAGAGGACACAGAGGACACAGAGAACACAGAGGACACAGAGGACACAGAGGACACAGAGAACACAGAGAACACAGAGAGTAAAGAGGACACAGAGGACACAGAGGGCACAGAGGACACAGAGAACACAGAGGACACAGAGGGCACAGAGGACACAGAGGACACAGAGGACACAGAGAACACAGAGGACACAGAGGACACAGAGAACACAGAGGACACAGAGGACACAGAGAACACAGAAGACACAGAGGGCACAGAGAACACAGAGGAGTGTGTGAGACAAAGACCATCGCATGAGAAGCTTAGCAGCGAGAGGAAGTGAGTTGGTGTGAGAAGGCTGCCACCGCAACTCTGTGGCAACCTACTGTCAGCCTCGTCTCGTCTGTCTCAACCACACCTGATCTGACCCGCTTACCCTGGGGTACACGGTTCAACTTCTTCTGACTCCAACTTAACCTGTTATTCTAATCTGTATGATCTCTATGTATACCATAGGTCATACAGAAGCTATTGGGAGAGATTTCATTTCAGTATCAGTCATTTCTGGCGTTTTCGCAAAACCGTGATTAGAAATTATTGCACACATGCATGCAAAGGCACTCTATCGCTCTCCCTCCATGTCTCACATGTATGTGCAGGAACGAGCGAACACACACAGGGACATACACACACTCACTAAGGCACATCTGTACATGTTCATGTAGATACAGGCCCATTAGTTGAGTGGTGTCTGTCCAGCGCCATAACAATCTGTGTGATGGCAGGCAACGCCCCCCACTCTCCCTTCAATTGGCAACAGCTGCTGTCTACTACAGATGGTACAAGTCATCTGGCTAAGAGAAAATATTAGGGGCATTAACTACACCCCCTGTAGACACAAACACACACAGATCATTTTTCTGGTAAAAAGCACCTCTCATTTCCTGTAAGTTATTACTGACCACACAGAGGCCTGCACTATATGGCTATAGTAGAGGGAGGGTTAATGACTCTACTTCTGCCCTGCCAGGGTAGGGCCTACCTGGGGAGGGAAGCTGGCCAGCGTTGGTCTGGGGCATGTGGATGTGACCTCTCTTTCTCTCTTCCTGTGTCTGTGTCACTGATGAGAGAGCATGGAGGGAGTGGACGTAGGATGGAGGGTCAACAGGGGCAAAGCCCAGTGAGTCATAGGAAGGTTTGGTGTGTGTGTGTGTGTGTGTGTGTGTGTGTGTGTGTGTGTGTGTGTGTGTGTGTGTGTGTGTGTGTGTGTGTGTGTGTGCGTGCGTGTGTCTCTGTGTGTGTGGGTGCATGTATTACTCATGCTTGCCTTTGCAAAATTCCGATATCGTGCCCTGGGAAAAGTATTCTGTCATGTAAACGAAAGGCATAATTTCCTGAAGTAAATAATTCATAGCTTTTGTTGACCTTGTTACTGCTTACAATTATAGTATACCTCTGTTATAAGACATTCATAATACAACTATTGTGACTGATTGTTTGGCAATATAGGTAGGAGATCGACCAGCAACATCCTGGTCTGTAATGAAATCTGACGAATGCGCCTATTAACCAATAAGGCTGCAGAATACAGTGCTAATCGGCGCTCCATATTTCGTTGTTTCACTCAGTCCAGACAAGCCCAGCCAGGTCCAGACAAGCCCAGCCATGTCCAGACAAGATCCACTTAATCCAGCACATTGAGTAATAGCCAATCGCTGCAGCCAGCCAGCCAGCCAGCCAGTCATTCAGCCAGCCAGCCAAATGAATGAGAGTGATTTCATTACTGTCGTGTTGCTAGTGGGGCTGGAGACAGCAGCTGCTACAGGAAATCTGAGTCTCCGTAAATCCAGCCAGCTGACATTTAGGACTATGTAAATACATTCATTGGCTTTGACGATAAGGAGAATGTGCGTCAAGCGAAGGGAGGGAGATGAAATGTGGCGTCTGCCTTAGTAATGCTGCTGTTACAAATTGTTCATGCATGATGCCAAACCAATGTTCAAGCTCTACTACCAACCACGAGACAGAATTCATAACTAACTGTCTGTGTCATTAAGTTTGTAATGCGTAGACGGACATTTTGTTTCATCACACTCACATGTAGGCATATTTACCCTATGTAGGTGATGGCACATATCTTCAATTCATCTGCTGTTGTTTTGGGTGTCAGAGACTTGAAAGGCCAATACTGTTCTGCAGAAAAATAGTTTCATTTCCCTGTTCTTTCTGAAACCACTTCAGCACTACTCACCACAACAAGTTCCCCTTGCAAATGTTAGATGAACCCTATGGCACTCTGGTACATCCCTGTCCTCTCAGAAGACACAGCAGCTATGCCAACTTTGTGTCTAGGCGGGGAAAATGCACTAGCTAGAATTGGGAGGGAATAGCTCTCTGTGGAAGTAAATACATGAAGATAACAGTACATTGTATTTGGGCCACACACAGGTTAAGAGTTTGTTGGGTCGATTCTGTATGATCGTGGAGAAAATTGTGAAACGTATGTTTACAGTACAAAACCTGATTCATCTTGTGATTCAAATGTGTGTCTAATAGTAGCAGACATTTTGGCAAAATACTGTTTTCTCAATGTGTCCCTTTTTTTTTACTGAGTTGACATTGCTATACAATAAACAAAAATGTAACATTCAGACTTTTTATAGATGTTCAGATATGACCTTGAGAGTGAGTGTTTACTGACTTGTTTCCTTAGCTACTGGCTACACCCTGAGCCACTCTTCTCTTTCTGTCATCTTCACACCATCAGGACTCTCTCTCTCTCTCTCTCTCTCTCTCTCTCTCTCTCTCTCTCTCTCTCTCTCTCTCTCTCTCTCTCTCTCTCTCTCTCTCTCTCTCTCTCTCTCTCTCTCGCTCTGCCACTTCCTGTCTCGCCCTGCCCTGACATCCTGTCAGTTTCCATGGAAACCTTGAGTAACCTCTCATACATACCAGAGCCAGGCCTAGGAGCAGGGTCATGGTCTATTTGACTTTGACGTCATGCCACTCGGGCTGCAGTTGGGCCCCGAATCCATTCCTATATGGAATATAGAAATATATTGATTATTTTATCAAATATATTGATTATTGTCTGTTAAATGACTAAAATTTAATGTGAACGTATATTACCCTATCCATTATATTTTTCTAATGTTCTAATGAGTAGATAATAGGAGGCAGGGTTATTAGGAGTTAATGAATCAATACAAAATGTTCAGAAGAAAAAATCGGTACATGAATCACATTTTCATTCCTTTTCTAAACTGACTGTAACAGAAATGGAACTGGCTCTCTCTAGCCATAATATCAGCAGAGTTGCCCTTCAGGCCCTGGTGTAGTGAAAACAAATGCTCACCATACATAACCAGACGTGCCTGGCTATACTGAGACCTAGAGGATATGTGTGTTCATTTTGGATCCCGTTGTCCACCTCCTACTGCAGGGCATGAGGGAGCAGGAGAGAGAGGAGCCTGGGTAGGAATTATGGATGTGGTGGAGATGGGAGAGGAGAGGGGCCTGGGTAGGTACCTTGGATAGGGGGGAAATGCGAGGGAGGCCTGGTTATACACGGGAATGGGTGGGGGTGGGTACGGAGTGTGAATGGGGGAAGATGGGAGAGAGGGGCCTGGGTAGGGATTGTGGATAGGGGACTGAGTAGGGACCAGGGAGTGTTTATGGGGGGTTATGGGCTGTGGATGGGGGGTGGGGTGTTCCAGCTGTATCGGATCAGTGGCTGGACTGTAAACTGTCTCCTCCGAAAGAGCCTGACGCCTTTGAAATGCTCCAAACCTGGGCTCTCTCTCTTTCTCTCCCTCTCTCAATCGCTGTCTTGCTCTCTCTCCCTTTCAATCCCTCCTTCTCTCTCTCTTTGTCCCCCTCCTGTCTCTTTCTCTCTCTTTTTCCCCATCTCTCTTTTCTTTCTGTCTTTCTCTTAGTCTCTTCCTCTATGCATCCTGTTGCGCTGGCTAGACTCCATTGACAGATTTACAGCTTTGGGGTCAGAGTTTTACGACAGCAGCGTATAAATCTTGTTCCGCCTCCTTTCTGTGATCCCCTCACCCCCACTACCCCACCCACCCTGGGCGCATAACTAAACAAAAATACACACACACCCCAAGCCCTTCCCAGCCCCCCAAGCCCTTTCATGTCCGAAGCTACCAGCCATGAGAGATGGGAAGGTGGTGTCTTCAAATGTTTGTGTATGTGTAAGTGTATGTGTGTGTGTGCGTACATTTGTGCGTGTGTGTGTGTATCTCTGCTCACTTGTGTCTTCCCTCGTCTGTCTGTTTATGCTTCCAGGGGAAAGAATGCGGGACATTGTTCCACGTTCCTAAAGTTCTCCGATTCAGTTTCCAATCACATTGTTTTGGACTTGATGCTCCCCTATCCTCCTCCCCTCCTCCCTCAAATCCCCCTCACCCATCTGCATGTTTCTCTCCCACTGTGGGTCTTCCTTTTTACCACGGCCAGATGGAGGCTGGGAATCGGCTCTGTTTCAAAGGCTTGTCATCTCTCCCTCTCTCTGTCTCCTCGTCTCGCTCTCTCTCTTTCCCACTCTATCTCTTCTCATTTCATACAATCCTGTCTGTTGATGTTGCCTCTCTGTAGAACTCTCTCTGTGGAACTCTCTCTGTGGAACTCTCTCTGTAGAACTCTCTCTGTAGAACTCTCTCTGTGGAACTCTCTCTGTGGAACTCTCTCTGTGGAACTCTCTCTGTAGAACTCTCTCTGTGGAACTCTCTCTGTGGAACTCTCTCTGTAGAACTCTCTCTGTAGAACTCTCTCTGTGGAACTCTCTCTGTAGAACTCTCTCTGTAGAACTCTCTCTGTAGAACTCTCTCTGTGGAACTCTCTCTGTGGAACTCTCTCTGTAGAACTCTCTATGTAGAACTCTCTCTGTAGAACTCTCTCTGTAGAACTCTCTCTGTAGAACTCTCTCTGTGGAACTCTCTCTGTGGAACTCTCTCTGTGGAACTCTCTCTGTAGAACTCTCTCTGTGGAACTCTCTCTGTGGAACTCTCTCTGTAGAACTCTCTCTGTAGAACTCTCTCTGTGGAACTCTCTCTGTAGAACTCTCTCTGTGGAACTCTCTCTGTAGAACTCTCTCTGTGGAACTCTCTCTGTAGAACTCTCTCTGTAGAACTCTCTCTGTGGAACTCTCTCTGTAGAACTCTTTCTGTGGAACTCTCTCTGTGGAACTCTCTCTGTAGAACTCTCTCTGTGGAACTCTCTCTGTAGAACTCTCTCTGTGGAACTCTCCCTGTAGAACTCTCTCTGTGGAACTCTCTCTGTGGAACTCTCTCTGTAGAACTCTCTCTGTGGAACTCTCTCTGTGGAACTCTCTCTGTAGAACTCTCTCTGTAGAACTCTCTCTGTGGAACTCTCTCTGTGGAACTCTCTCTGTAGAACTCTCTCTGTGGAACTCTCTCTGTGGAACTCTCTCTGTAGAACTCTCTCTGTAGAACTCTCTCTGTGGAACTCTCTCTGTGGAACTCTCTCTGTAGAACTCTCTCTGTAGAACTCTCTCTGTAGAACTCTCTCTGTGGAACTCTCTCTGTGGAACTCTCTCTGTAGAACTCTCTCTGTAGAACTCTCTCTGTAGAACTCTCTCTGTAGAACTCTCTCTGTGGAACTCTCTCTGTGGAACTCTCTCTGTAGAACTCTCTCTGTAGAACTCTGTCTATGGATAAAGGTACAATGCTCTAACAAACAGGGCAGATAGGAACAGAGAAACATAGGGCGAAAGACAGAGAAAGAGGCAGAGATGCATGATGCACACACACACACACAGCATGTAGGATCGGTGCATTGTATTGATTGTGCGTGGTGTTGACAGACTCCCTGTCAGGCCTTGCCCACTCTGATAAAATCTGGCCTACAGTGGGCTGGCCCAGGTTAATCACTGCTATCCAGGCCCACTAGACAGCCCAGTGTGTGTGTGTGTGTGTGTGTGTGTGTGTGTGTGTGCGTGTGTGTGTGTGTGTGTGCGTGTGTGTATGTGTGTGTGTGTGTGTGTACTTTCATATGCCTGTGTGCATATGTGTGGGTCAATGTGTGAGTGTATTGTATGCAAGTGTGCATGCTTGTATGTATGTACTTTGTGTGAGGAAGAGAGACAGACAGAAATAAACAGGAAGAGAGAGAAATCTTAGAGATAGGACAGACTGTGCACAAGTAAACCAGTCTCGGATGTGAAAGGTAGACTCTGATGATCCAAATATAGATTTTGTGTATAACTCAACATCCTGGTATCATCACGGGCTGCCCAGCAAGCTTGATTAATCCCTCATTGCTAATCAAAAGACCAAGATCCGATTGATTAAGAAGAACTGTAATTACAACAGTTGTAGACAATAAAAAACAGATATTTATCAAAGACACATATTAAATGAACATTCTCAATCTGGTTACTTACACTCTTTGGGAAAATATTTGACGAAACAAATATTTGACAGATTTGTCCACTCTGTTCTTGGAACGTGTGATCTAACACCTCGCACTCGTAGATACAGTGTGGGTATAGCCTACAATCAGGGATGCGGAACTCAGTCGGGGTCTCAACTTATTGTTGAGCATTAGAATACAGAAGGTGCAATTTTGAAATGTGGTTGTGCATCAGCAGTCAGTCAATTAGCCCATGACAGCAAAAAAAATGTAGATTGGTAAGTTAGTCTAGCGGCTAGCTATCTAAACTTATAGTAAGTATGGTCAATTTTACTGACCGGGGTGAGGCCCAAACATTTGCCTCCACTCTATGGCAAAATGGGTAGAATTGCAGGAAATTAGCTGTAAAACTGCAAATTTTTCACTCAGTAGAGTTGCATGAAATGAGTTAAAAAATTGCAAAATGTACATGATGACATTATTATGGACAAAAAAGTGAGATTATTTTTATTTGTCAAACGGCAGCCAAGCATCGATCATCATGTCACCAGAACACAAAAATATCCCACCTTGTCTAATGTATTTTGTTTTCTTGACATTTGGAAAGTTTACCGACAAATTTGCTGTTTCCATCAGGCCTGTCAAAAAAAATAATATCGCCAAAAAAGGTTGGGTGGAAACCTGGTTAGTGTTCAACCTTAGCATGTGCTTACAATGTAACAGAACAGGAATGAAATGTACTCTTAGTGGTGGCCACGCCCTACTAAGCCAAGTCTCCAGTCTTCTGAACTGGCCAAGTCTCCAGTCTTCTGATCTGACCTGCTGAGTCATATCTCAACAACCCAAATAAGTGACCCAATGCCTGCAACCCAGCAGTTGGGTCATCCAAACAACCCACATGTTTTCAGAGTGTAATGTCTTTGTTGTGTTTCACTTGAAAAACCTTTTCTTTGTGTTAACTGCTTCTTTGAGATCACTAACCTATGTGAAGTGCATTAGAACTCAGGAAGTGATGACATGACAGTATTACAACAATAATTGTCATAATACATCATGTGTATTATCTTGCAACATGTTTCATCACGGTTTATTGCTACATCGTATATTGCAGGAAACTGTTTATCAGCACTTTTTCAAAATATGTCAGGACAGATGCTTGATTGAGAATTGCCAGAAATCAACACAAACTAAATTCAGAATTTGGAAGTCAACTGTCTTGGTATTATTTGCTGTAATATAGGTACAGTGCCTTCAGAAAGTATTCATACCCCTTGACTTATTCCACATTTGGTTGTGTTACAGCCTGAATTTCAAATGGATTAAATTGGTTTTGTTGTGTTACAGCCTGAATTTCAAATGGATTAAATTGGTTTTGTTGTGTTATAGCCTGAATTTCAAATTGATTAAATTGGTTTTGTTGTGTTATAGCCTGAATTTCAAATGGATTAAATTGGTTTTGTTGTGTTATAGCCTGAATTTCAAATGGATTAAATTGGTTTTGTTGTGTTATAGCCTGAATTTCAAATGGATTAAATTGGTTTTGTTGTGTTATAGCCTGAATTTCAAATGGATTAAATTGGTTTTGTTGTGTTATAACCTGAATTTCAAATGGATTAAATTGGTTTTGTTGTGTTACAGCCTGAATTCAAAATTGCTTAGATATATGTTTTTTCTCACCCATCTACGTACAATACCCCATAATGACGAAGTTAATTTTTTAAAACTTTTTTTTAGCTAATTTATTTCAAATGAAATACAGAAATATCTAATTTACATAAGTATTCACACCCCTGAGTCAATACCTTGTAGAAGCACCTTTGGCGGCAATTACAGCTTTGAGTCATATTAGATATGTCTGTATCAGCTTTGCACATTCTTCCTTGCAGACTTTCTCAAGCTCTGTTATGTTAGATGGGGAGTGGCGGTGAACAGCAATCTTCAAGTCTTTCCACAAATGTTCAACAGGATTCAAGTCTAGGCTTTGGCTGGGCCACTCTGAAGCCATTCCAGTGTTGCTTTGGCTGTATTCTTAGGGTCATTGTCCTGTTGGAATGTAAATTTCCGCCCCAGTATAAGGTCGTTTGCACTTAATCAATTTTGAATTCAGGCTGTAACACAACAACATTTGGAATAAGTCAAGGGGTATAAATATTTTCTGAACGTACCGTAGCTGTGATACCAATTTATGTGGGAGGTTTATGTCCAGTTTTCCATTTATTCTAACACTAAACTTGTTACATTATTAGTACACTACCGTCATACTCCTGTCATACCTCTATCATATGTGAGACATCCAATCTTACATCTTTACTAAGTGAGATAATATGGCCTTTTAATGGTGTAGCTTGTGTGTTTCCTCTGTCTAGGAGTTTCTAGCAGACAGAAGTTCTACTCCTCCTCTTTTACGTTGTTTTTGTCTGAATGAAAAAAACACCCGTCTGTTCTCACATGATCTGAAGTCTGCACACACACACGCGCACACACGCACACACGCACACACACGTACACACACCTGTACACTCTGAATACCACTGTCTGCCCAAACCACCATCAGTCACATCACACACACACACATTGGATACGTTGTGTTAAGTCTGTCACCGTTGCCCTGAAGTAACCATCTAGTGTTTCACTTCTATGTGGTGGCTGGGGGCTTCTGGGAAAGGGAGACAGGGAGTCGGGGGAGGTGAGGGGGTGTAAGAGGAGGGGGTGAAGGTTATAGGTTGTAGGTTGTAGATGGGTAATGGCAGCAATTAAAAGCCATGCAGCGGGAGGAAGAGGAAGCCTTTGGTTTTTGGTTCAGCACATATTGCATGCAAGGCAGAGAGAAGTGGGCTAGGGATGTGTGTTTGTTTATGTAAATACGCATGTGGTTGTGTATGTGAAAGGTATACTAGTTTAGTGGTAACAAATATTTTTGGGGTTTATGTTGTCGCACGTTTATTTTCAAATCCTTGTGAATTACAGCCGTCAGAACTGCCATGGAAGACATTGTTCAAAATTGTCAAAAGATTATTCCGTTTTGTTTTGCCCTTGAAGACACTAGTTGCATGAGAAACGAATAATCACCAAACAGATGTGTTTGAGAATTAATTCCTTCTAATTTCAATGACATCATTACAGTTTCAGAGGCCTAATGCTTAACCACCATGAGATCAAACTGAGAAAGACGTCTACTACCTTTTCTGTGTCAATTTTTCCACTAACCCAGTTGTTTTGGCCAGGTCTAATGTATTGCAACTGGAAATAGTTCTCTCTTAGGGTATTTTGTTGAAAGATGACTATAAAAGTATTTAAAAAACATATTAAACCATTTTTATGTTTGGGGTTTGAGAACCCTGAAGAGGAAGCCCAACTGGTGAACAATTTTTGTAAACAATTGCATCTGACTTTGTAAACACATGCATATTGCCATCTATTCTCAGCAGAGGTTGGCTGCAACTCTCTGTTCATTTGTGAAGTTTTGAAGACAGTTTTACACCAGAATAGAAAGAGGAGTGGGAAGCCCCGGTGCACAACTGAGCAAGAGGACAAATACATTAGAGTGTCTAGTTTGAGAAACAGACACCTCACAGGTCCTCAACTGGCAGCTTCATTAAATAGTACCCGCAAAACACCAGTCTCAACGTCAACAGTGAAGAGGCGACTCCGGGATGCTCAGTTGTGCACCGGGGCTTCCCACTCCTCTTTCTATTCTGGTTAGAGCCAGTTTTCGCTGTTCTGTGAACAGTTTCTTGGCAATTTCTCGCATGGAATAGCCTTCATTTCTCAGAACAAGAATAGACTGACGAGTTTCAGAAGAAAGTTATTTGTTTCTGGCCATTTTGATCCTGTAATCGAACCCACAATTGCTGATGCTCCAGATACTCAACTAGTCTCAAGAAGGCCAGTTTTATTGCTTCTTTAGTCAGCACAACAGTTTTCAGCTGTGCTAACATAATTGCAAAATGGTTTTCTAATGATCAATTAGCCTTTTAAAATGATAAACTTGGATTAGCAAACACAACGTGCCATTGGAACACAGGACTGATGGTTGCTGATAATGGGCCTCTGTACACCTATGTAGATATAGGCGCAGGGCTCCCGAGTGGCGCAGCAGTCTAAGGCACTGCATCTCAGTACTTGAGGCCTCACTACAGACCCCCTGGTTTGATTCCAGGCTGTATCACAACCGGCCGTGATTGGGAGTCCCATAGGGCGGCGCACAATTGGCCCAGCATCGTCCGGGTTTGGCCGGTGTAGGCCGTCATTGTAAATAAGAATTTGTTCTTAACTGACTTGCCTAGTTAAATAAAGGTAAAATGAAAAAATAAAATACAAGTATTCCATTACAAATCAGCTATTTCCAGCTACAATAGCCATTTACAACATTAACAATGTCTACACTGTATTTCTGATCAATTTTATGTTACTTTAATGGACAAAAAAAATGCTTTGCTTTCGAAAACAAGGACAAGTGACCCCAAACTTTTGAACGGTAGTGTATATACATAATTTCGGCGGTTGCCATCTTGTGTGGTGGTTTGGTATCCCCCCCCCAGTGGGATGGAGACATGCAGCTCTACACTCTTTGAAAAAAAGGTGCTAAGTACAACCCTACAGGGTTATTCGGTTTGTCCCAATAGGGGAACCCTTTTTGGTGCTGGGTAGAACCCTTTGCAGAGGTTTCTATCTAGAACCCTCTATGTAGGGTTCTTCAAAGAACCCCCTCTATGGTTCTACCTAGAACCCTCTATGAAGGGTTCTACCAATAACCATTTTATCATCTAAAGGTTCTTCCTAGAACCGTCTATGAAGGGTTCTACCGAGAACCCTTTTTCTTTTAAGGTTCCACCAGCCTTATTAGCCTTTCACATTTTATTATTTATGACAATACATTACATACATCATAAGGCCTTTCTTTGAGGGCTTAGTTATACCCTAACACAGTGGTGTTAGGAATCTCCTGGTTTACAGGCCACATCAGACCTGCAAATCACATTATGCTGGCTTGCAAAGTGATGTGTAATTCCTAGAGGTATGGACTTGAGACACATGACTTGGAATAGTCGTACTCCAGTCACAAATTTGATGATTTGAGACTCTACTTGATAGAAAATAAAACAACTTGAGACATGGCTTCAGACTTGGAGCCTCAAGACTCGGGACTCAATTTAGACTTGAGACTGATGGCTTGACATTATCTGGGCAGGTTTTGTAATGTTTACTCTCCATGCAGCCAGAGACAGTATCGCACTTGAAAAAATACAGATTCGCTAGTGAAACATACACTCTGCCCTCTGATTGGACCAGCAAACTGTCAATCAACACAGGTCAGTTGAGGTACAGTATCGTGGTGAGAAGGTTTTGGGGGGTCTCGAGTGTGAAACTGAATGGGAAAAATAAATACAAAACTCATACATATTTTAATGGGCTAGATATTGCCTACCATTTGTATTTTATATTTAGATCTTTGCTTATTCGATCTGGTCACTAACATAGGCATACGGAATTGCACCAAATTATTGTAATCTATGCTTCAGAACCAAAAAGTTGCGCTTCTTGACTGTTGACCAATGACCAGTCATCAGCATTGGCGCACATGTCCTGATTAATGACAAGAAAGCACTTGTTTAATTTTCTCTGTTTTTTCCTGGCAAAAACAGAGTAGCCTACCTACGCTAATATTACCCATATAATATTCAGTTTAGCAATCTGCTAGGGACGCATCTTTGCCAGAACAATAAGTTAACTGGTGATTTCATTGATCATTTTCATATTTCAGATAGGCCTAGTTTGGGTAGGTAATAATTATATACTGTACCTCAGTGGTGGTACTGGCTATATATCTAAAGATAGTTGTAATATCGCACTACCTTCAATACTTATGGGATGAAGATGTAACATATTCTGGCGAATTAATTACGATATTTGTAAGGAAGAAAAGGCTACAGAGAAGTGAAAGTGTGACATGATATCCCAAGTTGATATTGACTGCTAACATGAATGACTTTCAGCTCAAAATGCAGGTGTAAAATGCAGTTTATTTCTGTATCTTGCGTTTTGAAAATGCATCACCTGTGCGCAGGGGGTCGTAATCTTTGAACCACTGCTTTTTGGGGGTCACGGGTCAAAAAGTTTGAGAACAACTGAGCTAGCGAACAGATTGCTGATTTGCTGTACAGCTACAGTATAGGATCGGGTGCAAACATCAAATTGTAGGGAGAGAGGATTGACATAAATAAAAATGCAGCTCCAAAATGTGTTTGGTGATCAAGAATATTAACTGTTAACTTTGCATGCTCACCAGCAAAGGGTCATCAAGCAACCATTACTAGCAAAGGCCTACTGGTCTTTTGGTATGTCAAAATTGCTTGAAATGTAATAATATCATAATAATTGAGTTATGGAGCTTGCAATTGGAATTTGTTGTTAAAATTAATTATTATATAGTCAAAATGTGTTGTAGAGAAAATAATGAAAAGAGCTGTCTGGTAGCCTCAATAAATATAAAAGATTTTGTGACTTTGGGAATATAAGGTTATATCTGCACAAAGCATAGTTCTGAGATATTTTCACATCCCAGATCTCAGAACTGTTTTGTACTGAGTAATTTTGTCATAACCCATTAAGGTCCTCACCTTAACGGTTCCTAAAGTACAGAGTATCAAAATCCTGAGACATTTAGTTTTTTTAAGGGGGTGCAATAGCAGATAGAACCTTATGACTGTGAAATGTCAATCTGGGTTCAGCCATAAGGTTCTATCTGATACTTCTGAATTAGACATGTTCAGTTTAGCTATTTGAATACATAAATGATAGAATAACATTATTTTACCAAAATAGAGTCAGAACACATCATCAAATACATTAAGCAATGTATTATGATCATCAGACGAATTACTGTCATCACTGAACAACGATGTGACATCATTTACTTTAAGATTTCTGACAGTGTTGTTTTTAGCTTGTGTGCCATTATTGCTGGCTAGACTAGCCTAGCCTAGGCCATACATATAGGGAGATGGCAATGACGTGTTCTGATTGGTTCAAATGTATTTGTTCAGGCTTGCGATTGGATTGCAGATATGACCTTATAACGCCAATTTCAAATGGGTTTAGGCAGATAGAACTTTCTAGTTTTTCATTTTTGTTCACTTAAAATGTACTTTTTCTCAAATCTCACTTCACAGACATAGACATATGAAGAACCACCTAAAGATCTATTATATGTGACAAACTCATTTTTGACAAAAAATGTCAGACAGAACCTTATAGTCCCAAGGTCTTGATTTGTAGTTTAACAAGTCATTGCATGTATATATATTTTTTTACTTGACTTGAAACTTGACTTGCTCTTAGAATGCATGACTTGGACTTGACTCAAGACTCAACCCGTTCTACTTGGGACTCGACTTGAGACTCGGACCTTGTGACTTGAAGCTTGCTTGTGACTCGAATAATAGTGACTTGGTCCCACCTCTGGTATTCCTATTGGAATCCAGCCAGAGTTAGGACATCCAACAAGTGGAATTGTTAATCACCCTCAACCTGCAATCTGAATGACTGCCAGGGTAGGGAATATTGAATACTGAGACTACCTCAATCATCTAAACTCGAACAATCATCTCAGTAACGGGTGCAATAAATCCAACAGATTGGATTAGTTTAGAAAACTGTATGTTATGTATCTTTGTGTAGTAGATGTAAAAACACAGATGTTACAGTAAAACAAACAATTCTTAAAATCTCCCTGCAATAGAGCGTGCTGTGAAATATTATATATGGTTCCAGGTAGAACCCTTCTTGCCTTCCAAATAATCCTTCCACCCTTCCAAAGAATCATGAAAGGACCCTTTCTTCAAAAAATTGTTATTATAAAGAACAACTGTCTTCCAAAAAGGGTTCTTCTGATCAAAACGTTTCTTGGTAGAACTCAAAGAACAATTTTGGAACCCTTTTTTCTACGAGTGTATGCCTGTCACCCAAGCCCTGGAGGCTAGGACTACATGGGCATGACTATACGGGGAGTGAAGGGGGCTGGGGTGGTGGTGTTGTGGGGGGTTGGGGGCTGCTAGGTGGTTCCCTGCTCTGCATGCCTGCATGCTGGACGGCCGCCCCTGCTCACTGTAACGCGAAGTGACAACTAGCCTTCACGCTCCAACGAGCCCCGGATCCCAAAATGGTCACAGGAGGGCAATGTCTCCGCTACGGAAAAATGTTACAGTAGCACAATGTTCCTAGAGGAGATAGAACGTTGGTTAGGGGGATGGACAGAGGAATTTGGAGACACAAATTCCTGGAATTTGGGTATGGAAAGAGGACTAACCTGGTGGCATTTTGGAATCAAAACTTTTTATATTTTTATTTTATTTTACCCTTATTTTACAAGGTAAGTTGACTGAGAACACATTCTCATTTATAGCAATGACCTGGGGAATAGTTACACTGGAAAGGAGGGGGGATGAATGAGCCAGTTGGAAGCTGGGGATGATTAGGTGGCCATGATGATATGAGGGCTGGATTGCAAATTTAGCCAGGACATTTAGCTACTCTTACGATAAGTGCCATCATTTTACTGGCCCTCTAACACCACTTCCAGCAACATCTGGTCTCCAATCCAGGGACCGATCAGGACCAACCCTGCTTAGCTTCAGAGGCTAGCCAGCAGTAGGATGAAGGGTGATATGCAGCTGACCTCAAGTCTTTGTCCTTGTATTTGACACCTGTGCGGGTAGGCATGGCGACACTCACTCAGACCTCCAAACAATGATCCAGTTCCATGTAATGGTAATGCTCAATGATAATGATAGAGTCTCAGTATGATAGAGACGTGGAGATGAAAGCTAGAGCCTCAAGGTAATGGTAAACCCCTTAATGGTATCTCCACAACCTTATATCATTTGTCCTGGCGCTCCTTAATGGAAGAGTGTCAATTTAATGGCATTGTCTCCTGTTAATGGTAATGTGTTAATTGAAGCATCCATCATTAACGTCATTGCCTCATGTCGATAACAACTCCTTGTTAATAATGTCAAGGCTTCAGGTTAAACAGCGGATTCATTTTATTTTGAAAGGGTTGAGGGGTGGGGTGCGTGACAGAGACTGGGGGACGTAAGAGAGAGAGAGAGAGAGAGAGAGAGAGAGAGAAAGAGAGAGAGAGAGAGAGAGAGAGAGAGAGAGAGAGAGAGAGAGAGAGAGAGAGAGAGAGAGAGAGAGTGTGTGTGTGTGTGCGTGTATGTGTGCATGAGTGTGTGTGTGTGTGTGTGCGTGTATGTGTGCATGTGTGTGTGTGTGTGTGTGTGTGTGTGTGTGCTATTGCTTGTGTAATGTGTGTGATTGTGAGTGTGTACTGTATGTACAGGTAACTGACAAAATAAAGGAACCACTTGAGTAAATGAGGGATACAAAGTATATTGAAAGCAGGTGCGTCCACACAGTTGTGGTTCCTGAGTTAATTAAGCAATTAACATCCCATCATGCTTAGGGTCATGTATAAAAATGTCCAGTTGCCTATTATTATTGCTAACATGGCCAGAAGAAGAGATCTCAGTGACTTTGAAAGAGGGGTCTCAAAGGAGCATAGGGGTTTTAAAGGGTGTGTGTGTGGAGGATTCACTCCATTTTGGGCAGATCTTTGCTACAAGAGAAGAAAAGAGAAGAAGAAAAGAGAGGAGAATACCCTCCACTCTGTCCTTCCCAAGCTGTAATTATAATATACCTGTATATGCTACTTGTTTCTTAACCATGTGCTCAGACTATATTCCATTATATTTCATTCCTTCCCCTCTTCCTATATCTCTTTCTCCCTCTCCCCTCCTCTCTCTTCCCTCCTCCCTCTCCCCCTCCGTCCATATTGTTCCAATCACCCTGAACCTCTCTTCCCTCTCCTCTTTCCCTTACTTCCTTCCTCCATACCATTCCGACCTCCCTCTCCTCTCTACCTTTCCCACATCCCCTCCCTCCCTCCCTCCCTCCCTCCCTCCCTCCCCTCTCCCTGGTCAGCTGACTGGTGTGTGGATGTGGGACAGATGGACAAGGGATTAAGTTCTGCGACCCTTGACCTTAAACCCTAATCCCTAATTCCATCCCAGCATACCACGGTGCCTCGGAGCGATACTAATGTGGCCAAACATCCAGCCATACAGCCGCACCATGACCACAGACACACACACACACACACTCACACACACACTGTTACAACATGCAGCGGTTATCCAAGGCTAATTGCTAATGTGATCATAGAGGTCCCTGGATTTGTGTTGTATAACTATAAAGCATACTTCCACTTGTGGATGATGTTGTTGCTATGTCATCTAATCGGATGTAGGTTCAGTAGAGTTGATCACGTTTTATAGAATAACACAATTATTTAATACATTTGATCTACTTTCTATGTCCCATGAAGGTATCTATAGCAGCACATTACTATCCTAAAAATTACTGTGAAAATGACTGTGAGGGGATGTGTGTGTGGTGTGGTTGTTTGGCTTGTGTAGTCAATAAGAGGGTAATTTGTGCCCACAGTGAGGCTAAAAGGTGTATTTGGAGCATCACTGAAAATACTGTACATACTGTAGGTGGTTTAATCCCACACGAAACTGGGTGGATTATAGGCTAAGGTTATGATAATTTTGCCTATAAACTCCCAACACACACATACACACACACACACAAACACAAGCCACCCCCTCTTCCCAACACACACTGCATCTAACTTTCACTCCTCTTCCTTTTACAAGCTGTAGTTTCCACCTAATTAGTGGCCAGGGTTTTAATTGTGGTTTACTGAGCTGTTGGCTTTTATAGGGCTTGTGAAAGGGCTCTCTGAGGCTACGTTCTAAATAGCACCTTATAGCGCCCTGGTCAAAAGTAAGGCACTATATAGGGGATAGGGTGCCATTTTGGACACAGCCTGAGTGTACTGACATGCCAACTAGCTCTCACAGTCTCATGTCAGAATTAAACGTTCATCCATGTTTCTCAAACGTCAAATTTCGAAGTCGTTGCAAATGTCAGATTTCTAAGTGTTTAAGGTTAAGTTTAGTCATTAACTCCACATTTTTAAGGTTAGGGTTAAGTTTAGGCATTCACTCCGAAATCTTAAGGCTAGGTATTAACTAGTAATGGTTAAGGTAAGGGTTAAGGTTTGGGATAGGCTTAAAACAAAAATCTCAAAAACAACTTTCCAGCGCAGCGCTCACTGTTGCCCCAAGTGGCTGGTTTCCACGTCATCTCCCGACGTCCTCAGACATGGATGGACGTTGAATACTGACTTGTATCACGAGTGACCTGGCTGGACATGCAGCACAGCACGCTGGCTTGTTGCTCATTTACCCTAGTTTACACACACTGTGCAACTGTTGTGTTTCCCTTTGAGAATATTGTGGTGGTGCTCATCTGTCTGTGTGGCTGACTCCATATACTTGTTTGTTTTCCAGCTCTGTGTGGACACACACACACACACACACCCCACTCCAGTCACATAATCTAACACACACACGCACAAATACACACAAGTACGCACACACACAGACACACAGACACAGAGGACAGGACAGTTAGATGCCAGTAAGTCCTGTTCAATGGCAGCAGAGCCTCCAGTATGATTCCATGGAGTCTGAGTGATCAGGTTAGTCATTGTTATTGGTTCCCTTCACAATGTGGGTCAGCAGACAGCAAGCAGAGGAAGACTGACAGAGATAAACAGAGAGAGGGAGGGGGAGAGAATGAACTAAAGAATAAATGAAAGAGAGACACGAGGAAAACGAGGAAGCGCCGTGCCAGGTGTCCTCAATTATTCATCACTACCCCCTCTCCTTTCCTCTTTTTTCTATCCACCCGCTCGCTCCCTCCCTCCCTCCATCCATCCACCTCTCCGTACATCAGCACCCTCATTATCTCTGTCATCACCCTCCTCTCTGCTTCCTCTAATGGATGACGCAGCGCTTCTCTCTGTGACATGGCAATATTCTCTATTTTACAGGCTCCAGTTTCAGCAGATTAGGTTCTCATCAGAGCAACTATGCGTTATGGGCACAGAATGGAGGATGGAGGGGGAGCAGATAGACACAAGATGACAAAAGGGTTTTGTGTCTCGAATGGAGTTGGTTTCACCTGCTGGGGATGGTGCCAGAGGAGAGGGGTTCCGCTGGACTTTGACTTGGTTGCAATATTCTTGCTGTGTAGGAGGGTATTTTGTTATAAATACGTAATTGAATTTACGTATGGGTGGTCCCTGGAATCAAACCCACAATTCTAACATTGCAAGTGCCATGCTCTACCAACTGAGCTACAGAGGACTACACGAGATGTCAGTGACATCTCACATCCTTCCTGTTAGATGGCTATGGTGAGCTATGGTGTCTTCTCATGATTGGATGTCATGCCGACTGTGTGAATCTAATTTCTAAAGCAATAGTTTGCTGCTATTTCAGCATTTCATAATCATTCATTGTAGTTCAAATACTGAAATAGAAGTACTATATTCGTCTTAGAAGCCACATTCAGAGCTTTGGCGTGGCTCACCCTGCCCAGCTACAGCCCCAGCTCCAATCCACCACGTGAGTCCAGTCTGTCTGGACAGATGTCTGTCGTCTGGGCTGAGGTGTCTGGGATCTCAGGAGGCAGCAGGGTGGATTTGTCACATTACACCACTACACTACAGTACCATACTGTACAGTACAGTTGGGTTTGTTCACTCTCTCTCTCTCTCTCTCTCTCTCTCTCTCTCTCTCTCTCTCTCTCTCTCTCTCTCTCTCTCTCTCTCTCTCTCTCTCTCTCTCTCTCTCTCTCTCTCTCTCTCTCTCTCTTTGTTTTTATCCATTTCTGTTTCAATGTCCCCTACACCAAATAGTGTTTCTCTTTGTCCCGCTCCCTCTCACTTTCTCTCCCTCTTTCTCCTTTGCTCCCCTCGCTATATCCCTCTCTCACTCTCCTTCCCTGCCTCATCGCTCTTTTCCCCTCACTCTCACTTTCCCTCTGTGTGTGTGTGTGTGTGTAAACGGGGTGGTATGATCGTCCCACGTCATACTGCCTTAGCTTCCAAAAACTCACTCAACCCTCCTACCCAGCAGCTCTCACTCCCTTCCCCTCTCTCTCTATCCCTCCCTCTCTCCATATCTCTCCCTCCCTCTCTTCATATCTCTCCCTCCCTCCCTCCCTCCATTTCTCTCTCTCCCTGTCTCGTTCTGTTGTTCCCTCTTCCTCTTCTCCTCCTGCATACTTGTTTCTGTCCATTGTTATAGGGCAGGGAAACGGGCCTCGTTCCAGGGTTTTGTTCTGGCAGACAGTCCAGCGCTACAGCTTCCAACTAGGACAGAGAGAGAGGGAGGGAGGGAGAGGAAGAGAGGAAGGACGGATGGAGAGGGAGAAGGAGGGGGACACAGAGAAAGGGAAAGAGAGAGATTGAGACGAAATTAGTGAGTGAGTGAATGAGTGAGCACAAAAGAGCGGGAGGGAGAGCCGACGAGAGAGTGCGACAGGAGCAGAGAGCGAGTGAGAGAGAGAGAGAGAGAGAGAGAGAGAGAGAGAGAGAGAGAGAGAGAGAGAGAGAGAGGGCACTTGAGTTCATCGCTCAAGGGGAAATCAATCAGCCCATTGTGTCCGCCCCCTGTGCAGTCAACTCACTCGCAAACTGTTCCCTATTTCCCTCTCTCCTCTCCTTCCTCACTCCCTTCGGCATCCCTTATGACTGTAATAAAACAGCATTGTGTGTGTTATTACGCCCATAAAATAAAAATATGTGTGTTATCATGCTACTAAATCATGCTAATAAAACCCCCACAACAAAAAAAGCTACAATGCCCACGGCAATAAAGTTAGGTTAACTCTCAGGGATTTATAAGCTATGTTTCTCCCATTTTAAATCCCTGCCCATATCTGCTACAGAGGGAAACCTTCCAACCACAGGCTGTATTAGGTGACATTTCAGAGCAACCATGTGATGTGTACATAGAGCATGGGAAATGCGCTCTACAAATTAAATATTATTAGGGGCTCTCTACAAAGACTCACTTAAACCCTCATATCCGTCGCAGCGTTTGACCTAGAGACTTAAAACTTTGTATGACAAGAGGTCAGTTGTTCACATGTATTCAATATGAGTTAACACTACCTTTTCACATGTGAGGAGAATAACATACTTTCACCTCACGTGAAAATCTAACTCTCACATGTGGAATTGTATTTTCACATCAGAAAAACGGTCATATGTAAAAATCAAATTTGCACTTTTATGTGAAAAATGTTGAAATGTTGTCACGTGTAGTTTCATGGTATCACATGTTGAAATTTTGCATCCACATGTCACATTTATTCCACATGAGAGCATGTTTTCACATGTGCTCAAATGTTTTCACATGTGTAGTTTTATGTTATCACATGTTGCTTCTACATGTTTTCACATTATCACAAAATTGTTGCTGCATTCAAATATGGCCGCACTGTACCTATAGATGTATGTTAGCACATGCTAATGCAAAATAATACTTCGAAAATCTTCTTCTCATAAACCATACATTCGATTGACTCCAGATTTGTCATATACACTACCAGTCAAAAGTTTGGACACACCTACTCATTCAAGGGTTTTTCTTTATTTTAATTTTTTTTTACATTGTAGAATAATAGTGAAGACATACAAACTATGAAATAACACATATGGAATCATGTAGTAAACAAAAAAGTGTTAAACAAATCAAAATATATTTTATATTTGAGATTCTTCAAATAGCCACCCTTTGCCTTGATGACAGCTTTGCACACTCTTGGCATTCTCTCAACCAGCTTCACCTGGAATGCTTTTCCAACAGTCTTGAATGAGTTCCCACATATGCTGAGCACTTGTTGGCTGATTTTCCTTGACTCTGCCATCCGACTCATCCCAAATCATCTCAATTGGGTTGAGGTCGGGGGATCGTGGAGGCCAGGTCATCTGATGCAGCATTCTCCTCCTTTTTCCCCCTTTTTTTGGGGGGGGTGTAGATCAGCTTTAATATTGCTGATAGATTGTAACTTCCATCAATGTAATTGTCTGCATCACTTCCAATCCCCCATATGTTTTTTTCTCTCGTAAATATATATATATATACATATAAAACAATTGATCTAATGATTCTGTCTCTTCGCAGCAAAATCTGCAGAGCTGGGAATATTGTATCCCGCATATAAATAACATTCTATTGGTAGCAAGAATTTTGTATAATAATTTAAATTGAAAAATTCTAAGTTTTGAATCCGGCATCGTTTTGCGTATCAGTTCATAAACACTATGCCATAGAATCGGTACGTCAAAAATCTCTTCCCAACTATTTTGCAATCTATACTGGACGGCGGTCAATCCTTTGGTATTTAAATGAAACTGGTATACTTTTTTATTTATCACAATGTTCTTTAACCAATTATGTTCTTTAATGCAGGGCGGACAGACAAGTTCCTTACTTTTTCCCCTTCCACTTTCCTCTTCCATTTTTGCGGTAATGCTGAAATTATTTGGTTGTAATTTTGGGTAGAGCAGACATTTCCATATATTTTTGTTAGCTGCATGTTTTGTCTGGCTTGCCGTTCCAAATAAAATGGAATATTTTTTTCTCATATAATTAAAAAAACTGTTCGCTAGGCGTAGGCAAGACCATAAGCAAATAGGTAAACTGGGATAATACTAAAGAGTTAATCAGGTTTTCCACAAATAGATAGGTATTTACCTTTCCATGGTAGCAAGATCTCATCTATTTTTGGCAAATGTTTATTCAAATGTATTGGAGTGAGATCATTTATTTCATTTGGGATATGTATTCAGAGTATATCCACATCACCATCAGACCATTGTATTGGTAAACTACATGGTAATGTAAAAAAATTTTTGTGATCCAATACGTAATATAGTACATTTATCATAATAATATAATAATAATATGCCATTTAGCAGACGCTTTTATCCAAAGCGACTTACAGTCATGCGTGCATTCATTTTTTTTGTGTATGGGTGGTCCCGGGGATCGAACCCACTACCTTGGCGTTACAAGCGCCGTGCTCTACCAGCTGAGCTACAGAGGACCACATCATAATTTGGTTGTAATCCAGAGAGGTTAGAAAATGTATCTAGATCCTCTATGAGGCTGTGGAGGGATTCAATTTGTGGATTTAAAAGAAAACATGAATCATCAGCGTACAGTGACACTTTTGTTTTTAAGCCCTGGATTTCTAATCCCTTGATATTATTGTTGGATCTGATTTTAATAGCTAACATTTCGATGGCCATAATAAATAGATATGCCGATAGTGGACAACCTTGTTTTACTTCTCTTGACAGTTTAAAACTTTCTGAGAAATATACATTATTTACTATTTTACACCTAGGGTTACTATACATGATTTTAACCCATTTTATAAGAGATTCTCCAAAATTGAAATGCTCCAGGCATTTATTTACAAATTCCAGTCGTACTTTATCAAATGCCTTTTCAAAGTATGCTATGAATAGCATCACTCTGCTTCTTGGTAAAATAGCCCTTACACAGCCTGGAGGTGTGTTGGGTCATTGTCCTTTTGAAAAACAAATGATAGTCCCACTAAGCCCAAACCAGATGGGATGGCGTATCGCTGCAGAATGCTGTGGTAGCAATGCTGGGTAAGTGTGCCTTGAATTCTAAATAAATCACAGACAGTATCACCAGCAAAGCACACCCACACCATAACACCTCCTCCATGCTTTACGGTGGGAAATACACATGCAGAGATCATCCGTTCACTCACACCACATCTCACAAAGACACGGCGGTGGAACCAAAAATCTCCAATTTGGACAGATTTCCACCGGTCTAATGTCCATTGCTCGTGTTTCTTGGCCCAAGCAGGTCTCTTCTTCTTATTGGTGTCATTTAGAGTGGTTTCTTTGCAGCAATTCGACCAGGAATCTGAGGTGATCTGAGGTGCAGTTAACTCTAATGAACTTATCCTCTGCAGTAGAGGTAACTATGGGTCTTCCATTCCTGTGGCGGTCCTCATGACAGCCAGTTTCATCACAGCGCTTGATGGTTTTTGCGACTGCACTTGAAGAAACTTTCAAAGTTCTTGACAAATTTTCCGTATTGACTGACCTTCATGTCTTAAAGTAATGATGGACTGTCGTTTCTGTTTGCTTATTTTGAGCTGTTCTTGCCATAATATGGATCTTGTCACAACACAACTGATTGGCACAAACGCATTAAGAAGGAAAGAAATTCACAAATTAACTTTTACCAAGGCACACCAGTTAATTGAAATGCGTTCCAGGTGACTACCTCATGAAGCTGGTTGAGAGAATGCCAAGAGTGCGCAAAGTGGTCATCAAGGCAAAGGGTGGCAATTTGAAGAATCTCAAATATAAAATATATTTTGATTTGTTTAACACTTTTTGGGTTACTACATTATTCCATATGTGTTATTTCATAATTTTGATGTCTTCACTATTATTCTACAATGTAAAAAAAATTAAAAGTAAAGAGAAACCCTTGAATGAGTAGGTATGTCCAAACTTTTGACTGGTACTGTACATTCAATGAATTAGCCTCTTATTCATTTGAGAATGATTAGTTGCTGCATTCAATGAATTAGCCTCTAATTCATTTGAGAATGATTAGTTGCTGCATTTAAAGTCGGCCATGCTACACCACTATAAGAACTGGACAAATGGACATGAAATTTGTTATGTAAACCTTGTGGATATATCATTAGAAGCTGTGTGAATATAAAGTCACTGCAACCTTAGATGGCTGCACCAGGCCAGTTGGTGGCACTATAGATGTTATTGTCCCCAGTGGCACAATATATTCACATCCTATAAGAACTAAACCATTATGTGTCTTATTTTCACCTTGTTGCCGCTTGAGAAACTCTGGAGAATCCCAGTTGCCTTAACTAATGGTGTACATCAGAGAACAGCTCATAATAATGGCCGGAACGGAGCAAATGGAATGGCATCAAACACCTGGAAACCATGTGTTGCTTTGTTAACAAACTGATCTTGTGTCCTTTTTGTCATCCTGTGAACCCCGTTAATCGCAGCTCTATGTTATTATTATTATTTCCTCGCTTTACCAGCTATTTGCAGGTGCTTAATTCCTTACCTACTGCTGAAGAGATTGAGGGCTACAGTTAGTCAGTTCATTTAGTTTCAGTAATTTCTCTCATACTGTTGCAGTATTTGCATCATTACCGTAATTGCAACATGTGGCAACCAATGGCAACCAATGAGGGAGTGTGTGAACCTACATGCTATAGTTAAGCCAAGCAAACAGAAATAGTCGACGAGGTCAGTGAGGCTGAATAGAGAATTACATGTTCTTGTTCAGGTTGTGGAAAGGTACAGTCTGTATCTAAAAACATTCCCCTTTTTCTCCTCTCTCTCTCTCTCTCTCTCTCTCTCTCTCTCTCTCTCTCTCTCTCTCTCTCTCTCTCTCTCTCTCTCTCTCTCGCTCGCTCTCTTTCTACAGGTCTGGTTCACTCTGATGTATGATGTCCACTCAGGTGGAAAGAGACACAATTCCTCCATGGCCCTCCCTCTCTCTGAAGTGCACATGGAACACCACAAACACACACACACACACACACACACATACACACACACACACACCAGACACAACTCACCTTTTCTCGTTCAGCTGACAGGAGAGAGTGAGGGAGACAAAGAATGAACGATAAAAGCAAAAAGGAAAAAGACCCACATGCTTCCTCTCTTCCCCTAGTTGAAGCAGCGTCTCTGGGGTTGCGTCCCAAATAGCACCCTATTAAGTGCACTACTTTTGACCAGGGCACATAGTGCTCTGATCAAAAGTATTATGGGCCTTGGTCAAAAGTAATGCACTAAATAGGGCATAGGGTGCCATTGACTGTGGAGCTAAGGGGTTAACTGTGTCGGCGCTAGCTTCCACATCTGGGAGTGATTTGAAACATTCCACATGGCTTACCACATGCTTTCAGATTGGCTCAACCACCAAGCGGCTTGCACTGCGCTGCGCTGTCTAGGACTGTTGGAAAAATTATTTATCTTTCCCAACGTGTGTTAAAGAAAATGAAATGGCATAATGGCCTCTGGCTTTTGTGTGATTGTGTGTGAATGTTAACCTCTACGGGATCGGTGTCCTGTAGACAGGACGGTTGAGCTAACTTGCGCTAATGTGATTAGCATGACTGTTGTAAGTAACAGCAAACTTTCCAGGACATAGACATGTCTTATATGGGAAGAAAGCTTACATTCTTGTTAATCTAACTGCACTGTCCAATTTACAGTAGCTATTACCGTGAAAAAATACAATGATATTGTTTGAGGAAAGTGCACAACAACAAAAAAACGTATCAAGGCAACTGGTTTGATACATTCACCTCTGAAGGTAGATAATGTACTTACATTCAGTAATCTTGCTCTGATTTGTCATCCTAAGGGTCCCAGAGATAAAATGTAGCATAGTTTTGTTTGATAAAATCAATTTTCATATTCAAATGTAGGAACTGGGTTCTACAGTTTGAACCCCTGCTGTCTCTGGCTCCACACCCACCCCGCCCCGCCATATAGATGTGTGAAAGTTAGTGTATAAGCTAATGATCCATCATGCATGACATTCCTGGGAGTGTGTAAACTTACATTTTGTATTACCACATCATTTTGGTTTGTTCTCTATAGTTATGTTCCTGAAAATGTCTCAAAGTAGTCCAGTATTGCAACGCTTCACTGGATCAATCTGAAACTTTGCACACACACTGCTGCCATCTAGTGGCCAAAATCTAAAATGTGCCTCAACTGCAATATTATATTGTGGCCTTTCTCTTGCATTTCAAAAATGATGGAACCAAAAACAAACAAAAAAACATGTTTTTTTGTTTGTATTATCTTTTACCAGATCTAATATGTTATATTCTCCTACATTAATTTCACATTTCCACAAACTTCAAAGTGTTTCCTTTCAAATGGTATCAAGACTATGATTATCCTTGCTTCAGGTCCTGGGCTACAGGCAGTTAGATTTGGGTATGACATTTTAGGCGAAAATTGAAAAAAGGGTCCGATCCTTAAGAGGTTAAGAGCGTTGTAGTGGCAAACGGGGTAATTGGTGTGTCTGTGTGTATGTGTGTGTGTGTGTGTGTGTGTGTGTGTGTGTGTGAGAGAGAGAGAGAGAGAGAGAGAGAGAGAGAGAGAGAGAGAGAGAGAGAGAGAGAGAGAGAGAGAGAGAGAGAAGCAGTGAGTGGGGGGTAGATTTGCGAGCCTGTTTTCTTTTATGTGGTTTCCCACTTCAGGGGAGGAGTCTAAGCTATGCCTGTTTTTTTCCCCAAAACCAGATAGGATCTCAACCAGCCTGTTATTTCCTAAGGCCAAGTGAGGTGACCTTTCACAAACACACATGAATAGAGGTGCAGCCACACACACTCACACAAACACACACATTTCTCATACAAACTCCACACAATACAGACAGTTCATGCACATACACTGAGTGTACAAAACTGCTCTTTCCATGACATAGACTGACCAGGTGATCCCTTATTGATGTCACTTGTTAAATCCACTTCAATCAGTGTAGATGAAAGGGCGGAGACATGTTAAATAAATATTGAGACAAGTGAGCAGTGGCGATTTTAGCATATAAATCTTGGTGGGGCAAAAAAACAAAATAATAAAGTGCCATGCATGCCAGCAAAGCCACTACACAACACAACACTAAACGATACATGAATTGCACTATAACGGTGACAAACGTTGCCCACAAACTGTTAGGGCCAACATAAAGCTGTCCCAACAGCAGTCCCAACATCTTACCACCTGGCTATCAGCAGAGCCTTGTCTGGCAGCGAAACAGTTCATTCAGTCTCATTTACTGCGTTTAAAAAAAACATAGCTGATATGGCTGACTTGCTTAAACAAATGTGGTTTCTAATGACAATTGAGATGTACAAACTATGGCATAAGGGGACGACAAGCGGATAAGAGGCAATCCGTAATTTCGATTAAGACATTAATGAGCGAGGACGGACGTAGTCAATATAACTATTTGTTTAGCACTTTTGAAATGTACATGGACAGAATTCAGAAATTGGGCCGTTCTTAGAGTGTTCTCCCTGTACACCAAATCAGAACCGTAGGATAAATAAAGGGGGCATATAAGCAGACAATGAAAGCTCTTACAATATTCGATGATTACATTTCTCTAAAACAGGTTATAGGCTCCATATGCACTACCAAGTCAGAACAGTAGGCGAAATTAAGAGGCGAAAATAGACCAAATTATTAGGGTGAGGCACATGGGCTACTAACAGCTTACTACACAACATACACTTATTATTACTTTCTTAGCTACATTATACATATCTCCCTGGATTATTACATCATTTATGCAGCAACATACAAGACATCTTTGGACTCACCTTAAGGTGGCGTGGCGGTCCTTCGTGGGCAAATTTTGTCATCAAAGTCTGGCATTCTCTGGATTTATGGTGCTTTCAAGACAACTGGGAACTCTGGAAAAAAACAAGGTTGAATCATGATGACGTCATTGATCTTCGGGTCGTAGCTCTAGAAAGAGGCCTGAGTTCCGGATTTACAATTCCGAGTTGGATGACCGTTCAAAACATATTTTCCCAGTCATAGCTCGTTTTTTCCCGAGTTCCCAGTTGTCTTGAACGCACCGAAGTCAAGTTTTCACAGTTCCAAATTAACCGTTGTTTTGAGCGCGGCACAAATCATGCTTCATTGACAGCATGGCCAATGTTGAAAGTTTATCATTTTAAACTTGGAAAAGATACCCTTAATCCCAGATTTGGGACCACACATTTTTGAATGTCTATACCTTCCTCTGTCCCCCATACATACAACATCTGTATGGTCCCTCAGTCAAGTACTGAATTTTCAGCACAGATTCAACTACAAAGAAGGGCAGCGATTGGTAGATGAGTAACAATAACAAATCAGACATGGAATATACCTTAAAGCTTGGTCAAGTTAATAATTATGCTGTGGATGACGTATTAAAGCACCGAGACACATCAAAGATGCAGTCGTCCTTCAGTACTGAGCTGCAGGACAGGAAGGAAACTGCTTAGGGATGTCACAATAAGGCCATTGGTGATTTTAAAACAGCTCAATGGCTGTGATGGGAGAAAACTGAGGATAGATCAACAACATTGTAGTGACTCCACAATAATGACCTAAATGACAGAGTGAAAAGAAGAATCAAAATATACTGAATAAAAAATAAAACATGAACCGAAACATGAATATGTATGCAACAAGGCACTAAAGTAATACCGCAAAAAAACACGGCAAAGGAATACCCTTTTTGCCTAAATGCAAAGGCTCATGTTTAGGGAAAATCCAACACATTACTGAGTAATTGCCTCCTTATTTTCAAGCATCGTGGTGGCTGCATCACAGTATAGGCATGCTTGACATCGACAAAGACTGGGGACGAAAAGAAACGGGATGGAGCTAAGCACAGGCAAAATCCTAGAGGCAAACTTGCTTCTGTCTGCTTTACACCAGACACTGGGAGAGGAATTCACCTTTTAGGAGGACTAAACCACAAAGCGAAATCTACACTGGAGTTGCTTACCAAGAAGACAGTGAATATTCCTGAGTGGTGGAGTTACTGTTTTGACTCACAATACCAGTCAAAGGTTTGGACACACCTACTCATTCAAGGGTTTTTCGTTATTTTTTACTATTTTCTACACTGTAGAATAATAATAATAATAATAATATGCCATTTAGCAGACGCTTTTATCCAAAGCGACTTACAGTCATGCGTGCATACATTTTTTTACGTATGGGTGGTCCCGGGGATCGAACCCACTACCCTGGCGTTACAAGCGCCGTGCTCTACCAGCTGAGCTACAGAGGACCACAATAAGAATAATAATAAGAGTGAAGACAGCAAAAGAGTGAAGACAGCAAAACTATGAAATAACACATATGGAATCATGTAGTAACCAAAAAAGTGTTAAACAAATCAAAAGATATGTTATATTTGAGATTCTTAAAAGTAGCCACCCTTTGACTTGACGGCAGCTTTGCACACTCTTGGCATTCTCTCAACCAGCTTCACCTGGAATGCTTTTCCAACAGTCTTGAAGAGTTCCCACATATGCTGAGCACTTGTTGGCTGCTTTTCCTTCACTCTTCCATCCGACTCATCCCAAACCATCTCAATTGGGTTGAGGTCGAGGGATTGTGGAGGCCAGGTCATCTGATGCAGCACTCCATCACTCTCCTTCTTGGTCAAATAGCCCTTACACAGCCTGGAGGTGTGTTGGGTCATTGTCCTGTTAAAAAACAAATGATAGTCCCACTAAGCCCAAACCAGATGGGATGGCATATCGCTGCAGAATGCTGTGGTAGCCATGCTGGTTAAGTTTGCCTTGAATTCTAAATAAATCACAGACTGTCACCAGCAAAGCACCTCCACACCATAACACCTCCTCTTCCATGCTTTACGATGGGAACTACACATGCGGAGATCATCCGTTCACCCACACCACGTCTCACAAAGACACGGCGGTTGGAACCAAAAATATTACATTTGGACTCCAGACCAAAGGACAGATATCCACCGGTCTAATGTCCATTGCTCGTGTTTCTTGGCCCAAGCAGGTCTCTTCTTATTATTGGTGTTGTTTACTAGTGGTTTCTTTGCAGCAATTCGACCATGAAGGCCTGATTCACGCAGTCCGCTCTGAACAGTTGATGATGAGATGTGTCTGTGACTTGAACTCTGTGAAGCATTTATTTGGGCTGCAATTTCTGAGGCTGGTAACTCTAATTAACTTATCCTCTGCAGCAGAGGTAACTCTGGGTCTTCCATTCTGGTGGCGGTCCTCATGAGAGCCAGTTTCATCATAGCGCTTGATGGTTTTTGCGACTGCACTTGAAGAAACTTTCAAAGTTCTTGAAATGTTCCGTATTGACTGACCTTCATGTCTTAAAGTAATGATGGACTGTCGTTTCTCTTTGCTTATTTGAGCTGTTCTTGCCACAATATGGATTGGTCTTTTACCAAATAGGGCTATCTTCTGTATACCCCCCCCACCTTGTCACAACAGAACTGATTGGCTCAAACGCATCAAGAAGGAAAGAAATTCCACAAATTAACTTTTAAGAAGGCACACCTGTTAATTGAAATGCATTCCAGGTGACTACTTTATGAAGCTGATTAAGAGAATGCCAAGAGTGTGCAAAGCTGTCATCAAGGCAAAGGGTGGCTATTTGAAGAATCTCAAATATAAAATATATGATTTGTTTAACACTTGGAACTAGAAACAAGCATTTCGCTGCACCTGCTATAACACCTGGAAATTGTGGGTGTGTGTATGCAACCAATATACTTTGATTTGATTTTAATTTGATTTAGTTGACACACACGCGCACACACACACACACACACACAAACACACACACAGACACACACACACACACACAAATAAGCACAAATACACATGCACATGCTTACGGCCACATCTGTGCCCAAGCCTGTGCTCCTGCAGGCCCAGACAGACAAAGAAGAAGAAGGCTTAGACCAGGCAAAGACACCCATATGCTAGTTCCGTCTCCATGGCCCATAATCCTCCTGGCTTTCTGACTGGGATGCTCAGTTTCCTGTCCCTGGAAACACAAACACACACTATGGATGCACTAGACCTGCGTTCAAATACTATTTGAAAATCATTCCAAATACTAGTTGTGCTTGTTTGAGCTTGCCTGGTGTGATGGAACCAATAGAAAAGTCCCCAATGTGCAAACCCCGCCCACATGACACTCCAAGCTTAAAGTATTTGACATTTCAAATAGTATTGGTACCCAGGTCTGCAGACACTCTCCCTTGAAACACTGCTGGCCGGCCAGGCCATAGTGCTATGTGAGTAAATGGTCCTGGCAGTCTCCAAGCAGCTGTCTCTCTCCTCACACATCTCGTCAAAAGAAGAAGAGAGGAGAGAAGGGAGAGATGAGAGAGGACACCCAGCGAGGGATGCTTGGCTTAGGAGGGGCCCATTCACGGCCCATTGGCCACCCTGTCCGGTGGTGACAAGTGTGGACTGGATGGACACGCTGCGCTCACTTCCATCTCAGGAATAGCCCTGGAAGGTAGCCCACTTCTATAAATACAGTCTGCCATAAACAGAGGAGAGGTAGACCAGGTGAGGCCAGGCGAGTAGAGAGGAGGACACCAGCCAGGATGAGCGCCAGAGAAATCATCTTTGAAAGATTACATTGTGGGGGAAAGAAACAAGGAGAGAGAGACTTCTAGCAGGAATATTGTAGCGCAGTCCCTTTAAATGGGCGGGGTCCGGGATTCCTGGGAGCATGTGCTGTATAAGCCCCGCACCTTCTGGATCAGGATCGGATCCCTTCACTAGAGTGCTGTCAGTCAAAGCGTGGGACTGGGAGAGAGAGTGCTGGATGAGAAGACGATAGCTGCTTAGCGACATATTGCCTACCCAGTGTGGGACGGTTCCCAGGTCCCCCCTCCTGGTTGGCAGCCAGGCCCCATAAAATATGCCTGTTTTAGCCAGGGTTTGTTAGCGTTTCACACATGCTTTATAGCGTGGATTAGGGTACCAAACCCTCCAGGATCCGGATCATACAGTGATATGTGAAAGCGCCCTTAGATTTACACTAAGAATTTGGTTCATTGACAGTTGACACAGATAGGATTCATTCTTGACGCCCACATTAGAAGAAAATAAAAGAAACCAATCTAATACAGATACTGACATTGATGCCACATTTATATTCAAAACAGCATTACATGTAATGTATTCATTTGATTATGAAAGGAATATTATAAATATTTGATATATGTTCACGTCATTGTGTTTCTCATGTAGCATTTCCAAAGTCATAGTTAGAAGAGCAATAGTAGGCTTCTTAGTGTGCTGGAGTTTGGATGTACAGTACAGTAGACCAGGGTTTCCCAAACTCGGTCCTGCCTTAGCACTATACAGCTGATTCAAATAACCAACTCATCATCATGCTTTGATTATTTGAATCAGCTGTGTAGAGCTAGGGCAAAATACAAAAATGTGCACCCGGGGGGGCCCAGGACCGACTTTGCGAAACCCTGCACTAGATTACATAATTGGCATGGTAGATATGAAAAGTGGGAGTGGACCTCTGTAGGCTGGCCAGTGTTGGATTTCCGAAAATGCACGTAACCGCAATGGCTGCTGCTCTCTAGCCTCGACTCAATTTGCGCGGCTCCGTGAAAAACCGTTTCTTTGGCGAAAACTCGCAGAGCTCTTGTCAGACGCGCACTGTCTGACAAAGCAGACCTTCCAAATCGTTACACCCCTCGTCAAACGACAGAGAAACGACTTCGGAAAAGAAGCTCAGGACAAAACATCATCGGTTCAGGTTCGGACTTCCACCAACCAACACGTCGGTAGGAGGAGTCAACAGGTATTGACTGGCTTTTTATTTAGGCTACTGACAATGCGATTGTTCGGACGTGTGACAGGTAGACTAGATTCGGGAGAAGCCTCTCCATGTCTCCAACAGATGAACACTTGACACTGTCTAGTAGGTTATTAGTTCGAGGAGAGAGCTGAATGTGGTGTTTCAATCTATGTGCTGTCATGACTCCGTTTTCCTTTTCAGTTGTGCAGGAATAGCAAACTGAAGCTTTAGGAAGCCACATCTCGCCATTATGTGAACTGTCCAAATCTTATTTGTTGCGAGCCTTGACAGTTATATAGGTTGCCGCTACAACGTAACAAGCTTTGTCCATAGATGGAATCATTGCATCGTGCGCTTGTTCAGCCAACACCTCTCTACAGGATTTTTATGCAATTTCGTTTCAAAATTGATCGTTTTAAAGCATTAAAAACATTTTTGAATGTTTAGATGTCACATTGATGGCTGGGCTGCCACTCGAAACAGTTGTAGAAAATGGGGGGGGGGGCGGCAAGTGAGTTTTGCTGCTTTCATAACAAAGTGGGAGGTGGGAATTGACTGGACTGTGAAGTGGTAAATACCAGTTGGATGCATTCATGTGTTTTGAACTCATTGATAAGAGCAGATTGGCTAGTGGCCAACAAGCTGTGTAAACCATAAACAAAAATTACAGCTGTTATGCTTGTAAACTAATTATAGTGTTCAAAAACCATATTAATAGATTGCTTTTTATGAATAATGTTTTGTTGCATTTACCTGCAGAAAATGCTGTTATCTAAGTAATTTCCTTAGTAGGTGACGTCAGAGCATGTGAGAGCTCTGGATGATGAGTTTCCCTCCAGTAATTACCAGTTGGAGGCTTTTCAAGTGGATTTTTCCCAGTCATGTGGTACATTTCCACTTCACACTTGGTTACGAATGCAGCATAAAGGGTTTATCATAGTCCTAAACTTGAATGCATATGCACAGCAGTGTTCTAGAATATTGGACCTTTGGCTTTCATACTTTTCGAATTCTCTGCACAGCTCAAGTAATTTCTTCAACTGTCAGCACCAAATGAATTGAGGAGGTGCGTGTTCGGGCTATGTGTCCACCGTGGATGGTGGTCTCGGAGATGAGTAGCTATGTCACAATGGGACGCTGGACTATCGCGTCTCAGCGTCTGTGGACTATGATTTACGCTTTAGGCTGCCTGATACAGCCTACTTATGTGTCGGGTAGGTTTTTATCTGCCTTTCAATATGCATGTCATGATAGGTTGACTTGATGGGTTGACTTGATGGGTTGACTTGACTGTGGGACTTGACAGTAGTGCACCCCCCTTTTGACAAAAAAAATCGCAGCACCCCCACCCCCAAACATCTTCCTGTGGCTATGGGACTTGGGACATTTTACCTTGGAATATTATGGAATTTAGCCTAGTTCTTCTATACCCCCACTGTGAGTCAATGAATTCTGGGAAGTTACACTGCATGACACAACATTACGTTCGTATGTCAACTACTGAGTGTGTTTAAGAGCTTACTTTTTGTGTTCATTCAACACTCTAAAAATAAAAGGTTCCTGTATGTACTTTTAGGGGTTCCTCAGATTGTAAAACACGGGTGGAACCCCAAAAGGTGCTTCAAGGGAACTTTTCCCAAAATACATTTTTAAAAGGTTCCTCAAATAGCTTTCTAGGGTTTGAACCTTTTATGTCCCATGTATAATTATTATTATTATCATAATTATACAAATAACATTGAATGGTCAAGAAATTCACTTTATTGACTTTGAAAGTTACAGAAATCCAAATATGCAATCAATCAATAAAAACACAATAATAATTATTGTCATCAACTATACCAATCAAAAGACCCCAAATAAGTTTAGATACATGAAAAATATTTCATAGGTCAATAATAAAACTCATAGGCATGTAGAGACACTAACAAAGCATTAGCACATCGAATAACAGTTTGTAAGTGGTTTCTCATTCGAGTAATGTGGCTGTTACAACTGACCTCGCGTTACTTTGTGCTCTTGTCTCCCTTGTCCCTCTCCGCAGCAAAAAGTTTGCCATTCAACATTTGTTGGTAATTTACCACCCTCATCAAATCCAACAACACATTTCTGAATGCACATCATAGTGCTTTTCACTGATGCTGCATATTAAATATTAAAAAGGCAATGGGGGTCCATTGCCACTCCTAATCCCATGGAGATGTCCTCAGGCTCTTTAGTGAGTAGCTCCTCTCCATCCAGGAAGACTTGGACGTAGCTCTCATCCGCAAAGGGATTCCCATCTATTCTTATGGTAGGTGATGGGAACTTTACACACTGTAAGAAATACAACATTTTAATAAGATTTAAGGTTACTCAAGTCATATTTCAAACAGTAAGTTAACAACTGAGTACACCTTACACATTATCACTTCTAATGTTGCATATATTTATTTGTCTGCTGGAAAATACTGTACATCAAATTTGATTTGTCACATGCGCCGAATACAACAGGTGTAGACCTTACCGTGAAATGCTTACTTACAAGCCCTTAACCAACAATGCAGTTCAAGAAATAGAGTTAAGAAAGTCTTTACTTAATAAACTAAAGTAAAAAATAAAATAAAAAGTAACACAATAAAATTACATAACAATAAATAAAGGGGGGGTCAATGTAAATAGTCTGGGTGGCCATTTGATCAATTGTTCAGCAGTCTTATAGCTTGGGGGTAGAAGCTGTTAAGGAGCCTTTTGAACCTAGACTTGGCGCTCCGGTACCGCTTGCCGTGCGGTAGCAGAGAGAACAGTCTATGACTTTGGTGACTGGAGTCTTTGACAATTTTTTCGGCCTTCTTCTGACACTTCCTAGTATATAGGTCCTGGATGGCAGGAAGCTTGGCCCCAGTGATGTATTGGGCCGTACGCACTACCCTCTGTAGCGCCTCACGGACGGATGCCAAGCAGTTGCCATACCAGGTGGTGATGCAACCGGTCAGGATGCTCTCGGTGGTGCAGCTGTAGAACTGTTTGAGGATCTGGGGAACCATGCCAAATCTTTTCAGTCTCCTGAGGGGGAAAAGGTGTTGTCGTGCCCTCTTCACGACTGTCTTGGTGTGACGTACAGCCCACTTGGATCTACTTTGAGGAGGTAGGGGAGGAGCAAAATGGCTACAGTGACCTTGAGACCTTTTAATTGGAGGGTGTGTCATAAAAAGGCTGGATTAGAATAAATAGATTAGAACGGCTTCGTGCTGTAGAGGGTACATAATCTGTCATTACATTAAATGTAATTATGGGACCAAGGTCAGAGGTTAGTCAATTTCATAACTAGCGATTGTCTCGTTATGCTGCTGGAAATGTGATAGAATAAACAATGTGAGAAGAAAATATCCAAGCCAGAACATTATGGTCTGGGTAGGCACAATCTGGTGTAAAAAAAGGTTATTAGTGTGTGAATTAATGTGAGTAGGAAATTTAAGAATTCCTACAAATCCCCTCCACGTGTGGTCTCTCAACGAGGAGTACTTCTTAATGAGCGCTGTGCACACATCCATGTATTGCTGGGTAATGGGGTACCTAAAGCAAAATAGAAGCATACAAGATTACATTTAGATTAATACAAATGACATTGATTGATGGTGTTGATGATCATCAAGTAAAAGTTGAGTATGTGCTATGCTATCAGCTGCAGAATGGAGAGGGAGAATATAGAAGACAGAGACAGGAGTAACAGAACATACAATAATCACACTGTAAATACATTCATTCACCATTCGGTTAGTATTGGAAAAGACTAAGGAATAACATAGAACACACTATAATCACACTACGAATACATCCAAAGACTTTGTAGATGCTAAATAGTTGGTAGATCCATAGTGAGCTTTAAACATTGTCTTGCTTTAGTCTGAAATGCAGAAGACAGAACGCCCCAATACACCAACATGAAAGACATATATTAGGAACATAAACAACAATCTTTTTGTGCAGTTTAACAGCCTAGATTGGGTAATCTGTGTCTCTGTGTGTGTCTTACCTGTTTTCTGAGGTTGCGTTTATCTATCAAAGCAGGCCACCCAGACACACCAGCCTGAAATATATACATTTGACACATTCAATATAAGTAGTTGATATAAAATGTTACATCTCATGTTTTCTTTTTTTGTCAAGTTTAACATAACCTAGATTGGGTCCTCTGTGTCTGTCTGTGTGTGTGGTGTGTGTGTGTGTGTGTTACCTGTTTGTAGAGGCTGAGTTTCTCACAGCACCCAAACTCTACTAACTTAACTGGGCAGGATAAGACAGAGACTGGAGGAGGATGGAAGGAGATGGTGATAGTGTATCATGGGTTTAAATTAGGACTAACATTTCTCAATATTGAAACGTAGCTACCAAAAATTATAGCTACAACAATTACCAGCTAACATTAGGCTAAAGGCTATAGCTTTGCTAGCTGATGAAAAACAAAGAGTACCTTACATGATGTAGTGTTTACATTTATTTTTTGATAGCTATTCACTAGCTAAGATAATTCAAAATGCTAAGGTTCACTCACCTTTCACGTCGATCCGTTACAAGTAATCTCTTATCTGTCGCATCTCCAACCATCCGCGCGCTTCCCGCTTCCAGTGCGTCTTTTGACCAATGTTCTCAATTTGAATTATACATACGAGCGCCCTTTAATCACGAGCGCACTGCTGGGTCGAAAACAAACCCCTCAGTTGAAAAGGGTTCTTCAAAGTACCTCTTCAGTCTACAAAGGTTAAAAAACAAATTGATGGCAGAGTATAGGTTTTTAATTTAACCTTAAGGTTCTTTTTTTAACCTTAAATTATCCTGAAGGATCACTCTTTTTAGAGTGAAGGGGGAGATGATTTGGGTCCGAAAAATGTTTTGTAGAAATGACTCAATCTCCTGGCGGTTCTATTTTTCTCTTTCTCCCCGAGACCTGCATGACATTTAGATTTCAGTGCTCATGGATCTAGACTAGGCTTTGTGACATTAGGAGGAAAGGGAGGGGGTTTGATCGTCCTTTAGTTCTCCACTGCCATCTCAAAGCCTTGTAGGCAGAGCGCACAAGACCAATTGAATTAAGGCCTTGATGTCATCCCTGCCATTTAGGAACACTGTCCTGGGAGTGTTCCAGAGCTGGTGTGGCATCTGCAGCCCAGGGTGGTGTGTGTAGTAGGGATGTCAATAATCGTTATTTTTTCAGACGAACATGTAGGCTACAAGTGCCCATGTGCACACATTGGTGTTCCCGTGTGCGTGCATGCGTGTCTGTGCATGCGTGTGTGTGTTGTTGACTAGTCTATACAGTTGAAGTCGGAAGTTTACATACACCTTAGTCAAATACATTTAAACTCAGTTTTTCACAATTCCTGACATTTAATCCTAGTAAAAATTCCCTGTCTTAGGTCAGTTAGGATCACCACTTTATTTTAAGAATGTGAAATGTCAGAATAATAGTAGAGAGAATTATTTATTTCAGCTTTTTTTCTTTCATCACATTCCCAGTGGGTCAGAAGTTTACATACACTCAATTAGTATTTGGTAGCATTGCCTTTAATTGATTAACTTGGGTCAAACGTCTCTGGTAGCCTTCCACAAGCTTCCCACAATAAGTTGGGTGAATTTTGGCCCATTCCTCCTGACAGAGCTGGTGTAACTGAGTCAGGTTTGTAGGCCTCCTTGCTCGCACACGCTTTTTCAGTTCTGCCCACAAATGTTCTATAGGATTGAGGTCAGGGCTTTGTGATGGCCACTCCAATACCTTGACTTTGTTGTCCTTAAGCCATTTTGCCACAACTTTGGAAGTATGCTTGGGATCATTGTCCATTTGGAAGACCCATTTGCGACCAAGCTTTAACTTCCTGGATGAACCAGACTTGTGGAGGTCTACAATTTATTTTTCTGAGGTCTTGGCTGATATCTTTTTGATTTTCCCATGATGTCAAGCCAAGAGGCACTGAGTTTGAAGGTAGGCCTTGAAATACATCCACAGGTACACCTCCAATTGACTCAAATTAGTCTTCTAAAGCCATGACATCATTGTCTGGAATTTTCCAAGCTGTTTAAAGGCATAGTCAACTTAGTGTATGTAAACTTCTGACCCACTGGAATTGAGATACAGTGAAATAATCTGTCTGTAAACAATTGTTGGAAAAATTACTTGTGTCATGCACAAAGTAGATGTCCTAACCAACTTGCCAAAACTATAGTTTGTTAACAAGAAATTTGTGGAGTGGTTGAAAAACGAGTTTTTATGACTCCAACCTAAGTGTATGTAAACTTCCGACTTCAACTATACATAGAGTTATGTCCTGTTTTGCCCGGTTGCTTTAAGGCCTATGTGTGTACAGAAGCTTTGATCAGTTATTATGATGGGTTTTAGTTGCTTGATTTCCCATATAATAAATCTTCTCTGAATGATAAAAAGGCCAAGCTTTTGTTTTGTTTGTTACAGAGAGCCCAAATGCAATGCTGTACCGAATATTATAAACTCAGTGATCCAAATCCAAGCTAAATAGCCTCTTGAAAACTGAGCGTGAATCATTTCATGCTAATTTAAAAGCAGTGGTTGAAAAAAGTACCTAATTGTCATACTTGAGTAAAAGTAAAGATACCTTAATAGAAAATGACTCAAGTGAAAGTCAGCCAGTAAAATACTACTTAAGTAAAAGTCTAAAAGTATTTGGTTTTAAATATACTTAACTATCAAAAATAAATGTAATTGCTAAAATATACTTAAGTATCAAAACTAAACCTATAAACATTTCAAATTCCTTCTATTAAGCAAACCAGACGGCACCATTTTCTAGCTTTTTTTATTTACGGATAGCCAGGGGCACACCAACACTAATTTACAAACAAAGCGTTTGTGTTTAGTGAGTCCGCCAGATCAGATGCAGCAGGGATGACCAGGGATTTTCTCTTGAAGTGTGTGAATTGGACAATTTTCCTGTCCTGCTAAGCATTCAAAATGTAAGAAGTACTTTTGGTTGTCAGGGAAAATGTATGGAGTAGAAAGTACATTATTTTCTTTGGGAATGTAGTGAAGTAAAAGTGAAAGTTGTCAAATATAAATAGTAAAGTACAAATACCCCCAAAAACAACTTTAGTACTGTTTTTGTATTTTTTCCTAAGGACTTTACACCACTGTTTATAAGGCTTCTCAAAACATGTTGGCTAGACTAATGAGAGACCACTAAACTAATTAAAATGGTGAATTGTATCAATCATAAAATGATGTAGTACACCTTGCATCACACAGTATCTTGCATGCTCTATCTACCTTACAACCTTGTGTTTTAAAACCACTTCCAATGAGTAAAGAATCCCCTGGTTTAGCAAACGAGAGAAAACAACAAAGTTTTGTATTGGTCCTACTCTGTGATCATCCCCAGGTCCCCCCCCTCAATGTAATCTCATTCATTATGATCTAAAGGATCAGCACTCCTACTCTGTGACACTTTATGATTACTGGCCTGATTGATAGATAAACATGAGGCAAGCTTGTACTTGCACTGTTCTAAACGTGTTCCTGCCTAGCAGCAGAGGGCGTCAGCTAGAAGCTCCTCTCCTACTGTATGTGTGATGCTGACTGACGAGATGAGACCCAGGTGATGAAAGGGACCTGTCTGTACTGCATGTGCATGTGGGAATGTGCGTGTACACACAAGAAGACACTGTTGCACACACACCATCAATAGCATACTGTAGGCTACCGATACGTGTGCACATGTATGCAGAGAAACGTTGCGTTGATTCAAGCTGTGCATTATTCTTTCCTCGCTAACATTCTCAATGAACCAATCAAGTAATCACTCAGCTAATTAATCAAACAGTTATACCTAGTTGACCACAATAATATACAATTATGTCTTGAATTAAGCCTATATATCCCTTATGTAAGAAAATATTTCCTATGCCATAATTTGATGGTGATCGTGCAACATGTCAAAAAGGATGAGAAACTCCCTTCATAAGATTGCAGCTCGGTCGTGTTGAAGCATGACTGTATTTGATGCACTGCGAGCTGCCGTCACGACAGCAATTAGGATCCATAGCATGGCTCTGCCTGCCACCACTGAGAAAGTTACCACTTATCCATAAAGCTGAAGGCAATCTGCTATGCATGATGTCAATGCTGAATGGATGCTTTTTTAGAAGGCGAACAGCTCAAGACTATCTAGAAACGTCATGGAGGTCAGGGAGTTGGGCTACTCTTTTGCTTAAGGACCTGTTTTGACATTTGGCACCTGAGATGGTAGGAACCTATGTGTCATTTAACCTCAGAAACCAAAGTGTCATGAGTATTCAATTATTACATAATTACCATTTTAACAAGTCATTTCTAATTGACTACCTGGTAAATCGCAGTGCTAGCTGTGCCACTATAGATTTGGTTCGAATCCAGGCTCTGTCGTAGCCGGCGGGGACCGGGAGACCCATGGGGCAGTGCACAATTGGCCCAGCGTCGTCCAGGGTAGGGGAGAGAATGGCCGGCAGGGATGTAGCTCAGTTGGTAGAGCATGCGTTTGCAACGCCAGGGTTGTGGGTTCGATTCCCACGGGGGGCCAGTATGAAAAATAAAACAATTATGTATGCACTCACTAACTGTAAGTCGCTCTGGATAAGAGCGTCTGCTAAATGACTAAAATGTAAATGTAAAATGTAAATAGCAGGCTATTACCCCATTGTTTTGGCGTTTCATCTAGATTCTAGCCTGTAGATGTTTTGCTACAGCTCCAGGTGGGCTTGACACTTGGCCATTTCCATTTGTGACTGCTCCATTGTGGCGCTAGCCTTTTGTTCCTCAATTATGTAAACTGGAGAGAAAGGGGCTCTTTTGAGTCGAGTCAGTAGGTCCAAGGCATTAGTGGTTAGTGAGATGGGCAGAGTGCTCACACACAAACTGAACCCCAGTTGTGCCCATGTCACTAACCATGTTTCCATCCACAGTTCTTATGCGATTTAAAGTCATACCATATAAAAAAAATCACGACAGCTGTGATGGAAACAGGTAGTTTCGGTAAAATGTTATAAATGCCAACAGATAATTTGTTCGTTTGACATGATGGAATCTTTTTGTGCTGGTAAAATTAATTATGTGAAAAATGTTGGTGGAAACGTCTTTATGCGCAAATATAGATATAATAACCATCGTATCGAAGTGAACTTGGAGTCACACGATGATATGGTGTGTGGTCCTCCCACTACGACTCGGGAAACCATGCAGTTTATTAGGCTACAGATTATAGGGTGGTGAAAGTGCACAGTGATCTTGAGGTTCCTTTCCAATCAATATTGAGGGTCTTATTCTGGTGACATGATGATTGATGCTTGACTGCCGTTTGATAAATAAAAATATTCTCGCTCTTATCCATAATAATCTCATCAAGTAGACTAGCCTACACTGTAGCCTATCTGCCAGCTGTTGGCTAGAGCACACGTGCAAGACCAGAGTAGGCACATTTGCTATGTAACGCAAACGTTTTTGTGACAAAACTATCGGTAGAGTTGAAAATGCGATGGAAACACATCGAACTTAAATGTTTTATTCAGTACATGAAAACTTAAGCAAAAAAGTACATTTTGTGTGCACTGTCATTACACACAGATTTTTATCTGCAACAAGTCCATTTGGTGGAAACACACCACTGGTGGGAAAATGCACATTTTCTTTACGCAGATTTTTGTATATTCGCTTGAATACTGTCACCAATTGGAAGGAAACCTAGCTAGTGATCTCTCATCTGCTCTATGTGGTCCAAATTTTGTGAGGTTAACAAATCCACTGCCTTCATCCAATCGCTTTATGCCTGCCATTGTCTGAGTGTCTGCCTTTCCATTTGTTAGAATGCATCCTTTGCTTAGCTGTCTGACTGACTGATTATCTGTCTCTTGCCTGCTTATGTTTATCCATCTAGCCATTATTCTAGTTTGCTTGCCTATATTTCTACCAGCTCTTTGAGTCTCTTTTTTACTTTGATTTTTTTTCTGATATTTGCTGATATGTGTTTATTTCTGTCTGTTAGCTTGTCTGTCCATTTACCTCTTTCACCTTTTTGTCTGTTTACTTCTGTTAGCTTCTTTGTCAGTCAGCATCTTTGTCTTTGAGCTTCTTTTGTCAGTCCATTGTGTCCACGTTTTGGGACAAGATGTAGGTGGAGACGTTTCCTGTCACTTGAGACTTCATCACTTGACGACGGTTTCCCAGCCAAACAACTCATCAGCCAATATCAACTTCATCAATTGTCTTAATAATTTTTTGCAATGGCACATGCAAAAACTTGAGTAGTTGGCATCTTACTTGATTTTCTTCAAGTCTAGATGAAAAACAGAGGCAAAAATCTAATGTAAATTGTGATGACTTGCTTTAAATGAAAACAGTAAGTGAACCACAGGAAATATATGTGGGTGTTAGGAACTAATGCCTGTGGTCGATGCCCACTAAACATATGGTACAAAGTGTGCCCTAGCATTGGCGTGACTGTAGGTGACGAGCTGAACTCACTGGAGCGTAGGTATCTTCCTGTTCCTAGATTTGTAGAATGGACTTCACAAAATAACCCAACCCTATACTGTAGGTCTATTTGCACATTGACATGAGAACTATCAAACGTCCATTGGAGATTCTATCTTATGTGAGATGAAGTATTCATACCCCTAGACTTATTCCACAGTTTGTTGTGTTACAGCCTGAATTCAAAATGGATTACAAATATTTTTCTCTCTCACACATCTACAAACAATACCATATAATGTTTTTAGACATTTTAGCAAAATTATTGAAAATGAAATAAATATCTAATTCATAAATATTCACACCCCTGTTTCAATATTTTGTAGAAGCACCTTTGGCAGCGATTACAGCTGTGAGTCTTTCTGGGTAAGTCTAAGAGCTTTCCACACCTGGATTGTGCAACATCTGCCAATTATTCTTTTAAAAATTCTCCAAGCTCTGTCAACTTGGTTGATGATCATTGTTAGACAACCATTTTCAGGTCTTGCCATAGATTTTGAAGAAGATTTAAGTCAAAACTGTAACTCAGCCACTCAGGAACATTCAATGTCTTCTTGGTAAGCAACTCCAGTGTAGATTTGGCATTGTGTTTTAGGTCATTGTCCTTCTGAAAGGTGAATTAATCTCCCAGTGTCTGGTGGAAAGCAGACTTAACCATGTTTTCCTCTAGGATTTTGCCTGTGCTTAACTCCATTCCGTTTCTTTTCTATTCTGAAAAACTCCCCAGTCCTTAACGATTACAAGCATACCTATTACATGATGCAACCACCACTATGCTTGAACATTTCAAGAGTGGTACTCAGTAAGGTATTGGATTGGATTTGCCCCAAACATAACACTTTGTATTCAGGACAAAAAGTTAATTGCTTTGCCACATTTTTTGCAGTATTACTTTAGTGCCTTGTTGCAAACACGATGCATGTTTTAGAATATTCTATACAGGCTTCCTTCTTTTCACTCTGTCAATTAGGCTATGATTGTTGAGTAACTACAATGTTGTTGATCAATCCTCAGTTTTCTCCTATCACAGCCATTCAACTCTGTAACTGTTGGCCTCATGGTGACATCCCTGAGCAGTTTCCTTCGTCTCCGGCAACTGAGTTAGGAAGGACGCCTGTATCTTTGTAGTGATTGGGTGTATTGATACACCATCCAAAGTGTAACAAATAATTTCACCATGCTCAAAGGGATATTCATGTCTGCTTTATTTTTATTTTTACCCATATACCAATAGGTGCCCTTGGAAAACCTTGCTGGTGTTTGTGATTGAATCTGTGTTTGAAATTCACTGCTCGACTGAGGGACCTTACAGACAATTGTATGTGTGGGGTACAGAGATGAAAAATCATGTTAAACACAATAATTCCACACATAGTCCATGCAACTTATGTGACTTGTTAAGCATATTTTTACTTCAGAACTTATTTAGGCTTGCCATAACAAAGGAGTTGAATACTTATTGACTGAAGACATTTCAGCTTTTCATTTTTAATTAATTTGTAAAAATGTCTAAAAACACAATTCCTCTTTGACATTATGGGGTATTTTAAATTGACGCTTTTAACACAATGTGTACAAAGTCAAGGGGTGTCAATTCTTTCTGAAGGCACTGGAGCTCACACGACACTTTGGAGTACTCAATAGTGTTCAATACCGGCGGAGATATTTGTCATTGAAGCCGTGCAGGCCTGTGTTTTAAAATGGCCAAGTAAATTGCATGTGAAATAGAGAAGCGTGTCCGTTCTACACATTCAATTACTATCGACTAACGTCTCAGCCTGCTCGCGTACATGCATACTAACGGGCAGGCGGTGCGGTGCAGCACAGCCTCCTGGGAGCTGCAGTGCGAGACAGATGGGCCGCAGTAAATTAAACAAGCCATCTCCTCCTCTCTTTCTCTTCGTCGTCCTCCCCCCCCCCCGTGACGGAGCGGGAGCGCTGGGCGAGTTCTCGTCATTATTTAACAGCGCTGTTAATGGTGTCTTTCTGCCTGCTGGCGGGTGTGTAATGGATGTGTTTGTGTGTGTGCAGTAGATGTTTGGTGTTAATGCATGTGTCCTTGGTGCTGGTGTGTTTGTACGCCATTGTACACAGTCAATGGGCCCGGAAAGAGTGTGTGGTGTAAGCCTTTCCACTACACGAGTTACATGTTCACGCTAATGATGTTGAGGTAGATATGGGAAGCATGGAGTGTGTTGTATGAAGATTCAAAAGAAAAAGCTTGACCTAATTTAGGATACACACACACACACACACACACACACACACACACACACACGTTTTACACCCCGCCCCTTCTTCTAGTGGGACCAGTTTGTCACATTAGGTCTGTGGTGTACTGCTGTATGTCCTGAGTTCCTCTTCTATGTCATCATTAATCTATGAGATCCCAAGGCTGGATAAAGACATAGGGCCGTCCCAGATTAAAGCAGTAACACATGACCACGTCTCTTTCCTCGAATAACCTTACACCCGCCCTTCCCTGTTCCCTGTAGGGGAGTGAGTCCCCTGTAACTCAGTTGGTAGAGCATGGCGCTTGCAATGCCAGGGTTGTGGCTTCGTTTTCCACGGGTGGCCAGTATGAAAATGTATGCACTCACTAACTGTAAGTCGCTCTGGATAAGAGTGTCTGCTAAATGACCCCCCAAAAATGTGAGTAGTCCTGTACTTAAATGTACCTTGTGCCAGCTGTCTCCTGACTTGATTCCCATTATCTCTGTACTCTAAAAATTAAAATGCACCCTGTGCCAGTTTACAGATAGTATTTTCCTCCTTCCTCACTTGACTCCCCTTCTCTCTTTACTTACAATACACCATGTGCCGGGCAGCTCAGAGTCCGATGTTCAGTCAGATCTCTGTCTATAGGAAAGAGGTCTAAGGGTTTTTCCTAATCGGTGTGATTCTCAAGCTCACCGGATTGATTTTGACCTGCAGACCTGTGCCCGGCACTGTGTCAACTCAGACAGAGATAAACAAGTCTATGAGAGGGTTGGGAGAAGGGAGAGATTGAAGGTAACACAAATTAAGAAAGACATTGAGAGACAGAGATGAGAGTTGTAGGGCCATTTTATATCCCAAAACGTTAAAAAAGCTTTCTCTCTCTCTCGTAAGCTTTGGAGATTTACAATATGAACATAATTAATAATAATAATCAATATTGTCAACGGGACAACAATAACCAAGGGTCAAAATAACCATACATTGAACAATAACAATAAGCGTAGAGGACATGGGCAGGCTGGTTGGTCTGTCAGACACTGTCCCTCATCTTATGGCAGGCAGCAATGTAGTGCTCTGCCAACCCACAGCTCTCTGCGTCCTCCCCTAACAGGACGGGTAGCCTATCCTCATCAGAGAGGTCTTTGAAACCTTCTCTCTCTCCTTTTTTTCTCTCTCCTTTCTCTCTCTCCTTTCTCTCTCTCTCTCTCTCTCTCTCTCTCTCTCTCTCTCTCTCTCTCTCTCTCTCTCTCTCTCTCTCTCTCTCTCTCTCTCTCTCTCTCTCTCTCTCTCTCTCTCTCTCTCTGATGATTTAGCTCAGTGGTGTTAAGGCCTGCTGTATCAAAGATCCATTCCCCCTGGACGCTTTTCAATGCCTGTTGGAACACAGACAGCTGTGAGAAACCCACTACCATAATCCTATTCAGGTGAGAGAAAGAGAGAGAGACAGAGAGAGGGGGAAGTGCTAGAGAAGAAGCGTTTGTTTGTCTTATCTCTGTTTTTAATAACTGTCTTTGATATGAAACACAGAACAGGGCAGTACAAATTATTTCTGGAAGTAAGACTTAAGATCTGAAGTATTGAGATGTGTAGTTCAAGGGTGTAGTGTGTGTGAATTTGTAACTTTACTGTAGATCTTTTACTGTTTGAATGAGTGTGTTGATGTGGGTGTTTTGAGGGTACAGACTACAGTACTTGTGTGTAAGCACACCGGTGTGATAACTTACCTTTTTGAATTTGGTTTGTTGTTTAACAATGTCCTCAAAGGTGTGTATGTACAGTACGAAGGGTACATACAATGTAAGTGTTTGCCAATGGAGTAGGATAGCCATCATCATGAGGAGGCTATGTACAAAGGTTTACAAAGTGTGTGTGCGCATGCCACATAGGCTACACATCTGTGTGTGTGTGTGTGTGTGTGTGTGTGTGTGTGTGTCTGAGGGTCGACTGCAGCCAGGAACATACCGAGACTACTTTAAAGGGAAACATCTTCAGGATGGCTTCTCAGTGGGCCCCCTCTTTCTCTTCTCTGCCCTGTGTCTCTGAAAAGGGACACGGTGTTGCGCAACAGTTCAAAGGTTCCTCTAGTTGCTCAACCTGGTCGTGAATGCCTGGTTACTGCGTGGACATTTCCACCCTATAGCGACCCCGGTGGCCTCAAACCTTCAATTTGTTTTACCTTTCGGAATTGTGGCGTACAGCGTTTCTAACTTCTAACGCACCCGGGACGGAATTTTCCCCTTCCTCTTGCACCAAATGGAGGAGTGCACAACACAAGGCTCTTATTTTTTTTATTTTTTTACTTCTTGTCCTTTGAAAGAGGAGACATGCTTTATAGGTGGCAAATTCCTTTCCTAGGTTCATTCTATTTGAAGGTCTTTGTCATTGCTGCTGGAACAGTTATCCATTTTAGCAGGTTCTGACGAGCTTGTTCTCACAGCTCGTTAGTTTAGCCTGGAAACTATGGCTACATCAGACACAATGCCGGGAAATCGATGGCAGACTGTAAAACGATACGGTGAAGAGATTCTTAATTCCATCAACACCTTTCCATTTAAAATCCTGGATAAAAATAAGTTCATTTTGACTCACAACCCTTCACTATAACCCTGTGTTCCTATCCTCTTAATTAGATGCAATTTCTGCTGTCAATCAACCAATCAACCAATCTGTAATATTCCTCCTTTGCTGAGTCACACATGGTGATCTACCTCCCTCCCCCTTAAACACACACCTTCAGACACGTTGCAGCGAGAGGAGAGTCTTAACCACACTCGTAAAGCGCTGCTTTATTGTTGTGATTGGCAGGTGTTTTAAGCGGCTTGATGTGATCCAGACCTGAGTACTTAAAGTGTGTATTGCCTGCGGACAGTTTTTCCACACAGCCATCCCAGGGCTCATCCCTCACTCATTAGCTCCTGGCATACAGTACTACTGTGTGTGTTAGCAACTGGCAGCAGAGCTCTTCAAGCTGCTTCTTATTTTGTTGCGGGCGTGCTTGTGATTGAAATTGCAGCTTTCTGTGATAAAGTTTAAGCTGCACGCCGTGGGTGTGCATTGGTGCTTATTCACATGTGAATCTACATTGTAGAAGGGCAATTCCACAGTAACGGAATTACGCTTTGACTAACATTTTTCACATTAAAATGAATGCCAAACAAAAACCATTGATTTCAAAGTTTAACAAACCATACAACTCTATGCACAAGGACGAATTTGAACAATTTCTACTGAAAAATTTACAAAAACTAATTTGGTGGAAGAACTGTGCAGATGCAAACTTTCGTAACTTTGGTGTACTCAGTATTGTACTCTACTCACTGTACTGTACTCAGTACTACTGTATTGTACTCTACTTTGCTCTACTCACAGTGCTGTACTGTACTTTATTGGACTGTACTATCCAAACTTACGAAACATACGTCTATGATAGGTTCAGATTTGCTCCAGTCCTGTCCACCTGTGGTCGTTAACATCAAGGCCAAGGTGGACTGACCGAATTTCAACTACTGTTCGGTGTCAGTCAGTGCTCAGTGGGTGAGGATTCTGGTTAAACTAAATGGAAGGAGAGGAGGCTCATGGGTAGGTATCAGTAAGAGCTGGGAGGGGTGATATTAACTGGAGGGTGAGAGATAGAGGCGGAGAGGGAGGGGTTGTCGACTCAGACAGTTTTTAACACTCTTGGTTTGACCATCAGACAACCGAAAGACAAAAAAACTGTTATGAGCTGAACATAACAGTATCCCAGTGGAAGAGAGGACAGTAAAAGGTGACCCACCTGTGTTTTGTGACCAATTCATTACAGCCAATTCAGTTGCAGTAATTACGTTACTGATAATTTTTTGGGGGGGTAAAGCCGTTACCAAATTGAAGTTTTAATCATAATTTATGAACAAAATGTGTATCAGTAAAATCATTATAACTAATTGGTAGGTCTACCATTTACTTGTTACGTCTGTGAACTTTCATTATCCTCCCTCCTCATGAGGGAGAGAAATTCTAAAATATCTTAAAGATGTGGGATTTTGGTTATGGAATTACAAGGCAACATTTCTTTAACTTACAGCAGATAAACAATTTCTCCAAAACTAAATATGTGTTGATTTTAGTTGGCAGGGGTCTATACGTCAACATTATTGTGTTTTGATGTATTTCTGATACTGTTTCTGGTAGATGTGTTCGAAGACCCCCTTTCCATCTGTTTATCCAGAAATCAAAGCCTTTACTTATGCCACATTTTTGAAATGGTTGAAAAATGTATCTATGCCTTCATTTCCCAAACCATATAGACTCTTAACTTTCATTTGACACCTAATTTGATATGCTCCTATGAACTTCACATGTTGGTGCTCATGGGTCCTTTTCAATGAAAATGCCCAGACCTTTTAGTGCCTAGTGTACTTGTACACTCAATAGTACATGAGAAATAAAGTGGCTTGCGAAAGTATTCACCCCCCCTTGGCATTTTTCCTATTTTGTTGCCTTACAACCTGGAATTAAAATTGATTTCTGGGGGTTTGTATCATTTGATTTACACAACATGCCTAGCACTTTGAAGATGCAAAATATTTTGTAACAAACAAGAAATAAGACAAAAGAACTTGAACATGCATAACTATTCATTCTTTAAGTCATACCACAGATTCTCAATTGGATTGAGGTCTGGGCTTTGACTAGGCCATTCCAAGACATTTAAATGTTTCCCCTTAAATCACTTGAGTGTTGCTTTAGCAGTATGCTTAGGGTCATTGTCCTGCTGGAAGGTGAACATCCGTCCCAGTCTCAAATCTCTGGAAGACTGAAACAGGTTTCCCTCAAGGATTTCCCTGTATTTAGTGCCATCCATTATTCCTTCAATTCTGACCAGTTTCCCAGTCCCTGCCGATGAAAAACATCCCCACAGCATGATGCTGCCACCACCATGCTTCACTGTGGGAGGGTGTTCTCGGGGTGATGAGAGGTGTTGGGTTTGCGCCAGACATAGCGTTTTCCTTGATGGCCAAAAAGCTCAATTTTAGTCTCATCTGACCAGAGTACCTTCTTCCATATGTTTGGCGAACACCAAACGTGTTTGCTTATTTTTTTCTTTAAGCAATGTCTTTATCTGGCCACTCTTCCGTAAAGCCCAGCTCTGTGGAGTGTACGGCTTAAAGTGGTCCGCTGTGGAGCTTTGCAGTTCCTTCAGGGTTATCTTTGGTCTCTTTGTTGCCTCTCTGATTAATGCCCTCCTTGCCTGGTCTGTGAATTTTGGTGGGCGGCCCTCTCTTGGCAGGTTTGTTGTGGTGACATTCTTTCAATTTTTAAAATAATGGATTTAATGGTGCTCCGTGGGATGTTCAAAGTTTCAGATATTTTTTTTTATAACCCAACCCTGATCTGTATTTCTCCACAACTTTGTCCCTGACCTGTTTGGAGAGCTGCTTGGTCTTCATGGTGCCGCTTGCTTGGTGGTGCCCCTTGCTTAGTGGTGTTGCAGACTCTGGGGCCTTTCAGAACAGGTGTGTATACATACTGAGATCATGTGACAGATCATGTGACACTTAGATTGCACACAGTGGACTTTATTTAACTAATTATGTGACTTCTGAAGGTAATTGGTTGCACCAGATCTTATTTAGGGGCTTCATAGCAAAGGGGGTGAATACATATGCACACACCACTTTTCCGTTATTTATTTTTTTGAATTTTTTGAAACAAGTTATTTTTGTTAATTTCACTTCACCAATTTGGACTATTTTGTGTATGTCCATTACATGAAATCCAAATAAAAATCAATTTAAATTACAGGTTGTAATGCAACAAAATAGGAAAAACGCCAAGGGGGATGAATACTTTTGCAAGGCGCTGTAAGGTTAGCTATTTCATTTTCCAGGTGTGTGTGTGTGTGTGTGTTTGAAGTCTCATTTATGTCTGTCAGTCTCATCACTTTCTTGTGACTCCACAAAGCTCCACAACCAGCACTGGTCGGCATCCACCAAATGGAACCTTTCACCCAGTCACCTTTGACCCCTCAGCAAAGGTCGCTGACCCTTTGTTTCCATATCTCTGTCGTCCCACAGTCTCTGTCTGTGCCTTTATGACTCTCTTAGTGGAAACACCTACTCTGTAGACCAGTAGAGGATGCCTCCGCCTCAAGACCAAGTTATTTTCCACTTCTTAGTATTCTTTTTGTCCATTCTGAATCTGTTTTCTGATCTAAAATGTTCATATCCTCTGCTGTGAGTTATATTTTTAAAAAAAGAATCGGCCTCAGCTACAATTATTTGAATAATTCAATGGATGTTTTGTGCACAAAGGTCATGACTAAAGTGTCTTATAAGAAATTTTCAAATCTGACAAATCTGAAATTGTCTTTCTGGGCCGGACGTCAGTTAAACTACAGTACCGAAGCAAAACTGTAGGAGCAGTCAACTGTGCTTCTATACCAGAACCCTGGCCCCTTGTTTTGGGTTTGGAATTTGATATACACTACCGGTCAAAAGTGTTATAACACCTACTCATTCAAGGGTTTTTCTTTATTTTTACTATTTTCTACATTGCAGAATAATAGTGAAGACATCAAAACTATGAAAGAACACATATGGAATCATGTAGTAACCAAAAAAGCGTTAAACAAATCAAAATATATAGATTTTTCAAATAGCCACCTTTTGCCTTTATGACAGCTTTGCACACTCTTGGCATTCTCTAAACCAGCTTCATGGGGTAGTCACCTGGAATGCATTTCAATTAACAGGTATCATTTCATAGTTTTGATGTCTTCACTATTATTCTACAATGTAGAAAATAGTAAAAATAAAGAAAAACCCTTGAATGAGTAGGTGTTATAACACTTTTGACCAGTACTGTGTATATATACAGTTGAAGTCGGAAGTTTACATACACTTAGGTTGGAGTCATTAAAACTCGTTTGTCAACCATTCTACAAATGTCTTGTTAACAAACTATAGTTGTTTACATACACTAAGTTGACTGTGCCTTCTAAACAGCTTGGAAAATTCCAGACAATGATGTCATGGCTTTAGAAGCTTCTGATAGGCTAATTGATATCATTTGAGTCAATTGGAGGTGTACCTGTGGATGTATTTCAAGGCCTACCTTCAAACTCAGTGCCGCTTTGCTTGACATCAAGGGAAAATAAAAAAAATCAGCCAAGACCTCAGAAAACAAATTGTAGACCTCCACAAATCTGGTTCATCCTTGGGAGCAATTTCCAAACATCTGAAGGTACCACGTTAATCTGTACAAACAATAGTATGCAAGTATAAACAGCATGGGACCACGCAGCCGTCATACCGCTCAGGAAGGAGACGCGTTCTGTCTCCTAGAGATGAACGTACTTTGGTGCGAAAAGTGAAAATCAATCCCAGAACAAAACCACCATAAAACTGCTCCAAAACCACCATAAAAAAGCCAGACTACGTTTTGCAACTGCACATGGGTAGAAAGATCGTACTTTTTGGAGAAATGTCCTCTGGTCTGATGAAACAAAAATAGAACTGTTTGGCCATAATGACCATCGTTATGTTTGGGTTGCTTGCAAGCCGAAGAACACCATCCCAACCGTGAAGCACGGAGGTGGCAGCATCATGCTGTGGGGGTGCTTTGCTGCAGGAGGGACTGGTGCACTTCACAAAATAGATGGCATCATGAGGAAGGAAAATTATGTGGATATATTGAAGCAACATCTCAAGACATCAGTCAGGAAGTTAAAGCTTGGTAGCAAATGGGTCTTCCAATTGGACAATGACTCCAAGCATACTTCCAAAGTTGTGGCAAAATGGCTTAAGGGCAACAAAGTCAAGGTATTGGAGTGGCCATCACAAAGGCCTGACCTCAATCCTATAGAACATTTGTGGGCAGAAATGAAATAGCGTGTGCGAGCAAGGAGGCCTACAAACCTGACTCAGTTACACCAGCTCTGTCAGGTGGAATGGGCCAAAATTCACCCAACTTATTGTGGGAAGCTTGTGGAAGGCTACCCGAAACGTTTGACCAAAGTTAAACAATTTAAAGACAATGCTACCAATTACTAAAATGAGTGTATGTAAACTTCTGACCCACTGGGAATGTGATGAAAGAAATAAAAGCTGAAAGTAATAATTCTCTCTACTATTATTCTGACATTTCACATTCTTAAAAGGAAGTGGTGATCCCAACTGACCTAAGAAATTATTTTTACTACGATTAAATGTCAGGAATTATGAAAAACTGAGTTTAAATGTATTTGGCTAAGGTGTATGTAAACTTCCGACTTCAACTGTATATTTTTTTATCCACGTGACCTCTGCCATGTTGTATCACTAGCTCTGTGTTTTGGGTTATTTCCCAGGAAGCAGGTTTTATGGGGAACTATGAGACCCAGAGAGTAATCTTATGTCTAAGTGTGGGAGGGGATAGAGAGGAAATGGGGTTGTTAGAGGACAGGGCAGTGAAATGGTCTGATAAGCTCCAGAACAGATAATGGACTGTATGCTGTTTTGTCAGATTTTGTGGCATCAGCCAGACACTTTTCGAGGCTTAAAGCTACAATCCTTAATTGTGAAACAGCCACGTTCATTTGCGATATATTACAACAAAGACGTTATGGAAAACAACACACTGTTTTTTTTCTCCTTAGACATCATTGTACACGTGATAGAGCACAATATGTATTGCACTTTCTTTTTTATTGTTTTGCATGACGCTCCTCAGTTCGGCTAACAACGGTGGTGGGGTGGCCATGGTGTTGTTTCCCGCTGCTGCGGATCTCCGCTTTAAAGGAATCACAATTCCAAGTATTCAAATCCCTCTTCATATGGTTTTAAACTCCCTGTTTAGAGCTGTTCCTGGACCAGCTTTGTGTCTTAACTCTTATAGCCCAGCCTAGAACTAAGAAAGGGAATCCTGATCCTAGTACATCATAAGCTTCGGGGGAAAGTTGTACTTCCCAAGCCTGCATGGGAATAGATTTGCAAAGTCATTGTCATTGTTGTCATCATCATCGCCTAGCAACGGAGTCGAGAGAGGAATGCTCTTAGTGGGCGAGTTCTCCAACAGGTGGCCGAGGGGGGCGGAAGGATGAATGTGTCCCATGATTTATGATTCCCCTCAACAACTAAAGATGAAGGGTACAATAGTTCTTCCCCTTCCTCTCATCTTCTCCCAAGTCTCACCAGACCTGGGGGAGCAGAGTCATTAGGGACATTACCATGACAATGGGGAGGACAAGGAGAAGAGCCATAGATGGAGGGAGTTTGACACACTATCCACCATGATGGCACCTAACATTTCTTAATAACAGTGTATTTTGCATTCTAACTAAAATGTATTTGTTTTGGAACTTTTGTTGCCAACGTAGTCTTTGCATAGTGTCCATGGAGCAATGTCATAATGCAATGTCATAACACTGTTTATGAGTGTGCATGTTTATCACGTGTGTGTGTGTGTGTGTCAGATGCTGTTGAGGAATCCTGCTGGCTCTTGTAGCATCCTGTTTGTCTTGGCTGCAACCTGCAGTTCTCTGCTGCTGTTTCTGTACTCCGTCACTGTTATCATTCCAACTGGAGTTGCCTAGCTTCATGTGCACCCATCAACACAGTGTGCGTGCGATGCTGACTGGCACCATCAAGAGAAGCGTTTGCCATTTGAGCACTGCAGCTTCCTCTAATATGTGGGAGTAATTAAGGACTCCTGAAGTTGAATGTGTGTAAATGTGTGTGTCACAGGGCTAGAGGGCTGAGATTCCCTGTGCAAGTTCGGTGTGCATATTTCTAACTGTGCCACTCTCCTGTCTGATGTGTTAATAATGCAAGTCTGAGTGTATGGTTGTATGCATGTCTGAGTGCTGGTATGTGTGTTAGGATGCATGCTTGATTGTGTGTGTGTGTGTGTGTGTGCATGTCTGAGTGTGTCTGCCTTTGTATTAGTCTGTCTGTCTGACTGTGTGTGTGCGTGTCAGTCTGTGTGTGTATGCCTGGCTGACTGTGTGTGTGTGTGTGTGTGAGCTCATGTACACTCGACTTGTAACTCGTATCCCACAGGGGATGCCTGATTTCCAGACGCAGGTCAGGGCCTGTATTCACGCCTGACTACATCGCCCGCAGAACTCCGCCTCGTATTACCCGTACGGCCAGGCGGAGACGAACACAGCCACATAGCCAACGTGGGCTCCTTCCTTCCCCCTCTAGTTGACTCACTTGACTCTCCCCGTCTCTCTCCTCGCGCTGCTCTTTCATCAAATCACTTTCCTCATGTCCTGTCACATCTCTACTCTATGGACTCATGTGACTCCCACATACTAAGGAACATCACTGAAGGGAGCAAGGGGGGGGGGGGGGGGCATGTTTCTCTTCTCCTCACGTGTCCTCATCTCCTCTCTCCTTGCGTTTCTCTCTCGTCTCACTCCCCCACCTCTCTTGTGAAGTCTCCCCACTTTCCCTCTCCTTGCCGAGAAGGTAGTTTCAGAACTCCCCCACCCCCTTCTTACCCCAGTGAAAATGTTGTGGAGTCGGGACTGTAACTAAACTCAGGCCAACGCTATATATTCGGACCACCTATGTCTAATGGCACGCTCTCTGTACATCCAGTCCTGGGCAACGTGCTGCCCAGTGCTGTAGCTGTAGGCGTGTGAGAGACGCGATGAGAGTGAGGGTCGGCTTGGTCACATGAGCCCATCCAGTCATTGTCAACATGCTCGGTGCTGTATCTTTATCTCGAGGTGGTGAAGAGATGAGTGAGAGGGTCCACTGGGGTCTCCTTCTCACGTGAGCCAAGCCAAGCGAAAGCTGTCTATTCTGACCATCTACCTCTAATGGCACATAGTACATACAGTCCACTGTGCTGTACCTGTGGAAGAAGTTGGTTTATTTACACGATGAGTGTGAAGGTAGGCCGGGGGAATTTTCTTCACGTGAGCCCAGCCCAGTCGAAAGGGAAGGAGAATGTAGAAGCGGCGGTACTTAAAGGACCGGAGACGCAGGATATCCTCGGAGGCAGAGCGGCCGGATTGGTGACAGGAAGTCCCACGAGCTGAAGAGGCCTCTGTTAGTGTTCTGTTCTTAGGGACAATATCTTAGGAACTCCGCTTGGCCGGGCGATCCCCTCCCCTCTTTGTTTGAACAGGGACTTCCCCAGTCAGACACTCAGGAAAGGAGAGGTTTCCCTCCCTCAGCAGGACCAGCCCAGCCCTAGAATACGGCTAATATGATAGTCTCATTTAGTGACACTTTTTGTAATATCTTTCATTAATTAGCCGCTATGTCTTACAGTGTGTCTATTGTAAATGGAAGTTATTATAACGCGTTACCTCCTCTGAGCATTCACTCCTCTCTACATGGCTGGAGTACAGCTCCTATTGATGACTTAAGTAGCCAGACATATATACACACACACACACAGTCACTGCTGCCCCAGAGGGGTTACACAGCAAAGTGATTCCACAACAACTGGTTCTCAGGGAACAGAAGCTACTTCCTGGAGGTCAGAGTGAAGGTGACCCGGCTGTGAGGACTTCCTCTCTGAGCTGAGGAAGGCCTAATTACCAGGCACACGTTTAGAGTTATGGACGTCATAGGGGGCAACTGGGGGCAACTGGGCACACACACACACACACACATGCATGAACAAATATTTTGGCTGCTACTTTGTTTTGGCTCTCTGTTCAGCGCCTGTCAGGAAAGGTGGCGCGAAGGATGTTCTCGACAGTGGAGGATGCCATTTTATAAACACAAAAATGTGTGCGTTTGGGAGGGTGCTCACTCTGAGAAAATCATTAACAGCATTCTTTGAGGTGTGTTGTGCTACTGGGACTTCCTTTCTCTTTCCTCAGTCTCGCTCTCTCTCGCTCTGTAAATGTCTCTTACCTCCATCTCTCTGTCTACCCTCTCTTTTTCACCCCCTTTCACATTCTCTCTCTTAAACCCCCTTTCTCTGTCTACTGTTTTGGCCACCCTCTTCCATCTCTTCTCCCCCTCTCCCACTTAGCTCTGTCGTTTTGTGTAGACATACAGTAGTTCTAACAGTGGGAAGAGTATACCTTTGAGCACACCCTTCTGTATGCAGCTGTTGTGTTATGTCAAGGTAGTTAGCAGATATTCCGAGCTCTATAACAAACATTATTCAAGTTTTGTAAACCACATTCTTGAATTACAATGTTTTTGTGCACCTAGTCTGAATCTGATCTGGTATTGGCCTTGAAGGGTTGAACAGTAGAGAACGTCTCGAGATACACAAAGTATTGATAGACTCAGCAACGACTGGTGTTTCAATGACTCTTGTTATTATGTCTGCTTGCGTGTTTGTCTTGGTGAATTGGAGATGAGTGGGTGTGTATTTGAATTGCAATTTTGTGCTTTTTGTGTACTTGTGTAGTGTCCTTGATTACATTTGCGATGCATTTGGATAAATTGATGAATAGAAGATTCTGTCTATGTGACAGTTGATACAGTACCAGGTATTATGGGTCGTTAGCCTGCTAGAGAAATGGTTTTCTAATTTTATATCTAATTACGTTTTGAAATAAGGGACAGTTATCACACACACACACAGTGGTTGGGTAAATACTAGACTTTCTGGTCAGACAGCTTTTGTCGTAATCCGTTGTGGGAGAGGGGCTCAGAGAGCAGAAAAGCTGGGAAACTCCTCAGGCACACATGCACACACACCAGGCAGATCACTAGAAATGGACTTCAATTTCGGACGTTTAAAAAGGTCCTAAAAACATTGATATATGCATTCCTCGGAGCTCACATTTTTATTTTAAACTGTTGCCGAGCGCTGGCGCGAACTCATGATGCTCAGAAGCGAAGCGTGCTGCTCCGACCACTGCGCCACTGCAGTTCTCAATGGTCTAGCAAGCCAGGAGAATACTTGATGGAAACAGCAAGTTTTTTGTTATTTTGTTTTAAGCCATCCCCAAACCATAGTCCTAACCTTAACCACTTGGAATTAATAGCTAAACTTAACCCTTTGAGTTGTTTCTGTTTGAACCCTGTACCCAGGCGGAATGAATGCATAAAAAATAGACGTTCAGCCATAATACGTCAAATTTTGAAGTGAAACTATGAGATCTTGTTGCAGGCTGCACACACCCCAATCCACTTTCACCGAAGTGTGGAAAATCCAAGTCGGTGCCCAAGTTTGAAAGGGACACAGCTTGGCTAGTTACCTTGGTGGATAGGTTGTGATTGAATCAGCGCGACCACTAAAGAAAGAGAAGGGAATAGAACTGGAGGTGGAGGAGGAGGAGGGAAAGAAGGAAGAGATGGATGCATGGTGCGTGTGGTCTGTTACAGCCTGTAGAGGACAGAGGTTTAGCTCAATAAACAGGCCTCCTCTGCTTCCCTTGCCCCAGAGATTACACACAATGTTTAATTACTGACAAATCCTTCTGGAGAACACGTCACCACAATTTGTTGATGTGTGTGTATATATGTTTGTTAGTGGGTGTCTGTATCTTTTCTCTTAAGTGTGGGATATACTGTACATCGGTGAGTTGGTCAGTTGTGTTTTTTAGGATTGAGCATCTGTGTTTGTCCTTCTATCTGAATGTTCATAGTTGTGGTGTGTGTGTTTGTGCGTGTGCATGCATGCATTTTTGTGTCTACCACATCTGTGTCCCCCACTACTCCTTGAAAGCAGTGGGGGTATCATGTGACCATAAGCACAGCTTGCAGTGCGTGCTCTGCACTCTTTGTCATGGTTTCAGTCATGATGCAATACAGCTGCTGTAGCAACATCTGCCCATCAGACTTGGCTTGTATCAGTCCTGCCTGCCAGTCGGGCTAGAGCAGCAGTGAGAAGAGACCCATACAGATAGGTTAGATATCAGTTAGTGAGGCTCTGCCCAGCTCTGAAAATCACTGACACTTCACACTCGCTAAAAGCAGTCCCTGTGAATATCTGTGCCACTACCATCCTCTTCCACTTCCTTTTTGTCTAGTTTCAGGGGTGACTTGGGGTCAGAGTGGGTGGGCCTGGATCCTGGATCTTCCCAGTCCCACACCCTCCTCAGTCCTCGCCTGACTGACATAATATTCAAAATAACAATGGGGGGGTGTGGTTATTTTGGCGGTCGTTTTGCAGAAGTAAGAAGTCTGCAGTTCCTCTTTCTTCTCAGGCTGCCCCTCTCCCCGCGCGACAGGATCTTGGCACAGGGAAATCAAAACAAACTCCCACCCGTCCCTCCCTCCTGTCCTCCCTCCGCCAGTCTCAGCACAGCAACACAGCCCAGCCTGTCGCCAAGTATACGGTAACTGCATCCCCCGGTAACTGCATTGCTATGCCGTTGGTCTTAAAGGGCCAGTGTTCCAGGAAGATTAGCTGATATTATGGTGTCAGCTAATGGGTATCCTAATATATACAGTGGGGGAAAAAAGTATTTAGTCAGCCACCAATTGTGCAAGTTCTCCCACTTAAAAAGATGAGAGAGGCCTGTAATTTTCATCATAGGTACAGGTCAACTATGACAGACAAAATGAAAAAAGAAAATCCAGAAAATCACATTGTAGGATTTTTTATGAATTTATTTGCAAATTATGGTGGAAAATAAGTATTTGGTCAATAAAAAAAGTTTCTCAATACTTTGTTATATACCCTTTGTTGGCAATAACACAGGTCAAACGTTTTCTGTAAGTCATCACAAGGTTTTCACACACTGTTGCTGGTATTTTGGCCCTTTCCTCCATGCAGATCTCCTCTAGAGCAGTGATGTTTTGGGGCTGTCCCTGGGCAACACGGACTTTCAACTCCCTCCAAAGATTTTCTATGGGGTTGAGATCTGGAGACTGGCTAGGCCACTCCAGGACCTTGAAATGCTTCTTATGAAGCCACTCCTTCGTTGCCCGGGCGGTGTGTTTGGGATCATTGTCATGCTGAAAGACCCAGCCACGTTTCATCTTCAATGCCCTTGCTGATGGAAGGAGGTTTTCACTCAAAATCTCACGATACATGGCCCCATTCTTTCCTTTACACGGATCAGTCGTCCTGGTCCCTTTGCAGAAAAACAGCCCCAAAGCATGATGTTTCCACCCCCATGCTTCACAGTAGGTATGGTGTTCTTTGGATGCAACTCAGCATTCTTTGTCCTCCAAACATGTTTCATCTGACCATATGACATTCTCCCAATCCTCTTCTGGATCATCCAAATGCACTCTAGCAAACTTCAGACGGGCCTGGACATGTACTGGCTTAAGCAGGGGGACACGTCTGGCACTGCAGGATTTGAGTCCCTGGCGGCGTAGTGTGTTACTGATGGTAGGCTTTGTTACTTTGGTCCCAGCTCTCTGCAGGTCATTCACTAGGTCCCCCCATGTGGTTCTGGGATTTTTGCTCACCGTTCTTGTGATCATTTTGACCCCACGGGGTGAGATCTTGCGTGGAGCCCCAGATCGAGGGAGATTATCAGTGGTCTTGTATGTCTTCCATTTCCTAATAATTGCTCCCACCGTTGATTTCTTCAAACCAAGCTGCTTACCTATTGCAGATTCAGTCTTCCCAGCCTGGTGCAGGTCTACAATTTTGTTTCTGGTGTCCTTTGATAGCTCTTTGGTCTTGGCCATAGTGGAGTTTGGAGTGTGACTGTTTGAGGTTGTGGACAGGTGTCTTTTATACTGATAACAAGTTCAAACAGGTGCCATTAATACAGGTAACGAGTGGAGGACAGAGGAGCCTCTTAAAGAATAAGTTACAGGTCTGTGAGAGCCAGAAATCTTGCTTGTTTGTAGGTGACCAAATACTTATTTTCCACCTTAATTTGCAAATAAATTCATAAAAAATCCTACAATGTGATTTTCTGGATAATTTTTTCTCAATTTGTCTGTCATAGTTGACGTGTACCTATGATGAAAATTGAAGGCCTCTCTCATCTTTTTAACATTTACATTTACATTTTAGTCATTTAGCAGACGCTCTTATCCAGAGCGACTTACAGTTAGTGAGTGCATATATCGTTTTTTTTTTCTTATACTGGCCCCCCGTGGGAATCGAACCCACAACTCTGGCGTTGCAAACGCCATGCTCTACCAACTGAGCTACATCCCTGCCGGCCATTCCCTCCCCATACCCTGGACGACGCTGGGCCAATTGTGCGCCGCCCCATGGGTCTCCCGGTCGCGGCCGGCTACGACAGAGCCTGGATTTTTAAGTGGGAGAACTTGCACAATTGGTGGCTGACTAAATAATGTTTTCCCCCACTGTACAGTGATTTCGGGAAGTATTCAGACCCCTTGACTTTTTCCACATTTTGTGACGTTACAGCCTTTATTCTAAAATGGATTAAGTAAATACAAATCCTCAGCAATCTACACACAATACCCCCATAATGACAAAGTGAAAATTGGTTTTTAGAAATGTTTGCAAATGTATTAAAAATAACAAACAAAAATACCTTATTTATATAAGTATTCAGACCCTTTGCTATGAGACTCGAAATTGAGCTCCGGTGCATCCTGTTTCCATTGATTATCCTTGATGTTTCTACAACTTGATTGGAGTCCATCTGTGGTAAATTCAATTGATTGGACATGATTTGGAAAGGCACACACCTGTTTATATAAGGTCCCAGAGTTGACAGTGCATGTCAGAGCAAAAATCAAGCCATGAGGTCGAAGGAATTGTCCATAGAGCTCCAAGACAGGATTGTGTCTAGGCACAGATCTGGGGAAGGGTAGCAAAACATTTCTGCAGCATTGAAGATCCCCAAAAACAGTAGCCTCCATTATTCTTAAATGGAAGAAGTTTGGAACCACCAAGAATCTTCCTAGAGCTGACCGCCCGGCCAAACTGAGCAATCGAGGGAGAATGGCCTTGGTCAGGGAGGTGACTAAGAGCCCGATGGTCACTCTGACAGAGCTCTAGAGTTCCTCTGTGGAGATGGGAGAACCTTCCAGAAGGACAACCATCTCTGCAGCACTCCACCAATCAGGCCTTTATGGTAGAGTGGCCAGACGGAAGCCACTCCTCAGTAAAAGGCACATGACAGCCCGCTTGGAGTTTGCCAAAAGACGCCTAAAGACTCTCAGACCATGAGAAACAGGACTTCAGACTGGGGTGAAGGTTTACCTTCCAACAGGACAACGACCCTAAGCACACAGCAAAGACAACGCAGGAGTGGCTTCGGGACAAGTCTCTGAATGTCTTTGAGTGGCCAAGCCAGGGGCCGGACTTGAAGCTGATCGGACATCTCTGGAGAGACCTGAAAATAGATGTGCAGCAATGCTCCCAATTTAACCTGACAGAGCTTGAGAGGATCTACAGAGAAGAATGGGAGAAACTCCCCAAATACAGGTGTGCCAAGCTTGTAGCGTCATACCCAAGAAGACTCGATGCTGTAATCGCTGCCAAAGGTGCTTCAACAAAGTATTGAGTAAATGGTCTGAATACTTATGTAAATGTAATATTTCAGTTCTAAAAACCTGTTTTTGCTTTGTCATTTTGGGGTATTGTGTGTAGATTGTTGAGAAAAACAACAACTATTTAATCAATTTTTTGAATAAGGCTGTACGGTAACAAAATGTGGAAAAAGTCAAGGGGTCTGAATACTTTCCAAAGGCACTGTATACTGTTTTTTTTTATTTTATTTTTTTACAAAAGACAGACTCATTGGCTCACAAACCAAACCACTCTGACTCTAAATGTCTTGCTAGATCTCTTCTATCACACCCTCCATGGCCAAACAATCACAGTTTAGCCAGAATGAAGCATTGTTTAACACAGTGTTGAAGAAAGCCATATTGTGATGGTAACTCAATTAGGTTGGTCCTTGGAGCCAGACAGTTGGGACAGCTGGGTGGATGGCTGCCCTGTCCTGGCTAGGCTTGGCTGGCACTGAGGGCTCCAGATTTATCTGATTCGGCTGATATTACAAAGATGTTATGCTGCGTTTGTCAGTTGTATAATTGGCCAACACTCATTGCCAGTGGTGTTGAACAAAGGTGAGGTAATTGTCACTGTAGAAATAAGTGGAAACCCAATCCTCTTGTTGGGTTGCCCTTTAGGAATAGTGCATGCATGGTGCCGTGGTTTAGAATGATTTCAAACCAATCCGTGGCAAGGAGCAGTAGTATGGAGAAGTTCTAAGAAATGTTTATATGGACTAGCAATTCAGAGCTGCAACAGAGTGGTAATATTGAGCAGGGGAGGTAGTATCTAGTCATTTTATAATATTGAAACCAGTGTTGCCCCTAGTCCCACTTAAATTTGCTTACCGCCCCAATAGATCCACAGACGATGCAATCGCCATCACACTGCACACTGCCCTATCCCATCTGGACAAGAGGAATACCTATGTAAGAATGCTGTTCATTTACTATAGCTCAGCATTCAACACCATAGTACCCTCCAAGCTCATCATCAAGCTCGAGGCCCTGTGCAACTGGGTCCTGGACTTCCTGACGGGCCGCCCCCAGGTGGTGAAGGTAGGAAACAACATCTCCACTTCGCTGATCCTCAACACTGGGGCCCCACAAGGGTGCATGCTCAGCCCCCTCCTGTACTCCCTGTTCACCCATGACTGCATGGCTAAGTACGCCTCCAACTCCATCATCAAGTTTGCAGACGACACAACAGTAGTAGGCTTGATTACCAACAATGACGAAACCGCCTACAGGGAGGAGGTGAGGGCTCTGGGAGTGTGGTGCCAGGAAAATAACCTCTCACTCAACGTCAACAAAACAAAGGAGATGATCGTGTACTTCAGGAAACAGCAGAGGGTGCACCCCCCGATCCACATCGATGGGACCGCAGTGGAGAAGGTGTAAAGCTTCAAGTTCCTTGTCGTACACATCACCGACAAACTGAAATGGTCCACCCACGCAGACAGTGTGGTGAAGAAGGCGCAACAGAGCCTCTTCAACCTCAGGAGGCTGAAGAAATTCGGCTTGGCACCTAAAACCCTCACAAACTTTTACAGATGCACAATTGAGAGCATCCTGTCGGGCTGTATCACCACCTAGTATGGCAACTGCACCGCCCGCAACCGCAGGGCTCCAGAGGGTGGTGCGGTCTGCCGAACGCATTATCGGGGGCAAACTACCCGACCTCCAAGACACATACAGCACCCAATGTCACAGGAAGGCCAAAAAGATCATCAAGGACATCAACCACCCGAGCCACTGCCTGTTCACCCCGCTATCATCCAGAAGGCGAGGTCAGTACAGGTGCCAGTACCGAGAGAATGAAAAACAGTTTCTATCTCAAGGCCATCAGACTGTTAAATAGCCTTCATTAGCACATTAGAGGCTGCTGCTGCCTATTGAAATCGCTGGCCACTTTAAGAAATGGAACACTAGTCACTTTAATAATGTTTACAGTCACTTTAATAATTTTTACATATCTTGCATTACTCATCGCATATGTATATACTGCATTCTATTCTATAATATTCTACTGTATCTTAGTCCATGCCGCTCTGTCATTGTCATTGCTTGTCCATATATGTATATTTTCGTAAATTCCATTCCTTACTAGTTTTGTGTGTATTAGGTACAGTGAAGGAAAAAAGTATTTGATCCCCTGCTGATTTTGTAAGTTTGCCCACTGACAAAGACATGATCAGTCTATAATTTTAATGGTAGGTTTATTTGAACAGTTAGAGACAGAATAACAACAAAAAAATCCAGAAAAACACATGTCAAATGTTATAAATTGATTTGCATTTTAATGAGGGAAATAAGTATTTGACCCCTCTGGAAAACATGACTTAGTACTTGGTGGCAAAACCCTTGTTGGCAATCACAGAGGTCAGACGTTTCTTGTAGTTGGCCACCGTGTTTGCACACATCTCAGGAGGGATTTTGTCCCACTCCTCTTTGCAGATCTTCTCCAAGTCATTAAGGTTTCGAGGCTGACGTTTGGCAACTCAAACCTTCAGCTCCCTCCACAGATTTTCTATGGGATTAAGGTCTAGAGACTGGCTAGGCCACTCCAGGACCTAAATGTGCTTCTTCTTGAGCCACTCCTTTGTTGCCTTGGCCGTGTGTTTTGGGTCATTGTCATGCTGGAATACCCATCCACGACCCATTTTCAATGCCCTGGCTGAGGGAAGGAGGTTCTCACCCAAGATTTGATGGTACATGGCCCCATCCATCGTCCGTTTGATGCGGTGAAGTTGTCCTGTCCCCTTAGCAGAAAAACACCCCCAAAGCATAATGTTTCCACCTCCATGTTTGACGGTGGGGATGGTGTTCTTGGGGTCATAGGCAGCATTCCTCCTCCTCCAAACACGGCGAGTTGAGTTGATGCCATAGACCTCGATTTTGGTCTCATCTGACCACAACAATTTCACCCAGTTCTCCTCTGAATCATTCAGATGTTCATTGGAAAACTTCAGACGGGCCTGTATATGTGCTTTCTTGAGCAGGGGGACCTTGCGGGCGCTGCAGGATTTCAGTCCTTCACGGCGTAGTGTGTTACCAATTGTTTTCTTGGTGACTATGGTCCCAGCTGCCTTGAGATCATTGACAAGATCCTCCAGTGTAGTTCTGGACTGATTCCTCACCGTTCTCATGATCATTGCAACTCCACGAGGTGAGATCTTGCATGGAGCCCCAGGCCGAGGGAGATTGACAGTTCTTTTGTTTCTTCCATTTGCGAATAATCGCACCAACTGTTGTCACCTTCTCACCAAGCTGCTTGGCGATGGTCTTGTAGCCCATTCCAGCCTTGTGTAGGTCTACAATCTTGTCCCTGACATCCTTGGATAGCTATTTTGGTCTTGGCCATGGTGGAGAGTTTGGAATCTGATTGATTGATTTGCTTCTGTGGACAGGTGTCTTTTATACAGGTAACATCTGAGATTAGGAGCACTCCCTTTAAGAGTGTGCTCCTAATCTCAGCTCGTTACCTGTATAAAAGACACCTGCGAGCCAGAAATCTTTCTGATTGAGAGGGGGTCAAATACTTATTTCCCTCATTAAAATGCAAATCAATTTATAACATTTTTGACATGCGTTTTTCTGGATTTTTTTGTTGTTATTCTGTCTCTCACTGTTCAAATAAACCTACCATTAAAATTATAGACTGATCATTTCTTTGTCAGTGGGCAAACGTACAAAATCAGCAGGGGATCAAATACTTTTTTTCCCTCACTGTATATGTTGTGAAATTGTTAGATATTACTTGTTAGATATTACTGCACTGTCGGAGCTAGAAGCACAAGCATTTCGCTACACCCGCTATAACATCTGCTAAACACTTGTATGTGACAAATAAAATGTGATTTGATATCTAGCAGAGTAGTTTAGTTGTATGGACCAATAACACTGAGTCCTTGGCAATGATATAGCACATATATGGGTGGCATCAGTACATAGCACTAGTATCTAGAAAGATATATACAGAGTAGTAGTCTGTATTGGTGAAAGACAAGAGCTCTTACTTAATAAAATGACTTATAAAATACTTTCCAACAGGCTGTGGGTGCTGCCTTTGATCTTGCTGCAGGTTTGGAAGCTAACATGGAACCACTACATCACCACTTTATTACCACTGCTAAATACATTGGCCTTTTCCTTTTTAATAGGCCTGGCTTCTCCTGGGCCTAAACCTGGCATCCGCTACTCCTCTGCCACTTAATGATGGAGAGAGCAGGTACTGCACTGCCAGGAACTTGAAACTTGATGACTCTGTATGGGCTTGAAGGGATTCCAGGTCAACCCCGCCAAGCCTGGCCTCTCTTCTCCTCTCCTCTCCTCTCCCCCCTTTAGGTTGGCTCTGGTAAGAAGCCCTGTGGTGCTTGTTCTGATGTGTTCTGGTTGGGGTGAGTTGGTTGGATCACTGGTCTGGTTGTGGTTTGCGATGCAGCCAAACTCCTAATTGAGTGCTGTGTGGAAAAGAACTGGACCGGGTCTGTAGTTTGTAACCCGAATGACCCATTTGTAACCCAAATGACCCATTTGATATAAGTGATAATTTAGCAGACTTTTATCCAATGCCAGTTCACTCATAACTCACAACATTTTCAGTATGTGGCCATTGCCAAAATACAAGCATAAACTTTGTGTAGCCAGCACCGTGCTCCAATCAACCATGGAAATTGGTGTATCAGTGATTAACTTCTTCAGGTAACAAGTAAAATTTAGCCCTTGGCATAAAGTAACTCTTACCTAAAGAATCTACGGACACAATTTCCAATATTCCCAAACTAAACTAGTGGAATTTTACAGAAAAATGTGCATCAATTTACCAGAAATACCCCCCCCCCCCCTCATAGATTTAACAGACCAAAACTCTGAAGACTATCGCTTCCTTCCTGTGAATGTCGTAATGTCTGTTGTGTGTAATCTCTTTCTGCTCTCCTATTAGTGGTGATAATGTGCACAGACAGTGAAATGAGCCAGAAGCTCCATTTGCTCCATTCCATTACATTCAGTTAATGTGACTTTTTGTAATTATTCTGATATTGCGCTACATTTACTGCTATTACTATTAATATCTCATCCATCAGCTACTCTCTATTGGAAAAGTGGATGTTATGGTCTGACGGGCCATGGTAGCCAGTGTTTTTTTGGGGGAAATTAACAAACGTTAGCCTTGTGGATTGCATCAGTGTGAGCGAGCACTTACTGTTAGGTTTCATCATGCGTGATTCTGGCACCCTGTGGAGAGAGACGGCGAGTTAGTTCCTGCTTCCGCTAGGAAGGATCTGCCCTGAATCCACAAAACCCTGGACACGCATGCACGCGCACACACACGTTCAGAATACCGAACCCATCTACCCTCCACCAGAGGCCAACATCATCACCTCCCCTCACCTTTAACACATTAGACCTGATAGCAGGGTTACATGAGATGTCTACATTGGTTGTGTGAGATCATCAACATCTCCTCCCTGCCCGTAGTACATAACAATCTGGAGAGGCGAGGAGAGGGAGGGGGAATGGGGAAAGGGTTTCTTCTGGATGAAGTCCTCAGTATTTATATACATGGGCGCCAGAGGGGGCTTACATTTTTCATTGCGGTTAGTTCCATCGCTGCCCCACTTTTAGGAGTTTAGAAAAGTCTGTGCTAAAATGAGGAGATTAGTCATGCCTTCTGTTTGCTGCTCTGGTCTGACTCTCTCTGGGTTCCCACACAATAATGACATTAAACATGATGGCAGCCGAACAGAACCAATGATCAAGTCATTTTAGATGGAACCAAACTGGCTTATGTCTCTTGAGCTGTCTAAGAAATTATTACAACGACCACTATAGCTGTTATTACATGTTGTTTACAATGTTTAAGGGTGCTATAGGTTATTGTCTACGCCTGCCTGACATATCTTCTCAGATACTTATAAGGATTGTTGACACAAAATATAAAGAACACATCTCGCAGGAATAGCAACTTCCTACACACAAATATGACACAAAATGGTACTTGGCACACCTATTCAAACACCAAATACCCATAGACACACCAATGTAAATTACTGTCAGTGTAAGCAGAGGCACCTGCCTTAACTCAGGAGTTAGCCAGTCTCCAGGGACTGTTTGAGAGTAGGGGATCGATGAGTGAAGAGCATAGTGGATCAATGGGACACCATTAAAGAGATGTACCTGGCTGGATTTAGCACTGCTAACAGGGTCATCCATGGGAGCTTACTCAGCTGTGTGTGTGCGTGTTTCTGTGAGCTACTTACTGTCTATCCACTTTGACTTTCTGTACAAAAATATTTTATATTTTCACAGATATACATGTAGAAGGAAGAATAAATGTATTTGGTTGTATTTTCATATTTCTAGTATATTTTTGAGAGGAGCCATGTATCATTTGTAGAGAGGTAGTATGCATTGAACGTGTGTGTGTGTATGTGTGTGTATGTATGTATATATATAGCAGCATGGTAGTATATTAGCTGTAAGGGCTTGCTAGTGAATCAAGTATCTGCTGACAAATAGTGTCATTGCGTTTGGGTCAAGTAGGAGCTGAGGTGAGGGGTACTGTGTATTTGCTGAGTGATACTGTGTTAGATCACCTTCACAGAGAGGAGAGTAGTAGTCAGACGAGCAAAGCAGACTGAAGTGTCCATCTGTCCACACTTGACTCCACTCAAAATGCTTTGCCTCACAACTGACACTTTGAAATGTCAACCACTGTAACCATTTTAGTTGATTGACTTGTGCAAGCTTCAAGATATCTGTAAAAGAAATATCCTGGCTGACCTGTACTCCAGTTAACTTCTTTACATGTGCGTGAGAGAGCGAGCGCACGCACACACCTACTCCCTCCCCCCACACACACCTCCCTCCCCTACACACACCTCCCTCCCCCACACACACCTCCCTCCCCCCACACATACCTCCCTCTTTCCAACTGTCTCCCCTGCTTTTGTCTGTTCTCCTTCTCAGCCTGTTGATTAATGGACGGTCCAGACAAAGGCTCCAGTCAGTGCCAGATAAATACAAACACATGTTCCTCATCTACCACCCAGCTCAGCAGAGCGGAGCAGAGCGGAGCAGAGGGGGAAAGGAAAGGAGCGATAGGGACAATGGAAGGTAGTGGGGATAGGATTCCCCCGTTCCATTCCTTAGTAAAGCACCACCCACATAGATGTCCTGGAGGTGATGGAGTAGGTATGGAAACACACACACAGGAACACACACACACGCTTGTGCACACACACACACACACACACACACAAGCACACATTTGAAGTCGACAAACACATTTGAAACTGGCACGCACACACAGAGACACACACACACACTTGAAGCCGCATGTGTCTTGTGACCCACCACCACAAAAACAAGAGGCATGTTTCTAGTCACAACTCTCCAGTCTTAACCCATGACCCAGCAGGATTTGGCTCCGGCCCACCGTTTGGGAAAAACAAACCTAAACAATGGAAAGCAGAGTTTTTAATTTGAAGGATTAGACTGATTTAGCGAGGTGTTAAAATGCCTGGATGGGCATAGCTTTATACTGGCTGTTCATGGGTTTTGTCATTCAAAGAACTTTCAATTATATGACCACTTAATCATGGATAGGCTACTTGCAGTGTTCATTTCCTCACGTCATACTGCAGATGCCTTTTTGAATGGAATTTGCACTTACATGAAGAAGGAAAATGGTTGTTATACCCAATGCTTACTTCAGTCAGATGTTATACTTCATTTCTGGGCATCAAGTGGGATTCTTTGCAGATTTCTCCTGACCTTTTCTCACTCTTAAACATCTAGGATTGGTCTAAATGTTAAATCTACTACAGGGAAGATTCCGTGACACTGACACGACTCAAATAAATAAGGGAAACCAGATGTCAGCTCACCATGTTGCACCCACCTGTTTCCAAATGCCACAGTGTTCCGTACCCCAAGCATGGGATGAGCTCCAGGATGTTCTGAACAAGCCCATAGGGGAGACCCAAATGCCACAGTGTTCCGTACCCCAAGCATGGGATGAGCACCAGGATGTTCTGAACAAGCCCATAGGGGAGACCCAAATGCCACAGTGTTCCGTACCCCAAGCATGGGATGAGCTCCAGGATGTTCTGAACAAGCCCATAGGGGAGAACGGCGGTGGAAACGTTCTGAAGGAGAATAAAAGGCATGTGAATAAGACTGGCTTTATTAGGTGTCTGTACTTTCTCAGTAGTCATATGAAAGCAGCCTTAGAGGAAGGCCTAGTCTCCCACATCAGTCAACAGGCTGTAGGCAGGGAGACGGAGTGGAACACACACATGCGCGCACACACATGCTCGTGGACACACATCCACACACAATGTACACACAAACGTATACTAATTTGCGCACACACACACACACAGCTAAAAGGCAACCATGACAAGAACATTGGGCATCATACACACACCTATTCAACATGCCAATCCATGATGTGACACCGATTACAAGTACACTACTCTCACCTCTCCCTTCATCTACTCTCTAGAGTATGTAGAGTCTTGACACTACAACTATGAAGAGAGCTAGGGGGATGGAGAGGAATAGAGATATTGGCAGAAGGAGGGAGACGGAGGGAGCGGGTGTGTGCACGTGTGTGTGTGTGTGGTTTTTATCACTCGATTCCCATCAATCGTGGTGTTCCCAAGGACGACGTGTCCTGAGTGCCTGGGTCTCCCTCTAGAGGCCCGCTGTACCTGTTATGCATCTCTCATCTTTCTATCTATACCTACTCCTCTCCTCTGAGCTCCTCCTCATCCCCAAATCTGTGATGTCACATTTAGTGACCCACTCCGTCCCTCGAGCGCCACCCTTCCAACCCCTCGCTTCACTCCCCCCTTTTCTCTATTCCCTCTCTCAAGGCATCTCTCTATCCCTCCCCTGCCACCTGCTCTCGAGGGTTGCACTGTTCTTTTTAGGTTTGGTGTCGGGAGCTGTCACTGCGGGTGCACCCTGGCCTTTCCACTATGTCCGTCCTGTCTGTCTGTCTTGTTTGTCTGTCTCTACGGTGATGTACTAGTTATACTGAGTACAGCCGCCTGCTTCACCCATGTCCTACTTTCCCTAGATGCCATACAGAGCATGACAGCCTTTGTCAGTGCTTGTCTCATGTTGACACTGTACACACACACACACACACACACACACACACACACACACACCCAGTCACATACAGTCACACACACACACACAGTCACACACACACACACAGTCACATACAAGTATAGACGTTAGACCAGTGGTCACCAACCTTTTCTGAGTCAAGATCACTTTCTGCGTCAACATGCAAGCCGAGTTCTACCGCTCAGATTTTTTTTAACATCATTTAAAAAACCTATGCAACATTAACCAATTAAAAACAGTACTGTAGCAATGAGCTTTGCTTGAATTGGCTTTGCTTGAATTGCCCTGCCAAGGCACTGTTTTTCGGACTCAGATAGCATAATTATCACCCGACCACTCAAATTAAGTTGGGAGATTTCGCACTTAACCAAATAATATACATTAGTCTTCACCCCACTTCCCCCCCTTTAAATTGGGACTATACTCTGGAGCCCTCCATACTACCCTCCTTCACCCTCTCTCCCCTTCTCTAGACCCCATCTCCCCCACCCCTTCTTCTACTGTGGGACCCCCCCCCTCTAGACCCCTTCTCTCCCTCCTCCATTCTCCTGTGGGACCCCCATGGAGTCCAGACCGATAAGACAGGAATGTTCCTGGGGTGAGCTCTTCCATCTTGTGTCACAGGGGGGGTTGGAGGTCTGGGAGAGCTGTTTGGATAGGCTGGGGTTACAGAGGGAGTAGGCTAGGTGGAACGGCCCACTGTCAGCCTCCCCCCCTCGGGCCTGGTCACCCCTGATCCCTGGGGGTCAATGCTCATTAGGGCCTTATGCATGAATGTCAGTGAGCGGCCTGACCGGCTGGACGGCCCTCCTGCTGCAACCATTAGTCTTCCCCAGGCCAGGCAGGGTCAACTGACCACAGGGACAACCTTCAACCCTCTACCCCCCCAAGTACACTCCTTCTACACCCCCCGCAACAATACACTGCCTCCACAATGGGGTTCAAGCCCTCCCTCCTACTACAGGCCTCAGAAAGTTTCCAAGTGTATTTCTTTGTGTGTGTTTATTTATTTATTTTCACTGTCTCCCTTCATTTGATTCTCTCTTGATACTTTTATGATATCGTTAACAGCCCCCATTCCCTCGTCTCTCTCTCACTCCATCTCTCTCTCTCTCTCTCGCTCTCGCTCTCTCAGCAGATGATGCCTCAGAGTGAGTGATGCACTTCCGACATTCCTCATAACCGAGGTTGGCATTTAGAGCTTTAAATGTTACCCTCTGCTTTCTTCCCATGCATCACCGTAATGAGCCCATTATACAAGCTGCTCCCCATCCAATCCCACATCATATCCCCAGCCCAATGTTACCGCACCGCTCAGGCTTCAAATGCCAACCAGGTCAGTCACATACTGTATAACCCTCCTTCCTCGCCGTAAAACATGTCTGCATTGCCGCAAAGCTGCATAGAGATGTGGTGAACTGATATAAGGGGCTTGCATAATGTGTTTGTGTATAAACAAACAGCATGTTTTTCCAGGTATCGTTACATTCGAGAGGATGTAAGCATGTTGTTAGGGAGAAATTCCCATTGATTTTTCGAAACGCCATTACTTTCAAACATCTAGTAGCGCTCTTATGGGGAAATATATTTTTAAAAGCTTTGAAAGCGATGACTGGTATATTGCTGTTGCTGTTTTTGTCAGCGAATGGTGCTTATGTTGTCACCGTCCTCTTGGCCGTTAGTGGAACTTAGCCTACAACATTTGCCCCTGTTGCCCTTCTGCGCCTCAGTGAAGGTCACATGGGGGGTGATGGGGGGGGTGATGGTGGCCTGATGGGGACTCTGACGACACAAGCCTGTCCTTCGCGATCTGTTCTTCTGCTGAGGAGAGAGAGATACTCCATGGGTAGCCCACAGGACTGCTGGGAATAGCCGTGTAGCTAGCCAATGAGAGGCCTGCTCTGAGTGGCACCACCATGGGTCTGGGTGACCTCTCGTCTGGTCTCTGTTGCGTGGTGCACAGTCAGCAGGCGACACAGTGGGTTTCAGCGCCAACTGGCCGGCCATTTTGGGGTCATGACTTTATGACATTATAGAGGAGGGATTCTCTAAAAGAGAACAGTGTGTCCAGACACAGTGTCCAGAGGGGCTCCATGTTCCATGGTTGCCTTTGATGCACATTTAAGGGCTAATTTGGGGATGTTTCACAGCCTTGGAGGCATGTGCTGGACTGTGGTTTAACAGGAGAGGTCCCAGCCATCACCCCTCGGCGACCATGTGTAGACTTAACCTGCTGATAGGAGAACAATTAACTCATCAAGCAAATGTTTCTCTTGCCCCGAGGGGTGACGTCATTTGGGATTCTGAGCCGTCTTGATGGGGACTGTGTGTGTGTGTGTGTGTGTGTGTGTGTGTGTGTGTGTGTGTAGTGAGGGGTGTCTTCAATCTAGATGATATTCAGCATAATTCTTCTTCTCCTTCATCAATCTGCTTTAGGGAGATAGCCGGGAGGGGAGTTAGAAGTCAATGAATCGATGGCCAGTGGCATGGAGGTATAGCACACTCATTATCTGACTCAACGAGATCATCATTTACAACATGAAGGAGTGAGGGGAGGAGAGAGAGAAGAGAGGGAAGATATAAGTAGAGATATATATATATAGGCTTGGAAAAGGGGGAATACGAAAGGAGAAGAGGAGTAAAAAAGAGGAGTTGGCCTAGGGGAAAAAAGACAGAGGATTCAGATAAACAGATGGAGAGGAGAAAATGGAGCAAAAAGACTTGAAAGATGTATAGAGGGGGAAGGGGGTGTTAGTTTGTCCATTCAGCAAATCAGGCTAGCTGTATCACACCACTGAGGTTGAGGGTCTGTGTAGAGAACACCAGTGGGCTGATAACCCTGAACTGTGTCTGCGTGTGCATGTGCATGTGTTTGCGTAGTTGTGTGTGTGTGTGTGTGTGTGTTTGTAGAAACACCAGCAGACTGATAACCCTTCACCCAGCCTGTGGGGAATGCACCAATAACTGGGAGATGAGACATCCAGGGCACTCTGAAAGCAAACAAGGTCTTTCTCCTTTTTTGTTGACATAGGCGTTGAAGCAACACTGACAGTATATTTATTTTTCCTTTAAAAAAAAAAAAATCAGAATTAGACACACAGAAGTCTCCAAGTGGTTCAATTCGTACAAATTTGTTGAGTTGCTCAGGTTTTATGGTTGGGAACCAAAGGTAGCCTTGCCCACCTGGCCTCTAGCTTTCAAGACTGGTGACAAATAATTAAGAGTGTGACATTTCTATTCTAAGGTGTTCACATTTCCATTCTAAGATGTTCATTTGAGATGTTCAAATGTATTTGTCACCCAGGAAGCTCCATTGATACACTATATGTACAAAAGTATGTGGACACCCCTTCAAATTAGTGAATTCGGCTATTTCAGCCACACCCATTGCTGACAGGTGTATAAAATTCAGCACACAGCCATGTGCCCCCATAGACAAACATTGGCAGTAAAATGGCCTTACTGAAGAGCTCAGTGACTTTCAACGTGGCACTGTCATAGGATGCCACCTTTCCAACAAGTCAGTTTGTCAAATGTCTGCCCTGCTAGAAACATGTAGGAGCAACAACGGCTCAGCCGCAAAGTGGTAGGCCACACAAGCTCACGGAATGGGACCACCGAGTGCTGAAGCGCGTAGCGTGTAAGAATCACCTGTCCTTGGTTGCAACATGCACTACCGAGTTCCAAACTGCCTCTGGAAGCAACATCAGCACAAGAACTGTTCGTCTGGAGCTTCATGATATGGGTTTCCATGGCCGAGCAGTCGCACACAAGCCTAAGATCACCATGCGCAATGCAAAGCGTCAACTGGAGTGGTGTAAAGCTCACCGCCATTGGACTCTGGAGCAGTGGAAACGCATTCTCTGGAGTGATGAATCCCACTTCATCATCTAGCAGTCCGAATGCACAGTGCCATCTGTGAAGTTTGGTGGAGGAGGAATAATGGTCTGGGGCAGTTTTTCATGGTTCGGGCTAGGCTCCTTAGTTCCAGTGAAGGGGAATCTTAACACTACAGCATACAATGACATTCTAGATGATTCTGTGCTTCCAACTTTGTGGCAACAGTTTGGGGAAGGCCCTTTCCTGTTTCAGCATGACAATGCTCCCGTGCACAAAGCGAGGTCCATACAGAAAATGTTTGTCGAGATTAGTGTGGAAGAACTTGACTGGCCTGCACAGAGCCCTGTCCTCAACCCCATCAAACACCTTTGGGATTAATTGGAACGCCGACTGCGAGCTAGGACTAATTTCCCAACATCAGTGCCCGAACTCACAAATGCTCTTGTGGCTGAATGAAAGCAAGTCCCCACAGCAATGTTCCAACATCTAGTGGAAAGCCTTCCCAGAAGAGTGGAGGCTGTAAAGGGGGGACCAACTCCATATTAATGCCCATGATTTTGGAATGAGATGTTCGATGAGCAGGTGTCCACATACCTTTGGTCATGCAGTGTATAAAGAATCTCTTCTCCCAAAGGGGGACAACTTGCAGATGTCCACTGGCTCATGCGGACTCGAGGAATGGCTGCGCTGTTAACTAAATTAGCAGACAACAGACTGCTTTTTCCCATTTAACAGACTACAATTGGAGGACTTGTCTCATGTCTTCCTCTCCTCCTCTTCCTTTGATGTGTCATCATGTGCTCCACTGTGTGGCTGACTTCAAAGCCTCCATTGTTTCAAACAGTCAAAGCAGCCAAAGCGAGAAACACTTAGAAGCACTTACACCAATCAGACACTTTAATCAAACACAATTTTACAGAATTTCACGACAAAAATAAGTTCACGACACAGGTCATGTCTTTAATGTCTGTCGTTTAGCGAAATTAGCTGTAATGCTAAATGTAGCCTTTAGCAGCGCTAGACAAGTGGCGTTTCTGAAACTTGGAGGTGAGTATGGTTATAAAGTGAGAGTTTATCGCTCTTGGAATTTCCAAGTGATGTTGAGTGGACTATTGTTATGCTCTGTAAAGATGCAGCTTTTCAAGATATCTTCTTAGTAATGTGGCTAAAGAATTAGCAAGGCTATGGAAAGGCTAAAGTCTCAGTAAATGTATTTGGTGTGGTTGCAAACATGTTTATAGGCTTACCTGGTCTATGACAAAACATTGGGCATCAATATGTCTGTAGGCTTAGCTGTTCTATGTTGTAGTGGAGGCTAACAAGGCTAAATAGCTGGTCTGGCCAACACTGTTTTTCTTTTAAGAGGCTAACTCACGTTCTTGCCAATTGTCTGGCTGAGGAGAAATGAAAAGCTAAGCGGGGCTGAAACCAGACTATAGGCTATCCCTCAGTTTGTTGTCCCAGGACACTTCACAAGATGACTATCTCTGAAAAAGAAAGAGGAGTACTCAGATATCGGCAATGATATTTGGATTTAATCTCTGTGTATTTGTGACTTTTTAGCCACATAGCTCTAGGGCGGCAGGTAGCCTAGCGGTTAAGAGTGTTGGGACAGTAACAGAAGGGTTTAAATCCCCGAGCCGACTAGGTGAAAGATCTTTCGACCTTAATTGCTCCTGTAAGTCGCTCTGGATAAAAGCATCTGCTAAATGACTCAAATGTAACTGTAAGCCTGTGGGCCAGCAGTAGCGTAGCATACTGTTTGTTAGCTATCGTCCGGAGGGCTGGACTTTGACCTCGACTAGCGGCATCATCAGTCGTGGACCGGGCCGTCGGCTGCAGTCATTGCCCGCGTGACAGAGTGATTTGCGGTAATTGCCCTGACCGCCGTGTGCTTGTTTGGTGGATTGGACAGGGGGAAATAGATGGATGAAGGGAGAGGGGGAGCAGGGATGCTATGGAGGTAGGGTGGTGGTGAAGATGGTGGTGGGTGGTTAGTGAGCTGACAGAGAAATTACTTTCTCTCTTTTCACCTCTGTATGTTGGAGCTGGAGAGGGGGAAGGGAGGGCGAGTGTGTAACTGATGAGAGACCCACTAGACCCATTCTCTTTCTGTACATGTTATGTACACATTCATTGAGTCACAGCTCCTAGGCCTGCTCATGATGCAATGTATATTTGTTTCTTAGTGTATGAAGACTTTTATGGCTCTGTATTGTGTGTATTCTATGCTAGTCATGTAAGAGGCTCTTCACTTACTGGTACATTCAACAATGAAAATGAATGCATTCAAGTACTTCTATAGGCTGTGATTATGTGTGTGGGGGTTATGATATGTGTGTGGGTATGTTATTTGTATTTACTGCATATGTGTCCTTACTGCTCTTGCTGCTGGTGACTCTCAGATCCACCTCTACGCAGACGACACCATTTGGTATACATCTGGCCCTTCATTGGACACTGTGTTAACAAACCTCCAAACGAGCTTCAATGCCACACAACACTCCTTCCGTAGCCTCCAATTGCTCTTAAACGCTAGTAAAACTAAATGCATGCTCTTCAATCGAACGCTGCTTGCACCGCCCACCCGACTAGAATCACTACTCTCGGCGGGTCTGACTTAGAATATGTGGACAACTACAAATACCTAGGTGTCTGGTTAGACCGTAAACTCTCCTTCCAGACTCACATTAAGCATCTCCAATCCAAAGTTACATCTAGAATCGGCTTCTTATTTCGCAACAAAGCCTCCTTCATTCTTGCTGCCAAACATGCCCTCGTAAAACTGACTATCCTACCGATCCTTGACTTCGGCGATGTCATTTACAAAATAGCCTCCAACACTCTTCTCAGCAAATGAGAAAAGATGTAGTCTATCACAGTGCCATCCGTTGTGTCACCAAAGCCCCATATACTACCCGCCATTGTGACCTGTACGCTCTCGTTGGCTGGCCCTCACTACAGATTCATCACCAAACCCACTGGCTCCGGGTCATCTATAAATCACTGCTAGGCAAATCCCTGCCTTATCTTAGCTCATTGGTCACCATAGCAACACCCACCTGTAGTATGCGCTCCAGCAGGTATATCTCACTGGTCATCCCCAAAGCCAACACCTCCTTTGGCCACCATTCCTTCCAGTTCTCTGCTGCCAATGACTGGAACGAACTGCAAAAATCTCTGAAGCTGGAGACTCTTATCTCCTTCACTAACTTTAAGCATCAGTTGTCAGAGCAGCTTACGGATCACTGCACCTGTACACAGCCCATCTGTAATTAGCCCACCCAACTACCTCATCCCCATATTGTTATTTATTTTGCTTATTTGCACCCCAGTATCTCTATTTGCACATCATCTTCTGCACATCTATCACTCCAGTGTTAATACTAAATTGTAATTATTTTGCACTATGGCCTATTTATTGCCTTACCTCCATAACTTACTACATTTGCACACACTGTAGATAGATTTTCAATTTTTCTGTTGTGTTATTGACTGTACGTTTTTGTTTATCCCATATGTGGTCCTCTGTAGCTCAGCTGGTAGAGCATGGCACTTGTAACGCCAAGGTAGTGGGTTCGATCCCCGGGACCACCCATACACAAAAAAATAAAAATAATGTATGCACGCATGACTGTAAGTCGCTTTGGATAAAAGCGTCTGATAAATGGCATATTATTATTATTATTATTATTATTATTATTATATGTAACTCTGTGTTGTTGTTGTTTTTATCGCACTGCTTTGCTTGATCTTGGCCAGGTCGCAGTTGTAAATGAGAACTTGTTCTCAACTGGCCTAGCTGGTTAAATAAAGGTGAAATAAATCAAATAAAACTGAGTTTGTGTGTATGTTTACTTATCTGGTAGAGAGGATTATTTCGGGATTTACACAGTATATGAGTGAATGGATCACCTCAATGCATGTTCCTCCTGACACTAACACTTACTCTGTAACACTGTGTGTGTGTGTGTGTGTGTGTGTGTGTGTGTATGTCTATGTCTGTGTGTGCGTGAGACTTAGAGCAGGACACATTTGCAAACCACTGGAGGCTTCTAGGAGTATAGTGTGTGTGTGTGTCTCATAGAGATGGATAGAGATCACTACTTGGAAATAACCCGTTTTTGCATGGACATTACCATTGAGGGCATCCACCATTTTGAAGTATTCAGCTGGGTGTGACTTCCTTTGGGCTAAGGAAGGATCACATGATTCCATCCGGGTCATCAGGAGGGATCAGTCAATGAATTATACTCACGAGCAAACATTCCATAACTGCAGGCGGCAGTAAATCTCCAACCTTGGCTTTATGCCTGTTCAAACAACACACTCCAGGTGGCAGTATGCACCCTTTCAGTTTGTTTACCAACTCATAGAAGTAGAAGAAGAAGAAAATTGACTACTTCAAAATGGAGATGACCTCAATGGTGCTGCCCGTGCTCTCAGAGACGCCATAATGGGACAGATACAAAGATGAGTTGTCTATCTAAGTCTATGGTGCACACACACACATAATACACATGCTTTACATTCATGTACTGTCATTTCCTGAAAGGGCCAAACACACACACACACACACACACACACACAGTTTCGGTGAAGTTTGTAACACCAAATATCATCTCAGGTTTATGCATGCCAATACATCTATATTTCCCTTTCTGTCTCACAATCACATTTGCTCAATTCCAATTGCACTCTTCCACCTCCAGCCTTATTACTACCTGAGGTGACACTCCCACTATTGCACTATGACCACACCCAGTTGACTGAAATAAGTTGGTGTTAACATGTCTGAGAGTGTAGCTAGTCGTCTGGGAGAGTAGTTTAATTGTCTGAGAGAAGAGGGGGTTCGATATCTCAGCCTGACTGAGTAGTTTGTTAGCTAGTGTCGGGGATCCACCCTAAATCCTACGCCATTACTACAGCCCAGGGAGCAGGGGAGAAAACCACACACAGTGTGGAATCAATTACGGTCAAGGAAAAGAGTACGCTCAGGTATATGATAGACACACATACTGTAGGCCTACACACACAATTACAAACAGTAACACACCGGTTATGATGAAAGGGCCTGCAGCTAGCAAGGTAATTGGAGGACCGCATCATTTGCACTTGGACACACACACACCATCTCCCTGCCCCCGCCAGTTCCCCCATTCCTCTAACACTCCTCTAACATGGACATTAGTGCGAGAAGGGAGGGAGATTCAACACACTCTCTCTCCCCACTCTCTTCACTTTGCCCTTCTTTCTGTCTGCCACCCTCCTATCTGCCTCATATAGTACACTTAACTAAAATGTAAAGACAACATGTAAAGTGTTGGTCCCCTGTTTCATGAGCTGAAATAAAATATTCCAGAAATTTTCCATAAGCACAAAAAACATATTTCTCTCAAATTTTGTGCACCATAAAAATAAAAAAAAGATTTTCTCCTTTGCCAAGATAATCCATCCATCTGACAGGTGTGGAATATCAAGAAGCTGATTAAACAGCATGACCATTACACAGGTGCACCTTGTGCTGGGGACAATAAAAGGACACTCTGAAATGTGCAGTTTTGTCACACAACACAATGCCACAGATGTCTCAAGTGTTGAGGGACCGAGCAATTGGCATGCTGACTGCAGGAATGTCCACCAGAGCTGTTGCAAGATAATTTAATGTTCATGTCTCTACCATAAGCCGCCCCCAACCTCATTTTAGATAATTTGGCAGTACATCCAACCGGCCTCAAAACCGCAGACCACGTGTAACCACGCCAGACCAGGACCTCCACATCCGGCTTCTTCACCTGCGGGATCGTCTGAGACCAGCCACCTGGACAGCTGATGAAACTGTGGGTTTGCACAACTGAAGAATTTCTGCACCAACTGTCAGAAACCGTCTCAGGGAAGCTCATAAGCAGCAGGGAAGCTCATCAGTATGCTCGTCATCCTGCTCTGGATCAACGTATATTCGAAAGCATGTTCCAGTTCACGCCAATATCCAGCAACTTCGCACAGCCATTGAAGATGAGTGAAACAACATTCCACAGGCCACAATCAACTGCCAGATCAACTCTATGCGAAGGAGATGTGTCGCAGTTCCATAAGGCAAATGGTGGTCTAAAGGTATCTGTGACCAACAGATACATATCTGTATTCACAGTCATGTGAAATCCATAGATTAGGGTCTAATGAATTTATTTCAATTGACTGATTTCCATATATGAACTGTTAACTGTTGAAATTGTTGCATTTATATTTGTGTTCAGTGTAGTTATGTTATCATACAGGCATACAGATGAGAGAGGGAGGCAGGGAGAGAAGTAGGATAGAGGAAGGGAGAGAGAGAGAGACACTTGTGGAGTCAGTCCTAATAAGATAAGTGCACGGCTGGCTTTGACTCTCTACCGAGAGGGAGAATCCCTGCCCAAACTGAAGTGACCGTGTGAGATTACGGCAAGGGATAGGACACTGAGACCAAGGAGCCCAGAAGCAGTTGAGCTATGCATACTAAAGCTAATATCTTCTCTCTCTTTCTTATTATAGATGCCTAAGTCACTTTCATGGCAGACCGTTGCTTTGGAGGCCAATAGCAGCCTGACACGGCTGTTTCTCCAGGGTTTCGTCACGGTGCAAGGTAAGCCTCTTCCAAGGTGCTTGCCTGTATACCAACGATATGCTCTAATCTATGCCAAATAATCAGTCCGCTATCAGGGTCAGGTGTCGCATTGGGAATGGGTGTGTGTACACTATGTGAACAGGTGTGTGTTTTCATGCATATAGAACATGTTTTTGTCTTTCTGTGTGTGGAAGGAGTGCATGAGTAAGCTCCTATGTAGGTCTAGTGTGTGTGTGTGTGCATGCAAGCGTGTGCATGTGTACTTGTGTGTGTTTATCCCCAAATAACCTCTGTGGATGTCGTTTCGCCACACCAAAATATGTTTAGTTCCCTGGGAACGCCAGGAGTGACAAGACACTCCAGAGAAAAGTCCTCTCCTCTGCTCTGCTGGAGAAAAGCCCTGCCCTGTCTGTCTCTGGAGTGAATTACATTATCACAGTCTGATAACATCTACTGCACCGGGTCACAGGAGAGGCTCAGTATCAGCAGTTAAGCAGAGAGAGACTGGGGGCTGATGGGAGAGGAGAAGAGGGAGAGGGGGAATGAGAGGAAAGCAAGAGAAAGACAGTTGGTAAAGAGAGGGAACGGGGACGAGAGTGGGAGAAAGATATAGTGGGAGTCTCTCTATCCCTTGGCATGCCTGGCGAGATAGTCATCTATCTCGCCAGGCATGTAGAGAGGGGAGGTTTTCCAGCATGTTCTAATTTCCACTCTCCCAGGAACACACACACACACACACTCCCAATCACGAAGTCACACAGACAAATACAGACTCAAACAGACACGTGGATACAGGAACACACCAAAATACACTGTCACGCTGCACTCACAAGGACAAAATCGTACAGGCACGTCAATGTCTTTTTCCAAATCCATTCAACCTACAGTGTCGTGTACCCACAGGCAACCACACATATTCATTCACATGTATCGGTCTTTCACTGACAGACCTTGGACCAGCAGGAACAACTCAGCTGACTAGAGCTGCAATGCTTCTACAGCTACAGCCAGCACTCAGTACAACAGCTATCTGAGCTCACCCATTCTTTCTCTCTCTCTCTCTCTCTCTCTCTCTCTCTCTCTCTCTCTCATCCTTTGTAGCTCAGTTGGTAGAGCATGGCGCATATAATGCCAAAGAAGTGAGTTTCGATTCCCGGGACCACCCTATGTAAAATGTATACACGCGTGACTATAAGTCACTTAGGATAAAAGCGTCCGCTAAATGGCATATATTATTTCTCTATCTGTTTTATGGTCTCTCCTGTGTCTCTCGCTCACTCAGTGCATCTCACTCTCTCTCCCTCCCTCTTTCTCTCCCTTCTCTCTCTCAACCTCAATGTGTCGTTCACTCTCTCCCTCCCCTGTCCCTCATTCTCTTCCCTCTCTTTGTTTTCTTTTTCGATCTTCCCCCATCCGTCTCCCCCTCTCATCTTCCTTCCTCACCCACCCACCCACACACACACACACACACACACACACACACAGACACAGTGGGGGGGTTTGGTCTACATTGAGTGTACAAAACATTAGGAACACCTTCCTAATATTGAGTTGCACCCACCTTTTGCCCTCAGAACAGCCTCAATTCATCGGGAGCATGGGACTCTACAAGGTGTTGAAAGCATTCCACAGGGATGCTGGCCCATGTTGACTTCAATGCTTCCCACAGTTGTGTCAAGTTGGCTGGATGTCCTGTGTGTATGCTAGCGTGTGTGTTGTGTTTGTGTGCCACGCACGCAAGCATTTGTGTGTGTGTGTGTGTGTGTGTGAGAGAGAGAGATATATTTGGCCAGTCCAGTGAGTGTCCCCTCTAGGGAAGAACCCCCTGTCGTGTATAAAGGTGAGATCCCTCATCTCCCTGCCTGTGCAACAGGAAATACTGTCCCCTTCCTCTGTTTATCACTACACATTCACACACGCTGGCAAACGCTGGTGTTATCTTCTAGGCCCCACTGGGACTCACGCCCAGCTTTTGATGTTTCTCAGCTCAGAAAGAGCTCTCTCACACTTACAACAACACACTGCTGTTAGACTTAGGCCCTATTCCCATTACGAGAGATGAAGGGGAGTCTGAGGAGTGACGAAAGAGATCTACTTTTCAATTGACATTACATCCTTGCCTTAACTTTCGTTGTGCTGGCAACACGACATTCTTGGACCGCAGCTCAAATTGACAAACTGTTAAACAATCTGAGTAACTTTTCTTCTAAAACATATTACACTCTTGAATAATGCAACAATTTACAAGCATGTGCAGACAAAGGGTTTATTTTCTTGTCCATACACATTCAGTTAGCTGACAATACACAGCCAACTCCTACTAGCTAACTAACAACATACCTCATGATCAAGTAACGTTAGCATATCAATAATGAACGTTTACCCCTCCCATTCGAATAAAAAGTACAGTAACGTTATCATACAGTGACATTCATATTATAATATAGGCTACATAGCTAGGTAACTTGAGCTAGCTAGCTTTCTAGCTGAAACACAACTAGATAGATTATCTTAAGCTTACACTAGCGTATTACAGTTACCTTAGAACAAACCAGGCTTCATTTGATCAATATCATGGAAGTCATTATATGAGGCTAAAGCTAATTGTGACTGAAAACTTTCATAATTCCCTGGGGAGTTGCTTCTTGCCTGGACATCAGTGGCTCAGTGCAGTCCAGCAAAAACAAAAACAACGCTGTTGAGACTTAAAGCTACGGCGACAATTTCAGAATGTCACAAGCTGTTACTACAATTACAGGTAAAAACTCAATGGAACAAATAAGGACAATGTCTGTCAATTTCATTTGTTTAAAAATAATGTCTCTGCTATTAAAATTTTTACTGTAACAGTGTTGGCTCGACTAAACTATTTGTACACTACGGAGGTGGAGGTCGAGACGTGACAAGTTCGCAAGTTTACATTGCAGTAATATGTGTAGCCAAGGGTATTTTTGCGAAAAGTCTAGTAAAAGAAAAACACTTTCTCTCTTCATCTCCCTCTCTCTTTCTATATCTCTATTTCTAACCCTTTCTCTTTCCCTCCGCTCTTTCCTCTTTCTCTCTCTCTACCCCCTCTCTCCCTTTCTTTCTCGTTCGTTCTCTCTCTCTCTCTCTCTCTCTCTCTCTCTCTCTCTCTCTCCCCCCTCTCTCTCTCTCTCTCTCCCCCTCTCTCTCTCTCTCTCTCTCCCCCTCTCTCCACCTGTCTTTCTACGAAGTGTACAGATCAGATCTTTCCCAGAAAAACTCCTTGTCCTAACTATTATGTATGGAGTGCATTTTAATGGTACAGGATGCTAATGGTACTCGTCAAGGACAGTCTATTATGGTTTGTTCTAATTGGTATGTACTCAGTTGGAGTTTTCCATTCACGTGCATATAGCCTGCTTTTACTGTACTTAATATAATATAATATATGCTATTTAGCAGAAGTTTTTATCTAAACCGACTAACAGTCATGCGTGCATACATTTTATGTACTGGTGGTCCCGGGTATTGAACCCACTATCCTGGCTTTGCAAGTGCCATCTTCTACCAACCCTGCTACAGAGGACCTTTTATTTTTTATTGTTTTAGCAAATCAGAAATGTGCAAATGGTTATAACAGCACATTGCTCATGTATAAAGTTTTCACAGTGTTATGTAGTCGTTGTTTCATTTTGTTGTTTCTGAATATTCTGAATATTACTAATTGACTGTCTCTTCTGTGGAAATATGCATCACACATTATCATGGATCAGTTTGTAGACTGCCTACATATAGATTACATTTACATAGTGCAGTGTGTTCATTTGAAGGTGTTCCCATTGCATTAGCATTCAAATACACTCAAATATGGATGGATGTGCCTGTATGCATGGTAATGCAATGCCCAGTACAATGCCACAGGGCACAGTGTAATACCACACTTGGTTTGTTTACGCATGCGTACGCACATGCATTTGGTGCAGACAGACAGACACACACACACACACACACACTGCTTGAGCGCGTAGCTGTGGACATTACATTTCTGTAGGATGTTGAAGGGGGTGTGTTTTAATAAGACTGCTCTAATGAGAGTGTAAACCCTCCAAGGCAGAGTCGCTCCACCCTCAGTCAGAACACACACACACACAGCCGGCACTGTTTTGGCTCTTCACACCACACTTCCAGCTTCTGTTTTGGGTTTTGGGTTTTCTCTGTACGCTTAGCTTAACCAGACCATGACACACACACACATACCCACATCGTACATACAGCAGTTCTCTCTCTGCAGGGCTTATCACACCACCCTTACCCTGTGTTTACAGTGCGTTTTGAGGTATTTACTGTATAAGCCAAGACAGTTTAACCTTGAGTTAGAATGTCAAAGTGTATTGTAGTTCACTCACTGCTCCATGTGACTTCGCTCGGTTGTTCAAATGGGCCTTTTTTTTCATGTTCAGGCACACACACATTTCCACACACACATGCACACATACCACTTCAAAAACGATTTTGTAGTGAGCTCCAGTATATTTGGCTGGTCCTTCTATACACACATTCACCATCAAGTGAATGCCTCCCGAGTGGCGCAGTGGTCTAAGGCACTGCATCACAGTGCTAGCTGTGTCACTAGAGATCCTGGTTCGAATCCAGGCTCTGCTGTAGATGGCCACAACCGGGAGACCAATGGGGCGGCGCACAATTGGCCCAGCGTCGTCCAGGGTAGGGGAGGGAATGGCCGGCAGGGAGGTAGCTCAGTTGGTAGAGCATGGTGTTTGCAACGCCAGGGTTGTGGGTTCGATTCCCACGGGGTGAAAATAAAAAAGAATAATTTATGCTCTGGATAAGAGCGTCTGCTAAATGACGTAAAATGTAAATGTAAAAATCAAGCCATAGATGATGCTGTGTGATATAGAGAGATCTTTTCCGGCCTGTGTTTAAAAAGTGGAAGGTTCTCTCTTCTCCAGCAATCCCTCGAGGTGACAACCACGAGTGGGATGTTTTAGGGTGAGGTTTTCTTCACCCTCCCCTCTCCCTCATCTCCCCCTCCCTCCTTCCCCCACCTTCTAATCACTTATGTCTATCCAAGACTGATTGTTGTGTGGGAATCCCGGGGTTGTCGCGGAAACCGTGGTCACATGATGCAGCGGTGGGTAACGAATGATCCAATAACCCTCCTCACCCCCTTCTCCCTCCTCCCCCGCCTCCACTCCTAAAAAGCGCCACGGGCACAGCTCTGATTAAAGTTCATCCTTTCTATCTATCATCAACTCCCCTCTTCCCTTTCTCTCCTTTTCCTCCCTTTCTCCATCTCACTTCCCCTCTAATGGATACCATTTCCCAAATGCAATATCAAGAGCTGGGGGTGGAGGGAATGGAAGGAGGGAAAGGGAGAAGGATGGAGGGAAAGGGAGAAGGATGGAGGGAAAGGGGGATTTGCCTTTTGCCATCACCCTCCTTCAATGTCAGACAGAGAAGAGAATCCCCACTTTCAGAGGCAGAAGGGTCTTCTCTCTCTTTCTTGCTCTTGCTTTCTCTTTATCTCTCTCGTCTCTCTCTCTTTCTCTCTCTCTCTTGCTTTCTCTTTATCTCTCTCTCTTCTTTCTCTCTCTCTCTCACTCTATGGCACTGGTGTCATAGCAAAGTGAGTTGGGCTCTCTGTTTAATTTCAGGTCCTCTCAACTCAATTAGACATGGAATTTCCAATGGGTGCCATTTCAATACCTGAATTGAAATGGAATGCAGCCCAATGCTGAAACTGAATTTAGCTCAATTCTGAGATGGAATGGAGACGCTACTCCTATTATTTCCCTGGGTGAATGAGGTCTCGGTGGCTCTGCTAGCTTGGCTCAGTTTGGGTTGTCTTGGTGTGATTTGACAGGGTCCTAAAGATAGGGGGGGGAGAAGAGCAGAGTAGACAGACCCTGTAACAGGATTATCTGTGTGTGAGCCGGGTGACACTCTAAAAGAGATGTCTGCACTCTGCACACAATGTTCTGGTTTCTTTCTGGCTCTGCTCAGGCACTAACTGGAGGAGAAAGATGTGATGACACACAGGCTTGTACATACACAGGTTATCACATACAGCGTCAAACACACAGGCTGCGTTTAGACAGGCAGACCTAATTTTGATCTTTTTTTAACAATCAGATCAGCTCTGAAAAAGATCTGATGTAAAAAGATCTGATGTGATTGGTCTGTGCAGCCACATACACACACAGTTTACTCACACAAACTCAGACACACAGACACATTTGTGGGACAAATTTATGATAGAAGATTACACACACACACACACACACACACACACACACACACACACAGTGTGTCTCTATTCAGAACCGATAATTACATCTGAAGCCCAGTTATCTCTCGCCCCCTCCTCTCTGCTCCACTCCGCCCCCTTCACAAACAAATTGTGTAACACGCTTTGAAGTGAAGGATGGCTTTTGTCCCCCTCCCCGATTCCCTTGTTATATAATGTGCTTTATATCAATGTGCGTCTCCTTGCAGCTTCTCTCTCTCATCCTCTCCTCTCTCTCGCTCTCCTTGCTTCTCTCTCTTTCTCTCCTCTCTCTCTCTCCCTCCCTCTCTCTCCTCGCTTCTCTCTTCTCTCCTCCCTCTCTCTCTCCTCTCTCCATCTCTTCTCTTTTCCCTCTCTCTCTCTCTCTCTCTCTCTCTTCTCTCTCTCTCTCTCTCTCTCTCTTCTCTCTCTCTCTTCTCTCTCTCTTCTCTCCTCCCTCTCTCTCTCTCCTCGCTTCTCTCTTCTCTCTTCTCTCCTCCCTCTCTCTCCTCGCTTCTCTCTCTCTCTTCTCTCTCTTTTCTCTCCTCCCTCTCTCTCCTTGCTTCTCTCTTCTCTCCTCTCTTCTCTCCTCCCTCTCTCCTCGCTTCTCTCTCTCTTCTCGTCTCTCCTTTCTTTTTCTCTTTCTCTGCAGAAATTAGGTCATAGACTGCTCTGTCTGCACAGCCCCTGTTCCATTGTTTTTATTTGCCTGTTCTCTATCTCCCTTCTTTTTGGGACATTTGAATGTTTTGCTTTTAACCCTTAGTGGGCCATTTTGTTGCTCAAAGACAGCCACAATACAATTCAAAACAGTACAACTTTATTATCCCTTCAGGTGATATTAACAAATGTTTATACTGAGGTCTCCAGTTGGCGCACACCTCCATTTCCTATGTAATAACATAGTAACAGCAACATAGCACAGTAATAACCATAAACAAGTACGGCATATTCACAACATGAGCTTCTTCCATATCTTTTGTTCACAGTTTCTGGTTTAATATTCCTTGAGTAGGTTCAGTCTTGGCTGGTACATGTATTTTTAGGGATTGTTAGGCCATTGTTAATAAGCCTTATTAGCAGCTTGGCACATTCATAGTAAGCAGAAGAGGAGATACCCTGTGGTGTCAATCACATTACATGAAGGAATGTAGGCCATGTAAGCTTTTTATTGATTGTCCTCCTATTCACTGTTTGTACTATGAGGATGATTGAAACCTCACTCCTGTGTTTCATGCATTCTATTGCTCTTTAATATGGAAAATGTATATATTCTGGAAATGTCCTGAGACCTGTTTGATTAAAGGCATACGCACATGTGCATATTGCCTGCGTAGTACATGGATGATATTGTTCTCCGACCAGTAAAAACTGAAAACCCACTGCTGCAGTATGTTTGACTGTTGCTATTCATTCTCTGTCATTCACACCGATTGGATGTCACCACATGTTGGTGGTGCATATGTCCTCAGTCCGATCATCTACATTGAGTGTACAAAACTTTAGAAACACCTTCCTAATATTGAATTGCACTCCCTTTTGCCCTCAGAACAGCCTCAATGCACCGGGCATGGAATCGAAAGTGTTCCACAAGGATGCTGGCCCATGTTGACTCCAATGCTTCCCACAGTTGTGTCAAGTTGGCAGGTAGTGGATCTCTACTCCGAATAGCTCATTCCATCTCATCCCACAGATGCTCAAATAAATTGAGATCTGGTGAATGGGCAGCCCACTGCAGTAAGCAGAATTCACTGTCATGTTCGTGGAAACATTCCTGGACAATCCTAGTCTTGTGGCATGGGGCATTGTCCTGCTGAAAAAATCTATCCGCAGGTGGATACACTGCTGCTATGAAGGGATGCACCTGATTGACAATGATGTTCAGATATCCTGTGAAAAAGGTCTGTCAGCCTCCTTTGTCCTCTTTAATCAATGACCCGTTTTCGACCACTGGCCTGCCGTTGGCTGGATGTCCTTTGGGCGGTGAACCATTCTTGATACACACAGGAAACTGTTGAGTGTGAAAAACCCAGCAGCGTTGCAGTTCTTGACACACTCAAACCGGTGCGCCTGGCACCTACTATCATACCCCATTCAAAGGCACTTAAATATTTTATCTTGCCCATTCAACATCAGAATAGCACAATACACAATCCATGTCTCAATTGTCTCAAGGCTTAAAAATCCTTCTTTAACCTGTCTCCTCCCCTTCATCTACACTGATTGAAGTGGATTTAACAAGTGACATCAATAATGGGATCATAGCTTTCACCTGGCCAGTCTCATGGAAAGATCAGGTGTTCCTCAGTGTACACACAGTACAGGGCCTACAATACTGACTGACAATACATTTAAAATACTTCCCCTGTCGTGTTAATTGACCGTTTACAGCCATCACTGCACTTGCCTACTATACTTTAAATGATGTGGATGTGTAAAGTTACATCTTTAATCTGTTTCATCTGCTCCATATAGAGATTAGTGGATAGTGCCGCCAGCGACAGAGACTGCCCTATGGACGGCGTTCAATTCTATGTTATTGGATCTGTGCAGCCAGTGACGCATTAACAAAATGTGTCTCTATTGTGCTCAGTGAGCGTGTGAGTAGTGTCCCCGCGATTTAGAAAGGGAGATGCGCTCACACTTATACACACACACTTATGCACGCGCGCATAATAATCATTTATTACATTTCTATAGTGCTTTTCATAGATTCTCAAAGCCCTTCAAGAGCAAAAAAACTAACCAACAGAGGCCAAGCCTTTGAAAGCTGCATCCTCCGAGAGGGTCAGTTCATGGCTTGAGCGGAGGGAGCTAGACAGAGGATGGTAGACGACGGGGATGAAGTCTGCTGATGATCTTGTAGAGGGCAAGTCTGGGAACCATCCTGTCTTATAGCCACTGGACTTCTCCTCTTCCACTCTGTGTAGCACCCACTTGGGTGATGCCTCAGCAGCTCTGGGCGCCGGAAAGATCACCACACAAGGTTCAGAATAGTAGCCAGTCGTCCTCATTACGAGCCCTCTGCCTCAGCACTGCTGTATTCCACTGTCTCCCATTACTCTCAAGCTTCAGGCGACTCCTCAAATGATGTTCTCAAAATATCTGGAATTGGCAGCAAGGTGAAACATGGTACTGTGTCCAGATGCATTTTTCAAACAAAAGATAGCTAGCCGAGCCAAAAAGTATTAACCGGTCAGTCAATCTGTAAATCCGTGGCTCAGAAACACCAGATATATGAAATAAAACTTGATGTTATCAAAAACAAAAGAGCTGACACACACTCAATCACACACTTACTCCGTTGCATAGACATTCATATTACATGCATTGCCATTGACTCACTTCTGTGCTCCCTCATCCTCAAATAATCTGAGCTCACTCATCCACTTAATCCTCTCTCACTTTCTCTCTCTCTCTCGCTTTCTCGCTCTCTCTCTCGCTCTCTTGCGCACACACATACTAGGGAACATGCTGTTCTCGTTCCTGAGCGATGGTACAGTACGGTGGGGATCAGAGGGGTGCAGTGGGACCTTGTTTAAGGGGAGGAGGAGTCTTACTCTGGTGGCCCTGTCAAATCACATCTGTGTCTAAATGGAGAGTAGCTCTCCCTTCATCTCCATCCCTCTCTTTCTCTCCCTCCTTTTATACCCCTTCCTTCCCTCCCATACGCTAGCTCTCTCAACAACCATCTTACATTGATATGTGGTTATGAGTTCTGAATGCCACTGCAGGGTGATGAGCTCCAGACAGTCTTGTCGGTTTATGACATTGTGTGTGTATGTGTGTGAAAGAGAGCGAGAGAGGCGGGAGTGAGTGAGGATGAGCGATAGAATACTGTTTATATCTCTCCTTTTCTCATCCTTTCCTCTGCTGTCCTCCCCCACTCTCTCACTCTTATCTATCCATTTCACTGTCTTTCCTTTTACCTCTCCCTCTCCTTTTATCTCCCCCTCTAGTTTCCCTTGTTGTCTAGGCTCCATCCATACAATAGCCCTTTCTCTCTGGCCTGCCTCTGTGTTCTGTGAGACACAGGAAAACACTGGGTCCAAACTAAAATGGGCATTAATATGGAGTTGGTTCCCCCTTTGCTGCTATAACAGCCTCCACTCTTCTGGGAAGGCTTTCCACTAGATGTTGGAACATTGCTGCTGGGACTTGCTTCCATTCAGCCACAAGAGCATTAGTTAGGTCGGGCAGTGATGTTGGGCGATTAAGCCTGGCTCGTAGTGGGCGTTCCAATTCATCTTAAAGGTGTTCAATGGGGTTGGGGTCAGGGCTCTGTGCAGGTCAGTCAAGTTCTTCCACACCGATCTCGAAAAAACATTTCTGTATGGACCTCGCTTTGTGCACGGGAGCATTGACATGCTGAAACCGGCCCTTCCCCAAACTGTTGCCACAAAGTTGGAAGCACAGAATCGTCTAGAATGTCATTGTATGCTGTAGAGTTACGATTTCCCTTCACTGGAACTAAGGGCAGGTAGCCCGCCAAACCCAGATTCGTCCATCGGACTGCCAGATGGTGAAGCGTGATTCACCATCGTTTCCATTGCTCCAGAGTCGAATGGTGGCGAGCTTTACAGCACTCCAGGCGACGCTTGGCATTGCGCATGGTGATCTTAGGCTTGGCTCGGCCGTGGAAACCCATTTCACGAACAGTTCTTGTGCTGACGTTGCTTCCATAGGCAGTTTGGAACTCAGTAGTGAGTGTTGCAACCGAGGACAGATTTACACACTACGCGCTTCAGCACTTGGCGGTCCCGTTCTGTGAGCTTGTGTGGCCTACCACTTCGCGGCTGAGCCGTTGTTGCTCCTAGACGTTTCCACTTCACAATAACAGCACTTACAGTTGACCTTGGCAGCTCTAGCAAGGCAGAAATTTGACGAACTGACTTGTCCTATGATGGTGCCACGTTGAAAGTCACTGAGCTCTTCAGAACGGGCCATTCTACTGCCAATGTTTGTCTATGGAGATTGCATGGCGGTGTGCTCGATTTTATACACCTGTCAGCAACGGGTGTGGCTGAAATAGCCGGATCCACTAATTTGAATGGGTGTCCACATACTTTTGTTTGTATATATAGGGTATTATCATACCACAGATTAGTTTGTGTGTGTATCAGTGTATCTTTGTGTCTGTCCGTATCTCTGCCCCTCCTCTGTTACTATGCAGTAGTATAACGATTATGTTATAGAGTTTGATTATGACTGTGTTTATTTGTATGTCAGTAGCTATGCGCTGGTGTATATACTGCTTTGTCTATGTGTGCAATGCTTATTATGTTCTCTCTCTCTTTCTCTCTATCTGCATCTCTCTCTCTCTATGCACGCATGTGACTCTCTCTCTCCTCAACCTATACGTCTAATGTCAGCTTCAGCATCATTCATCTCCAGTGTGTATATGGTGTTTGTTCCATACAGTCTCCTCCATGGTGGTGATCTCATAGCTTTATTACTGAGATTTATAGCCTCTTTATGGAGCAGACTCCCACTAGAAGTACCCCTCCGCTCTTACACCAATGGCTCCTCATATTCAGTCTTTCCCACTGGAGGGGGAGTGTGTATCTCTGTGTGTCTGAAGCCTTTAGGGCCTCTCTCAGCCCCAGCCCTCCTGGCCTCACTTCATTCCATTTCATTTCATTTCCTCCTTTAATGGCTGCCGAGCTTGGGATGGACCATTACCCTCCCTCTACCTCTCTCTACCTCCATCACCGCTACCTCTATCTCTTTCTCTCTCTTTGTCCATCGCCGAGTGTCGCCATGGCGAGGGTCGCTAATGAATCGAGAATTATTTTTTATGGAGTAGAGCGGAGGCGAATGAGGGGGCTCTGTCTAGAGGGAGAGAGATTTTATTTCTACCACTCTCTCTCTCTCTCTCTCTCTCTCTCTCTCTCTCTCTCTCCCTCTCTTCTCTTTCTTTCTTGTAATGGTTGGACTGGTTGTCCTACTTGAATGGTGTGTGTGTGTGTGTGTGTGTGTGTGTGTGTGTGTGTGTGTGTGTGTGTGTGTGTGTGTGTGTGTGTGTGTGTGTGTGTGTGTGTGGTTCTGGGTGTTTTAAGCGTGGGTCTGCTTATATGTGTGTATGTCACCTATAGGGCTGTTGCCGTGACCATATTACCGCCATACCGGCAGTCATGAGTCATGACCGCAGTAAAATGTCATGTGACCGTTGTGTCACGGTAATCTCCTTTTATGCACTATGGACATGCGTTGGTAGTACTCAACTCGCTAACAACCATCAGGTCGCTAATGGCCTGGTACTCAGGGCTCTATTGTCCCTCTAACCACTCTGACATCAATGCAAATGCAATCGAAAATCACATCAAAAACATTAAAGCAGTATTGTGCTTTTAAAACTCACCTCACTGTGATTGATCAATTTGAAGAAAGACGTTCAACAACAGGTTGAAACTGAGTGGAAAACATGGTCCCTTGTGGATGTTGTTTCAAAGCCTAACACAATGACATGGACAGAGCTTTCAAAGGTGACGATTAATTCAAAACACCCATAGGCATATTAGAGTTTATGCATACGCATAAAAAAACTGAATTAAAATAATGATTGTGCCGTTATACAATACACCGCCTACTGCATTTTACACATGGCAGAAAGGCATATATTTTTTAAATAGCATATACTCCAAAATTAAACAAATTTGAGTAATTATCTTTGAGTGTAGATTGTATTATTATGAATACTGTATGGACTGGTTACCTTATGCTCCCAACTTTCTATCCATGAGTCTGGGAGAGAACGAATAGGTCTAGGCGATGCTGTTGGTTCATTTATTGTGCAGGGCGGCTTACAGAGTTAGCCTACAATTATAGTGAATTTGTATTTGATTTTGAATAGCCTAGTAATAAGGATTTTTTTTATATTTTCATAATTAATAGACTGACGGTTACCTTTTTAGCTACAGAATATCTCACCAATGTGCATTTCCACTCCTTCATTCCTTTAGACCTGCCTAAAATAATGGATTTATTGTGATAGTGTATATTAAATTGATTTATTAGGCTTTTTTTTATGTAGCGGCTTGTATGCGTGGAGGCCTGGAGATGCTAAACGTGTTGATGTTAATTAATGGTCAATTACTGTGAGACTGGCAGTCTTTTGCATGACAATAACCGGCTTACAACATCTAATGACCGCCACAGCCCTAGTCACGTACATAGGGTGACTATCCTTGCTCAAATATATGCACTTGAGGGTTTGAGTTTGCGTGAATGATCCCTGCTGAAAAAAACTGCATAGACCAGCATACATTTTAAGCTAGTCCATGCTGGTATTTGCTGGTCAGTACTGGTCGGATACTGGTCAAGCTGGTCTGACCAGCATGGTCTAGCTGGTTATGCTGGTTTACCAGCATGGTCTAGCTGGTTATGCTGGTTTACCAGCATGGTGTAGCTGGTTATGCTGGTTTACCAGCATGGTCTAGCTGGTTTTGTTTGGTGAACAGCCTTCGCTGAGCTTTGGACACTGGTGACCAGCCTTTGTTGTGTTTTGGACACTGGTGACCAGCCTTTGTTGTGTTTTGAACACTGGTGACCAGCCTTTGTTGTGTTTTGAACACTGGTGACCAGCCTTTGTTGTGTTTTGAACACTGGTGACCAGCCTTTGTTGTGTTTTGAACACTGGTAACCAGCCTTTGTTGTGTTTTGGACACATACAGTTACATATCAGGATATTATTTTTGACGATATGTTGCATTGTATCGTTTTGACTATCGAAATATTACTTTTGCGCTAGTTGGCTGTACCGGCACCAAAACTCCTTCATAGCTTATTCTCCATCTTCTTTTTAAATAAGGGGTCGGCAGGTAGCTTAGTGGGTAAGAGCGTTGTGCCAGTAACCGAAAGGTCGCTGGTTCTAATCCCCGAGCCGACTAGGTGAAAAATCTGTCGATGTGCCCTTAAGCAAGGCACTTAACCCTAATTGCTCCTGTAAGTCGCTCTGGATAAGAGCGTCTGCTAAATGACTAAAATGTAAATGTAAAATGTAAATAGGGAGCGATCCAATTATGTCCCTCCGCCTTCCCCTCCCACAGATGCCAATCAATCAATTAACCAATCGATACTCATCTACTAAACTCGTCCGGCCCACGAGCCAGCTCCACCGAGCACCGCAATCAATTAATTTTCTTCTCGCAGTTCACTGGAGGGTTGCCAGATCTTCATTGTTTATTCCGCCATTCCTTCTTTCCCTCCCTCCTCTCCTCCTTCCATCAAGATCCCTCCCACCCTCCTGTGTATGATAACCACAAATGTTTATTTTCTTCCTCCCAAGGTTCTGGGCTTGGAACAGCTACACAGCAGTGCAGCTAAGGCTAACTATCGCTGTGGGAATAGTGTTGGAGAGAGAGAAAGGCATAGCGTTTTAACCCTTTTGACTCCCTAGCTGAATTTACAATCTACAGTTGGGCCACCCACTTTGATGGAGTGTCTATTTATGTGTGTGTGTTTGTTCGGGTGTGTTTTTTCGGAGGTGGGTATGGGGGGGATGGGGAAGGTACATGACAGCTTTCTTTATCGATGGTGGCAGGATTACCCGGTATGTTTTACAGTCTTGCTGTTTCTCCTCTACACACACACACACACACACACACACATACACACACACACACACACACACACACACACACACACACACACACACACACACACACACACAGAAGCTGAAGTGGGGATGGGGCCCTATGGGTCGCTTGTCATCAGTCAGTGTGAGTATCGATTGGCTCAGTTTGATGTTATTCCGCTTTGTCACGGAAACGAGTGGACGCTGTAGAACGGAGGGTGGAGGACGTGTTTTTTGTGTTTCAGGGAGTCAGTGAGAGTATGTGTGTGTGTCTGTCCGGGAGTCAGTGAGTTTATCTGTGGGTGTCTTTGTTATGAGTTCAGGTAGGCCCCCGCGCTACAGCAAACAAAGAAAAGTACTAGGGGTGCTCAACAACGATGACAAAAATCCAACAAAAGGGCTTTACCAAGGATTTTTATTTTGTAATTTTTTTGGTAAGCCCTCTTGTTGTCTGTGGTTATCTGGTTAGCAGGGTCAATAACATCATCAGCGTATCATCGTCATCATCACCACCACCACCACCATTATCACTACCTCTCACCACCTCGAAATTATCACAGCTATCTGCACTTTATGTTGCACTGTCCGTCAGCAATGTACTACCAACATTACTATCGTCACCATTTTCCCATCATCATCATCATCTCTCACAATAGGCATTCATACTCATTCCCCCTTTTATTTCCCCCTTTTTCTCCAGGCAAAAACATGCAAATTACCCTCTACCACACAAACAGATACTCACTCTTTCAGGATATCAGAGCCCCTCTAAAGCCTAAGATGTCTTTATCAAAGATGGAGCCTTAGGGAAGGGGGATGAGGAGAATATGAAGACATCCTCAGTGTCAGCTCTCACCTCTGGCTCACTGTGATCTCACATCTGAGGGAAGAAGTAAATGCCTGGAGAATGAGAAGCCTTGCTAGCTCTCCCCTTTACCCATTTAGCACTACTGTTTCTTCCCTTTTCCCTGTTAGCACTAGCTAGCGCTTCTGGAGCTTTTTTCTCTGTTTCTTGTTAGCCTCCATTAGCCTGCTAATATTGCTAGCATGGAGGGTTGCTAACTCCACTAGCACTGTTTTGGAAATGTATTGTAGTTTGCCCCTTCTACCTTATTAGCCTTCCCCGCTCTTTTTCCTCATTACAGCTTGGAATCCCGATTTAAATGTAAATGGTGGCCTTAGCAATACAAGCTGTAGCCTAGTTATTTTTTAGCTTGCATTGGCACTGCTAGCCTCAATTACAAAATGTTTCCTTGCCTGAATTATGTTCAAGGTATTAGCCCTGTAAGCCTTCTTAACTCTGCTAGCTTTTAACCATTGTCCATATCAAGCCCATTGTCAACCCCAACCATTACTGAAGGAGCATTAGCCTTATAATGTAAGCTCACCATACTCCTAGCCTTGATACATTAGCCAACGAAGCTCCTTCAGCCCTGGTAGGCATTGAGGAGACATGGAGAGCCCTAGGCCACATTTACCTTTAGAGCGCTAGGCTACATTAGCAGGTAGTAACGGCTGGCAGCAGGCATCCTCTCCATCTCACACTCCACTAGGCCTGACATCCAGGACCATTAGTGGGTTGTACTGTACTGTAGGTGGTACCGCGACCAACAGCAGCATTGGCTTGTAGATTATAGTACAGCAGTGGAGGAAGTGGGAGGATGATGTACTGCATAGTGGATATTACAGGATAGTAATGGAGGGAAATGGAGGAGTGGGTGGATCACATACAGGGGACCTACTGTACAGCAGGATAGGAATAGTGGTGTTAATGTGTGTGCGTACATATGCATGAGAGCAACTGTGTGCACATCCATGTGTATTTAATGTAGGCATATTGGATTATGTACACTACCATTCAAAAGTTTGGGGTCACTTAGAAATGTCCTTGTTTTCCATGAAAACATACATGAAATTAGTTTGAATAGGAAATTTAGCAAAATGCATAGGAAATGTAGTCATTGACAATGTTAGAAATAATGATTTTTAATATAAATAATAGTGTCCTTCAAACTTTGCTTTCGTCAAAGAATCCTCCATTTGCAGCAATTACAGCCTTGCAGACCTTTGGCATTCTAGTTGTCAATTTGTTGCGGTAATCTGAAGAGATTTCACCTCATGCTTCCTGAAGCACCTCCCACAAATTGGATTGGCTTGATGGGCACTTCTTATGTACCATACGGTCAAGCTGCTCCCACAACAGCTCAATAGGGCTGAGATCCGGTGACTGTGCTGGCCACTCCATTATAGACAGAATACCAGCTGACTGCTTCTTCCCTAAATGGTTCTTGCATAATTTGGAGCTGTGCTTTGGGTCATTGTCCTGTTGTTGTAGGAGGAAATTGGCTCCAATCAAGCGCCGTCCACAGGGTATGGCATGGCGTTGCAAAATGGAGTGATAGCCTTCCTTCTTCAAGATACCTTTTACCCTGTACAAATCTTCACTTTACCACCACCAAAGCACCCCCAGACCATCACATTGCCTCCACCATGCTTGACAGATGGCATCAAGCACTCCTCCAGCATCTTTTCATTTGGTCTGCGTCTCACAAATGTTCTTCTTTGTGATCCGAACACCTCAAACTTCGATTCGTATGTCCATAACACTTTTTTCCAATCTTCCTCTGTCCAGTGTCTGTGTTCTTTTGCCCATCTTAATCTTTTCTTTTTCTTGGCCAGTCTGAGATATGGCTTTTTCTTTGCAACTCTGCCTAGAAGGTCAGCATCCCGGAGTCGCCTCTTCACTGTTGACGTTGAGACTGGCATTTTGCGGGTACTATTTAATGAAGCTGCCAGTTGAGGACCTGTGAGGCGTCTGTTTCTCAAACTAGACACTCTAATGGATTTGTCCTCTTGCTCAGTTGTGCACCGGGGCCTCCCACTCCTTTTTCTATTCTGGTTAGAGCCAGTTTGCGCTGTTCTGTGAAGGGAGTAGTACACAGCGTTGTAAGAGATCTTATGTTTCTTGGCAATTTCTCACATGGAATAGCCTTCATTTCTCAGAACAAGAATAGACTGACGAGTTTCAGAAGAAAGTTATTTGTTTCTGGCCATTTTGATCCTGTAATCGAACCCACAATTGCTGGTGCTCCAGATACTCAACTAGTCTCAAGAAGGCCAGTTTTATTGCTTCTTTAATCAGCACAACAGTTTTCAGCTGTGCTAACATAATTGCAAAAGGGTTTTCTAATTATCAATTAGCCTTTTCAAATGATAAACTTGGATTAGCAAACACAACGTGCCATTGGAACACAGGACTGATGGTTGCTGATAATGGGCCTCTGTACGCCTTTGTAGATATTCCATAAAATATCAGCCGTTTCCAGCTACAATAGCCATTTACAACATTAACAATGTCTACCCTGAATTTCTGATCAATTTGATGTTATTGTAATTGTAAAAAAAATGCTTTTCTTTCGAAAACAAGGAAATGTCTAAGTGACCCCAAACGGTATGTATATGTGAAAAATGCTATGTGTGTTTCTATGGATGTATGTGGGTGGATGCTTGTGTGAGACAGTCTGTGCCTGTGTGTGTGTGAGAGAGATTGTGTGTGTGTGTGTGTGTGTGTGTTAGCTGTTGATTGCGGCAGTGACGGATAGGAACAGCCAAGGGTGTGTCTGGCGGTCTGTGAGGGATCATTAGAGGTCAACGTCCTCTAACCTATGACCCCCCGTCTTTGCCAGTCTCAGAGACAGATGGGGCCTCCCCACTCTCAGGCCCTATGAAGGGCCACTACATAGTCACCTCATAAATCACTACTAACACAATAAGCCACTTTCTTTACAATGAGGCTTTGAATATGGCTCTTCCTCCAAACCAGGGGTGGGCAAACTTTGGATGATTATGTTGGGTTCAAATACCACTCCAGGCCACACTTGAATGCCTAAAACTAGATAGAAAGTGTGTAGAAATTATAATGGACCAATGTATTTTCAAATAACTGCCTGTTTTCCGGCCTGCAAATTGATTTTGACGAACAAATCGGTCCAAAACAAATCTGTGCAGCCCTTTTTGAAATCCTGATGTGGCCCTCAAGCCAAATAGATTGCCCACCCCTGCTCTAGAACAAGGTGATAGTGTGTAAATGAGAGAGTGTGTGTGTGTGCTCGGGTGAATGAGAGACAGAGGGGCAGACTACAGGTAAGACCTTGAACCACCCCTCGACCCTTTCTCCTCCCATCACCATTCCACTCCTCCATTCCTCTCCCTCCGTCCCTCATGTTCTCTCCAACTATTTGCACATTGTTACATAGCCAATAATATAACATTTGCGAGAGAGCGAGAGAGAGATGCCAATCCTTTGCTCTTCTACAGTGGTTCCCAAACCAATGTTTCTAAGTATCAAATCGTTCAATGGGTATCTGTGATTCTACTGTATCTTAGTCCATGCCGCTCTGTCATTACTTGTCCATATGTATATATTCATAAATTCCATTCTTTACTAGATTTGTGTGTATTGGGTATATGTTGTGAAATTGTTAGATATTACTTGTTAGATATTACTGTACTGTCGGAGCTAGAGGCACAAGCATTTTGCGACACCTGCAATAACATCTGCTAAACACGTGTATATGACAAATAAAATTCGATTTTTGATTTGATCCACAATTTGAAAAACATTGCGACTACGATTAGCACTAGATCAGTCGTTATAGGAGAGATATAACTTTCTAGACAAGGCCTGGAATGATTGACCTCGTCATCATTCCTCTCCACTTCCTCGTTCCTATAGAGGAGTTTTACACTGGCAACCCCCATCATGCGCACACACACATTACTCAATGCACCATTCCTCAGGGAACACTGTGCTGACGCGCAGTTCCAAATTTACCAACATTCCCACGCACACACACTTCCCCACACGTTTTGTTAGCAGTGACGGAATTTGATGTAATTGTCTGTTTGCGTTTTTCCTTGATACCTCAGCTGATGAGTCCTATGCATGCTGACTGCAATATGCGTGTGTGTTCACGTGTGGTTGTGAGTATATACTATTAACATGCCTCAATTGTTTCATCCATGCACGTATGTTCTCTAACTGTGTATGAGTGTTGAATGTGTTCAGTTGTGTTTTTGGCTTTTGTGATTCTTGTCTGCTAGGATGTTAATATTTTATTTATGTGGGCCTAAAGCAAAATGTGTTTGTCTTTGTGTGTTTATGTAATGTGTGCATTGTTTGTGTGTGGATACATGTTGGTGTACGTAATTGTGTGTGTCTGTGTACATGGTAGATCTCCAGCATTCACTGGATCTCTGTCATCAGTCACGGGTCAGAGGAAGGCAAACCCCCACGGGGTTTTACAGCCTACTGTAGCAAGAGCGGAGCACTAGCTGAACAGCCTAGCTATCCTCGGATATTAATAACCCACCACTCTGCCACCACACACAAGCACACATACACGCACACATCATTATGTACACACACACACATACAGACTTTTTCCACATTTTGTTACGTTACAGCCTTATTCTAAAATTAATTAAGTTGTTCTTTTCCCTCATCAATCTACACACAATACCACATAATGACAAAGGAAAAACAGTTTTTTAGAAAAAAAATAAAAAAGAAGACAAAAAAAACATCACATTTAAGTCCGGGCTCTGGCTGGGCCACTCAAGGACATTCAGAGACTTGTCCCGAAGCCACTCCTGCGTTGTCTTTGCTGTGTGCTTAGGGTCATTGTCCTGTTGGAAGGTGAATCTTTGCCCCAGTCTGAGGTCCTGAGCGCTCTGGAGCAGGTTTTCATCAAGGATCTCTCTGTACTTTGCTCCGTCCATCTTTTCCTTGATCCTGACTAGTTTCCCAGTCCATGCCGCTGAAAAACATCCCCACAGCATGATGCTGCCACCACCATACTTCACCGTAGGGATGGTGCCAGGTTTCTTCCAGATGTGACTCTTGGCATTCAGGCCAAAGAGTTCAATCTTGGTTTCACCAGACCAGAGAATCTTGTTTCTCATGGTCTGATAGTCCTTTAGGTGCCTTTTGGCAAACTCCAAGCGGGCTGTCATGTACCTTTTACTGAGGAGTGGCTTCCGTCTGGCCACTCTACCATAAAGGCCTTATTGGTGGAGCGCTGCAGAGATGGTTGTTCTTCTGGAAGGTTCTCCCATCTCCACAGAGGAACTCTGGAGCTCTGTCAGAGTGACCATCGGGTTCTTGGTCACCTCCCTGACCACGACCCTTCTCCCCCAATTGCTCAGTTTGGCCAGGCGGCCAGCTCTAGGAAGAGTCTTGGTGGTTCCAAACTTCTTCTATTTAAGAATGATGGAGGCCACTGTGTTCTTGGGGACCTTCAATTCTGCAGAAATGTTTTGGTACCCTTCCCCAGATTTGTGCCTCAACACAATCCTGTCTCGGAGCTTAACGGACAATTCCTTTGACCTTATGGCTTGGTTTTTGCTCTGACATGCACTGTCAACTGTGGGACCTCATATAGACAGGTGTGTCTTTCAAAATCATGTCCAATCAATTGAATTTACCACAGGTGGACTCCAATCAAATTGTAGAAACATCTCAAGGATGATCGATGGAAACAGGATGCACCTGAGCTAAATTTCGAGTCTCATAGCAAAGGGTCTGAATACTTATGTAAATAAGGAATTTCTGTTTTTAATTTTTTATAAATTTGCACACGTTTCTAAAAGCCTGTTTTAGTTTTGTCATTATGGGTTATTGTGTGTAGATTGATAGGAATTGTTATTTATTTAATCTATTTTAGAATAAGACTGTAACATAACAAAATGTGGAAAAAGTCAATGGGTCAAACTTTCTGAATGCACTGTATGTATACAGTTGAAGTCGGAAGTTTACATACACTTGGAGTCATTAAAACTCGTTCTTCAACCACTCCAACAAACTATAGTTTTGGTAAGTTGGTTAGGACATCAACTTTGTGCATGACACAAGTCATTTTTCGAACAATTGTTTACAGACAGATTATTTCACTTATAATTAATTGTATCACAATTCCAGTGGGTCAGAAGTTTACATACACTAAGTTGACTGTGCCTTTAAACAGCTTGGAAAATTCCAGAAAATGATGTCATGGCTTTAGAAGCTTCTGATAGGCTAATTGACATAATTTGAGTCAATTGGAGGTGTACCTGTGGATGTATTTCAAGGCCTGCCTTCAAACTCAGTGCCTCTTTCCTTGACATCATGGGAAAATCAAAAGAAATCAGCCAAGACCTCAGAAAAAAAATTGTAGACCTCCACAAGTCTGGTTCATCCTTGGGAGCAATTTCCAAACGCCTGGTACCACGTTCATCTGTACAAATTATAGTACGCAAGTATAAACACCATGGGACCACGCAGCCGTCATACCGCCATAAAAAAGCCAGACTACGGTTTGCAACTGCACATGGGGACAAAGATCGTACTTTTGGGAGAAATGTCCTCTGGTCTGATGAAACAGAAATAGAACTGTTTGGCCATAATGACCATCGTTATGTTTGGAGGATAAAGGGTGTGGCTTGCAAGCTGAAGAACACCATCCCAACGGTGAAGCACGGGGGTGGCAGCATCATGCTGTGGGGGTGCTTTGCTGCAGGAGGGACTGGTGAACTTCACAAAATAGATGGCATCATGAGGAAAGAAAATTATGTGGATATATGAAGCAACATCTCAAGCCATCAGTCAGGAAGTTAAAGCTTGGTTGCAAATGGGTCTTCCAAATGGACAAATATCCCAAATCAAATCAAATCACATTTTATTGGCCACATGCGCCGAATACAACAGGTGCAGACATTACAGTGAAATGCTTACTTACAGCCCTTAACCAACAGTGCATTTATTTTTTATAAAAAAGTAAAATAAAACAACAACAAAAAAGTGTTGAGAAAAAAAGAGCAGAAGTAAAATAAAATAACAGTAGGGAGGCTATATATACAGGGGGGTACAGGTGCAGAGTCAATGTGCGGGGGCACCGGCTAGTTGAGGTAGTTGAAGTAATATGTACATGTGGGTAGAGTTAAAGTGACTATGCATAAATAATTAACAGAGTAGCAGCAGCGTAAAAAGATGGGGTGGGGGGGCAGTGCAAATAGTCCGGGTAGCCATGATTAGCTGTTCAGGAGTCTTATGGCATGGGGGTAGAAGCTGTTGAGAAGTCTTTTGGACCTAGACTTGGCACTCCGGTACCGCTTGCCGTGCGGTAGCAGAGAGAACAGTCTATGACTAGGGTGGCTGGAGTCTTTGACAATTTTGAGGGCCTTCCTCTGACACCGCCTTGTATAGAGGTCCTGGATGGCAGGAAGCTTGGCCCCAGTGATGTACTGGGCCGTACGCACTACCCTCTGTAGTGCCTTGCGGTCGGAGGCCAAGCAGTTGCCATACCAGGCGGTGATGCAACCAGTCAGGATGCTCTCGATGGTGCAGCTGTAGAATTTTTTGAGGATCTGAGGACCCATGCCGAATCTTTTCAGTCTCCTGAGGAGGAATAGGCTTTGTCGTGCCCTCTTCACGACTGTCTTGGTGTGTTTGGACCATGATAGTTCATTGGTGATGTGGATACCAAGGAACTTGAAGCTCTCAACCTGTTCCACTACAGCCCCGTCGATGAGAATGGGGGCGTGCTCAGTCCTATTTTTTTTTCCTGTAGTCCACAATCATCTCCTTTGTCTTGGTCACATTGAGGGAGAGGTTGTTATCCTGGCACCACACGGCCAGGTCTCTGACCTCCTCCCTATAGGCTGTCTCATCATTGTCGGTGATCAGGCCTACCACTGTTGTGTTGTCTGCAAACTTAATGATGGTGTTGGAGTCGTGCCTGGCCATGCAGTCATGGGTCAACAGGGAGTGCAGGAGGGGACTGAGCACGCACCCCTGAGGGGCCCCCGTGTTGAGGATCAGTGTGGCAGATGTGTTGTTACCTACCCTTACCACCTGGGGACGGCCCGTCAGGAAGTCCAGGATCCAGTTGCAGAGGGAGGTGTTTAGTCCCAGGATCCTTAGCTTAGTGATGAGCTTTGAGGGCACTATTGTGTTGAATGCTGAGCTGTAGTCAATGAATAGCATTCTCACGTAGGTGTTCGTCTTGTCCAGGTGGGAAAGGGCAGTGTGGAGTGCAATAGAGATTGCATCATCTGTGGATCTGTTGGGGCGGTATGCAAATTGGAGTGGGTCTAGGGTTTCTGGGATAATGGTGTTGATGTGAGCCATGACCAGCCTTTCAAAGCACTCCATGGCTACAGACGTCAGTGCTACGGGTCGGTAGTCATTTAGGCAGGTTATCTTAGTGTCCTTGGGCACGGGGACTATGGTGGTCTGCTTGAAACATGTTGGTATTACAGACTCAGTCAGGGACATGTTGAAAATGTCAGTGAAGACACTTGCCAATTGGTCAGCACATGCTCGGAGTACACGTCCTGGTAATCCGTCTGGCCCTGCGGCCTTGTGAATGTTGACCTGCTTAAAAGTATTACTCAAATCGCGGCTACGGAGAGCGTGATCACATAGTCATCTGGAACAGCTGGTGCTCTCATGCATGCTTCAGTGTTGCTTGCCTCGAAGCGAGCATAGAAGTGGTTTAGCTCGTCTGGTAGGCTTGTGTCACTGGGAAGCTCGCGGCTGTGCTTCACTTTGTAGTCTGTAACAGTTTTCAAGCCCTGCCACATCCGACGAGCGTCAGAGTCGGTGTAGTACGATTCAATCTTAGTCCTGTATTGACTCTTTGCCTGTTTGATGGTTCGTCGGAGGGCATAGCGGGATTTCTTATAAGCGTCCGGGTTAGAGTCCCGCTCCTTGAAAGCGGCAGCTCTACCCTTTAGCTCAGTGCGGATGTTTCCTGTAATCCATGGCTTCTGGTTGGGGTATGTACGTACGGTCACTGTGGGGACGACATCATCGATGCACTTATTGATGAAGCCAGTGACTGATGTGGTGTACTCCTCATTGCTATCTGAAGAATCCCGGAACATGTTCCAGTCTGTGCTAGCAAAACAGTCCTCTAGCTTAGCATCTGCGTCATCTGACCACTTTTTTATTAACCGAGTCACTGGTGCTTCCTGCTTTAGTTTTTGCTTATAAGCAGGAATCAGGAGGATAGAGTTATGGTCAGATTTGCCAAATGGAGGGCGAGGGAGAGCTTTGTATGCGTCTCTGTGTGTGGAGTAAAGGTGGTCTAGAGTTTTTTTTCCCTCTGGTTGCACATTTAACATGCTGGTAGAAATTAGGTAGAACGGATTTAAGTTTCCCTGCATTAAAGTCCCCGGCCACTAGGAGCACTGCCTCTGGATGAGCGTTTTCCTGTTGACTTATGGCCTTATACAGCTCATTCAGTGCAATCTTAATGCCAGCATTGGTTTGTGGTGGTAAATAGACAGCTATGAAAAATATAGATGAAAACTCTCTTGGTAAATAGTGTGGTCTACAGCTTATCATAAGATACTCTACCTCAGGCGAGCAAAACCTCGAGACTTCCTTAGTATTTTATTTTGTGCACCAGCTGTTGTTTACAAATATACACAGACCGCCACCCCTTGTTTTACCGGAGTCAGCCGTTCTATCCTGCCGATGTAGCGTATAGCCCGCTAGCTGTATGTTATCCATGTCGTCGTTCAGCCACGACTCGCTGAAACATAAGATATTACAGTTTTTAATGTCCCGTTGGTAGAATAACCGTAATCTTAGGTCATCCAATTTATTTTCCATTGATTGAAGATTGGCTAATAGGATTGATGGGAGCGGCAGTTTACTCGCTCGCCGTCGGATCCTTACAAGGCACCCCGACATACGTCCATGATATCTCCGTCTCTTCCTCATGCGAATGACGGGGATTTGGGCCTTGTCGGGTGTCTGTAGGATATCCTTCGCGGCCGCCTCGTTGAAGAAAAATTATTTGTCCAATACGAGGTGAGTAATCGCTGTCCTGATATCCAGAAGCTCTTTTTGGTTATAAGAGACGATGGCAGAGACATTATGTACAAATTGTGATCCGGCAGGCGAGGTGAGTAGTCATGCTGTACTTCGCTCCGCAGGTAATATGACACATTACATTACAATGGAACGATTTGATTAGTGTAATGTTGGCTAGCTACATAGTTGTATTTGTATCAAAGATAAAGGTGTAGTATAGAGTAACTATCGAGGTTAGCTAGCCAGCTACATTCGTTCGCAGCGACGCCGTTTTTCAAACAAAGTCAACACCGCAGCCATTGCTAGCTAGCCAACACTACCAGCTACAAGCTAGCAGTACTGCAACTAAATACAATATCCTTTTAGCCAGATACATTCGTTCGCAGCGACGCCGTTTTTCAAACAAAGTCATCACCGCAGCCATTGCTAGCTAGCCAACGCTACCAGCTAGCAGTACTATAGCAACTAAATACAATATCATTTTAGCCAGCTACATTCGTTCGCAGCGACGCCGTTTTTCAAACAAAGTCAACACAGCAGCCATTGCTAGCTAGCCAACACTACCAGCTAGCAGTACTGTAGCAGCTAAATACAATATCTTTGTGCTAGCTAGCCAACGTTTAATTATTGCTGCGTTATGAAAGGAACTAGACACGGACACAAATTATCTGTTTAGTGTGTTAACACACTATTGGTAGTTTGTTGTAACCAAGTATTGGTGCTAAACCGTGTGTTATTGGATGCTAGCATGCTAGTTAGCTATGGCGTCATAGTTAGCTAGCTGAATAAAGTAAGTTGAGTCTATTCCTTGAAACATTGAACCGCTGTAGTTTACAACAATTCTAATTTCTAAAGTGGAAGTTGGGAGAGTTTTATTCGGGTGTTTCAGTGAAACAATTATAGTTTCTGAGGTGGAAGTTGGGAGAGTTATATTTGGGAGTTGTGGTGAGGGAGGCCCCGCTCTCTCCTTTCCCAGATGTTTAGTTCTTTTCATTCCGATCTCCTCTGCATTATTGTAGCCATTTGCTACAGCCTGTCAACTATGCCTCTGCCTATCCCTGTTCTCTCCTCTCCGCACAGGCTACACAAACGCCTCACACCGCATGGCTGCTGCCTCTCTAACCTGGTGGTCCCTGCACGCACCACACACCTGGAGTTCCAGGTCTCAGGCAGCCTCTGGAACTGCCGTTCTGCTGCCAACAAGGCTGACTTCATTCCAGCCTATGCTACCCTCCAGTCCCTCGACTTCCTGGCGCTGACGGAAACATGGATTACCACTGAAAACACTGCTACTCCTACTGCTCTCTCCTCGTCTGACCATGTGTTCTCGCATACCCCGAGAGCATCTGGTCAGAGGGGTGGTGGCACAGGAATCCTCATCTCTCCCAAGTGGACATTCTCAATTTTTCCCCTAACCCATCTGTCTATCTCCTCATTTGAATTCCATGCTGTCACAGTCACTAGCCCATTTAAGCTTAATATCCTTGTCATCTATCGCCCTCCAGGTTCCCTTGGAGAGTTCATCAATGAGCTTGACGCCTTGATAAGTTCCTTTCCCTGAGGATGGCTCACCCCTCACAGTTTTGGGGGATTTCAACCTCCCTACGTCTACATTTGACTCATTTCTCTCTGCCTCCTTCTTTCCACTCCTCTCCTCTTTTGACCTCACCCTCTCACCGTCCCCCCTAATCACAAGGCAGGCAATACGCTTGACCTCATCTTTACTAGATGCTGCTCTTCTACTAATCTCACTGCAACTCCCTCCATGTCTCCGACCACTACTTTGTATCCTTTTCTCTCTCGCTCTCCTCCAACACTACTCACTCTGCCCCTACACAGATGGTAATGCGCCGCCGCAACCTTTGCTCTCTCTCTCCCACTACTCTCTCCTCTTCCATCCTATCATCTCTTCCCTCTGCTCAATCATTCTCCCTCCAATCTCCTGATTCTGCCTCCTCAACCCTCCTCTCCTCCCTTTCTGCATCCTTTGACTCTCTGTGTCCCCTATCCTCCCGGCCGGCTCGGTCCTCCCCTCCAGCTCCGTGGCTTGATGACTCATTGCGAGCTCACAGAACAGAGCTCCCGGCAGCTGAGCGGAAATGGAAGAAAACTAGACTCCCTGCGGACCTGGCATCTTTTCACTCCCTCCTCTCTACATTTTCTTCATCTGTTTCTGCTGCTAAGGCCACTTTCTACCACTCTAAATTCCAAGCATCTGCCTCTAACCCTAGGAAGCTCTTTGCCACATTCTCCTCCCTACTGAATCCTCCCCCCTCTCTGTGGATGACTTCGTCAACCACTTTGAAAAGAAGGTTGACGACATCCGATCCTCGTTTGTTAAGTCTAATGACACTGCTGGTCCTGCTCACACTGCCCTACCCTATGCTTTGACTTCTTTCTCCCCTCTCTCTCCAGATAAAATCTTGCGACTTGTGACTGCAGGCCGCCCAACAACCTGCCCGCTTGACCCCATCCCCTCCTCTCTTCTCCAGACCATCTCCGGTGACCTTCTCCCCTACCTCACCTCGCTGATCAACTCATCCTTGACCGCTGGCTATGTCCCTTCCGTCTTCAAGAGAGCGAGAGTTGCACCCCTTCTCAAAAAAACCAACACTCGATCCCTCTGATGTCAACAACTACAGACCAGTATCCCTTCTTTCTTTTCTTTCCAAAACTATTGAGCGTGCCGTCTTTAGCCAACTCTCTTGCTATCTCTCTCAGAATGACCTTCTTGATCCAAACCAGTCAGGTTTCAGGACTGGTCATTCAACTGAGACTGCTCTTCTCTGTGTCACGGAGGCTCTCCGCACTGCTAAAGCTAACTCTCTCTCCTCTGCTCTTGTCCTTCTAGACCTGTCTGCTGCCTTTGATACTGTGAACCATCAGATCCTCCTCTCCACCCTCTCCGAGCTGGGCATCTCCGGCGCGGCTCACTCTTGGATTGCGTCCTACCTGACCGGTCGCTCCTACCAAGTGGCGTGGCGAGAAGCTGTCTCCGCACCACGTGCTCTCACCACTGGTGTCCCCCAGGGCTCAGTTCTAGGCCCTCTCCTATTCTCGCTATACACCAAGTCACTTGGCTCTGTCATATCCTCACATGGCCTCTCCTATCATTGCTACGCTGACGATACACAACTAATCTTCTCCTTTCCCCCTTCTGATAACCAGGTAGCGAATCGCATCTCTGCATGTCTGGAAGACATATCAGTATGGATGACGGATCACCACCTCAAGCTGAACCTTGGCAAGACGGAGCTGCTCTTCCTCCCGGGGAAGGACTGCCCGTTCCATGATCTCGCCATCACGGTTGACAACTCCGTTGTGTCCTCCTCCCAGAGTGCGAAGAGCCTTGGCGTGACCCTGGACAACACCCTGTCGTTCTCCGCTAACATCAAGGCGGTGACCCGATCCTGCAGGTTCATGCTCTACAACATTCGGAGAGTACGACCCTGCCTTACACAGGAAGCGGCACAGGTCCTAATCCAGGCACTTGTCATCTCCCGTCTGGATTACTGCAACTCGCTGTTGGCTGGGCTCCTGCCTGTGCCATTAAACCCCTACAACTCATCCAGAATGCCGCAGCCCGTCTGGTGTTCAACCTTCCCAAGTTCTCTCACGTCACCCCGCTCCTCCGCACACTCCACTGGCTTCCAGTTGAAGCTCGCATCTGTTACAAGACCATGGTGCTTGCCTATGGAGCTGTGAGGGGAACGGCACCTCCGTACCTTCAGGCTCTGATCAGTCCCTACACCCAAACGAGGGCATTGCGTTCATCCACCTCTGGCCTGCTGGCTCCCCTTCCTCTGCGGAAGCATAGTTCCCGCTCAGCTCAGTCAAAACTGTTCGCTGCTCTGGCACCCCAATGGTGGAACAAGCTCCCTCACGACGCCAGGACAGCAGAGTCACTCACCACCCTCCGGAGACATTTGAAACCCCACCTCTTTAAGGAATACCTGGGATAGGATAAAGTAATCCTTCTACCCCCGCCCCTAAAAAAAAAAATATATAAAAATAAATAAAAAATAAAAATAATAATTGTAAAGTGGTTATCCCACTGGCTATAGGGTGAATGCACCAATTTGTAAGTCGCTCTGGATAAGAGCGTCTGCTAAATGACGTAAATGTAAATGTAAATGTAAAATAAATTACAAATAACGCGGAAAAACACACATTATAGTACAATTGGTTAGAGGGCTGTAAAACGGCAGCCATCTTCTCCGGCGCCAAGCATACTTCCAAAGTTGTGGCAAAATGGCTTAAGGACAACAAAGTCAAGGTATTGGATTGGCCATCACAAAGGCCTGACCTCAATCCTATAGAAAATGTGTGGGCAGAGCTGAAAAAGCGTGTGCGAGCAAGGAGGCTATCACGCCCTGGCTCTGGGGACTCTTAAAAGTTGAGCCAGGGTGTGTAGTGTCTATGTTGTAGTTTCTATGTTTTTGTTCTAGTTCGTGTTTTCTATGTTGGCCAGGGTGGTTCCCAATCAGAGGCAGCTGATTCTCGTTGTCTCTCATTGGGAACCATACTTAGGCAGCCTGTTGGCACTAGTTAATTGTGGGATCTTGTTCTGTATAGGTTTGTGTTGGTGAACCTTTAGACTTCACGTATCGTTTTGTTGTTTTGTTGTTGGTGTAAAGTACTCATTAAAAGATGTACGCCTATCACGCTGCGCCTTGGTCTGCCTCTTACAACGATCGTGACAGAGGCCTACAAACCTGACTCAGTTCCACCAGCTCTACCTGAAACGTTTGACACAAGTTAAACAATTTAAAGGCAATGCTACAAAATACTAATTGATTGAATGTAAACTTCTGACCCACTGGCAATGTGATGAAAGAAATAAAAGCTGAAATAAATAATTCTCTCTACTATTATTTTGACATTTCACATTCTTAAAATAAAGTGCTGATCCTATCTGACCTAAGACAGGGAATTTTTACTAGGATTAAATGTCAGGAATTGTGAAACACCTTAGCAATTTAAACTCAGTTTATGTAAACTTCCGACTTCAACTGTATATACACACACACAGACACAATTACGCAAGCACACATACATACACTCTATGACCCCTCTCCTCTCATGGATGACACACTTTCAGCACGCCGTACATTTCATACAGTATAGTTCCCTATAGAAGCCATATCGATTAGCATGGGGGTGGCAATGGTTAATGGATGTACAACGGAGGGTTACAGAGGGAGGGTAGAAGAGATGCTACAGAGTGTCAGATTTGCGCTAGCTATATACAGTGGGGAAAAAAAGTATTTAGTCAGCCACCGATTGTGCAAGTTCTCCCACTTAAAAAGATGAGAGAGGCCTGTAATTTTCATCATAGGTACACGTCAGCTATGACAGACAAATTGAGGGAAAAAAATCCAGAAAATCACATTGTAGGAATTTTAATGAATTTATTTGCAAATTATGGTGGAAAATAAGTATTTGGTCACCTACAAACAAGCAAGATTTCTGGCTCTCACAGACCTGTAACTTCTTCTTTAAGAGGCTCCTCTGTCCTCCACTCGTTACCTGTATTAATGGCACCTGTTTGAACTTGTTATCAGTATAAAAGACACCTGTCCACAACCTCAAACAGTCACACTCCAAACTCCACTATGGCCAAGACCAAAGAGCTGTCAAAGGACACCAGAAACAAAATTGTAGACCTGCACCAGGCTGGGAAGACTGAATCTGCAATAGGTAAGCAGCTTGGTTTGAAGAAATCAACTGTGGGAGCAATTATTAGGAAATGGAAGACATACAAGACCACTGATAATCTCCCTCGATCTGGGGCTCCACGCAAGATCTCACCCCGTGGGGTCAAAATGATCACAAGAACGTTGAGCAAAAATCCAAGAACCAGACGGGGGGACCTAGTGAATGACCTGCAGAGAGCTGGGACCAAAGTAACAAAGCCTACCATCAGTAACACACTACGCCGCCAGGGACTCAAATCCTGCAGTGCCAGACGTGTCCCCCTGCTTAAGCCAGTACATGTCCAGGCCTGTTTGAAGTTTGCTAGAGTGCATTTGGATGATCCAGAAGAGGATTGGGAGAATGTCATATGGTCAGATGAAACCAAAATATAACTTTTTGGTAAGAACTCAACTCGTCGTGTTTGGAGGACAAAGAATCCTGAGTTGCATCCAAAGAACACCATACCTACTGTGAAGCATGGGGGTGGAAACATCATGCTTTGGGGCTGTTTTTCTGCAAAGGGACCAGGATGACTGATCTGTGTAAAGGAAAGAATGAATGGGGCCATGTATCGTGAGATTTTGAGTGAAAACCTCCTTCCATTAGCAAGGGCATTGAAGATGAAACGTGGCTGGGTCTTTCAGCATGACAATGATCCCAAACACACCGCCCGGGCAACGGAGGAGTGGCTTCGTAAGAAGCATTTCAAGGTCCTGGAGTGGCCTAGCCAGTCTCCAGATCTCAACCCCATAGAAACTCTTTGGAGGGAGTTGAAAGTCCATGTTGCCCAGCGACAGCCCCAAAACATCACTGCTCTAGAGGAGATCTGCATGGAGGAATGGGCCAAAATACCAGCAACAGTGTGTGAAAACCTTGTGAAGACTTACAGAAAACGTTTGACCTGTGTCATTGCCAACAAAGGGCATATAACAAAGTATTGAGAAACTTTTGTTATTGACCAAATACTTATTTTCCACCATAATTTGCAAATAAATTCATAAAAAATCCTACAATGTGATTTTCTGGAAAAAAAAATCTCATTTTGTCTGTCATAGTTGACGTGTACCTATGATGAAAATTACAGGCCTCTCTCATCTTTTTAAGTGGGAGAACTTGCACAATTGGTGGCTGACTAAATACTTTTTTTCCCCACTGTACACTGAACAAAAATATAAACGCAACATGTAAAGTGTTGGTCCCATGTTTCATGAGCTGAAATAAAAGATCCCATAAACTTTCCATACGCACAAAAAGCTTATTTCTCTCAAATTTGTGCATACATTTGTTTACATCCCTTTAAGTGAGCATTTGTCCTTTGCCAAGATAATCCATCCTCCTGACAGGTGTGGCATATCAAGAAGCTGATTAAACAACATGATCATTACACAGGGGCACCTTGTACTGGGGACAATAAAAGGACACACTAAAATGTGCAGTTTTGTCACACAATACAATGCCACAGATGTCTCAAGTTTTGAGGGAGTGTGCAATTGGCATGCTGACTGCAGGAATGTCCACCAGAGCTGTGACCAACAGATGCATATCTGATTTCCAGCCTAATGAATTTATTTCAATTGACTGATTTCCTTATATGAACTGTAACTCAGTAAAATCTTTGAAATTGTTGCATGTTATGTTTATATTTTGGTTCAGTATACAGTATTATTCAGACATACACTGGGGCAGGCCTAATAGGTTAAAGAAACATTGGGTAAGTAAAGGTTAGAGATGCACAAGAACTTTGGTCCTGAGATGCGGTGTAAACCTTGTCCTTCCCCTGTGATTGCTTATTTATTTTGGGTTGCTAGTCACTGGCTGCTAGTTGCAACACACAGCTCAATGTCACATGCGCCAAATACAACAGGTGTAGACTTTATCGTGAAATGTTTACTTACGAGCCCTTTCCCAACAATGCAGAGTTAAAAAGTAAGAACAATTTAGAAACATTTGCAAAAAAGGAAATAGTAACACAATAAAAGAACAATAAGGAGACTACATACAAGGAGTACCGGTACTGAGTGAATGTGCAGTGGTACGAGGTAATTGAGGTAATATGTACATGTAGGTAGGGGCAAAAGTGACTAGGCAATCAGGATAGATAATAAACAGAGTAGCAGCAGAGTATGTGAAAGTATGTCTGTGTGAGTGTGTGAGGCGTCAATATTCGTGTGTGTGTGTGTTTTGTGTGTTAGAGGTCTTCATGTATACAATGGAACCGAAAAGTATTTTGTCTCGGTTCTGTATCGGGTCTGATATAATTGCCGCGAGTCTCGGGTATTTGCAATTAACCTTTGAAGGTTTGTTGTGGCATGTCTATTATTAGGCTTAGCTATGCAGGCCTATGAAAGCAGTGCACACCAGTGTTCCAACTGACTCCGATAGTTGAACTTGAGGTGAGGAAGAATGTTTTAGGCCTATCAGAGTTACTCCTTTAATTGAACAATATAATGCTAATCTTTATAAAAAAATATTCAGATCGAAAGTTAACGAATTATCCTCCTTCTGTACACCTATATTTGTATAGCAGTAGTAGCCGATCTGACAAGTACAGTGGGGAGAACAAGTATTTGATACACTGCCGATTTTTCCAGGTTTTCCTACTTACAAAGCATGTAGAGGTCTGTAATTTTTATCATAGGTACACTTCAACTGTGAGAGACAGAATCTAAAACAAAAATCCAGAAAATCACATTGTATGATTTTTAAGTAATTAATTTGCATTTTATTGCATGACATAAGTATTTGATCACCTACCAACCAGTAAGAATTCCGGCTCTCACAGACCTGTTCGTTTTTCTTTAAGAAGCCCTCCTGTTCTCCTGTATTAACTGCACCTGTTTGAACTCGTTACCTGTATAAAAGATACCTGTCCACACACTCAATCAAACAGACTCCAACCTCTCCACAATGGCCAAGACCAGAGAGCTGTGTAAGGACATCAGGGATAAAATTGTAGACCTGCACAAGGCTGGGATGGGCTACAGGACAATAGGCAAGCAGCTTGGTGAGAAGGCAACAACTGTTGGCACAGTTATCAGAAAATGGAAGAAGTTCAAGATGACGGCCAATCTCCCTCGGTCTGGGGCTCCATGCAAGATCTCACCTCGTGGAGCATCAATGATCATTAGGAAGGTGAGGGATCAGCCCAGAACTACACGGCAGGACCTGGTCAATGACCTGAAGAGAGCTGGGACCACAGTCTCAAAGAAAACCATTAGTAACACACTACGCCGTCATCTATTAAAATCCTGCAGCACACGCAAGTTCCCCCTGCTCAAGCCAGCGCATGTCCAGGCCCGTCTGAAGTTTGCCAATGACCATCTGGATGATCCAGAGGAGGAATGGGAGAAGGTCATGTGGTCTGATGAGACAAAAATAGAGCTTTTTGGTCTAAACTCCACTCGCCATGTATGGAGGAAGAAGAAGGATGAGTACAACCCCAAGAACACCATCCCAACCGTGAAGCATGGAGGTGGAAACATCATTCTTTGGGGATGCTTTTCTGCAAAGGGGACAGGACGACTGCACCGTATTGAGGGGAGGATGGATGGGGCCATGTATCGCAAGATCTTGGCCAACAACCTCCTTCCCTCAGTAAGAGCATTGAAGATGGGTCGTGGCTGGGTCTTCCAGCATGACAACGACCCGAAACACACAGCCAGGGCAACTAAGGAGTGGCTCCGTAAGAAGCATCTCAAGGTCCTGGAGTGGCCTAGCCAGTCTCCAGACCTGAACCCAATAGAAAATCTTTGGAGGGAACTGAAAGTCCGTATTGCACAGTGACAGCCCCGAAACCTGAAGGATCTGGAGAAGGTCTGTATGGAGGAGTGGGCCAAAATCCCTGCTGCAGTGTGTGCAAACCTGGTCAAGACCTACAGGAAACGTATGATCTCTGTAATTGCAAACAAAGGTTTCTGTACCAAATATTAAGTTCTGCTTTTCTGATGTATCAAATACTTATGTCATGCAATAAAATGCAAATTAATTACTTAAAAATCATACAATGTGATTTTCTGGATTTTTGTTTTAAATTCCATCTCTCACAGTTGAAGTGTACCTATGATAAAAATGACAGACCTCTACATGCTTTGTAAGTAGGAAAACCTGCAAAATCAGCAGTGTATCAAATACTTGTTCTCCCCACTGTATAAAGAAATGTGTGTCAGGGACATGGTGCCGGCATATCTCTATATTTTTCTCGGTCGCTCTAGGGCTAGGCCTAAGCTTCTCTTCCTTTATATTTATATTTTAAATATTAGTATCACACAGTGGACGCCTAGGCCTATAGGTCAATACAGAATGCATGCAATGCCCTGATACATTTAGCGCTCAAATCTCCGACAGCTGAACCATGAGGTGGACAATTATTGTTTTAGGAAAGTAAAAACCAATAAAACAATAAGCTATACAGTTTTGAATTTTCTACACATCGGAACACAACAAATCTTTTTTTGTAATTTGTTATAGCCAGTTTTTAAGGACAAGTTAACTGTAGATCATTTGGCCAATATCATGTGTTTATTGATGGCACTGGCATCTCCCGGTCTGAGTTTTCATTCTCTCTCTCATTTTACTCTCGTATCCGAACGGACTGTCCTCGGGTCCATTCGGAACGGGTCTCCGTTTTCAAAAAAATTATTTATGCGTATCGGGTCAGGTGGGAAAGCCACAGATCTATTTCGGAACGTGAAGACCTCTACTCTGAGTTAATGGATGTGAGTTCATGGCATATGGTCACTACTGACTTCTGACTGGCTGTGAGTTAATGCTCACTGGTGACTGTCTATCACCACTCTCGGGTTATTGGCTACTACTTAGTGGTGATGGTGATGAGTGTGTCAGTATTGGCTATTGGTAGCCTGGCGGGTAGGAGCGTTGGGCCAGTAACCGAAAGGTAACCGAAAGGTTGCTTGATCGAATCCCCGAGCTGACAAGGTAAAAATCTGTCAATCTGCCCTGAGCAAGGTAGTTAACCCACTGTTCCCCGGGCGCCGATGACGTGGATGTCGATTAAGGCAGCCCCCAGCACCTCTCTGATTCAGAGGGGTTGGGTTAAATGCGGAATACACATTTCAGTTGAATGCATTCAGGTTTCCCCAAAACTAGGTATCCCCCTTTCCCTTTTATTACTTAACTATTTCTGCTTACACAGTGGGTCAATGTTTCAGTGCTAAAGACTCATGCAGGAACATACACATGCGCTCACACACACACACACACACACACACACACACACACACACACACACACAGATACGCACACACACCAATCCATTGAGTTTAGTTCGCAGAAAGGGTTTGGAATGAAGATGATCGCGTTAGGACTGAAGAGGTGCACTTCAGTCTGAGTTCTGAATGGTTTAGAGATTAAGGAGATAGCTAATGTGGAGTTAGAAATGGAGTTTGTCCTTTATACTTATGGAATCACGTACCTGAAGGTCACATTATGTTTTTCTTCTTGAGTTGTATGTATTTATTGAGGTTGGAAGAGGAGACAGGAAAGGTAGAAGAGATTGCGAGTAAGAAGGGTCAGATTTGGTATATGTGTGCCGGGTTCACAGCACTAACCGCTGGACTACACAGGCCACATCATTCTTATGACAGAACAAGGACATTGAGGATGGAGGTTTTCAGACATGCTGTACATATCTGTACACACTGTGATCCTATGTATAGTGTATGAGGGGTGTGTGTTTGCGTTCTGGTTCCTCAACTTGGCAAACCATGATGTTCTGCTGTGTAGAAACGGTTGCATGCATGTGGATGTTGTGTGTGTATGTCTCCCACGCGTTAGTTTAAGTGTGACGCTCGTCTTACCGCTTGTGTGACCCCTCTATTTGTGTGGAGACTGTGTGTTCTCAACCACAGTTACAATCCATGGGATGAAGTTGTGTGTGCGTGGGTCTGTGTTCGCACTGCCACTCCTGACTTTCCCCTGACACACGTTAGCATGTTAGAGATGATATATTACATGTATGATCAGTTAAGTTCCTCTCAACGGGATCTTGTGATGTTTGATCCATTCAAATAGTGTGCGTGTGTTAGAGGTTGACACGGGAGTGAAAATTCATTCCTGTCCCGTATTATCTTGTCAATTTTTTTCCAATACTGTCCTATAATCAGTTCTATAATCCCAGAACATTCCTGTTCATTCAGATAAAAATCACTCCCCTACTGTGCACATGTTTTGGCGCAGAAATCAGAAATAACTTCCTTCATTAGCTTCTCATCTGTCTGTCCCCACTCTGCGTGGGAGTAGCCATAGCAACTGCTCCCTTTGCCTGCTGCTCAGCGCTCACGAGACAGTTGCCTGCATAGTACCCACAGCTGATAACAACCACATTACGACATTTTGGCAATGAAGGCAGCCCTTCTACTTACCCAGAGTCGGATGAATTTATGGACAATAAATGTGCAATTTAGTAAATCTCTGCGTGCATCTGAGGTCAAGTAGTGACTGGAACTGGAGCGAGGCGCGATAGTGCGCCTACGGACGCTATTTTTATTAAGTAAACTATCTTAGTCCTACTGCCCGTTCCTGTGGAATGTCGATCCTGTCCAGTCCTGTCCCGAATTTGACTCTAGAACTTCATTCCCGTTCCTGCCGGAATCCTGCGGGCCCTGCTAGATCTGCAGGAGTCTTGTTCCTGTGTCAACCTCTGGTGTGTGTGTGTGTGTTTGCTTGCATGTGTGTTTTGCATGTGCGTGAGTTTTGCACGCGTGTGTATGCAAGTGTGTGTGAGTGGTTTACATATACAGTGGGGTCTGAAATGATTGACACCCTTGATAAAGATGAGCAAAAAAACTGTATAAAATGAGTAGTTCAAATACTGAGTTATATTGTATGCTCATATTGGTCAGATAACATGAAAATATAGTTATTTGGTCATGCTCACCAGTGGTGGGTTTGGCATTGAAATGAGAACGCATGAGCAGAAAATAACCCCCATACCTACTGTAAAATATGGTGGTGGATCTTTGATGATATGGGGCTATTTTGCTTCCACTGTTCCTGGGGCCCTTGGTATGGTCAACGGCATCATTAACTTTACCCAGTACCAGTATTTTTGCCAAATACCTGGTTGTCTCTGCCAGGAGGCTGACACTTGGCCTTAAGTGGATCTACCAGCAAGACGATAACCCCAAACACAGATCAAAATCCACAAAGAAATGGTTAATTGGCCGGTAATTTTGACCCCTACCTTTTTGAGAGAAAAAAATATTACTTGTTAAGCAAAATCTCTTTCTCTGAGCAATTGTGTTAGTTTAAAATAATATAATTTCCTAATTTTATTGAGCATACAATATAGCTCAGTATTTGAATTATTTTATACATATTTGCTCATCTTTATCAAGTGTGTCACCCCACCGTATGTGTAAGTATGAGCCTAGGTCAACACATGCATGTTCATGTTGTGTTGTCAAACATGTACGTTCGTGCATATATGAGAGAATGAATGAGTTAGATACATATTTGACATGTGTACATCCAGTATTTCCTACACCAGGAGATGTGTCTCAGGTAAATCACATATTATAGTATGGCAGAGCGTGTTAAATTAAAAAAATTAATAAACACTTTTTAGAACAGGACTGCCGTTTTTTCAGACGTTCTTGTTTTGGGTTCATAGTTCATAGTACTCCAGTTCACCCAGATATAATGTAACAGACCTGGGTCAAGTACATATGGTACATCGCTTGCTCCAATGTTGGTCATCCCAATATGTCAAAACAGGAACCATTTCTATTGAACAAGAAACCAACACAAGTTTCAACCATGCGCAGCGGGGTGGTCTTCCTATCGCCTATGACCACAGAACATCGGCGGTCATTTTCCATTTATTTCCCTATAATTCTACATATTATCGGGAATATCCTTGAATCGCCACCAATTCGTCGACACCCAGTGGGTGATTTAATGCTCACGCACAATGTTCGTTATGGTGTGTCTTGATCTTAAGGCCTCCCCTATACTCCAATTTCCATTTTATTCCGCACCCCTGTGTTCTATGGTGTCGCTCCTCTGTGATTGGCTGTGAAGTAACTGACATACTGATCAAAGGGTTTGGTCACAGCATGTAATATATGCACGCATATATATTCACACTGGAAGATCAAGTAGTTCGTCAAGGATGTACAGACTTCTCTTTTCTTTTCTTTTCTTTTCTTTTCTTTTCTTTTCTTTTCTTTTCTTTTCTTTTCTTTTCTTCTACTACTACTACTACTACTACTACTACTACTACTACTACTACTACTACTACTACTACTACTACTACTACTACTACTACTACTACTGGCAGGTTCATGTATTCTGATGCAGCCAGTGTTGGTCACATACTGTACATGTATAGAGATGTATACATGTATGACCTCCCACTTCTTAATGTATACACTCTGTAGTGTGGGCACGCCTTCTTTTCCTCTCTCAATATAGCTGTCTCTGTGGCTATTTCTCTCTCCTCTCTCACACACACTGATGCACTGGTATACACACAAGCCTATGATTAAATGAAGGAGTGCATGGCTATGTAAAGGGGACCTATGGGGTTTAACCTACTTAGTAGGGTGTTTAATAATGTATGAGTGAGATTGAAAGCGGCGAACACAACGAGGTATCTTCATCCGCTTCCTCTCGCTTTGATCTAGCCCTCCTCCCCCTCTCCCCGTCTCTCTTTCCCCCTTTCTCGTCATCACTCTCTCTCTCCCACTGTGTCCTTTGAACGTGTTCTATCCAGTGCATTGTGCTAAAGCTCAGGGTAGAGCCCGCTGAAGCTCAAATTCCCAGGTGGGATCTGTGAGCGGCAAGAGGGATGTAGCCATTTCTGATGTATCATATTCCTTCTCAAGGAAGGATGGATGGGTTGGTATATGGATGGATGGGTGAATGGATATTTGAATCATTTGAGCATGAGAGCCATATATACCTAATACAGGAGCTGCTGGAAAGTAATAAGTGGTCTGAATTCACTACATCCTGTTCTGTTCCTATAAGGGTACTTCATCATGTTTTAGAGTCTTGATGAAAATGATCTGGTGCACTTATAACGGCAGTCTTGTTTTTATCCCAGCCCTTCACTCAGTCTCTGTAAAAGGCCTCTTTCTCTCTCCCCCTCCTCCCCTCCCCTCCTCACCCGTCAAACACAAACATGTCTGAAAGTCCTGTGGTGTTTGGCTGTTTTACGACAGGGCCCAGCTGCCCAGAGCCCTGTGCCTGCCTGTGTTTGTGTGGGGCCGACATCACAAGGGGGGCCTGACGCTGGTGCAGCACTTTGCAGGAGATCACACATACACACGCACTCACACTCCTGTCGGCGGAGGACTTCACAAGGTGCGGCCTGACGGCGGAGGCAGAAGCACTTTGCAGGAGATCAAAAAGGTCCCAGTAGTTAAAATGAGGCCCCTGAACCTGTAAAAACTGGCCCTTGTGCACCCAACACTCCCTCACTGGGGCCAGGGCAGAACAAATGCCTCTCAGACAGCTAAAGACAGACATGACATACAGGGAGGGAGGGAGGGAGGGAGGGAGGGAGGGAGGGAGGGAAAAGCCACTCAAATAATGTTTTCAACTTTCAGATAGCTCCAGTCCAGACTCCAAAGAACAGTAAACGCTTCACTCCTTTGGCATGTCAATGTCAGATGGGTGAAAGAGATGGAAGCAAAGCTGTCAGTAGTGCACTACAATTATAGTGCATAGTAGTTGATGGTGTTACAGAGATATATTATAGCTAGTTGCGACAGTGTGTAGCAAAGCAAGGGGATTTGGATTTATATAAGGCATGTTGTACAACATCAGCATTGAAAGGCAGAACTAGGTTACTCTTCCCTCCCTCCCTCCTCTCTTGGCAGGTTGCATAAGCTCATCTCCGTCTCCTGTTTTTTTTGAGGAGCGAGGAGAGAGGTTCAGATGGACTCCATTAATGAGCCTCAGCATCTCTGATGATGATTCACCCCACAAGGGGAGGAGGGAGGTGGGGGAGAGAGCAGGAGGCGGGGGAGAGAGAGAAGGGGGGAGCCGTGCTCCTAGTTGAAAACATTAGCGTTAACAAGTTCACTAGAGAGGACCCGGGCTCTGTTTTCCCACGCTGTCTACATAGAGATGAGCCCAGGCAAAAACCAATGTTACGCCACTGAATATGCATTTGAACCCCTGTCTCTCTGTCTCTGAATATGCAGCAGTGAGGGAATCTCTATCTAACACTTGTCTTTGTCTCTCACTGTATGTCTGTCGGTCTCTTTCTCTCTCTTTCTGTCTGTCTTTCGCTCTCTGTTTCTAAAGGAGGAAGATTGCCAGTCTGCCACAGGTGCGTTGCCGAGACTGAAAGTGAGTCACCACGGCGATAGGGGTTGACCCTGGGCAAGCCATGTTACGGTGACAACTAGAACCAGCCATCATCATAACAATCCTCCTCCTCCCTGTGGTGTTGTTGTATGAGCTCTGCTGAGTCACTGGAGAGAGAAAAGCTGTCATCATCCAATCCTCCCAAGGCTGAGAAGTCTATCCAATCCTGAACAAGGGTTCCATTTGTGCCAGATTATTCTGCCTAGCAACCCTCCTTAGTATTTATGTAATTGGTGTTTCATTCAAGTTATAAAGCTTAGTGGCCTACTCTACCTCTCTCTATCTCACATCAAGGCAGAGGACCAGCCTTTGGAAGAAAATAGCCTATATGTCCTTGGATTCAAAGTTTCTCTGAAGCATCCAACTGGAACGTCAACGGAACCTAACAGCTCCATTTCACACACCTACACACACCGTTGTCGTCCGCTGTCACCCACCACCACCACCACTTCTTAATTGGATTACGTCGTCATTAGAGCGTGAGGTTGGGGATGTAGACCGCCGTCACCACGGATACCTACAGGAGACTCTTTGGACTCGGCTCAAGGTCTGCCGAGCAGAACATGGCGGGCAAGGGTAACCCCTGCCACCCCCCGGGGGGGGCAGGGAGTGCGGGGGGCCCCACTGTCTCTGTGGGGGGCTTCCCCATGCCTCACTACTCCTACTTCTTCCCCCACATGCTGGGGGGACTGTCCCCTCCCACCCTCTCCGGACTGCCCGTCAGTGGATACAACACCCCGTCGCCAGCCAGTAAGTACCCAATCTCACTACAATATTTTGTTGTTGGTGTATGTTGACATTGGTGGTTGATTTAGAAGGGTGATCAGGTACTGCTGAATGGCAGATATTATTATTTTTGTATTGTGTTTATGCTGGTGGTTGATTGTTTGAGTCTGATGGCACATAGACTGACTTGATCCAAAATCAGCATTTGAAGTTTGACGTAAAGTTGGATCAATTCTGAAAAATACAGGATGTTCAAAATGAGCTACACAAGTTTTAACTCGACCTTGGCTGTTGGGCTGTGTACTCTAAATACTTTCCAGCAACTCCTGTGTTATGTATAAATGGCTGTCACGCTAAATTACTTAACCAGATCAAAGTGGAGTGGAGTCTATATAAAACTGGATTCCACATTAGAGGTTTGGTTGGTGTGGAACATAGCCTTGACTAGTTGCTCCTGGCAATCTGGATCCCTGCCAGTTGTCATGCGGCGATGTGTCGAACTGAGCGAGGGGATTGGTCTGATCTAAATGAGGCAGCTCGAATAACCAACTAAATGTTCCTGGGCACAATGCCTTAGGAGGTGTGTGTGTCCTCACTTCAACTGGCGGGTGTGCGCTCTCTCTGGGTCTGTGTGTACGTGTGTTTTCATGCGTTAATGGAGGAGGTGTGTGTCTGTCTGTGAAGAGAGAGAATAAGGTGTGGTTGCTCTGACTGTAGCAGTACTCTTGAAGCAGTTGTAGTTCACCTGGAGTAAGGAAATGTTGACAGGTAGGAGGAGGATGTGATATGGGACCACCCACCCATTCTACAAACATTATTTGATAAAGGTCTCATTTATCAACGTTAACGTTAATATTCAGTTAGCAAGGATAATGTAGCCCCTTCACTGAAACGGTACCCATTCTACCAATAAACTGTCCAATCACAGCTGAGCTTACATCCGCTCTGTCCCAGCCTGCCTTGCTGGGTGGCATTCCGTCCCCCTCTCCACTCCTCTTCCTCTCCACCCTCTCCTCTTCTCCGCTCCCATGTCCGTATGGGAAAAAGTTCAAACAGCTAATGTCTCTGTCCCTCCACCCACCATGTCTCTCCCTCGCGGCTTCCATTCCCCAGATCCAGGCTGGAGCTCAGTCGGGAGGCTGCTACAGACAGACAGACAGACAGACAGACAGACAGACAGTGGAGCCTTGAGTACAACAGCCTGTCAGAGCAGAGGGGCTCCCTGCCTCCCTGTGTGTGTGTGTGTGGAGACGCAGTGTGTTCTTCTGCCTGCTTGTCTGCCTGGCTGGCTGTTGAGCGTGCTCCTCTCTTGATTCTGAGAGACTAATCCACAGCTCCTGCATAGTGTTAGCTGACAAACAGCCCTCCATCGCCGCCAGGGGCTAATTATTACACAGCCCCCGCCACGCTTGGAGATGGCCTGGGTGAGCTGTCATGCGAGACGGGGGCTCACCAGAGATGAGAGGAGCTGGCGGGGGATGGAGCGACTGTGATATAGACAGCCCGCTTGCTGTGTTTGAGGAAGCACTGACGGGGGAGAGGGGGTGAGAAGCAGCAGTGGCGTGTCCTATATAGAGACGTGCCTTATCATTTGAAGAGGTAGCATGAGGCAAAGCAGCCTGTGTGTGAAGAGAAGATGGAGGATGTGCTTCCCACCTTGCCTCTTTTTGACATGTTGTTGAAGAGACCCTGTTACTCAAAGCCTCTTTACTCTGTCCCTAGAAAGTTTGTTCCACATGCTAATTGTATTTCACATAGGTATGCCAACTCATGGACAGATCACAGATTCACACCCTCTGCATAAACCACACCTTAAACGTATTACTCAAGAATATGTGAAATTGTGGACGTGCCTCTCAAACCCTAGCCGCTCCTCCGCTTCCTCATCTTCCTCCTTTTCTTCCTCCTCTTCTTCCTCCTCATCTTCCTCATCTTCCTCCTCCTCCTCTTCCTCCTCCTCTTCTTCCTCCTCCTCCTCTTATTCCTCCTCCTCTTCCTCCTCTTCTTCCTCCTCCTCCTCTTCCTCCTCATCTTCTTCCTCATCTTCCTCCTCCTCCTCCTCTCACCCCCCCCATGCTATCTATTCTAACCTTGACCCGAGGACAGTAGTTATGTCGCTAAGTTATACAATTTCCTGTCAGCATTATTGGTTAAAGCAGGGCTTAAGGTCTTATTTCCCAATAAACTGGGATAAAAATATACAATTCCAAGGACATGCCAGCCGAGTGGAGGTCGTTTACATCACATCTAACCCCTCTGCCCCTCTCTCTCTCTTATTCTGTCTCCACTCATAACCATGGAGATCATCCCCAATTCGCCTCGACAGGACAAGGAGCGTTAACGCTACCCCGCAAAACACTCCATGACAAAAACCCACACCTCCTACCAAACCCCTCACCCCCCACCCCCCGCCTCGGAAATGTCAGACTGTTTTCCCTCCTTTTTCTCAACTCCCATCGCCTGCTCTTCCTCCATTTCTCCTCCTCCCCTCCTGCCATTCCCATTCCTGCGGTTATAGCATGCACTTTAAAGTGGGCTAATTGAATGCAAGGGAAGGGCTGGCTGGCTGTGGAGGTTGTGTACTGTACCCCAGGTCCAGACCCCAGTGGGACTGGAGAATGGTTAGCGTGTTAATTACCGATAAGGCCTAGCTGATGTGCTCAGGCTGGGATTAGTTGGAGCAGTAAGCAGTGGCAGAGCTGGATCAGCTAGCCCCAGGGTATTCCCTCTTTCAACACAGCTCATCTTCTCGTTCTCTCTCTCTCTCTCTCCTCCCTCTTTCATCACTCCTTACCCTCTTCCTACCCTCTTCCACATGGCTCATCTTCTCTCTCTCATCACTTATTTTTTTCTCTTCCCTCTACTTGCAAAGCAGCTCGAATTCTCTCACATTTCTCTCCCTCTCTTTCTTTCATCACTTCTTTCCTTCTACTCAGTAGTTCTCTGTGATCCCAGTGTAAGGCTCAGCCGAGGGCCAGGGATAGCGAACGCCAAGCAGCTGTGGTGGCGCCAAACGCCCTGTGGTTACTACGGGGTTCTGTGTTCTCTGAGTGATGTCAGGAGATATGAGGTGTGTGTGTGTGTGTGTGTGTTGTGTTTGCCAGATAGGAAGCTGCCAGAGCAACAACAAACACTGCCTGATGCCTCCAGACAGCCCTGTGAGGTTAAACAGGCTTTGCTTTTGAGCCTGTGGTGCTGTTGCCAAATGTGTGATCTGCCTTCTAGTCTTTTACTGTCAAAATGCTTTTGTAACTATAAGTGTTACGAGGGTGTTTCCCAGAAAGTTTGTTTGAACATATACAAGATCTGTTGCTGAGAGACTTTGATCATGGTCATTTGATCTACCACTTAGTCATGCAGTGATGGTTCCAATGGTGGTGTGACGTCAGTGCCAGTACATCCGACCCCACATGACAGCAGGCATGAAGTCAGCCAGCTCTGCCTCCCAGAGGGATCTTCCACCACAATGGTAGAACGGGACCCAGGGGCAGCTAGCTAAGGCCGGGTGGGTGCATATGTTGTGGGGGGGAGGTGGGGTCATCAGCCCTATTTCATCATCTCCACCATCACAGCTACCCGCATGGCACAGTCCACTTGGATGACACTGCACCCCTCCCCCATTAACTACTGTATACCACCCCAGATTGAGCTTTTATCCTGAATCAGACTGGCAGGCGTTGCGGCTACGCTCCTTTCTATACGCTGCTCTCGTTTTATGCTAATCAGCTCTCCCTCCAGTTTTCAAAGGAGGGAGTTGTCCCTATAATCCGGGATGGCTCCATTTCGATTTCGTCACCCTTCTCCCCCCCATCATCCCCCTCCAGAAATACCAGAGTTAAATATAGACCGCCACATTATTAAGCCACAAAGCGTCCCATGTTGAGTACTACACCGTTCACTGCCACCACACGCATGCCTGCGGCAATGCGGCAAATAGTTGAAAGTACTGTTCACATACTTTTCGCTGCTGGTTGAGTTGGTTCATTTTGTTGTTGTTGTCTCTTTCCTCACACATAAACCAACACAAAGTCTGATTACTAACACGGACAAGCTTGTTGTTGATAGGCTGACCTGCCATGATATGGTACGTTATACATTTAAATATGAAAGAAGACGTATGACCATGATGCAAGTGTGCCTTTTGTTTAGTATGTTTTGCCATGTTTCAATTGGGTTTAGTGACTACTGCAAAAAATCTAATAATGGTCATAATAGATTTAATTTATAACATGCTTTTCATTGAAAAAACTATCTCTAAGTGCTACAGTGCATTAAAATGAATAAAAACTAAAGATGTAGACCAAGTAAGGACACAACTAGACTGACAAGAACACTGCTGACTCTACAAGTGTCCCATCTTTGTGTTGTGTATCCGAACCACTTCCCAGCAACATTCGGTAACACTGCTTATGAATGCAGTATGTATGGGTTAATGTAGAAATATGACCCTGATACAGTCGACCTTGCCATGTTTACCTCCATCTCTTTGTCTCTCCTTCCCTCCCTCTTCTCTCCTCCTCTGCTCATCCTGGTGTGAAGGGAGACGGTGTATTATCGCTGTTAATGACTGTGCGGCCTCCCAGGTCCCGCTGATGCAGACATACTTAACACACACGAACGGACGCACACACACACACACACACACACACACACACACACACACACACACACCCTGCCTCGGAGGTCCCTCTGATCCAAACACCTACTTAACGCAGCGAGCACTTTGTTAATCCCCCCCCCGGTCGTTCGATTCAACTTCCCTCTTCCATCCCCCTGTAATCTGCTCAGCGTTCAATGTATCAACGCTCCCACATGCAGCTAGATTACAGCACAACCCTATGGGCCCTGGTCAAAAGTAGTGCACTACGTAGGGAATAGTGTGCTATTTGGGTCGCAGCCTTTCACAAGTGTGTTACAGCCCTTACAGAGTGTCAAGCTAGGAGCATGCTTATGGCTTATTGGTTTTCAAATGATGAAAGCAATTTTCTGCGCTGATTGGACTTGTTTGTAGTTCATGCTAGTGTGACCGATGGGGTTCAACCCTAGGACTCTAAGTGTGGTCACTGAACCACCTCTGTAACAATAGGTATTGGCTTATGTGTTCATTTTATTATCAAGATAGAATTGCTGGAAAGAAGATAAAGACAGCAATTCTTAGAGGACAATGAAAGTAAATAAAAAAGCGTCTTTATTGTTACAATTAAAACCAACGCTGGAATTGGTTTTACTTGTAACAATAACAATACTCTTCCAAGAGCTGCTGAATCTCCTCTCTACTTCAGTTTGGTCCTCGATTCATGCACCTTGGTTGGTAGCGGCAGTGCTTCCTTCCCTTTACACGTACAAACAGACATTATTGAAAGTAAAGATTCCAAGTGGTTGACAAGGTCTGGTCCTTAGACTGGATAGGCATGTTTTCAACCCTGTCTGACAGGCCTGATGTACGTCTGCAAACAGTTTCGTCCTCGCTCCTTCTGAAGGTGTGAGTTGGCTCTGCCATTGCAGCTCCACTCGAGCCCAGTCAATGTCTGGCACAACAGAGGTGTTGGAGAGCTGTCCACACGCACGTACACATTCACTCTCTCTCTCTCCCTCTCTCTCTCTCTCCCTCCCTCTCTCTCTCTCTCTCTCTCTCTCTCTCTCTCTCTCTCTCTCTCTCTCTCTCTCTCTCTCTCTCTCTCTCTCTCTCTCTCTCTCTCTCTCTCTCTCTCTCTCTCTCTCTCTCTCTCTCTCTCTCTCTCTCTCTCTCTCTCTCTCAGTGGCTGTCTGTATGGCTGTACGTCTCATATCGTCATGGTGTTTTACAGTGTTACGTTGCCTGTCGGGAGCTGCCAGTCCCTGTGTTCCTGTCCACATCACCACAGTGATCGTCTCTGACCAAACTTCATTTTGATTGGTCCACCTTTGGCAGGCCCCAACTGGGACATGCCCAACCGGTGTTTGTCTTCTTGAGGGTTGCTGTGACGTCTACGTCGAGTCACAGACCACTCACCACTAATCGCTGCCAAAGTGTTGAAGACAAGGATAATCCTTTTAATTGGAGGGGAATAACTCTGACAAGTGAGATTGTGAAGTTTACCAAGTTTGGGGACTTTCTCGATCACAGTTTAAAAAGTGTTAGTTACATGCTGACCGCACCACTTGCTTTGCAAAATAAATGTACACGTTATTCAATCATATCATCTAAACTGCTCACGCTCGTCAACGAGCGTCTGCGTAGCCAGGCGCTAAAATAGAACTTAGTTCTATTTTTAACGCGTGACGCGCTGCAAGTCCCGCCTCTCCCATCTCCTCATTGTTTTTTAGGAGCATATACCCACGTGGGTGATTGAAAGATGAACTGAGGCCCACACTCCAGTCCAGTTGGTGGTAATGCACCTTAAAGTTAAACTACCACTACTACTACTACTGAAGGAGGAGAGATTACTAGAAACTAACTAGGTTTCCCCTTTTATCTGTGGATTAAATGTCGGAGTAGAGAGCACACGATTTTGTGTGTCTCAAAATGGGTCCAAATTCTACAAAGAAAAAAGGACCTTGTGCGTTTCAGGTCAAATAACAACCCAATGTTTACATCCCATGACAAATAAATTAACTAGCAACAGCAAGCTAGCTTGCTAAATGTCCATGAACGTTTCATGTGTTTCGACCTGTCCCCAAATTAATATAGTTGGTTCAGAGTTAGTTTTTATATTTCAGCCTGCGTGTCCTGATCGCGTCTGGTGTGGATGGACAAAATCAACACGTGGACGCATGCGCGTGCCCGGTCTAGACATTAGTCATTGTTTACTGTCTTAAAGGCATCATCTCTTTCTAGACCCTAAGTTCTCGTAGTGTGAGCACATTTGATGATATTTGCTCTGTCGTTGTACGTAGCTCTGACGGAATCCGCTGTGTCATCCTGAACGTGTCTGACGATATTCACTCTGTCATCGTTTGCTTAGGTCTGACCTTATCTCCTCTGTCATCTCTTTCACAGGTCTGACAATATCAGACCTGACATCTGTTAAAGTTGCCTGATGGTGTTCTAAAAAAGTGGGCCTGTTGTCTATCACCCTATTCCCTATATAGTGCACTACTTTTGACCATGCACTACTTTTAACCAAAAGTGCACAACATAGGGAGGGTGCCATTTGAGATGCACACCTGGGTAGGGTGCTGTGTCTGTTTGTTGACGGAGCTAATAAAGGTCGTTGTAGCTGGCCGTTGCTTATTGTTTTTTTTGTTTTTTCACCTTCATTTAACCAGGTAAGCCAGTTGAGAACAAGTTCTCATTTACAACTGCGACCTGGCCAAGATAAAGGAAAGCAGTGTGATAAAAAAACAACAACACAGAGTTACATATGGGGTAAAACAAAACATAAAGTCAAAAATACAACAGAAAATATATATACAGTGTGTGCAAATGTAGCAAGTTATGGAGGTAAGGCAATAAATAGGCCATAGTGCAAAATAATTACAATTTAGTATTAACACTGGAATGATAGATGTGCAAGAGATGATGTGCAAATAGAGATACTGGGGTGCAAATTAGCAAAATAAATAACAATATGGGGATGAAGTAGTTGAGTGGGCTAATTTCAGAAGGGCTGTGTACAGGTGCAGTGATCGGTAAGGTGATTTGACAACTGATGCTTAAAGTTAGTGAGGGAGATAAGAGTCTCCAGCTTCAGAGATTTTTGCAGTTCGTTCCAGTCATTGGCAGCAGAGAACTGGAAGGAATGGCGGCCAAAGGAGGTGTTGGCTTTGGGGATGACCAGTGAGATATACCTGCTGGAGCGCATACTACGGGTGGGTGTTGCTATGGTGACCAATGAGCTAAGATAAGGCGGGGATTTGCCTAGCAGTGATTTATAGATGACCTGGAGCCAGTGGGTTTGGTGACGAATATGTAGTGAGGACCAGCCAACGAGCGTACAGGTCACAGTGGTGGGTAGTATATGGGGCTTTGGTGACAAAACGGATGGCACTGTGATAGACTACATCCAATTTGCTGAGTAGAGTGTTGGAGGCTATTTTGTAAATGACATCTCCGAAGTCAAGGATCGTTAGGGATGTTAAGGGTTGCTAAGGAGCAGATAAAGGTTGTTATGGTTACTGTTTCATCACTGGTTAACTGATTCAGGTTGTTGTGGCTGTTCTTACGTTGTGACTGGTTTAGGTTAGTCATTGTGATGACTTCTCTTTCCATAGTGTTGTTTACTTGACTTTGTTACTTGTTTTAGAGCTTATGGAGGGCCGTGTGAAACGTCACTTGGCAAACTTGACTGACATTTTTCAAAGGTGTGAGGGATGGAACTTCATCCGTTATAGGCCTTTCTAATTTCAGATAGGCCTATCATTTTATAATACTTAGCACAATGATAATGACAGTAATTTGAGAATAAGTAGTTCAGACAAACTTCAAACCTCCAAGTACTGTAAACTTCAAACAGACTTAATCATTGTGGTGCTCATCACATGACTATCTGACTGAGACTTCAAAGCAAACCACGCCCAATGGTGCAACGACTGCAGCCGCTGACATAATAGGTACCTATTGCCAACTGATATTTGGATCACACACATTGCCTTTGCGTTGAGCCTCAGCCTGCTGTCCTGGGGTGGGACGGTGAGTGGGGGGTGGAGGGGTGCAGGAGAGGCCCCTGGAAGGAGACAAGGAGGCGACATTGAAGCCCCCAGGCATCTTAAATCAACCAGGGTCAGGCGTGCCCTTCACACAAGAATCCTTCCTTTGGGTCTTAAATTTCCTCTACGACTGTCTGCCTGCGCCTCCTTCCCCTCTCTTCTTTTCAGCTTTTCTTGTTTTACTGTCTGCAGACAGACGGCTTGGTCCTCTTGCATTGCAAGGCCCCAGATCTATCTATATGTCTGTCTGTCTGTCTGTCTGTCTGTCTGTCTGTCTGTCTGTCTGTCTGTCTGTCTGTCTGTCTGTCTGTCTGTCTGTCTGTCTGTCTGTCTGTCTGTTTAGGCCTACGTCCTGTGGCCCTGCAGTTTTTAGGACTGCGCTATTAGTTGAGTGCTCTGTGCGACAACTTAGCACATCAAGTTGACCTTTTTAGAAGTTCGTTTGACATGGCGTCGCCACCCCTACAGCAAAAAATTCCCCAAATCCTGACAGAGATCTCTCGTCTGTGGAGGGATAGAAGGATGGACGGATGGTAGTCAAAGGGAGATGGGCGCTGGGCACTGACAACAGGCCAAAAGGCTGTACAGTCACTTGGAAAGACCCATAAGCCCATGGTGAAGAATCTAAACTGACAGTTGGTGTGGATCATAATCTGTGCATAATCTCTGTTGTCTCAAAGCTGGGTCACGTCCAAGGAAAAGGAGGAGGGCCTTTAGTTCCCATTCACAACCCTCAGAGGGGTAGTGATGGAGAGAGAGAAGGGTGGTCTTGAAGGAGGGACGGAAGGACACGCAGGGAGGGAGGGGGTAAATGGAACAAATGATGGGGAAGGCGGAGGGAGGGAGGAGGGTCAGTGGTGGAGAGAATGAAGGGAGTGATGGTTGTCTTGAAGGAGGGACTGAGGGAGGGGGATGGGGGGATGAGGGTGAGCTTGTTAAAGTAGGCTATGATGGGAGTGTGGCTGCATGGCGGGTGCTAAAAGCCTGTTAAAGGGACTTGACTGCTTTTACTGCCTGACTGCCTGTCCTCTGATCACTTACACACACGACCTTCAGGACTCTATCTGATGAGAAACGCTTAAGACCACTCTGCATTAGAGGTGTGTGTGTGTGTGTGTGTGTGTGTGTGTGTGTTTTTGTGTGAGCGTCTTTGAAAAACTGTGTGTGTGTGTGTGGGTTGGTTCTTTGTCTGTCTATACAGATACGGTCCAATATATTGGTACACTTGCATGATTCACACTTGTTTTCACTATAAAATACGTTTAAATTGAAAAAACATTTGCTATTTACACTTGTGTTCATTTGATTTACAACTGCACAGGACCAATATTTTTATCACAACAAAGTAAGATTTGTTACTTCAAAGTAAAAAAATAAAAATGGCCTGGACTAAATCATTCAAATTTCTAATTAATTTGGTTGGATGCAATGATTCTCATTTACTGTGTAATTTATTTCACCTAGGGTAGATTGCAGGTGCCTACAGGGTAAAAATAACAATTCTACCAGTTTTGAAAATAAAAAACGGAACACTCCACTATATTGCACTCCATTCTAAAGTGCAAAGTTGCCAATATATTTGACAGCATCTATATAGTGTGTGTGTGTGTGTGTGTGTGTGTGTGCACCTTGCCAATGGAGAGACACCCTTCCAGTGTGACGGTGTGAAAAGCCCAGCTGTGTCATAGAGGGAGAGATGGAGGAAGAGGGAGAGAGAGGAATATGGAGAGACAGAGAGATCCCAAGGGATTCGGCTGAGGGACAAATGCTGCTCTCCTTTCATAATGGCCTGTCAAGTCCAAGACTCCTAATTGGTCTGTTTAAACGGCACGCGCCAGAAGGCTGGACAGCTGGTTTGATTTAACCATAATTTCCTTCATTTGAATGTCGGACGACAAGGTTTTTGGTGTATCTGTCAGTCTGTCTTAAAACATGCGAGGATAGGTGTATATCCAAGTCCAATTCCTCTTTGTCTTTCACATTGATGTAGCCAACATGATGTCACATAGCGCTATCTGTGTGAGAGTGTGTTTTTGTTCATTGCAAACTGGCTGGACAGTTGCTATGGTGTGGCTTTGTCTAGTAGCCTCTGGTGTTTTGGAAGACCTTAATGAATGTAGAAGTTTGTTTTCAACCATTATCGACCTATGAAACACTGAGGGAAGAGAGAACATTCAACAAGTCCCCTCTCTCTATTTCTCTCTATTTCTCTCTCTCTCTCTCTCTCTCTCTCTCTCTCTCTCTCTCTCTCTCTCTCTCTCTCTCTCTCTCTCTCTCTCTCTCTTTCTTATTGGACCTAGAGCCTATGCGTAGTTAGTTTTTATAATGAAATATAACAACCTTCAAACTGGAGCCTAGTTATTCAATGGCAGCATTGACACACTTTGGAGATAATTGTTATTTACAAGACAATTGTAAGATGATGGAGCTCATGTTTATAGACCCTCTTCTGTCTGTTTTCAAGGAGAATTCTACGAAGAGGTCCTATCATATGAAACTCACGTGGCCATGTTAATAAGACCTAAGGACTCTTCCTTCCCTGTTCCACTCTTATTCTCTCTCTATAGAATGTTTTTTTAAATCTTGAAAGCCACTGCTGGCATAAAAAACACGGTCCTTGGGTAGGTTTGTCTCAGCTCAGTGTCCACTTTTCCTCCTCTAACTGCCTCATCATTTTTATTTCCTTTCATTTCCTCTGCCTCTCTCTTTCGGTCTGTCGTTCTTTCTGAAAGCTAATTAGTAAGAGTGCTCTCTGAGTGGTGCTTGTCTGTGGTGACGTGCTTCCTGGTCTTATTTAAGATGTTGATTTGGCCCTGTTTAGTGTGCGAACATGTGTGCACGTGTTTGTTTGCATGGTTGTGTTGTGTGCACGTGTTTGTTTGCATGGTTGTGTTGTGTGCGTATGCCTGTGTTTGTTTGTGCATGTGTGTGGGCGCAGGTTTGTAGGTTGTAGTGTTCCCCAACCACCACCACGCCTTTATCCACTCTCTCAACACACACATGCTCTCTAAATAACTTAACAAGCACAGTGAGCCGTAAATGCTCTTTTTTTTATCAGTGGTGAAGGTAGCGGAAAAGAGGAGGACGGAGGGAGGAGATGAAGGAGCAGAGAGAGAAGGAGGGGCGAGAAAGTGTTAGTCTGATCTGCGTAGTCGGTATGGTCTGAAATCGGATGGAGGGGCACTAAACAAACCCCCATTTCCAAACACACACGCACATACAACGCAAGAGTTAACGATCACATCTGTTACCGTAGCAAACACACACACACACCCTCCTCTATCTCTATAAATCAGGGCTCCTCAGAGAGGCTGGTCTGTTAACTCCTTAATGTGTTTTATAGTCTTTATTTATAGAATGATTTATTGAACACTGGGACTGGTCGATTTTTAACTATTGTTTATCTATCATTGGAAGGTTCGGGAAAAATGATGTCTGTGACATACCTTTTCCAGGGTCGTCTAGGGTTTAGGAAACATATACTGAGTTACAGTTCATATAAAGAAATCAGTCAATTGAAATAAATTAATTAGGCCCAAATCTATGGATTTCACATATATGCATCTGTTGGTCACTGATACCTTTAAAAAAATGGGCCTCACAATGGGCCTCCATAGCTTATGCTTGCCCATATCATAACCCCACCGCCACCATGGGGCACTCTGTTCACAATGTTGACATCAGCAAACCGCTCGCCCACACAACACCATACACGTAGTCTGCGGTTTTGAGGCCGGTTGGACGTGCTGCTAAATTCTCTAAAATGACGTCAGAGGCGGCTTATGGTAGAGAAATTAACATTCAATTCTCTGGCAACAGCTCTGGTGGACATTCCTGCAGTCACCATGCCAATTGCACGCTAACTCAAAACTTGAGACATCTGTGGCATTGTGTTGTGACAAAACTGAACATTTTAGAGTGGCCTTTTATTGTCCCCAGCACAAGGTGTACCTGTGTAATGATCATGCTGTTTAATCAGCTTCTTGATATGCCACACCTGTCAGGTGGATGGATTATCTTGGCAAATGAGAAATGCTCACTAAAAGGGATGTAAACACATTTTTGAGAAATTAGCTTTTTGTGCATATGGAACATTTCTGGAATCTTTTATTTTAGCTCATACAACATGGGACCAACACTTTACATGTTGCGTTTATATTTTTGTTCAGTGTATTTTGACTTGTTACCAAATATGTTGCTCATGAGGATTAGATTGCCATGGCAATCATGTACATGGGTCTCCCGAGTGGCGCAGTGGTCTAAGGCACTGCATCGCAGTGCTAGCTGTGCCACTAGAGATCCTGGTTCGAATCCAGGCTGCAATTGGCCCAGCGTCGTCCAGGGTAGGGGAGGGAATGGCCTGCAGGGATGTAGCTCAGTTGATAGAGCATGGCGTTTGTAACGCCAGGGTTGTGGGTTCGATTCCCACAGGGGGTAGGAAACAAACAAAAAAACAAAAAAAAGGTATGCATTCACTAACTGTAAGTCGCTCTGGATAAGAGCGTCTGCTAAATGACTAAAATGTAAAAAATGTATGTACTGATTGTGCATTTCATTAAACCTTTGCAACCAGAGCTGTTGATAAGCAGTTATTGGCGGCTTCATCTTTGGTGTGTGACAGGGAGACTGTGTGTGTAGGGTGAGGGGGGAGATAGCTAGTTAGCTGTGTCACATGGTCAGCTGCGGCTGACTAGATGACTGACTGGCTGACTAGATGACTGGCTGACTGGCCTCTTGCTATTCCTGTTCCAAAGACTAAAACAGCCTGGACGTCCTGCTACAACCCACCTGGACCCTACAAGCACAGGGACACACACACGCACACGCAGAGAGAGAGACACACATACAGAGAGGCAAATAATGCAAATTGGTGGTGTGCACACATGTACAATGCACATACACACAGTCCAATAATACATTATTTGTAGTTACATGCATGGGCTAACACACACACACACTCATTCACTGTTCCCAGCGGTGAGATTGAGAAAAGTGGCTAGTCTTCTCTTCCAAACCTCCAGACCAATAGCTATTCCTCTCCTCCCACAGCCAACCTCAAATCTCTCAACTCCTCCTGCTACTTCAAACAGTGGGCAGACGTGTTATAGCACACACTCTCATTTTCTCCCAGGTAATCACTTCTTTGATTGAAAAATGAGACCAAAACCCAAATAATTTTCTTCTCTGGCCCGATTTACCAGAGGACAGAAATTGCTACCAGGTGTGTTTTTACTAAGGCAGCCCCCAACCCCTCTCTTTTTTTCTCTCGCTCGCTCACTTTCTTTCCCTCTCTTTAAGTCGTTCATTCTCCACAGTGGAGGAACTCATGTAGGGTGTGTGTGTGTGTCCGTTCGTGCGTGTGCAGAACTGTGTTGACAGGCAGTCTCAATCCAGATGTGACACTACCCCCCTCGTCCCTCCCCCCATCAGCTTACCTCCTCCTCCTTCTCCTCCTCCATCTCTCTCTAAAGTCCTGGAGGAAAAGAAAGATGGAAGTGTAGAGGAAGGGAAAGAGAAATGGATAGCTGAAGTTGGCTATAGTTTTAAAGCCTCCACCTGTACACTCTTTTCACTATGGATTTAAACATACAGAATACATACTGCACATGTCAGTACACACACAGGCAACACTCTGCGGATGATTCTGACTCTACTAGTGCTGCTGTTCTGATGGAAGGGAAGTGTGGACGAGGAGAGGAGGGAAAGGAGAAGGGAGGAAGGCTGGCTAGGTGTTTGAGGCTCTTGGCGCACGATAACTCACTGGAGCAGCTGTCAATGGAGAGCGTGGCGACACGGAGGAGGAGGGGGTGAGGGGTGAGGAGAGGCGCTAACGCTAGCTAGCCCCATTAACGCAAGCTAACGCTGCTTGGTTCCCCACTCAAGTGGGATTGGGGGGCTAGCGTAAAGCGAGGTGCCTCGTGTCACTCTTTTAATTAAAGTAATGAAAGTGTCAGTCAGCCGCGGTTAAGCGCTCAATTAGGGAGACAGAGCGAGGGAGGGAGGATTTAGAGGAGATAGCAGGGGGAGGAGAGAGTGTGTGTCAAGTTTCTGTATGAGTTGGAGAGTAGTCTTGAGTCTGAGATTGTGCTGAAGTGTGCTGGTGTGTGAGTGAATGTGTGTATTTTTAAGTGTCGTGTGTGCGTTTGCTTGTGGGCATGCATCTGTGTGTGTGTGTGTGTGTGTTTGCATGATCTCACTTCCGGTGGGCCTCCAGACCAAAGGCAGTGTCTGTGGGAGAGAGTGGAGTGTTTTTTATAGAGGGCCTGTCAGCCTGCCTCAGGCCCCAGCCTGGATTTACTGGCCACAGACAATGTTTATCACTCAACAGAGAGTAATGTGAGCAGGAGGGAGGGAGAGGGGGAGAGATATATGTGATGTGGGGTGGGGTGGGAGAGAGATGGCGGGAGAGAGAAAGCGAGGGAAGGAATGAGAGAGGCAGAGAGAACTAGAGACGGAGAGAGGGAGGTAAAGAGAGAGTGAGGGAGACAGAGAAACAAGAGACAGTCTGGTGAAAAGGAGGGGGAGAAGAGACAGGGTTATGGGCGGCTTTTTGGCCCACTTCTCTGTACTCCCTATAAATCCATGCGGAGATAGCTGTACCTAGAGAGCGAGAGAAAGAGGGGGATGGAGGGAGGGAATGAGAGAAAGATGGGGGAGGAAGGAGAGCGACAGACTTCAAAGACTTCCAAAGCCCTAAAATGATTTTTTTCTGAAACTGAAGATTTGCAAGTTCCATCCTCTGGTTGGTTTACAGCAGAAGGGACTCTTCCCATACTTCTCTCGGACTTCTGTGATGTCCATCACATACCTCTGCAGTATTTCTTAAGCATGTATCTTTGTTTTCATTCTTCTATCATCTTCACTGTGGCGTCACCTTTACACTATCTATACAGAGTCTTTGGTGCACTAACTTGGTAGGGAATAATGTATTTAGCAATTGCAATACCACAGGTATAGTATCATTGTATCTTTTCTTTCTTTATATAGTATCTTCACAGTATATTTGCAGTATCTTCACTGTATATTTACTGTACCTTCACAGTATCTCTGTAGGATTTTCACAGTATCTTCACAGTATCTTAGCTGTGTGCCCATGGCGCTGGCTGGCACCTAGCCTGTCATCCAGCCTCTGAGTGGAGGTGTGAAACTCCCTGATCCAAACCCTCGCCTCCCTCACTCCTCCCTTTCACACGTTCACACACACCACGTCATGTCCGCTGACATTTAGCCACAGCACATCGCTAAGTTCACTGAGGTGGACGAGAGGGAAGGGACGGGCAATGTGTGTGTGTGGGGGGTGGGTGAGGTGTGTGTGTGTATGTTGTGGGGATAGGGTTGACTGCCTCGGATGGTAACATGCACAAAGTTCTGTGGGTAAAAGTGGTCTAGCGTCAACTCCCTCTCCATGTCAAGGTGAAACTAGACGGAACCTTCACCGTCTACATGGGATCATTCTGGGAGAAAATGAGAGAGGGACCCCTTTTGGGTGGTTGGTTCAGAGAAAAGACCACAAGGGACAAGGAACAGCATTTTCTCCCAGAATGATCCATGTAGACGGTGAAAGTTCCGTCTAGTTTCACCTTGACATGGAGAGCTAGACCACTTTTACCCACAGAACTTTGTGCATGTTACCATCCGAGTCTCTCCTTCCCTCTGGCCTTTACTTCAGATAGCTGAAATGATTGGATAAGTATAGGCAATAAGTACTGCCTATCCAGTTCTTTTAAATCCATAAGGTCAGCAAGGGAAGAGGAAAGGAGGCCGAAATATTGGATTGGAATCCATCCTTAACAGTCAGCAGCTGGGCTGAGAGAGACGAAGGTTCCACAACTTACTCCTCAGCCCTACATGTGGGGTGTCCACTTCTCCTCCTGCCTCCCTCCCTCCTCTCCTCTTCCTCCCACACTCCCTGTCTTTCTTCTTGTACACCTCTTCAACTCTCCTCCTCCTCCCCCTCTAGTTCATCTTGTACAACTCCTCAGCAGGCCCTCCTCCTCTTCCCCCCCAGCCCCCAGGCTTCCCGTGTGCCAAGGTGTTGAATAATGAATGGAGGCAGGCTGAGTTGATTAAAACAACACTTCAATCCAACCTCTTTTAGTAAAGGCATGACTCAGTGACAGGGGCCAGCAGTGTCCTCACCAAGACTGATTACTCCTGACAGCTAAGCAACACCCACATCATCGTTAGCATCCAAATAGGCACTCAACACATTAAAGTACCAATAGAAAGGTACCTTGCCCACCCGTGCATACTTGACATGAGAGTAGATGTGTGTTCATCCACGTGTACAGAGACACACACACCTCCCTCGTTCTCGTCAGTTCCCGCTCATGCCACCGTAAACAAAGCATTGATCCTGTCCTCTTTAACTTGCCCCAGCCCATTCCCTTCGTGTATTCACATCAATCACACTCCAGTAGCCAACTACTACTTCTACACTCCAGTAGCCAACTACTACTTCTACGCTCCAGTAGCCAACTACTAATTCTACACTCCAGTAGCCAACTACTACTTCTACGCTCCAGTAGCCAACTACTACTTCTACACTCCAGTAGCCAACTACTACTTCTACACTCCAGTAGCCAACTACTAATTCTACACTCCAGTAGCCAACTACTACTTCTACGCTCCAGTAGCCAACTACTACTTCTACGCTCCAGTAGCCAACTACTACTTCTACGCTCCAGTAGCCAACTACTACTTCTACGCTCCAGTAGCCAACTACTACTTCTACGCTCCAGTAGCCAACTACTACTTCTACACTCCAGTAGCCAACTACTACTTCTACACTCCAGTAGCCAACTACTACTTCTACACTCCAGTAGCCAACTACTACTTCTACACTCCAGTAGCCAACTACTACTTCTACACTCCAGTAGCCAACTACTACTTCTACACTCCAGTAGCCAACTACTACTTCTACACTCCAGTAGCCAACTCCTACTTCTACCCTCCAGTAGCCAACTACTACTTCTACCCTCCAGTAGCCAACTACTACTTCTACCCTCCAGTAGCCAACTACTACTTCTACACTGCTGGAGAATGTTGGGGGGAAAAAACCTGCCTCCTTCTTCTATTTCAGGTGGGAAATATAATTTACTAATCATTTGTGGCACATGGTGCGAGTTCCCGTTCGCTAATTATGTCTGTGAGATGCTATTAATGTCTGCTTTGATTCCTGCTCCGCTGTACCCCACAGCAGCTGCCAGACAGGCTTATTTAAGGTCCGCATGAGAGTAGAGAAAGCCTGCCTTTGACAAACGAAAGTGTGTGTGTGTGGGCCTGCCTTTGTGTGTGTGCATGTGCATGTGTTTGTGTGTAGTAATAAATGTCCAGTATGTTGAGGGGTGGCGTCTCATTAGAGGAGGGGAAATGGCCGTCACAGCGTGACAGACCGGCGTTAGCCTAGCGCTCCTTCGCTAGTGCACACACAGCTCACTGCTTGCCTCTGCGGGGGCCTCCCAGAGACAGAGAGGTGGAGGGAGTTAGGGAGAGGTTATTTCCTTTGATGTGACCTCTCTTGATGGGCCTGCCTGTGTGGGAGGGAGGGATGGAGGGAGGGAGGGACGGAGGGAAGGATGGGCAGACAGATGGAGGGGGTTCTGGTGTGTGTGCGTGTGTGCGTGCATGTGTATGACGTGGGTAAACGAGGCCTCCCTGTCCTCCCAGACTTCAGTGCTCTGCTCTCAGTGAGGTGGAGAAGCTAGCTGCTAGCGTATCACTTAGCATACTAAGAGAAGAGAGCATCTGGGCCTGGTGGTGAAGGAAGAGGAGACCTACGGCAATAAGACTGGAGGAAGTCTGTCAGTTAACCGACACGCCTTATGACCTTTGACATGAGCAGTGCAGAGTGGCTAGAACGGTGCAACAGGTCAATGGCAGGTTAGGGCTCGCTGAACCTAGATTACTGTATTACACAAGGTTATATCACACTGGCTCCAGTACTACCAATCAACACACACTCTGTCATACAATACCATGATACCATGATACAGGGCGGCAGGTAGCTTAGTGGGTAAGAGCGTTGTGCCAGTAACCGAAAGGTCGCTGGTTCTAATCCCCGAGCCGACTAGGTGAAAAATCTGTCGATGTGCCCTTAAGCAAGGCACTTAACCCTAATTGATGATGTAAGTCACTCTGGATAAGAGCGTCTGCTAAATGACTAAAATGTAAATGTAAAATACCAATACCATATTGACAATATAACATTCATAGCAACATTATGAGATGTGATCTGATGTTATGTTATACTATGCTATGTTATGTCCTCCATTGACATCATACATGCAACATTGCCTAATAGACCAGATGCCCTATTTTGTCTGAACAAATCAGAGGATGAATTGGTCTGTAAACTAAAGCAGCTGACTCAAAAGAGAACGTGGCTTACAGTACAGAAAGGCTTCCACACACACACACACACAGACTGGTACATGACACACACACACACACACACACACACAATCAGTTAGGAATGCAGCTGAGGCGGCCTCATTCTGCTCGCTAATGCAATTTCTTAGCATTAAGTGACTCCGCCGCCATGACAGGACTGCTTAATCAGCTGGACAAACAAACAGTTTAGTGAAGCGTGCAGTGGAGGGTTACCGAGTGTTTAGTGCAGTCGGTACAGAGCACAGTGCCACACGTTCTTGGTGTGTGTGTGTGTGTGTGTGCACATGTGTGTGTGTGTGTGGTGTCTTGTTGTGTTTACTGTTCATGTTCATTGTCTTTTGACTGAAACTTCTCTGGCAGTGGGCATCATCTCAAGGGGATGGTAGGGATGTGTAACGATTTAGGTTGTTTGTTGTATTGATGTGTTGAGCTCTGAGGCTTTTAGATCAGCCAGAGAGGAGTGATCAGCTTGATCAGCTCTGATGTCAGGGCTTAGTGGCAAACTGCTTTATAGACTGGCAGGGTGCCGGGGTGAATGCTAGTGCACCAGGTTAGACCTAGGCTGCGTCCCAAATGGCAGCCTGTTCCCTTTATAAAGCACTAATTTGGACCAGGGTCCATAGGTTTCTGGTCAAAAGCAGTGCACTATATAGGGAATGGGGTGCCAATTGGGATGCATCCTTAGACTAGAGGCTACATGGAGATATACTATATGTAACTTGTATTTGATTCTGTAAGAGGATAGACCTTCATCATGCTAGAACTAGAACCGTAGACAGTTTCTTTGTGATATAAATGTATAATAATTTGTATAAAACCAATTGTAATAATTTGGACATCTCGTGTGCATTTCCATGTGATCATTCGAAGAGCAGAAATTGTGAAATGGGGGTGGGTGGGGGGGGGGGGGCAGTACAGGGCAGAAATAAAACTGCATGCTATTTGTTTATATTTTGCTGAGCTCAGCTGCTCTGGTCCAGTGTTTTGGCTGCAGCCCTAAGCACTCTGGGCATTACTGTACTGTCAGTCACCAGAATCATCTGGCCACTCTGCCGTGTGTGTGTGTGTGTGTGTGTACGGGTGGTACTGAACGTCTATCTGGCTGTCAGCTTTTATATGGAGAGGCTATGTAAGTCAACATGTAAATACAGTACTTGAATGCATATTTTACAGTAATTAAATTGTGGCTGTGATATCTCTACGGTTTGTTGTTGAATATGTATGCCAACTCAGGGCCCTATCGGAGTGTGTGTGTGTCCGCATGGCTGCGTCGGCCTGTGTGTGAATTGGTCCTGTGTGTGTTGGCGTGTGTGTTAATCTGAGTGCCGCAGCGACAAGTGACATAATCACCTATCAGATGGGGCTGTTGGCTGCCTCATTGTTCCCGTGAGCATTCTCAATATGTCGCTTCTGTTTTACAAGAACTTGACTATCGTCCCCTTCTCTCTGTCTCTCTTTCTCTCTCTCTCTACCACCCGGAAGAGATGGTGCTGCGGCCTGATTGGCACACATTGTTGGGCAACATGCACTTGACCCCCTGACCTCCTAGATGTTGGTCTCTATTAAGGCATGTGATGGAGTGATGAATAGAGAAGGAGAGGTAGGGAGGGAGGGGGCCTTCTGTCTTTCCAAAGCCCAAACGCCTGCACCCCATCAAGAACAGCACTGGCAGTATTGGCTTAAAAGGCTGTAGTAAAAGTCAATCTTGGGTCAGGTTGGTAAACTGTCTGGTAAATAGTCAATATTATAGTCCAAACTCGGGTCAACTGATGTGAACAAACCAACATTGTTACTGTAATGCTTCAGCGTTGTGTCTATGGAGCAGTGTTGTGGTGCAGCTGGTTATTACTCCAATTCTGATTAGAAAGGAAGGTTTGCTATTGGTAGAGTGATCTGCACTTCAGTCTCTGGGCTCAGATGGTCACAGGAGCTTTACCACTGGTAGACTTTGGCTAAATATGCACATTTAAAAGCCCATTAAAATAATGTGGATCTGGTGCTACAGCATGGCTCTTTCAGAGTGGTCAGTTGTCCACTCTGCTGTCCAGGGGGTTTCGAGGTTGTTTTCTCCGTGTGGCTCAGTTGGTAGAGCATGGTGCTTGCAACGTCAGGGTTGTGGGTTTGATTCCCATGGGGGACCAGTATGGAAAAAGTATGAAAATGTATGAACTCACTACTGTAAGTCGCTCTGGATAAGAGCGTCTGCTAAATGACTAACATGTACATGTAAAATGAGGACGTGGATGGAAGGCAAACTATACTGGCTGTCCTAGTGGGGACTGACCCGGCGTGGAGCGAGCCAAGTAGACCGGGGGTCACAGTGTTTGTTCCTGTCCTACACAGACACACACACACGCACGCAAGAACACACACACTTCTCCCCCCCTGGTCTGCAGCTGCTAGACTGATGGGAAGTGACCCGCCGGAGAGGCGACTGGACGTGTGTGTGTGTGTGCGTGCGAGGAACCAAAACAGGCAGGATGCCATGTGCTGTGGGGATTCCCCATCCAGCACTGATACATTTCTCAATGCATACATACATTTATGTTATATGAGTCTGTCAAATTAAATTAGCCCTGTTGGCGAAATGCCCACTGCATGCTTTTTCTACAACATCCCGCCGTGCTGGAGAACCTTAGTGTCTAGTAATGCCACACACAATGACTTCATAGTTGGTATCAGATTGTAGGGCAAGATAAGGACCTGCAGAATGTCTGCTTTCATCCATTTTTAGTCAACTTCACCTATGCGTTAGAATTGTTTTGAAGCAGCTGGCTTTGTGTTTAGGATTGAAATTGTGAATGAATAGAAGAGACAGAGGTAGCGAGAGATTTGAAACAGCTGGCCGTGTGTGTGTGTGTGTGAGAGAGAGAGAGAGACTTGCTATTGGTAACGCTGAGGTATTAGTGCAATCCAAAGGGACGAGCTGATCTTGAGATTTTGATCTGAATAAAACGATGCATGTGGGATTCAAAAGAGCCAGGAATGGAAACCTGCTAACAAATATTTTGGATGAGAGACACCAGCACTTGGTTAAATAGGGAGGCTGTGTTTGTTGACGTGTACACAGTGTACTTTACAATTATAGAGTGTTTTGAGTCCGAGAGATTGTACTCCACATGTCAACATATGTCCCTCTTAAGTCTTTGTGTTGCGTGTGAGGCCTACAGCCAGGGAAAGTGGGGTAGTGTTGTTCTGACAGTAACATATGGTGTGGGAAGGAAGTCAACAAGAGTAAGATGGGGGAGCTGTGTGGGAGGGGAGTTCATGTAGACTTGAACAAAAGCCTAAAGTTGAAATATTGAATCAGGGAGGGGTGAGAGAGAGTGGAAGGGGGGAGCTACAATGGGCAGGCCCAGATGTGTATGGAGAGAAAGAGAGGGGTGGAGTGAAGGGAAGGGAAGAGATGGAGTGAAGGAGGCAGGGAAGGAGGGGAGTTTTGTGTTCTGTTCCAGATGGTTAAACATTATCAGGCTAGTGAATGTGTCAGGGTCCACCATCAGAGGCAGGACTAGTGAGGTATGGGATAGATGGGTTTCTCCCCGTCTCTGTCCCTCTGTTTGTAATATAGGCCTACTAATGTTGCTTTACCTTCTTTAATCAACATTCTCTCCTCTCCCTTGTTCATTATTACTCCTTCTGTTCTGATCTCTCCGTCAGTCTTTTGAAACACTTTGCAAACCTGAATAGCCTCCAAAGTAAAATGAAATGCACTAAGAAAAGTATTCATAGTATTTTACAATTATTTACCTCCTGCTGCTGTTACTGTTGCCTGAGCTGCTCATGTAATTCTGCCTCCTAATTTGCATTGAGGTAATTCACTATCAGGAGAGTATCGTCTTACCGAAGTCCAAAATGAACAAAAATGTCACAATGTTGTCATAATATATGCACAAACTCTTCCAAACTGTTTCGGCTGGGAAGCTTGCGGACACCTTAAGTCTACAGACATTGGGATCTCGTTGAGAATCAATGAGATGATACCTTCCGTATCTGAATACAAATCGCTAGCTACTGAGCTCAGCTCCTATTGATATGCATGGTTCTGAAGGATGAAATAGCGCTGCTGCTCACTTCTCTCTTCTGTTACTGGCCCTGGCTGTGTTGTGTATTGCCCCGAGGCTCTGGGCCAGGGCCCCCCACTGATGCTGTTGTTGACAGAGATCAGGGGCTTTATGGGAAGTTGTTGTCCTTTTGATAAAGGATGACCTCTCTGTCCCCTGGCCAGCGTCCTCCATTGACCCGTACTCAAAACCACCCCATCTGACATATAGATATAGGAATATATTTACACTATGGAACATTGTACTGTGTATCAGCATAGAGAGAACATTATCAGTGTGGTCCTCTATAACTCAGTTTATAGAGTATTCATAGAGCTCTTGAAACGGCAGGATTGTGGGTTCGATTCCCAGGACCACTCATATTCAAAATGTATGCTTGCATGATTGTAAATTGTTTTGGATAAAAGCGTCTGTTAAATGTCATATTATTTTACTCTTATTCTGTTCCATTTTGTAACAGGGTAACAAAGAGCCTCTAGCAATGAAAAGCTTCTGGCAAGCTGTCATCTAATAGACTTAAAGCTCATAGTCCTACAGCATACATGTGTAACTAATGAATATCTAGGTTTATACCAGAATCTGCACTGCTTTGCCAGCCATCAGAGAGCTGCAACAGTTTCCTGGGTCGGTCTGGTACAGGGTATATGTGGAGTTGAGGTCTGTTTTTGTGGCTGTGTCCCCCAAGTGTGATGTCCATGATGAGTGATGTAACGGAGTCTTCCTGCTCAGGCCCCCATTACAAAGCCTTCCCACAGGGCCTTTCTCTACTCTCCGGGCCTGCCGGCCCAGCCCTGGGGGAGGATAGTGGGGTGTGCGGGACACTGTACTACCGACAGGGGTGAGGTGGGGGTCAGGCTAACAGGTCTGTTTGTGGATCAAAACTTCCCTCCTGGTTTCTCTCTCCTTGCTCACATGCTCTCTTTCTTTTCTTGCTCTGTCTTTCCCTTGTCTCTCGCTCCTTCCTTCCTTCCCTCCATCCTCATTTTCTCTGTGTCCAGCGGGAGACGATGGGGGTCATTTTCATTTCCATCTACAGAGGTGGATTAGTCCAGCGGGGCCCTGGAGGTAGGGGAGGGGAGAGGGAGAGAGAAAGAGGGAGCAGGAAGTTCCCCCCCTATACTCCTCCACCCCCCAACTTTGAAATGGTGATGATATGACTCCCTTCACTCTAATCCCCCTCCCCACCCCACATCAATATCTCCAGGCCTTCGTGGGGTTGGGTGGAGTTGTGTTGGGGGGTTCCTCTGCCCCCTTGCCCCAGCATTGGTCCCAGCAGCATTTGTCATGTTCAGGGCCTGGAAGGCTGCAGCTCTATGGGGCTTTTGTTCCTCGACCTGCTGGCTAAGCAGGGGATTTCACATGTCCCATTACCATTTGAACTGGCTCGGCACATTTCCACATTTCTAAATCGCTCGCCGGGGCTATTACAAGTGAAAAAGCACACCATCCATAACACCCGACGCAGGAGGTGATCATTTATAAAGCCCCGCTCTATATATATGTGTGCGTATGTGGGCAATTCCACAGTAACGGAATTAGACTTTTGACTCAGATTTTTCACTTTAAAATGTATGCCAAACAAAAAACATTGATTTAAAAGTTTAATAAACCATACAACTCTATGCACAAGGACTACTTTGAACAATTTACACAGAAAATGTCACAAACTGTGCAGATGCAAAGTTTGGTAACAGAATTACGGTAAAATCTGCTTCAGATTTTTTTCTCCAAAAACTCAGTTAAATATCGGCTCCAAATTAAGATTCAAAGATGTCTGCAGAACAAATGGGGTGTCAGCTATGACATGACACCTTGAAATTTTTGGGGGGGATATTTAACTACAGTAGGTGAAGTGAATTTACATCCGGTAAAGGATTTACGGTAACGGAATTACATCATGGGTGCCTGATCTGTACTATACAGAAATGCATAATTATAAAAACATTTATATAATTCTCTTCATGGTGATGTATCCTGAATAGGTACATAAAGGTAGAAATATATGCAATATACTTATTTTGCATATTTTGTTATTATTCTACACACAGGCTATTATTGTAATGAGCTCTGTCCCCAAACAAAACAACATTTGGTTGGTCCGGGCCAGACCAAATCTGAACCAATCATAGACATCTATGTTTCACAAGTTTGGACATCACAGCACAGTAGAGTACAGTGCAGCACAGTACAGTAGAGTACAGTAAAGTAAAGTAGATATGTACAGTAGAGTACAATACTGTACTGTTTCTTACTGTGCTCTGCTGTATTGTACTGTACTGTGCTGTCCAAACTTGTGAAACATAGATGTCTATGATTGGTTCAGATTTAGTTTGACCAGGGTGGACTGACCAAATTTCAACTACTTTTCAACGTCCATGGATGTCCGGTGTCGGTCGGTGCTCAGTGGGTGAGGATGCTTGTTACAGTAAATGGAAAGATGGTAGGTGTCATGGTTGGTGTCAGTAAAAGCCGGGAGAGGTGACATTAACTGGAGAGAGAGAAGAGAGAGAGCGGCAGTGTTAGGCCTACTGCTGCTAGGTAGCTCTCTCTCTGCTCTCCCCCTCCCCTCTGTCTGTCCTTGATTGCAGGAGTGAAGTCTGGTGTGCGGGAGTCAGGGTTCCAGCTGCAGCTCATTCACCATAATCACCTCAGCCTTTAAGACCCGGTCAAACTTTCCACTCATCGTCAGATCATAGTCAAGACAACCATATATTTGGAACCTGACTCCTGCCTCCGCTTCACTCCTGCCACCACCATCCTGCTCTCCACTATCGGGCCTCTCCTTTGGACTCACCACGGACACTAGGACATTACGGTACCACACCTGCCCTGACCTGGATCTGTACCCTCCCTGTAACCTGGACTTGCTCTTCCCCATTTATTGGAAACCTGGACTATTGAACATTATAATAAACCTGTTAAAACTTCTCTGGCTTGGTGTACTTGTCTGCATTTGGGTTCTATCCAGTTAAATCATAACAGTATGATCTGACCAACATGAACCCAGCAGACAGTAGCTCGGATACCACCCCAGAGTGCACTCAAATTTGGACTGCCATAGCCAATCAGGGCATTCTACTTGGCCAACATGATACCCTGTTTAAGACGATTGCTGAGGACAGTCAGGTGCCGCTTAATCAGGTTCAATTACTCACCAATCAAGTGTCTGTCCTTACTACCCCTTCAGCCCAGATCAGAGAGCCTTTTGTTCCTGCTCCAGAGCGCTATGACGGGAACATGGGAACCTGTGGCGATTTTTTGACTCAATGCTCGTTAGTGTTTGAACAACAGCCCCTCACCTACGCCTCAGAAAGAGCCCGTATTGCCTACCTTATCAACTCTACTAGCGGTTCCGCTCGTGCCTGGGGATCCGCGGTCTGGGAGAGTCAGTCGGACATTTGCAACGCTTACGTGGCCTTCACCACGGAGATGAGGAAGGTTTTTGACCACCCCGTACGAGGCAAGGAGGCTGCGAAACGGTTGTTTTCTCTTCGGCAGGGGGCTCGTAGTGTGGCGGAGATGGCAGTGGAGTTTCGGACTTTAGCAGCAGTGAGTGGTTGGAATGACGAGGCATTACAAGGAGTGTTCATCAATGCTTTGTCTGAGACTTTAAAAGATGAATTGGTGTCATATGATGAATCGCCTACGCTGGATAATCTTATTTCACTCACTATCAGGTTGGATAATCGGATTCGGGAGCGCCGCCGGGAGAGGAGTGTTAGTTCCAAGCAACCTGTCTGTCATCAACAAACTCCTCCCTGCATCGTCCCTACGGAGAGAGCCGTGTCTTCCCGAGTCGATACGAGGAGCACTGAACCCGAAGCCATGGAGGTGGGTCGTGCACGGTTGTCCTCAGAGGAGCGTGCACGTCGTATTCAGGCTCGGGTCTGCCTGTATTGTGGAGAAGCTGGTCATTTCGTTCCTTCCTGCCCAGTTCGTCCGGGGAAAAGGGCCGGCTCATCATTTATGGGAGAAGTTTTGGTGAGCCGAGCAGCGGATTCTTCCTCTTCTCCCGCATTCTGCTCCAGGCATCCCTCCAGTGGCAGTCCCAGAATTTCTCTGTTAGTGCGCTGATTGACTCTGGTGCCGACGAAAGCTTTTTGGATAGAGAGTGGGCTCAACAAATGGATTTGGAGACTGTTCCTATGGACTGTCCGCTGCAGGCTAAGGGTCTAAATGGACAATTGTTGACCCGCATTACCCATCAGACTGTTCCTGTTTGTCTTAGAGTGTCGGGAAATCATCAGGAGAACATTCAATTCCATATTATCGACTGCCCACAGACTCCCCTGGTCCTTGGTATCCCCCTGGCTCATAAAACACAATCCACACATTGATTGGGTGACAGGTAGCATTGTTTCATGGAGCACATTTTGTCATGTGAATTGTTTGTGTTCTGCTCAGACTCCTGCCAGTACTGTGCCTCAACCTCCACTGGAGTCCATGGATCTTTCTGCTGTTCCTGACGTGTATCATGACCTGGCATCCGTTTTCTGCAAACACAGAGCTACTTCTCTTCCTCCTCACCGGCCTTACGACTGCGCCATTGACCTCCAGCCAGGAGCCCCGCTCCCCAGCAGTCGCCTGTACAATCTCTCCCGGCCGGAGACGGAGGCTATGGAGAACTACATTCGGGACTCCTTGGCGGCAGGTATTATGCGTCCTTCCTCGTCACCTGTAGGAGCGGGATTCTTTTTTGTTGCTAAGAAGGATAAGACCCTCAGACCCTGTATTGATTACCGTGGACTTAACAACATCACCATTAAGAACAAGTATTCTCTGCCTTTGATTAATTCTGCTTTTCCCCTCCTTCATGGTGCTACCATCTTTACGAAACTGGATCTACGAAATGCGTATCACCTGGTGCGCATTCGTAAGGGTGATGAATGGAAGACTGCCTTCAACACACCCTTGGGACATTTTGAATATCGGGTTATGCCTTTTGGGTTGTCTAATGCCCCTGCTGTTTTTCAGGCACTAGTCAATGATGTCCTTCGGGACATGTTGAATCGGTTTGTTTTTGTCTATCTGGATGATATCTTGATTTTCTCAGAGTCCTCCCAGGAACATGAACTGCATGTGCGCCAGGTGTTGCAAAGGTTGTTGGAGAACAAACTGTTTGTGAAGATGGAGAAATGTGAATTTCATGTGTCTGAGACCTCTTTTTGGGTTACATCATAGCTCAGGGGGAGCTGCGGATGGACCCAGCTAAGATCTCTGCTGTCACGGACTGGCCAGCTCCCTCTACCCGCAAACAACTTCAACGATTCCTGGGGTTTTGCGAACTTCTATAGGAGGTTCATCAAGGACTACAGCCGCATTGCGGCGCCACTCACCGCTCTCACCTCCATCTCACGACCGTTCGCTTGGAATGAAGGGGCCGAATCAGCGTTCGAAGAACTGAAACATCGCTTCGCCTCGGCTCCCATTCTGATGCAGCCGGACCCCGACCGCCAGTTTGTCGTGGAGGTGGATGCATCCGACAGTGGGGTAGGTGCAGTGTTGTCACAACGTTCTCCTGAAGATAACAAACTGCATCCCTGTGCTTTTCTCTCAAGGAAACTTTCTCAGGCAGAGAGGAATTATGATGTTGGAAATCGTGAACTGCTCGCCGTTAAGCTGGCTCTCGAGGAGTGGCGACATTGGTTGGAGGGGCGGAACAACCCTTCATCGTTTGGACGGATCATAAGAATCTGGCTTACCTCCAGTCAGCGAAGCAGCTCAACCCCCGTCAAGCCAGGTGGGCACTATTTTTTGGGAGATTCAATTTTTCTCTGTCTTACCGTCCTGGGTCACGCAACGTCAAGCCTGACGCCCTGTCTCGTGTTCATTCGGCTGTTGAGACTGGTAGTAACCCTGAACCCATTTTGCCTCCTACCTGCAGTATTGCAGTCATCACATGTGACATCGAGGGGATTGTTAGACAGGCTCAACATCATCAAGCTGATCCTGGGAGGGGTCCTCCTAACCGGATGTTTGTCCCTGAGTCTGCTCGCTCCCAGGTACTTCAGTGGGCTCACTCGTCTCCCCTTACCTGTCACCCTGGAGTTTCGCGGACCCTTGACTTTGTGCGACGGAAGTTCTGGTGGGCCACGATGGAGGCGGACACTCGAGCCTTCATTGCTGCTTGTACGGTATGTGCACGAAGTAAAAACTCCACCCAGGCCAGCGCTGGTCATCTACGACCTCTACCTATACCCAGCCGGCCCTGGTCGCATATCGCTATGGATTTTGTCACTGGACTTCCCCCCTCATCTGGTAAGACTGTCATTCTTACGGTGATTGATCGTTTTTCTAAGTTCGCTCATTTTTTGGCCCTACCTAAACTGCCCACTGCCAGAGAGACGGCTGATATTTTGGTTGAACATGTGTTCCGCTCTCATGGTCTACCCACGGATATTGTCTCTGACAGGGGTCCCCAGTTTGTCTCCCAGGTGTGGAAAGCTTTCTGTAAAGCTTTGGGCATTACATCCAGCCTGTCCTCTGGATATCACCCCCAGACCAACGGGCAAGCCGAGAGAGCGAACCAGGAGATGGAGACCGCACTTCGCTGTGTCACTGGGTCTAACCCTGGGTCATGGAGCTCCATGCTCCCCTGGGTGGAATATGCTCATAACACCTTGACTAACGCTTCCTCTGGTTTGTCTCCTTTTCTGTGTGCTCTGGGTTATCAACCTCCCCTGTTCCCTTCCCAAGAGAGGGAACTTGCGGTACCCTCGGTGCAGTCCCACATGCGCCGCTGCTGCAAGGTCTGGAGGAAGGCCAGGGTAGCTCTGTCCCGAGCTTCGGCGTACATGCAGAGGCAAGCCAACCGTCACCGGTCCCAGGCTCCCGGTTACTCTCCTGGTCAAGAGGTATGGCTGAAGTCACGGGACCTTCCATTGAAGGTGGAGTCGAAGAAGATGGCGCCTCGTTTTATAGGACCGTTCAAGATACTGTCTATTGTTAACCCCTGCGCGGTTAAGCTACAGCTTCCTGCCTCCCTACGGGTTCATTCCACCTTTCATGTTTCCCAGATTAAGCCTGTGTCGGTTAGCCCTTTGTGCCCGCCCTCTCGTCCCCCTCCTCCGCCCAAGATCGTGGGTGGGGGTCCGGTCTACACTGTCCGGCGACTTCTGGATGTTCGCCGCCGGGGTCGTGGGTTTCCAGTACCTGGTGGATTGGGAGGGTTATGGTCCTGAGGAACGTTCCTGGGTGCCCAGGAGCTTCATTGTGGATCCTGCTCTGGTTCGTGAGTTTCATAGGTTACATCCTGATAAACCCTGTCGGCCGCCAGGTGGCGTCCGTAGAGGGGGGTACTGTTAGGCCTACTGCTGCTAGGTAGCTCTCTCTCTGCTCTCCCTCCCCCCTCTGTCTGTCCTTGATTGCAGGAGTGAAGTCTGGTGTGCGGGAGTCAGGGTTCCAGCTGCAGCTCATTCACCATAATCACCTCAGCCTTTAAGACCCGGTCAAACTTTCCACTCATCGTCAGATCATAGTCAAGACAACCATATATTTGGAACCTGACTCCTGCCTCCGCTTCACTCCTGCCACCACCATCCTGCTCTCCACTATCGGGCCTCTCCTTTGGACTCACCACGGACACTAGGACATTACGGTACCACACCTGCCCTGACCTGGATCTGTACCCTCCCTGTAACCTGGACTTGCTCTTCCCCATTTATTGGAAACCTGGACTATTGAACATTATAATAAACCTGTTAAAACTTCTCTGGCTTGGTGTACTTGTCTGCATTTGGGTTCTATCCAGTTAAATCATAACAGGCAGGGAGAGAGAGAGGGGTAGAGTGAGAGGGAGGGATTATCCAGACTGTTTTCACAGTCTCGCTTTGACCATCAGACTACTAAAAAAAGGTATCAGCTGAGCATAACAGTATGCCAGTGGAAGGGAGGACTGTAGCAGGTGACCCAACTGTGGTTTGTGACTAATATGATTTCCCATTGTAGCCAATTAAATTGCAGTAATACCGTTACAGATTTTAAGGTAATTCCGTTAGAGTAAAAAAAAAGTTTACAAATCATAAACTTGATATTAGTAAAAACACTATAACTAATTGGTAGGTCTACTTTTACTTGTTACTTCTGTGAACTTTCATTATCCTCCCTCCTCATGAGGAAGAGAAATTAGAAAATATCTTAGTTATGTGGGTTTTTGGTAACAGAATTATAAGGCACAAGGCAGTGTTTCTTAAACTTACAGAAAGTAAACAATTTCTCCAAAACGAAATATAAGTGTTGATATTAGTTTGCAGTGGTCTTTACTTCAACATTATTGTGTTTTGATGTATTTCTGATACCTTGCAATACTTTTTCTGGTAGGTGTTGTCTAAGACCCCTTTGACGTCTGTTTGATAAGAAATCAAAGCCTTTACTTATTCGTAATTTTTAGGATGGACAATTTTTTTGTTGTTGTATATATATATGCTTGAACTTCTCAAATATAGACTCTTATCTTTCATTTGACACCCAGTTTGACATAATCCTATGAACTTCACATGTTGGTGGTCATGGGTCCTTTTAGATGGAAATGCCAGTGTGTATTGTGCCATTACAGCGCATTAGGCAGGCAGACACACAAGTGCAGTTGCAAACACACACTTTTACACACACTCCTACACACCTGCTGGCATGTAGCACCACTCTTTGTTATCTGTCAGTACAAAGACTATTTGCACACACACATAAACACACACATACACACAATCCTACACTCATGCTCATATGTACAAAGGGTCATTGTGTGTGTAGCCTAATCCGGCAGCACAAAGCCCCCCCCCCACACACACACACCTCACACACACAGGGTATGATCAGGCTTTAAAGGCGTCAGGGAGGAGGATACATCTGGTGTTTGGGGTCATTACTGTAGGTCATCAGGGTGTTATAAAGCACTGGCCTTGGAGCACATGGTGCACACACACTGCACTCAATGCCCTCTCCCTCCCTCCATCCATCCCTCCATCTCTCTCTATCAGTCTCTCTCCATCCCTCACTCCATTTCTTCCTCCCTCAATTTCTCTCTATCAGTCTCTCCATCCCTCCCTCCATTTCTCCCTCCCTCAATCTCTCTCTATCACTCCCTCCCTCCCTCCACATCTCCCTCCACTTCTCTCTCCCGCAATTGCTCTTTCCTGCAATCGCCCTCCTTTCATCTCTCCTTCCCTCTATCCCTCCCTCCATCTCTTGCTCTATCCCTCCTGCTATCCTTCTACAGCACTCTCTCTGTGCTCCACAACTCACATCAAATCAGAAACCAAATGCATATTTTATAATACTGTAACTACACTATCCTACTATCGTACTTAAACATATTACGCCCTCTATAGCCTCTCCCTCCATCTCTCCCTTCCTTCCCTTTCTACCACCCTCTCTCTGGGCTCCACAACAAGCATAAAGTCGGAACCAAATGGTGAATATTTTGTGGAGATCAGTTTGAATTGCACACAGCGACGAGAATCGAAGAAAATCCACCTCCTTCTACCTGTATACTATCCTTGAAAAATGAATCACTGAAAAACTGGATGCTCTGAGATTTTTTTATAGATCTCGATCATCCAAAGGCACACACAGATGTCCACATAACACTCAGAAATGGGTAAAACCATTTGAATTCAATCACTTTTTGACAGCATCCCTTTTGATTTTAATTCATGTTTGCCCATGAAAGAAGTTGTCAGAAAGTGACTTTTTGGACCTGAATGTCAACAGGTGAGTTTGATATAATTTAAAAGCTTACAAACTGTTCTGTCAAACTATTTAATTATTTCTAAAAAATATATATATATACAAAAATATGATTTTTTTTTACAACATTTAACGTCAATTAACTACAGACGTTAAGATTACAAGACAGCTCTGGCCTCTTCAACACGTCCTCTGGCCCATTACGGAGATAATGAGACAGGTTTTCACAGGCTCAAACCTCCCAACGTAGTGTGTGGTTGTGTGTGTGTGTTTCTTTGTTTCTCCATTCATGCGTGTGTGCATGTACATGTGTGTGTTACCCTTCCCAGAACCTTCCCAGAACTCAGTATGCCCACATAACCTCTGCACATATGGAGGAGCCAGGCAGAGGCTAACAGTAGCTAATCCACGCCATATGCTAACAGCTAATAATAATAAATAATATGCCATTTAGCAGACGCTTTTATCCAAAGCGACTTACAGTCATGCGTGCATACATATTTTTTTTTTTGTGTATGGGTGGTCCCGGGGATCGAACCCACTACCTTGGCGTTACAAGCGCCGTGCTCTACCAGCTGAGCTACAGAGGACCACAGCTAACTCAAGACATCACCATTACCCTTGGCCTAGCTACAGAGTACACAGACATGTCACCACTCTCTTGCAGGTAAAAGCTCTTGTTTTCATTCTGAGGTGTTTGGACAAGGGATTTTGGGGGATTTGCTCGTAAAAAATTGATTTCATGCAATGCAACCGCCATATGGTCACGGATTTAGAAATGTACACACACACCCAATCCATACACATACATGAGAATATATTATCTATACTGCAGCTGTCTTTCCCATACAGTTATGTAGCTTATAACATGTCACACACACCCCACTCTTCTTTCACCCTTGCCCACAGACCGAGCGATGAGCAGGGTGATAAGTGAGGTGTGAGGCAAGCGATTGAGCAACATGTCAAACCCACTCTGCTGTCAGATAGGGGAGGCTCTGCTACATCTCAAATGGCTCCCTATTCCCTATGTAGTGGACTACTGTTGACCAGTGGCCTATCCCTAAATACAGAATAGCATGCCATTTGGAACTAGGGCTTGGCGATATACTGTATTTTACGATATACTTGTATTGATGCACAGACGGTTTGAGTTTTTATGTTACTTTCTATAACGATATTTGAATGTTTGGTTTGTTAAATGTGATACGCCGTGTGTAACGTCATTTGTTTTAGTTTACTCTGCAACTTCAGTAATCTCTCTGCTCTCGCTCTCTCTCCATGCCGCTTTCCACACAGACCTAGCCCTGCCCCCTGTCACTCAAGGAGCGTGGTTGTTGTTCCTGCACAAAGACACACTTGCATTCAGCCTGCATGGTCAATGCAGCACATGCAACAATGTTGATGACAATGATATTGTTTTCACTTTGGTTCTTAATATAAATCCACTAGCGTTCTATGATTACACTATTCGTTTGTTTCTTACATCTGCAAACGGCTAGTTTGCCTTTTCTTAGTAAGTTGGGCCTGAATCGTGTTAACCGCTAATGCTAATCGCTAGTTAGCTGGCTAGCTAGCTAATAAACGTACTGAGTCAGAGCAAACGTAACTAGCTATACAGCCTGATAATACCAGTGATGGTGTAGACCTAAATCAGTATGTTGTTTGTGCAACAGTATCTTCTAAATCAAAGAGAAATACATTAAGCATTAATATGTTAGCTACATGAAGTTGCTAAGTGAAAACATTAAATATAGCTAAAGAATATAGGGTCCCCTAGGAAACACTTATTAAAACTTTGGTTCCCACCCTGTCATAAAACTCCTGGCATTTTCATTCGTTGTCATATTAAACAATACGGTATTCAAAGTGCCCACTATTCTATTCTAACTATAGAATTAGAATAATAATTATATTTCCATGATTCCAACAGTTCACCCAAGTCTTTTGCTCTAAATTGCAAGTCAAATCGCAATTGCAACATTTGGTTAAAAATAAGGCCTAGGTTGTTCGGCAATATCGTGCAGCCCTACGTGGCAGTGTGGAAATTACCTCAAATGAGTGCAGGAAATGCAGAAATTGATGAAAATGCTGAAAATAGTTTTTGGTTGAATTGAACTGTATAAAACAAATGGAGAAAGACCCATTGAATTCACTTATAATGTATGTGTTGCCACTTTAGGGTCACATACTACTCATGAAGCAAATTTTGAACTTTTATTATTCAAAAACATAAAATACCGTCAAATACCGTCATACTGTAAAGAATTATAATATATGAAATACCGTGATATGATATTTTGCCCATATCGCTCAGCCCTATATGGGACACAGTCCAGCTCTTCAAAGTGGAGCTCTTTAATGGGTTCATTACACCATCCACTCCTCTCTACAAAGTGGAGTGGAGAGGAGTGTATGGTGTAATGAACACATAGCATAGCTGCAATGCATGCTGGGAGAAAAGAGGGCAATGTGTCTGACATCCTACATACCCATGTACATAACCATGATAAGCAGCTAACCCTTTTTCTGCTATCTGCAGGGACAGGGAGAGAAACACACACACATGCATGCACACAGGGACAAGGTCTGTCTTTCTCTCTTCTCTCAGCTAGTTGATGTTCTGAAGTGTATTATATTAATGTAAGTGACAGAAATGTCACAAGTCGACTCCTCCGCCTGTCTTGTGTGAGAAACACTATACTGGGCAGCTTCTTCCTGTGGCTATCAATCTATTTCATTAGTGGTCAGGCTACGCCGCTATTGAGCTAGTGTCCCTGTTCTTCCCGTGTGTGTGTGTGTGTGTGTGTGTGTGTGTATGTGTGTGGTGCTGCAGCAGAGAGCTGGATAGCCTATCATCCATTTGTGGAGGAGAAGGTAATTACTGTAACAGAGTTGATATAACGCTAATGACTCCTTCCATTTTGTTTTCTGCCACCGAACCAACTGATCTCATAAAGGAAATAATGTAACGTAATGACGGCGGGTGTGAGATTCACAATGATACTTAGTCGGTAGAAACACAATGAGGCCAATATCTCTGGTAATCCTCAGTTAAAAAGGGGGGAGGGGGGGTCAGGGATGAGGGGGTAATAAATAGTTTAGTGCTTTGAAGTTACCGTCAGGTTTTCCCACGCATTTCCTCCCATCACATCATAAACCTCTTCAATCCCCCCATCCCATACCCCCATCCCTTGCTAAATCTCATCTCCTCCATCCCTCCCTGCACCACTTGGGCTCCAAAGACTAATGCTAATTCCTCTTATCAAGGACACCATGTAATCTACTCTCATTATCTCAAGTTCATCTGCCCGCAATTCATTTGAGGGTTGTAAAGTACCTTAGAAGTATATATCTTCAATATCTCCTTGATTTGTTATCAGTACACTACAATTATCTCTTTGTATGCGAAGATGAGGTGTATTGCCCTAAACATGCCATATCAATGTACCACAGTATTTCACTTGTACAAAATAACCAATTCTTTCCCACTTCTCCTTAAATCTGGAATCCATAGTGGTGAAACTGCCATGTCCGTTTGCGATATTACAAAGACGTTACTTCAAACAACGAACACTGTTTTTTTCCCTCGGACATCATTGCACATCATTGCACGCGATAGCACAGTAGAGTATGTACTACGATTACATTTTTACCACGATGCTGGATGCTAATTTCCTCAAAACAAAAACAATAACAAATGCCCCTGGGGAGGCCAGTGGTGCTGTTTCACCTATCGCGGATAAAAAATTTAACCAAGGCCTATTTGAGGGTTGACCTTTTAAGGTGGTTGAAAATGTGTAAGTGTTCCTAATTAGCATCATCAGGTCCAATGTGTTGGCATGTATCACTGTTTCCCCTAATGTGCCCAGGAAGAGCCCGGCCAGTCGGTCGCTCTCGTATATACTCTACTACCTTCAAGCAGGCTGCCAACTCATTGCCTTTTCCATTGGCGATTTTAGCATGTAAATCTTGGTGGGGCAAAAAAAAAAAGTGGGATGCATGCCAGAAAATCCACGACACAACACAACACTAAAGAATACATGAATTGCACTTGCACTATGACAAACGGTGCACACAAACTGTTAGGGCCTACATAAGGCTGTCAGCAGTCCCAACATCTTACCACTGCTACACCTGGCTATCAGTGAAGCCTTGTCTGGCAGCGAAACAGTTCATTCAGCCTCATTTACTGCCTTTTAAAAAAACATAGCTGATATGACTGACTTGCTTAAACAAATGTGGTTTCTGATGACAATTGAGATGTAAAAACTATGACATAAGGGGATAACAAGCGGATAAGTGGCAATCCGTAATTTCGGTTAAGACATTAATGAGCGAGCTAGGATGTACGTAGTCAATATGACTATTTGTTTAGCACTTTTTAAATGTACAGCGACAGAATTCAGAACATGGGCCATTCTCCCTGTACACCAAGTCAGAACCGTAGGATAAATAAAGGGGGCATATAAGCAGACAATGAAAGCTCTTACAATATTCATGATTACATTTCTCTAAAACAGGTTATAGGCTACATGAGCACCACCAAGTCAGAACAGTAGGCAAAATTAAGAGGGGTAAATAAACCAAATTATTAGGGTGAGGCACATGGGATACTAGCATCTTACTACACAACATACACTTAGTATTACTTTCTTAGCTACAGTATACATATCTCCCTGGCATATTACATAATTTATGCAGCAGCATACAATACATTTTTTGACTCACCTTGTTATGCTGTGCTCATTTGAACATGAAGGAGGCGCGGCGGTCCTTTGTGGGCAAATTTTGTCATCAAAGAAAGAGAAAGAGGCTGGATTTACAATTCCGAGTTGGATGACCGTTCAAAACGTATTTTCCCCGTCGGAGCTCGTTTATTCCCAACTTCCCAGTTGTCTTGAACTCACTGGAAGTCAAGTTTTCGCAGCACAAATCATGCTTCAGTGACAGCATGGCCAATGTTGAATGTTTATCATTTTAAACTTAGAAAAGAGCCCCTTAATCCCAGACTTGGGACCACACAGTCAATCCAGTGAATAGCAGGCTAGTGATTGCTTTGCAATGCTTGCAGTTAGCGACTGTCACCAATTCCTTCCAAACCACTCATTGTTGAATTTGCAATTTCCAACTTGTTGTGTAACGTTTATGGCTGATGAGCACTGATGCGTTTTATCTATAATTTCTCTTCATTATTTCTCCGTACGCACTACAGAGGGTAGTGTGTACGGCCCAGTACATCACTGGGGCCAAGCTTCCTGCCATCCAGGACCTCTATACCAGGGGGTGTCAGAGGAAGGCCCTAAAAATTGTCAAAGACTCCAGCCACCCTAGTCATAAACTGTTCTCTCTGCTACCGCACGGCAAGCGGTACCGGAGCGTCAAGTCTAGGTCCAAAAGGCTTCTTAACAGCTTCTACCTCCAAGACATAAGACTCCTGAACAGCTAATCATGGCAACCCAGACTATTTGCATTGCCCAGACCGGTGGCTCAGTAGACCGGCGAATCAGAGCGCCGGAGGGGAGCAACGGGAGGAGACGTGACAGTACAACCCCCCCCGCAGAACGTCGCCAGCCAGGAGGACGACCCCGAGGACAAGGAGCGGGCCGGTCAGGGCGGCGACGGTGGCAGTTCCAAATTAGGACCATACCCCTCCCAGTCCACCAGGTAACGGAGCCGTCCCCCACGGAACCTGGAGTCCAGCAGGTCCCTCACCGCATACGCCGGACTCCCATCAATGTCCAGGGGCGGAGGGGGCATACCCCGGGGGACGGCATCCGCCAGAGGATCAGGAACCACCGGCCTGAGGAAAGACACATGAAAAGTGGGTGAGACACGGTAGTGAGGGGGAAGGAGCAGCCGGTACGGTACCTCATTTATCCGCCGGAGGACCGTAAACGGCTCACAAACCGGGGGCTCAGTTTCTTGCAGGGCAGGCGGAGAGGGAGGTTTTTAGTGGACAGCCAGACACGATCACCAGGCTGGAATACGGGGGCCTCACTGCGGTTGCGGTCGGCTTGGTACTTCTGCCGACGAATGGCCCTCTGGAGATGGACATGGGCGGCGTCCCAGACCTGTCCGGCCTGCAGAACCACTTGTCGACAGCGGGCGCATCGGTCTGGCTGGGTGTCCAAGGGGCCAGTGCCGGCTGGTACCCCAGGATGTACTGGAGTGAGCCCCATGGAGGAGTGAACGTGGGAGTTCTGGGCATATTCTGCCCAGGGTAGAAACCTCGCCCACTCACCCTACCGGTCCTGACAGTGGCAACGAAGGAACCTCCCCAGTTCCTGGTTCATGTGCTCCACCTACCCAGTCGACTGAGGCCTATACCCGGAAGTGAGGCTGGCCGTGGTCCCGATCTTCTCCACGAAAGCCTTCCACACTCGGGAGGTGAATTGGGGGCCACAGTCCGAGATGATGTCCTCCGGAAGTCCATCATACCGGAAGACCTGTTGGCACAGGACCTCAGCGACCTGGAGAGCAGAAGGAAGACCAGTTAGTGGCAAAAAACGGCATGATTTGGAGAACCTATCTACGACCACCAGGACAGCGGTGCAGCCGTCAGAACGTGGGAGGTCGGTGACAAAGTCTATGGACAGGTTTGACCAAGGTCGCTGAGGCACTGGGAGAGGAACTAGTTTGCCTGCCGGGGCATTCCGAGGTGTCTTCGTTTGGTCACAAACAGAATAGGAGTTGATATAGTGGGAGACATCAGCAGCCAAGGTGGGCCACTAGTATTTTTGTGAGAGAGAATGTAGGGTGTGCGTCATACCGGAGTGCCCTGCCGTAAGGGTGGTGTGCGTCCAGATCAGCAGGCGGTTTGGGACCCTGGTGGGTACATACATGCACCCCGGAGGGGCGTCGGCAGGCGTTGGGTCCTCCTGAGTCGCCAGGCGGATTTATTTGTCCACATCCCAAACGACAGGTGCCACGATGAGAGGCGGAGGCAGGATAGGACCCCCCAGATCCTTCCTTTCTCCGGTATGGTGCATCCTGGAGAGTGCGTCGGCTTAAACATTCTGGGATCCTGGGTGGTAGGACAGAATAAACTGAAAGCGAGTACGAAAATGGGCCCACCTGGTTTGACGAGATTTCATCCGTTTCGCTGCCCGTATGTGCTCCAGATTCTGGTGGTCAGTGAGAATCCGGAATGGATGGACTGCGCCCTCCAGCCAGTGTCTCCATTCCTCCAGAGCGAGGACCACCGCCAACAAGCTCCCTGTCTCCAACTCCATAGTTCCTCTCTGCGGGGGTAAGCTTTTTTGAGAAAAAGGCACAGGGATACATTTTCTCTGGCTTACCTTGCCGCTGGGAGAGGATCCCACCCACGCCCTCCTCAGATGCGTCTACCTCCAGGATGAAAGGACGAGCTGGATCTGGGTGTTTTAGGAGGGGCGCTGTGGTGAACCTCTCCTTCAGCCTCTTGAAGGCAGCGTCAGCCTCAGGGTTCCAGGCCATCTTCTGAGGCCCCGCTTAAGGAGAGAGGTGAGCGGGGCAGCAATGGAGCTGAAGGACCTGATGAAACGCCGGTAGAAATTTGCGAAGCCCAGGAAGCTCTGTAGGCCCTTGATGGTAGTGGGGACTGGCCATGACCTGACGGTGTCCATCTTCGCTCTTTCCATGAACACCCCCTGAGGACTGATCCTGAATCCCAGGAAGGAGATGGCCTGTTGGTGGAATTCACATTTCTCCTCCTTCACCAACAAGCTGTGTTCCCGGAGGCGGAGTAGGACCGCTCTGACGTCCCTGACGTGATCCTTGAATGTAGCCGAGTAGATCAGGATATCGTCGATGTACACCGCCAACTGTCTACTCAGCATGACTCGGAACATGTCATTGACGAAGGACTGGAACACGAAAGGTGTGTTTGTGAGGCCGTAGGCCATGACGCAGTATTCATAGTGACCTGAGGTAGTGCTGAATGCCGTCTTCCAATCGTCTCCTTCCCGGATTCAGATCAGGTTGAAGGCACTCCTCAGGTCCAACTTGGTAAAGTACCGGGCCCCTCGCAGCTGCTCGATGGCCGGCGGCACCAGTGGGAGGGGGTACCGGTACTTGGTGGTGACGGCGTTCAGCCCCCGGTAGTCAATGCACGTCCTCAGTCCTCTGTCTTATTTGGCCACGAAGAAGAAGCTGGCGGAGGCAGGAGAGGTAGAGCGTCTGATGAACCCTTGTTTCAGGGTCTCCGCCACATACTTCTCCATGGCCTCAGTCTCCGCTACGGGGCCCCGTGTAGCTCAGTTGGTAGAGCATGGCGCTTGCAACGCCAGGGTTGTGGGTTCGTTTCCCACGGGGGGCCAGTATGAAAATGTATGCACTCACTAACTGTAAATTGCTCTGGATAAGAGCGTCTGCTAAAATGACTAAAACAATGAGAGGGAGTAAATGTGACTCTTTGGGGGGTGTTGTCCCTCCAGCAGGTCAATGGCGCAGTCCCAGGGCCTGTGAGGAGGGAGACACTTAGCCTTGGAGGCAGAGAAGACATCGGAGAGATCTAAATACTCACGTGGAATGTTGGGCTGGAGGGCGGACTCCGGACTCTCCACTGACGTAGAACAACAAACCACCGGCAGGCAGGTCCTCCGGCATGAGGGAGACCAGGCTGTGATCCTCTTGGTGATCCAATTGATGGTGGGGCTTTGTAGTCTGAGCCAGGGCAATCCCAAGACGATCCGGTGAAGGGGTGACGTGACGATGTGGAAGGACAGCTCCTCGTGGTGCTCCGGTAGTGTGGGAATGGTGATGGTGATGGGGAGAGTAACGTGCGTAACGGTGCCTGATCCAAGTGGTTTATTGTCCAGCGAGGTGACATGTAGCGGAGATGGCAGTGGCACGGTGGGCAACCCCCATTCAGAGACCAGCTCCCTATCTATAAGGTGATCCGGAATATATCATTGCCGTGGAAAGCAAAGAGAAGGAAGAACCATTCGCCGTTAGGGGAACTAAAAACAATGGTTTGGTGACAAATGATGACAGAACACTCACGGAGCGGTAACGGGAGTCATACCGCCTAGATAGGGAGCTGCCAGAAGATCTGTGGTCCGTGGTTTAGACTTGGCGGTGACGTAGTGTCTGTGTCCTTAGACTTGGCGGTGACGTAGTGTCCCCATGAGTGACAGAACACTGAGCCAATCATGGCGCAACACTCCGTATTTTCTGCTGGCATGCCCCACCACCACAGAAAGCGCTGAGCTAGGCTGAAACACCTGCATTTTGGAGCTGCCTTTCTACCTCAAGAAAACAAAAAAGAGACAATGTTTGTACAGTGGGGGAAAAAAGTATTTAGTCAGCCACCAATTGTGCAAGTTCTCCCACTTAAAAAGATGAGAGATGCCTGTAATTTTCATCATAGGTACACGTCAACTATGACAGACAAAATGAGAAGAAAAAAATCCAGAAAATCACATTGTAGGATTTTTAATGAATTTATTTGCAAATTATGGTGGAAAATAAGTAGTTGGTCACCTACAAACAAGCAAGATTTCTGGCTCTCACAGACCTGTAACTTCTTCTTTAAGAGGCTCCTCTGTCCTCCACTCGTTACCTGTATTAATGGCACCTGTTTGAACTTGTTATCAGTATAAAAGACACCTGTCCACAACCTCAAACAGTCACACTCCAAACTCCACTATGGCCAAGACCAAAGAGCTGTCACTCCACTATGGCCAAGACCAAAGAGCTGTCAAAGGACACCAGAAACAAAATTGTAGACCTGCACCAGGCTGGGAAGACTGAATCTGCAATAGGTAAGCAGCTTGGTTTGAAGAAATCAGCTGTGGGAGCAATTATTAGGAAATGGAAGACATACAAGACCACTGATAATCTCCCTCGATCTGGGGCTCCACGCAAGATCTCACCCCGTGGGGTCAAAATGATCACAAGAACGGTGAGCAAAAATCCCAGAACCACACGGGGGGACCTAGTGAATGACCTGCAGAGAGCTGGGACCAAAGTAACAAAGCCTACCATCAGTAACACACTACGCCGCCAGGGACTCAAATCCTGCAGTGCCAGACGTGTCCCCCTGCTTAAGCCAGTACATGTCCAGGCCCGTCTGAAGTTTGCTAGAGGGCATTTGGATGATCCAGAAGAGGATTGGGAGAATGTCATATGGTCAGATGAAACCAAAATATAACTTTTTGGTAAAAACTCAACTCGTCGTGTTTGGAGGACAAAGAATGCTGAGTTGCATCCAAAGAACACCATACCTACTGTTAAGCATGGGGGTGGAAACATCATGCTTTGGGGCTGTTTTTCTGCAAAGGGACCAGGATGACTGATCCGTGTAAAGGAAAGAATGAATGGGGCCATGTATCGTGAGATTTTGAGTGAAAACCTCCTTCCATCAGCAAGGGCATTGAAGATGATACGTGGCTGGGTCTTTCAGCATGACAATGATCCCAAACACACCGCCCCGGCAACGAAGGAGTGGCTTCGTAAGAAGCATTTCAAGGTCCTGGAGTGGCCTAGCCAGTCTCCAGATCTCAACCCCATAGAAAATCTTTGGAGGGAGTTGAAAGTCTGTGTTGCCCAGCGACAGCCCCAAAACATCACTGCTCTAGAGGAGATCTGCATGGAGGAATGGGCCAAAATACCAGCAACAGTGTGTGAAAACCTTGTGAAGACTTACAGAAAACGTTTGACCTGTGTCATTGCCAACAAAGGGTATATAACAAAGTATTGAGAAACTTTTGTTATTGACCAAATACTTATTTTCCACCATAATTTGCAAATAAATTCATTAAAAATCCTACAATGTGATTTTCTGGAAAAAAAATTCTCATTTTGTCTGTCATAGTTGACCTGTACCTATGATGAAAATTACAGGCCTCTCTCATCTTTTTAAGTGGGAGAATTTGCACAATTGGTGGCTGACTAAATACTATTTTTCCCCACTGTATGTGGCTTCATTAACTCAATTATACATATATTTTTTTACATTGTTTGCAAACTGATATGTGACACGTATTAATGCCAAAATAACATGCAAAACAGGCAAGCCCCCCCAAAAAACGGCTCTGCTCCACTTGCCCTCAATGACGGGTCGCCACTGGCCTTTTCAGAATGTAATGGCTTGATTTACCTGTGGTCCGCTGTCTATCACTCAAATTGGGCAGCGGTTCAGAAGTTTTAGCTCTTAAGAGTGAGAAGAATTACTGTCTTCCTTCACAGGTTCCAGAAAGTGATTCATGGCGTTTAAATGTTTAGAAGTGTCGGTGCGTTTCTCAAAGTCAGATCCAGCCAGGACGTTTTCAGCAAGATAAGAAATTAGCAAGAAAAATGGCTTTAGTTCCATTACTTTCTCTGTAGAACTCCTTGAGGCATTGGGGTGTCCAGGGCTTATATTCAAAAAGTAGGAGTGCTAATCTAGGATCAGGTCCCCTCTGTCCATGTAATCTTATTCATTAAGGCCAAACTTATCCTATATGAGCACTCCTACTCAGAGACTCTTTGAGAATACTTGCTTCATCATCTAGTGGTGTGTTGTTTCTTGCCAGTTGACACACACTCCATGAAAGGTTATCTGTAAGAGTAAAGAGTGTTGGCCCATGTGTTGAAATAGTGTCACTGAACAGGCAGCCTAAGGTTACTGACCTGATTGACATTTTTGGTTGATAACAAGACCCTTTAGAACTCCTGTGCACCTTATCCGTTGGAAAGCAATATTTTTATGCTTAGAGTGCAAAACCTGTGAGACTGACTCGGAGCCAACAGTCGAAGGGCGCAATCTCAAAACATGCCAGACCAGCTGGCAAGTGTCTTCATGGACATTTTCAATCTCTCATTGTACCAGTCTGTAATCCCAACATGTTTCAAGCTGACCACCATTGTCCCTGTTCCCAAGAGCTCCAAGGTAACCTGCCTAAATGACTATCGCCCTGTAGCACTCACATCTGTAATTATGAATTGCTTTGAAAGTCATGACACACATCAACACCATCATCCCAGACACCCTAGACCCACTCCAATTCGCATACCGCCCCAACAGATCCACAGATGATGCAATGTCAGTTGCACTTCACACTGCCCTCTCCCACCTGGACAAGAGGTGAATAACTGAGAATACTGTTTATAGACCACAGCTCAGTGTTCAACACCATAGTCCCTTCCAAGCTCATCATCAAGCTAGGGACCCTGGGAGTGAACCCCTCCCTCTGCAACTGGATCCTGGACTTCCTGACAGGCCGGCCCCAGGTGGTGAGGGTAGGCAACAACACCTCCGCCACGCTGACCCTCAACATGGGGGCCCATCGGGTGTGTGCTTAGTCCCCTCCTGTACTCCCTGTTCACCCACGACTACATGGCCGCGCACGACTCCAACACCATCATCAAGTTTGCTGACGACACGACGGCAATGAGACAGACTACAGGGAGGAGGTCAGAGACTTAGCAGTGTGGTGTCATGACAACAACCTCTCCCTCAACGTCAGTAAAACCAAGGAGCTGAATGTGCACTATAGGAGAGCACGCCCCCATCCATATCGACAGGGCTGTTGTGGAGCGGGTCGAGAGCTTCAAGTTCCTTGGCGTCCACATCACTAATGACTTAACATGGTCCACACACATCTGCACAGTCGTGAAAAGGGCACGGCAGCACCTCTTCCCCCTCAGGAGGCTGATAATATTTGTCATGGGCACTCGGATCCTCAAAAGGTTCTACAGCTGCACCATCAAGAGCATCTTGACTTGCTGCATCACCTGTTGGTATGGCAAATGCACCGCCCTTGACCGCAAAGTGCTACAGACAGTGATGCGGACAGCGTAGTACATCACTGGAGCCGAGCTCCCTGCCATCCAGGACCTCTATATCAGGCGGTATCAGAGGAAGGCCTGACAAATTGCCAAAGACTCCATCCACCCAAGCCATAGATTGTTCACTCTGCTACCATCCGGCAAACAGCACCGGAGCATCGGCTCTCGGACCAACAATCTCAGAGACAGTTTCTACCCCCAAGCCATAAGACTGCTAAATAGCCGACTGCTAAATAGTCAGTTAATGGTACCCAAACTATCTGCACTGACTCCATCTTACACTGGCCCTACGCACACTCACTAGACTATATATACACACCATATACACACTACCTCACACACGCTTCATTGACACTCCCGCAGAAATCTCACAAGCATTCAAATACAATACATATATATGCACACACACAACAGACGCACACCAACAAAACACAAACACACATACAGTGCCTTTGGAAAGTATTCAGACCCCTTGACTTTTTCCACATTTTACAGCCTTATTATAAAATTGATTAAATTGTATTTCCCCCTAATCAATCTACACACAATACCCCATAATGACAAAGCAAAAACAGGTTTTTATAAATGTTTGTAAATGTATAAAAATATATATATCACATTTACATAAGTATTCAGACACTTTACTCAGTACGTTCTTGAAGCACCTTTGGCAGTGATTACAGCATCGAGTCTTCTTAGGTATGACGCTACAAGCTTGGCACACCTGTATTTGGGGAGGGTCTCCCATTCTCTGCAGATCCTCTCAAGCTCTGTCAGGTTGGATGGGGAGCGTTGCTGCACAGCTATTTTCAGGTCTCTCCAGAGACGTTTGACCGGGCTCTGGCTGGGCTACTCAAGGACATTAAGAGACTTGTCCCGAAGCCGCTCCTGCGTTGTCTTGGCTGTGTGCTTAGGGTCGTTGTCCTGTTGAAAGGTGAACCTTCGCCCTAGTCTGAGGTCCTGAGTGCTTTGGAGCAGGTTTTCATCAAGGATCTCTCTGTACTTTGCTCCGTTCATCTTTTCCTCGATCCTGACTAGTCTCCCAGTCCCTGCCGCTGAAAAACATCTCCACAGCATGATGCTGCCACCACCATGCTTCACCGTAGGGATGGTGCCAGATTTCCTCCAGACGTGTCGCTTGGCATTCAGGCCTTCCTCCAGACGTGACGCTTGGCATTCAGGCCAAAAAGTTCAATCTTGGTTTCATCAGACCAGAGAATCCTGTTTCTAATGGTCTGAGAGTCTTTAGGTGCCTTTTGGTAAACTCCAAGCAGGCTGTCATGTGCCTTTTACTGAGGAGTGGCTTCCATCTGGCCACTCTACCATAAAGGCCTGATTGGTGGAGTGCTGCAGAGATGGTTGTCCTTCTGGAAGGTTCTCCCATCTCCACAGAGAAACTCTAGAGCTCTGTCAGAGTGACCATTGGGTTCTTGGTCACCTCTCTGACCAAGGCCCTTCTCCCCCGATTTCTCAGTTTGGCCGGGCGGCCAGCTGTAGGAAGTGTCTTGGTGGTTCCATGATGGAGACCACTGTGTTCTTGGGGCCCTTCAATGCTTCAGACATGTTTTGGTACCCTTCCCTAGATCTGTGCCTCGACACAATCCTGTCTCTGAGCTCTCCGGACAATTTCTTCGACCTCATGGTTTGGTTTTTGCTCTGACATGCACTGTCAACTGTGGGACCTTATATAGACAGGTGTGTGCCTTTCCAAATCATGTCCAATCAATTGCATTTACCACAGGTGAACTCCAATCAAGTTGTAGAAACATCTCAAAGAAGATCAATGGAAACAGGATGCACCTGAGCTCAATTTCGATAATCATAGCAAAGGGTCTGAATAATTATGTAAATAAGGTATTTCTGTTTTTTTATACATTTGCAAACATTTCTAAAAACCTGTTTTCGCTTTGTCATTATGGGGTATTGTGTGTAGATTGCTGAGGATTATTATTATTTTAAATCCATTTTAGAATAAGGCTGTAACGTAACAAAATGTGGAAAAAGTCAAGGGGTCTGAGTACTTTCCGACGGCACTGTACATACAGTGGGGGAAAAAATGTTATGATTTAACTGGATAAGAACCCAAATGCAGACAAGTACACGAAGCCATAGAAGTTTTAACAGGTTTATTTACAATGTTCAAAGTCCAGGTTTCCAAATATATGGGAAGAGCAAGTCCAGGTTACAGGGAGGGTAACAGATCCAGATCAGGGCAGGTGTGGTACCGTAATGTCCTAGTGTCCGTGATGAGTCCAAAAGAGAGGTCCGGTATTGGAGAGCAGGATGGTGGTGGCAGGAGTGAAGCGGAGGCAGGAGTCAGGTTCCAAATATCTGTGGCACAGGAGAAAAAGTAAATAGAACAGACCAAAAACACAAAGAGCAAAAATAACCAGGTTGAGTCGGCAGCGAGACTAACATGGTCGTCTTGACTATGATCTGACGATGAGTGGTAAGTTTGACCGGGTCTTAAAGGCTGAGGTGATTATGGTGAATGAGCTGCAGCTGGAACCCTGACTCCCGCACACCAGACTTCACTCCTGCAATCAAGGACAGACAGAGGGGGAGGGAGAGAGCAGAGAGAGCTACCTAGCAGCAGTAGGCCTAACAGTACCCCCCTCTACGGACGCCACCTGGCGGCCGACGGGGTTTATCGGGATGTAACCTATGAAACTCTCGGACCAGAGCAGGATCCACAATGAAGCTCCTGGGCACCCAGGAACGTTCCTCGGGACCATAACCCTCCCAATCCACCAGGTACTGGAAACCACGACCTCGGCGGCGAACATCCAGAAGTCGCCGGACAGTGTAGACCGGACCCCCACCCACGATCCTGGGCGGAGGAGGGGGACGAGAGGGCGGGCACAGAGGGCTAACCGACACAGGCTTAATCTGGGAAACATGAAAGGTGGAATGAACCCGTAGGGAGGCAGGAAGCTGTAGCTTAACCGCGCAGGGGGTTAACAATAGACAGTATCTTGAACGGTCCTATAAAACGAGGCGCCATCTTCTTAGACTCCACCTTCAATGGAAGGTCCCGTGACTTCAGCCATACCTCTTGACCAGGAGAGTAACCAGGAGCCTGGGACCGGTGACGGTTGGCTTGCCTCTGCATGTACGCCGAAGCTCGGGACAGAGCTACCCTGGCCTTCCTCCAGACCTTGAAGCAGCGGCGCATGTGGGACTGCACCGAGGGTACCGCCAGTTCCCTCTCTTGGGAAGGGAACAGGGAGGTTGATAACCCAGAGCACACAGAAAAGGAGACAAACCAGAGGAAGCGTTAGTCAAGGTGTTATGAGCATATTCCACCCAGGGGAGCATGGAGCTCCATGACCCAGGGTTAGACCCAGTGACACAGCGAAGAGCGGTCTCCATCTCCTGGTTCGCTCTCTCGGCTTGCCCGTTGGTCTGGGGGTGATATCCAGAGGACAGGCTGGATGTAATGCCCAAAGCTTTACAGAAAGCTTTCCACACCTGGGAGACAAACTGGGGACCCCTGTCAGAGACAATATCCGTGGGTAGACCATGAGAGCGGAACACATGTTCAACCAAAATATCAGCCGTCTCTCTGGCAGTAGGCAGTTTAGGTAGGGCCAAAAAATGAGCGAACTTAGAAAACGATCAATCACCGTAAGAATGACAGTCTTACCAGACGAGGGGGGAAGTCCAGTGACAAAATCCATAGCGATATGCGACCAGGGCCGGCTGGGTATAGGTAGAGGTCGTAGATGACCAGCGCTGGCCTGGGTGGAGTTCTTACTTCGTGCACATACCGTACAAGCAGCAATGAAGGCTCGAGTGTCCGCCTCCATCGTGGCCCACCAGAACTTACGTCGCACAAAGTCAAGGGTCCGCGAAACTCCAGGGTGACAGGTAAGGGGAGACGAGTGAGCCCACTGAAGTACCTGGGAGCGAGCAGACTCAGGGACAAACATCCGGTTAGGAGGACCCCTCCCAGGGTCAGCTTGATGATGTTGAGCCTGTCTAACAATCCCCTCGATGTCACATGTGATGACTGCAATACTGCAGGTAGGAGGCAAAATGGGTTCAGGGTTACTACCAGTATCAACAGCCGAATGAACACGAGACAGGGCGTCAGGCTTGACGTTGCGTGACCCAGGACGGTAAGACAGAGAAAAATTGAATCTCCCAAAAAATAGTGCCCACCTGGCTTGACGGGGGTTGAGCTGCTTCGCTGACTGGAGGTAAGCCAGATTCTTATGATCCGTCCAAACGATGAAGGGTTGTTCCGCCCCCTCCAACCAATGTCGCCACTCCTCGAGAGCCAGCTTAACGGAGAGCAGTTCACGATTGCCAACATCATAATTCCTCTCTGCCTGAGAAAGTTTCCTTGAGAGAAAAGCACAGGGATGCAGTTTGTTATCTTCAGGAGAACGTTGTGACAACACCGCACCTACCCCAGTGTCGGATGCATCCACCTCCACGACAAACTGGCGGTCGGGGTCCGGCTGCATCAGAATGGGAGCCGAGGCGAAGCGATGTTTCAGTTCTTCGAACGCTGATTCGGCCCCTTCATTCCAAGCGAACGGTCGTGAGATGGAGGTGAGAGCGGTGAGTGGCGCCGCAATGCGGCTGTAGTCCTTGATGAACCTCCTATAGAAGTTCGCAAACCCCAGGAATCGTTGAAGTTGTTTGCGGGTAGAGGGAGCTGGCCAGTCCGTGACAGCAGAGATCTTAGCTGGGTCCATCCGCAACTCCCCCTGAGCTATGATGTAACCCAAAAAAGAGGTCTCAGACACATGAAATTCACATTTCTCCATCTTCACAAACAGTTTGTTCTCCAACAACCTTTGCAACACCTGGCGCACATGTAGTTCATGTTCCTGGGAGGACTCTGAGAAAATCAAGATATCATCCAGATAGACAAAAACAAACCGATTCAACATGTCCCGAAGGACATCATTGACTAGTGCCTGAAAAACAGCAGGGGCATTGGACAACCCAAAAGGCATAACCAGATACTCAAAATGTCCCAAGGGTGGGTTGAAGGCAGTCTTCCATTCATCACCCTTACGAATGCGCACCAGGTGATACGCATTTCGTAGATCCAGTTTCGTAAAGATGGTAGCACCATGAAGGAGGGGAAAAAGCAGAATTAATCAAAGGCAGAGAATACTTGTTCTTAATGGTGATGTTGTTAAGACCACGGTAATCAATACAGGGTCTGAGGGTCTTATCCTTCTTAGCAACAAAAAGAATCCCGCTCCTACAGGTGACGAGGAAGGACGCATAATACCTGCCGCCAAGGAGTCCCGAATGTAGTTCTCCATAGCCTCCGTCTCCGGCCGGGAGAATTGTACAGGCGACTGCTGGGGAGCGGGGCTCCTGGCTGGAGGTCAATGGCGCAGTCGTAAGGCCGGTGAGGAGGAAGAGAAGTAGCTCTGTGTTTGCAGAAAACGGATGCCAGGTCATGATACGCGTCAGGGACAGCAGAGAGATCCATGGACTCCAGTGGAGGTTGAGGCACAGTACTGGCAGGAGTCTGAGCAGAACACAAACAATTCACATGACAAAATGTGCTCCATGAAACAATGTTACCTGTCACCCAATCAATGTGTGGATTGTGTCTTATGAGCCAGGGGATACCAAGGACCAGGGGTGTCTGTGGGCAGTCGATAATATGGAATTGAATGTTCTCCTGATGATTTCCCGACACTCTAAGACAAACAGGAACAGTTTGATGGGTAATACGGGTCAACAATTGTCCATTTAGACCCTTAGCCTGCAGCGGACAGTCCATAGGAACAGTCTCCAAATCCATTTGTTGAGCCCACTCTCTATCCAAAAAGCTTTACGTCGGCACCAGAGTCAATCAGCGCACTAACAGAGAAATTCTGGGACTGCCACTGGAGGGATGCCTGGAGCAGAATGCGGGGAGAAGAGGAAGAATCCGCTGCTCGGCTCACCAAAACTTCTCCCATTAATGATGAGCCGGCCCTTTTCCCGGACGAACTGGGCAGGAAGGAACGAAATGACCAGCTTCTCCACAATACAGGCAGACCCGAGCCTGAATACGACGTGCACGCTCCTCTGAGGACAACCGTGCACGACCCACCTCCATGGCTTCGGGTTCAGTGCTCCTCGTATCGACTCGGGAAGACACGGCTTTCTCCGTAGGGAAGATGCAGGGAGGAGTTTGTTGATGACAGACAGGTTGCTTGGAACTAACACTCCTCTCCCGGCGGCGCTCCCGAATCCGATTATCCAACCTGATAGTGAGTGAAATAAGATTATCCAGCGTAGCCGATTCATCATATGACACCAATTCATCTTTTAAAGTCTCAGACAAAGCATTGATGAACACTCCTTGTAATGCCTCGTCATTCCAACCACTCACTGCTGCTAAAGTCCGAAACTCCACTGCCATCTCCGCCACACTACGAGCCCCCTGTCGAAGAGAGAACAACCGTTTCGCAGCCTCCTTGCCTCGTACGGGGTGGTCAAAAACCTTCCTCATCTCCGTGGTGAAGGCAACGTAAGCGTTGCAAATGTCCGACTGACTCTCCCATACCGCGGATCCCCAGGCACGAGCGGAACCGCTAGTAGAGTTAATAAGGTAGGCAATACGGGCTCTTTCTGAGGCGTAGGTGAGGGGCTGTTGTTCAAACACTAACGAGCATTGAGTCAAAAAATCGCCACAGGTTCCCATGTTCCCGTCATAGCGCTCTGGAGCAGGAACAAAAGGCTCTCTGATCTGGGCTGAAGGGGTAGTAAGGGCAGACACTTGATTGGTGAGTAATTGAACCTGATTAAGCAGCACCTGACGGTCCTCAGCAATCGTCTTAAACAGGGTATCATGTTGGCCAAGTAAAATGCCCTGATTGGCTATGGCAGTCCAAATTTCAGTGCACTCTGGGGTGGTATCCGAGCTACTGTCTGCTGGGTTCATGTTGGTCAGATCATACTGTTATGATTTAACTGGATAAGAACCCAAATGCAGACAAGTACACGAAGCCATATAAGTTTTAACAGGTTTATTTACAATGTTCAAAGTCCAGGTTTCCAAATATATGGGAAGAGCAAGTCCAGGTTACAGGGAGGGTAACAGATCCAGATCAGGGCAGGTGTGGTACCGTAATGTCCTAGTGTCCGTGATGAGTCCAAAAGAGAGGTCCGGTATTGGAGAGCAGGATGGTGGTGGCAGGAGTGAAGCGGAGGCAGGAGTCAGGTTCCAAATATCTGTGGCACAGGAGAAAAAGTAAATAGAACAGACCAAAAACACAAAGAGCAAAAATAACCAGGTTGAGTCGGCAGCGAGACTAACATGGTCGTCTTGACTATGATCTGACGATGAGTGGTAAGTTTGACCGGGTCTTAAAGGCTGAGGTGATTATGGTGAATGAGCTGCAGCTGGAACCCTGACTCCCGCACACCAGACTTCACTCCTGCAATCAAGGACAGACAGAGGGGAGGGAGAGAGCAGAGAGAGCTACCTAGCAGCAGTAGGCCTAACAAAAAAGTATTTAGTCAGCCACCAATTGTGCAAGTTCTCCCACTTAAAAAGATGAGAGAGGCCTGTATTTTTCATCATAGGTACAGGTCAACTATGACAGACAAAATGAGAAAAGAAAATCCAGAAAATCACATTGTAGGATTTTTAATGAATTTATTTGCAATTTATGGTGGAAAATATGTATTTGGTCAATAACAAAAGTTTCTCAATACTTTGTTATATACCCTTTGTTGGCAATGACACAGGTCAAACGTTTTCTGTAAGTCTTCACAAGGTTTTCACACACTGTTGCTGGTATTTTGGCCCATTCCTCCATGCAGATCTCCTCTAGAGCAGTGATGTTTTGGGGCTGTCGCTGGGCAACACAGACTTTCAACTCCCTCCAAAGATTTTCTATGGGGTTGAGATCTGGAGACTGGCTAGGCCACTCCAGGACCTTGAAATGCTTCTTACGAAGCCACTCCTTCGTTGCCCGGGCGGTGTGTTTGGGATCATTGTCATGCTGAAAGACCCAGCCACGTTTCATCTTCAATGCCCTTGCTGATGGAAGGAGGTTTTCACTCAAAATCTCACGATACATGGCCCCATTCATTCTTTCCTTTACACGGATCAGTCGTCCTGGTCCCTTTGCAGAAAAACAGCCCCAAAGCATGATGTTTCCACCCCCATGCTTCACAGTAGGTATGGTGTTCTTTGGATGCAACTCAGCATTCTTTGTCCTCCAAACACGACGAGTTGAGTTTTTACCAAAAAGTTATATTTTGATTTCATCTGACCATATGACATTCTCCCAATCCTCTTCTGGATCATCCAAATGCACTCTAGCAAACTTCAGACGGGCCTGGACATGTACTGGCTTAAGCAGGGGGACACGTCTGGCACTGCAGGATTTGAGTCCCTGGCGGCGTAGTGTGTTACTGATGGTAGGCTTTGTTACTTTGGTCCCAGCTCTCTGCGGGTCATTCACTAGGTCCCCCCGTGTGGTTCTGGGATTTTTGCTCACCGTTCGTGTGATCATTTTGACCCCACGGGGTGAGATCTTGCGTGGAGCCCCAGATCTAGGGAGATTATCAGTGGTCTTGTATGTCTTCCATTTCCTAATAATTGCTCCCACAGTTGATTTCTTCAAACCAAGCTGCTTACCTATTGCAGATTCAGTCTTCCCAGCCTGGTGCAGGTCTACAATTTTGTTTCTGGTGTCCTTTGACAGCTCTTTGGTCTTGGCCATAGTGGAGTTTGGAGTGTGACTGTTTGAGGTTGTGGACAGGTGTCTTTTATACTGATAACAAGTTCAAACAGGTGCCATTAATACAGGTAACGAGTGGAGGACAGAGGAGCCTCTTAAAGAAGAAGTTACAGGTCTGTGAGAGCCAGAAATCTTGCCTGTTTGTAGGTGACCAAATACTTATTTTCCAACATAATTTGCAAATAAATTCATTAACAATCCTACAATGTGATTTTCTGGAATTTTTTCCCTCAATTTGTCTGTCATAGTTGACGTGTACCTATGATGACAATTACAGGCCTCTCTCATCTTTTTAAGTGGGAGAACTTGCACAATTGGTGGCTGACTAAATACTTTTTTTCCCCCACTGTACCTACACACGCACACTCACACACTTTTGCAATCATTCTTTGCTGCGGCTACTCTGTTCTTTATTTTATTCGTATTATTATCTATCCTGATGCCTAGTCACTTTACCCTGCCTTCATGTATATATCTACCTCAAATACCTCATACCTCTGCACGTTGATCTGGTACTGGAACTCCCTGTGTATAGCCCCATTCTTGTGTATTTTTTTCCCTCTTGTGTTACTATTTTATTATTTTAAAACATGGGAAGGGCTCATAAGCAAGCATTTCAGTTGTATTCGCTGCGTGTGACAAATAACATTTGATTTGAATCAGTCAAAGGTCAGACAGATTGCGTGCACGTGTGATTATTTGTCACGGTTCTCTAAGACCGAACCCAGAAGCAGACCAGGACAAGGTGAGTAGAACGAATGAGAGTGTTTATTTACTGATAACAGATGCAGAATAGTCCAGTAGACGGAGCGGGTGGCGGAGATGAGTAGGTGGTGGTGAAGTAGCAGATGAACTGATGGCACGGCAGGGGTTGGGTGAAGGTTCCGGGAGAATATGTTTATGGCTAACGATCCGGCAGGGACTGGATCTTAGGACAGAGCCTAAGAAGGGTGATGATCAGGACCAGGTGTGTAGATTGCTGATGGGATGCAGGTGCGGGAATCAAGCAGGCAGGGAGCGTTCCAGAACCCTCGGGAAACTGGAGATCCCGAGCAGAAAAACTAATACCCCGACAGGACCCGACTCAGACTGCCGGGATCGTTACAGTACCCCCCCTCCGACGAACGCCACCGGGCGGACTCCCCGGAGCGCCAGGATGGAGGCGGTAGAAGTCACGAATGAGGCCATCATCTAGGATCTGTCGCCGCGGAATCCAACTCCTCTCTTCAGGACCATACCCCTCCCAGTCCACGAGATACTGGAAACCCCGGCCCCGCCGTCTGGAATCCATGATGCGTCGCACCGTGTAAGCAGGACCACCTCCGATCATCCGAGGAGGAGGAGGAGGAGGCGGAGGAGGCAACAGAGGACTGAGGAAAACAGGCTTGAGGCAGGAGACATGAAAGGTGGGATGGACTCTGAGCGTCCTCGGGAGTTTGAGTCGAACTGCCACCGGATTGATCACCTTCTCCACCACAAACGGACCAATGAACTTCGGTAACAACTTCCCTAGACTCAGTCCGTAACGGAAGATCCCGTGTGGCCAACCAGACCCTATCTCCGATGGAATAGGTGGGAGCGGGGATCCGGCGACGATTCGCCTGGAGCTGATACCGGTCCGAAACTCTAAGGAGTGCCTTTCTGGCCCGATGCCAGGTCCGGTGGCAACGACGAATATGGGCCTGAACAGAAGGCACTGAGAGCTCCTTCTCCTGAGAAGGGAACAGGGGAGGTTGGTAGCCATACAGGCACTGGAAGGGAGACATCCCAGTGGCAGATGTAGGGAGAGTATTGTGGGCATACTCAACCCAAGGCAACTGAGAGACCCAGGAGGTGGGGTTGGAAGAGACCAGGCAGCGTAGCGTGGATTCCATCTTCTGGTTGGCTCTCTCCGCCTGACCATTGGATTGGGGGTGAAAACCAGATGTGAGACTGACTGTAGCTCCAATGGCCAAACAGAAGGACTTCCAGACAGCAGAGGTAAACTGAGGGCCACGGTCGGAAACGATATCACTGGGCAAACCGTGGACCCTGAAAACCTCCCTAACCAGGATCTCGGACGTCTCCGAGGCAGAGGGAAGCTTGGCAATTGGCACAAAGTGGGCGAACTTGCTGAATCTGTCCACGATAGTCAGAACGACCGTGTTCCCCTCAGAAGCGGGCAACCCAGTGACGAAGTCCAGGGCCAGATGCGACCATGGTCGCCGGGGAATAGGAAGGGGATGAAGTAGTCCAGAGCTGGGCCGATTGGTACTCTTATTCTGCGCACACACTGGACAGGCAGCAACAAAACCCCGAGTATCCTCGGCCATGGCAGGCCACCAAAAACGTCTGCGAAGAAACGCCATTGTCCGAGCCACGCCAGGGTGACAAGCCATCTTGCTGGCGTGGGACCATTTGAGGACAGCAGGACGAACCGACTCAGGCACAAACAACCGACCGGGTGGACCGTTACCGGGACCGGGCTGAGTCCGAAGGGCCGCCAGCACCTCCTCCTCAATCTTCCACATAACTGCTCCCACGACGCAGTTCCGGGGGAGAATTGTCTCGGTCTTGGACCCACTCTCCTCCGTCTTGGAGAACATCCGGGACAAGGCGTCCGCCTTGCCGTTCTTAGATCCAGGTCGGAACGTCAGGGAAAACTTGAATCGTCCGAAAAACAACGCCCACCTGGCCTGACGGGAGTTGAGACGTTTAGCCGATTGCACGTAAGCAAGATTCTTGTGGTCAGTCCAGACAATAAACGGTTGCTCCGCCCCTCCAACCAGTGGCGCCACTCCTCCAAGGCAAGTTTCACCGCGAGAAGCTCCCGGTTACCCACATCGTAATTCCTCTCCGCAGGCGAAAGGCGACGAGAGTAGTAGGCGCAGGGATGGAGTTTACTGTCCGTGGAGCATCGCTGCGACAGGATGGCGCCAACTCCCACATCAGACGCGTCCACTTCAACGAGCGAACTGACGGGCCGTGTCCGGTTGAGAGAGAATCGGTGCGTTGGTGAATCGCCTCTTCAAATCCAGAAACGCTCGATCCGCCTCCGGATTCCACTTGAAGATCCTGATACTGGAAGTCAAGGCAGTTAACGGAGCGGCCACACGGCTGTAATCCCCGGATGAATCTGCGGTAGAAATTCGCAAACCCCAAAAATCTCTGGAGCTGCAATCTCGTACCGGGCTGGGCCCATTCCAGAACCGCTCTAACCCTCTCCTGGTCCATCCTAATCTCTCCCCTGGAGATGATGTACCCGAGAAAGGATGTCGTGTGGGCGTGAAACTCGCACTTCTCGGCCTTCACGAACAGGCGATTCTCCAACAATCGCTGCAGAACCTGCCGGACATGCTGGACGTGGTCGGAAGGTTCCTTCGAGAAGATCAGAATGTCATCCAGGTAAACAAACACAAAGAGACCGATCATATCTCTCAGGACGTCGTTCACCATACTCTGGAATACCGCTGGAGCATTGGTCAGTCCAAACGGCATCACCTGATACTCGAGTGACCCATCGGTGTATTGAAACCCGTCAACCACTCGTCCCCCTCTCTGATCCGGACCATGTGATACGCATTGCGTAGGTCTAGCTTGGTGAACACCGTAGCACCCTGTAGGGAGTCGAAGGCAGAACTCATCAAGGGCAGGGGATACTTGTTCTTGACCGTGATGTCATTCAACCCCCGATAATCAATACACGGTCGAAGAGAGCCATCCTTCTTACCCACAAAGAAGAATCCTGCCCCCAGGGGTGATGACGAGGGACGAACGAGACCAGCAGCTAGGGACTCCTTGATGTAGGTCTCCAAAGCCTCACGTTCAGGTCGGGAGATACTGTATAACCTTCCCTTGGGGTAGACAGCTCCAGGGAACAGGTTGATGGCACAATCATATGGTCGGTGGGGAGGGAGTGACAGAGCCTTCTGCTTACTGAAAACTTCCCCAAATCGTGATATGTCTCGGGAACCAGGGACAAATCTGGGGGTTTAGCCTCAATCACCTGACTGGGAACCGAATGGGGACAGGCAGTCTTGAGACAGTTAGCATGACAATCAAGGCTCCAACTCGTTACCTTGCCCGTCACCCAATCGAACGTGGGATTGTGTTCCTTCAGCCAGGGGTATCCAAGGACCAGAGGAACATGGGAAGACGGCAGAATGAAGAATGAAATCATCTCAGAATGATTCCCCGACAACAGCATCTTAACCGGTTCAGTCCTCATCGTGATACGTGCCAGACTACTGCCGTCCAGAGTGGTAGCTTCAATGGCTTCCGGCAATTGCTCCTTGGAAAGCCCCAGCTGTTCCACCAACTCGGCATCTAGAAAGCTTCCATCGGCACCTGAATCGACAAAAGCGTTAATCGCTAAGCTCTGATTCCTGTTCATAAGGGTAGCCGGAAACGGGGTCTGACAGAGGTATTGAGAGGTCGAAACTGGCTCGCTAAAAGTCCTCCCAACTTTAGCGAGCCGCGCAGTTTGACGACCGCCGGGAACAGGTGGCGAGGTAATGTCCCGAACCACCACAGTAGAGGCAACAGTTAGTCCTACGTCTGAGTTGGCGTTCCTCCTGGGTTAACCCGTGCCGCCCTACTTGCATTGGTTCAGAATCGGGAGACAGGACCTCTCCACTAATCCTGTGTGGTGGACGATGATCGACGTATTCTGGTCCAATCCCCGACCCGACTGGAACCTGAGAAGCTGATCGATTGGACGAACCCCATTGCTTCTCCCTCCTTCGCTCACGGACTCGATTATCCACCCGAATAGACAAGGCTACCAAGCTGTCCAGGTCACTAGGCTCCGGATAGGAGATCAACTCATCCTTGAGCTGCTCCGACAGACCCTGGTAAAAGGCCGCTTGCAGAGACTCCTCATTCCACCCACTCTCCACAGCCAACGTCTTGAACTCGATCACGAAGTCGGCCACGCTGCGAGTTCCTTGGCGAAGCGAAAACAGGCGCCTAGCTGCGTCCCTCCCTCGGACGGAATGGTCGAAGAGCTTCCTCATCTCGGCCGTGAACCCCTGGTATGACGTCATGCAGGGATCCTGTCGTTCCCAAACGGCTGAAGCCCACTCCAGCGCTCGACCACGCAGCAACTCAATCACAAAGGCTATCCTAGCCTTGTCTGTGGCATAAGAGTAGGGCTGTAGATCGAACACTAATCCACACTGCATAAGGAAGGAACGGCATCTTCCCAGCTCCCCTCATATTTATCCGGCGTCGGAACCTTGGGCTCACGGAAGGACACAGCTCCAGAAGCGGCAGGCGAGATGGGTGAAACCGGTAGTGGATCCTCCACCGGAGACTTGCGTTGGTTCTGGACCTCCGTCAGACCGGTAGAAAGGTTCCGAACTGACAACGCGATCTCCTGTAGTACCGTGCTATGATGGCCCAACATCTTCTCCTGATGGGTAATGGCATGGCGAACAGAGTCCAGGTCCGCTGGGTTCATTAATGGCCGGATCGTTCTGTCACGGTTCTCTAAGACCGAACCCAGAAGCAGACCAGGACAAGGTGAGTAGAACGAATGAGAGTGTTTATTTACTGATAACAGATGCAGAATAGTCCAGTAGACGGAGCGGGTGGCGGAGATGAGTAGGTGGTGGTGAAGTAGCAGATGAACTGATGGCACGGCAGGGGTTGGGTGAAGGTTCCGGGAGAATATGTTTATGGCTAACGATCCGGCAGGGACTGGATCTTAGGACAGAGCCTAAGAAGGGTGATGATCAGGACCAGGTGTGTAGATTGCTGATGGGATGCAGGTGCGGGAATCAAGCAGGCAGGGAGCGTTCCAGAACCCTCGGGAAACTGGAGATCCCGAGCAGAAAAACTAATACCCCGACAGGACCCGACTCAGACTGCCGGGATCGTTACATTATTAGTGTCAAGAGGTGAAGGCCTACAATATATGAGTGCACTTAGCAGTGCCTCAGAAACAAAGGCAATATTTGTCTGTTGTGTAAAACGTGTTTCTTTACTTAATCATCAACTGACCTCGAACGAAAATATGTTGTGCAATGGTAATAAGCAAACTGGGCTAAAGCCAAAGGCAATGATGTAAGCTTAAGTAATAGCACATTTCTCTGTACCGTACATTTACAATGATGTCAATTTTCAATACGCAGCTTGCCAGGCACTGCTCGATCGCTTACATACCCATCAGAACATTTTAATATCCTATATAGTCCCGTGTCTGTGGCCCTGCCGCCACTCTCAATGGATTGAATGCCTCCTATCGATTTAACGAATGTGTATTTATTTGATGTGTGGTCTTTTATCCCGAGCAGCTAATATTTTAAACAGACGAAAATCAATACCCGAGTACTTTCACGTCAAGGAAAAAAATGGGATCAGCCGAGGCATGAAAAGAAGAGGTTGATACATTGTTCTACTTACAGATGGGGACATCTTTCACTCACTGACAGCAACCTTGGTTTAGCTCGTTGACTGATGCACAGTGGCGCCACGACTTGACTATTCATTGCCTTGTTACAGTGAGGGAAAAAAGTATTTGATCCCCTGCTGATTTTGTACGTTTGCCCACTGACAAAGACATGATCAGTCTATAATTTTAATGGTAGGTTTATTTGAACAGTGAGAGACAGAATAAAAACAAAAAAATCCAGAAAAACGCATGTCAAAAATGTAATAAATTGATTTGCATTTTAATGAGGGAAATAAGTATTTGACCCCCTCTCAATCAGAAAGGTGTCTTTTATACAGGTAACGAGCTGAGATTAGGAGCACACTCTTAAAGGGAATGCTCCTAATCTCAGCTGGTTACCTGTATAAAAGACACCTGTCCACAGAAGCAATCAATCAATCAGATTCCAAACTCTCCACCATGGCCAAGACCAAAGAGCTCTCCAAGGATGTCAGGGACAAGATTGTAGACCTACACAAGGCTGGAATGGGCTACAAGACCATTACCAAGCAGCTTGGTGAGAAGGTGACAACAGTTGGTGCGATTATTCGCAAATGGAAGAAACACAAAATAACTGTCAATCTCCCTCGGCCTGGGGCTCCATGCAAGATCTCACCTTGTGGAGTTGCAATTATCATGAGAACGGTGAGGAATCAGCCCAGAACTACATGGGAGGATCTTGTCAATGATCTCAAGGCAGATGGGACCATAGTCACCAAGAAAACAATTGGTAACACACTACGCCGTGAAGGACTGAAATCCTGCAGCGCCCGCAAGGTCCCCCTGCTCAAGAAAGCACATATACAGGGCCGTCTGAAGTTTGCCAATGAACATCTGAATGATTCAGAGGAGAACTGAGTGAAAGTGTTGTGGTCAGATGAGACCAAAATCGAGCTCTTTGGCATCAACTCAACTTGCCGTGTTTGGAGGAGGAGGAATGCTGCCTATGGCTCCAAGAACATGGGTGGTCCTCTGTAGGGTGGTCCTCTGTAGCTCAATTGGTAGAGCATGGCGCTTGTAACGGCAAGGTAGTGGGTTCGATCCCCGGGACCACCCATATGTAAAAATGTATGCACACATGACTGTAAGTCGCTTTGGATAAAAGCGTCTGCTAAATGGCATATTATTATATTTATTATAACACCATCCCCACCGTCAAACATGGAGGTGGAAACATTATGCTTTGGGGGTGTTTTTCTGCTAAGGGGACAGGACAACTTCACCGCATCAAAGGGACGATGGACGGGGCCATGTACCGTCAAATCTTGGGTGAGAACCTCCTTCCCTCAACCAGGGCATTGAAAATGGGTCGTGGATGGGTATTCCAGCATGACAATGTCCCAAAACACACGGCCAAGGCAACAAAGGAGTGGCTCAAGAAGAAGCACATTAAGGTCCTGGAGTGGCCTAGCCAGTCTCCAGACCTTAATCCCATAGAAAATCTGTGAAGGGAGCTGAAGGTTCGAGTTGCAAAACGTCAGCCTCGAAACCTTAATGACTTGGAGAAGATCTGCAAAGAGGAGTGGAACAAAATCCCTCCTGAGATGTGTGCAAACCTGGTGGCCAACTACAAGAAACGTCTGACCTCTGTGATTGGGAGTTGTGGTGTGGGAGGCCCCGCTCTCTCCTTTCCCAGATGTTTAGTTCATTTTATTCCGATCTCCTCTGCATTATTGTAGCCATCTGCTGCAGCCTGTCAACTATGCCTCTGCCTATCCCTGTTCTCTCCTCTCCGCACAGGCTACACAAACGCCTCACACCGCGTGGCTGCTGCCTCTCTAACCTGGTGGTCCCTGCACGCACGACCCACGTGGAGTTCCAGGTCTCAGGCAGCCTCTGGAACTGCCGTTCTGCTGCCAACAAGGCAGACTTCATCCCAGCCTATGCTACCCTCCAGTCCCTCGACTTCTTGGCGCTGACGGAAACATGGATTACCACTGAAAACACTGCTACTCCTGCTACTCTCTCCTCGTCTGACCATGTGTTCTCGCATACCCCGAGAGCATCTGGTCAGCGGGGTGGTGGCACAGGAATCCTCATCTCTCCCAAGTGGACATTCTCAATTTTTCCCCTGACCCAGCTGTCTATCTCCTCATTTGAATTCCATGCTGTCACAGTCACTAGCCCATTTAAGCTTAATATCCTTGTCATCTATCGCCCTCCAG